>NC_087475.1:33552630-34162437 GCF_036417665.1 Passer domesticus | reverse complement strand
CTTTGATTAATATGAATTGACTGCATTTGTACACTGTTAATAATTCAGCTCAGCTCTTTTGCAGAATTAAAGCCTATGTCAGCCAAATTATACCTCCTTACCTCTAGTTATACCTCAAACCTCCAGGCTTCTTTCTAAACTGCAGAGCAGCTGTTGTCCAGTATGATGGGAGTCATTTATCCATGGGTGTTTTAGGATCTCATATTTCTAGGAAAACTTGTTTTTCTGTAGGAGAAACTAGAAGTTTCCTGTTTGATCACATATTTCCAGAACAAGAGCAAAAATAAGCACCTTCAGACATAACTTCTCAAGACAGATCTAAACTTTTTCTGTCCAATGTCTCACCATGCCTCTGGGCTGCCTAATTCAGATGAAGCCAAGATACTTAGCATAACTTTACTGACTAAGATTCATTTTCTAGCCTGTGCAATGCCAACAGGCATACATATTGAACATAGTCAAGACTTAATGAAGCATAATTTTGACTTTCTAGTTCTCTATCAAGAAGAGAACTTTTTTTTTTTTCTTTTGGTCATAACGTTTGGTATAATTGTGTAAAAATGGAATAGAAATATTTTTCAACAAATTTGAATGCCAAACACTGTACCCACTTTTTCCCCTTTATCTCCTGCTTTATGCTTCTGACCTGCATTCAGGAAAACTTTTTGCAGACACTGTTTCTGGCAGCGGGCAACTGAGAGCTGTCACTAATAGAGCATCTATGAAAATGTTTGCAGTTTCAGATGACGGTCACATAGCCCCTTCTTTTGTGCACAAGGTCAAATCATAATTCACAAACCTCAGCTGGGGCTCACTTACTCTTTTCCAGAATGTTTTTTCAGACTCTTCTGGCACAGGTTGAGTTGTGGCACTTGTTGAGCTGTGATATTCACCTGTTTTAATATTTATGGGGAACATGGTGGGAAGTGATGAGTGATGAGAAGAGTGATTGCTTAAGCTTCTTCTTTGAGTGATTACAGCTTTGAAAGTCATAACCCTGATGTGCACCTCCAAAGGGTAATGAACTGCCTTCTTCTGAGGAAAAAGAGACAACTTGCTTTGTACCTAGCAGAATGACACTTTCTGATATCACATACAACTAGAAGGGGAAATAAATCTGTTTGGGTACAAGGGAAATGATAGAGCACTCTTACATAGATAAAATTTCTAGTCATATCCCTCTCAGACACCTTGAAAGTTTATCATGACTCAAAAGCTGTGAGTTGTGGCTGCACAATGAGTGACTACTGCATCTTGCAAATGCACAAAACAGCTTTTACGGTAGCTAGACTTTGTCTACTGGAAAGGCTAATTATGATTTTTGCACTTGCGTTGATGAAAAATGGCAGTTCTGACATTTTCTCAGCTATATGACACCTCTGCAGAACTGGTACAAGCAGAGAAATATGTCACAATTGTTAGCACTTCCAACAAGCTGGAGATTTGAAAAGAAAAGGTTTTCAGTAAAAACATGACACGTTCTTCAGAATTCAATTGCAGAACACTTAGTTGTCTTTAACCTCACATCTCAATAGGGTGTGGGATCCTGGGGTACATGGATATCTTACATGGACACAGGAGAGATGCCCACAAGATGATGCCACTGATGCCAGAGGTCAGCTGTAGGTTCAAAATGGGTTGGCATTTTAAAGCAAAGTAATGGGAGGGTTTGGCTTAAAAGGGAAGAAAGGAGAAGCAAGTGGGAGAAAGGAGTGTGGCTGACATGGCAGCTGCTCTACTGCTGCTTCTCTTTCCTCAGCTAGCTGATGACAAGAAAGGGGGGGGCCTCAGGTTCCCCCTGGAGCTCCATTGAATCCCAGTTGTCAATTGTTTCGGCGCAATATAAAACACAGGCAGCACACACGGGTCCCAGGGAAACTTTATTTGATGGTAAACTTCCCCTTTCCTCTCCTGGGACCCCGATCAAGGGGCAAACAAAGACTTATATGTGGGGGAAGGTACAACTTTCAACAAATCAGGAGAGTTGGGAGTACAAAAACCTAGAGGGGGATAACAAATGTGGACCAATAAACTTCCAAGGGAGGAAAAATGGTTTCAATAAACAGCTAAAGTTTGGAGAAATAGAAACTAGAAACTAGCTGATGAAATAACTGGGAAAAGGCGGAGACAAAAGGAAAACAGCACCAAGGAAAACCACCAAATCACAAATCAAACTATAAACCTACTAATAAAACAAAAAGCACGATACAACACTCTACAAGGCTGACCTGACAGCTAATCAACTTGTTACTGAATTCTGGATTAATATGCTAGAAAATGTGAGTGTGCAAAGGCAGTTGCATAAACATGCCGTGTATTAAGATAAGGATTTGTTTGATTTTCCATTTTTTATAAGCCCAAGCAACAGTGAGACTTTTCTCTAGCAGAATCAGTCCTACCACAGCATGTTAGATCAGTGAAAATCTCAAAACTGCTGCTTTCAGCAGCACAAAGAGCCAACCTCAACAGACTTGCATAATACAGAAAACGTCTCAATAGAGCACCAGTTCTCCAGTGTGATTGACAAGGAGTGGATGATGTTACCACCAACAGTTAGAGAGAGAGTGATTGAAAATAGGACCTTGCACTTGCCTTACATGACATTATTCAACTCTAGGAATAAGAATAAACCCAAAGTGTGTATCAGTTCATGTGATAACAATGACTTTCTTGACAAATGAAGCTATAAAAATGTTGAATGGACTCTTTGATGGTACTTCTGTCAGAATGAACATTTTAATTAGATAAAACTGGTAGGCAAAGGGTAGGCTGAACCATATTGGTCTCTGTGGTGTTTTGGCCACACTCCTGACTCAATCCTACAAGTCAATTACCAACTATGTACAAATGTAAACATTTATTAGCATTTAATACAAAAATCCTCCTGCATCCTCCAAGTATGGCTGAACTCTGTTGAATGATATTTTGTCCTCTGACCTATTTCGTTGCCACCTTACAGTTTAGTTTGAAGCTTTTTATACCTCTGTTGTTATCCACTTGGCCTTCCATCTCCCAAAGCATACCTCATTGCTTCTGTCTCAAGATGGGCCTCTCAAAGAGCAAGCAGATCAAAGACCTCTGCCTGGGTCCAGATCAAAATTAACAAATGGATAGAAAGCAGGAATAGAATCAAATTACAGTTTTGCTAAGCAGGCAGGCTGACTTCTGCAACATATGTGGTGGCTGTCAGGCAGAGGTCCCACCTGTAGGAAGTTTTAGTGCAGAACAGCTTTGGCAGGTGGAGACCTGCCAAAACCAGTCTGGAACAAAAACTGTAACTGCAGGGCTCTTAAAGTGGTGGAGCAACCCCTTGAGGTGAGATTACTGATGTTCCTAATGGACTGAAAACAGCAGGGAGACCAGGGAGTTACACCACTGCGAGGAGCCGAGCTGCATCTACACAACCCTCTTACAAGGGTGCAGCCTGGTTTACAGAGATGTACAAAGAAACTCAACCTGATATGTTTTTTCCTTAGCTGATAGCATACACTTTAGATGATGCTGTTTGAATCAGTTTAAGTATTTATGCACCATGATACCAATCCATGAGTGTAAAGAGACAGCAAGTTATGGCCTGTACAAATCAAATGTGCTCTGCATATCAAGTTCCTTGGCAACAACTTATTAGATGGAACACTGAGTTGAAGAGAAGTCAATTACATCACTATTAAACTTTGATGCTCTGCAGAGACAGAAACAATCATGTTCCCATCACCATTTTGCATACAGGATTTAGTTACACCCACTCAGTCCAGAGAAAGAATAAGCTGTACTCACTTTTGCACACAACAGTAGTGAACATTATATTTTTAATTTGATAAAAATAAGTGAAGAACAGATAAGGTGATACCTGTACAAGGCATGAAAAAGCCTGGTAAATGTGAATGTGAGGGTTCAAGGCTTGAGCTGATGGTAGCACTGACACATCAAACCATGGATGAATGCTTTCCTCCATAAACAACAGAGTTCAGCTGACAAAAAAAAAGAAAAGGAAAATTTGTCCTTAAGTATTAAAACAAATGCCTGGATATTTCTCATTATTGCATGGAGAGCAAGAGGCATAGTATGTGGTCAGCTGCAGAAGGATAAAACACAGGTTACTGGTAGAAGACTTGTCAGGAAGTAACTTAAGATCCTGACTGCAGCTCAGCTGAGAGGTGGATAAAATTACAATATACATGGAAATTGTCTCCTTAAAAAGAGCCATCATGTAGTGACAGACTTTGCCCAGAACTGTGCAGAGCATAAAAAAACCCACAGAGAAGAGCCTGCTATTGCTATCCATTTTTTTTTATTTTGCAACTTTATTAGCATTACACATACTTAGCACTGTAATGCATAACTCTAGTCTGCTAGGAGGTCTGTAGGTTGTTATATCCTAAAGATATATGTTACATTGTATGTAGATTGTATATCCTAAAGATACACAGTAAAGATTCAGTGGTATAATGCTCTCATTATACCAGAAATGTTAATTTTGAATATGAGATTTAACATAAGTCAGCCTTGAGGCAGTAATTTTTAATGGTTCATATAGGTTTAAGAGATAGGTCTTCAAGGCAAATTACTTCTTTTCATCTCTAAGAGGCTTACAAATGATGGCACTATCAAAGTAAGCTTTCAGTCCTGCACAATCAAATATTTATATATAATTGCACCTAATTACATTGGATTTCTAAGGTTGTTAAGGAGAATTTGCATAAATACTGTCTTTAAAAGGACTACATATAAATAGAAGTGTAGATTTACATAGCTGTCATCTTTAAATATTAATAAAAGGGTATTTCTAAAAAATAGCATGTAACACAAAGACAATTGCAGATGCATTAGCAGGAGAAAAAAGTTTCTTGTGACTAGGGCATCCCAATAAATACCCTCAGAAACATGGCAACGATGTCAAGAAAGAGCACAACACTAAAGGAGATAAGACCTGGCATGCAACTAATTAAAAATGTGGCCAAAGTTATTGTGTTTTCTTTTTATACAAAATTATGGCTAAAAATACACGTTAGATGTTGTGATTAAAAACAACTCTGGGACAAAGGCCCCAGGAGCAGAAATGTCAGCACTGCTTACACCACCACTGGAAGCTGGGGGATATTCCTCTGGTAGAAAAAGGCAAAGCACTCTCCTGCCAAAGCTGGTAAAACAAAAAACCAAAACCAATCAACCAACAAAACCCCAAAAGAAAACACAAACATAGTTTTGCAGATGTTTGTATTTCTTTAAACCCAAACAATTTCACTGCTCAATGTTTCATCTGTTTCATCTTTTAAAGTGGTTGTGACACATTTAAGAAAATAATCTAAAGGAGAAAGTGCTGATTTTGGGGTCGCTTGCAAAAAGTGACTTTTATTTCCTTCCCCTAACTCGAGATGATTTTCAAACAGTAAACATATGCTCTTTTTCTTTACAGTAAAAAAAAAAAAACAACAAATGAAAATTGCTGACTAGCTCTCTATTCATTTCCTTCAATTGTCTTGTTTCCTAGAAGCCGATGTCCAGTAGGATGTACCTGGATGAAAACCTCCAAGTCAGCAATTTACGTTTAGTAAGTTTTCCTACGCCGTATTAAAAAAAAAAAAAAAAAAAAAAAAAAAAAAGACGACAGCGCTTACACCGCTTATTCCCTGCCAGATCTCACGGGGCCGTCCGCTCCTGGCCCATTTCGAGCCCGGCCGTGGGCAGGGCGGGCTCTGGGGCGATGATTGCCAGCACGGCCCCGGTGTGAGAGCCGCCCGCAGGTTCGCTCCGCACGGCGGGCAGGGAGAGCGGCCCCGCAGCTCTGCCCGCGCACCGAGGGAGCTCCCGGTGCAGAACCAGCGCCGCGGGGCGGGGGAAATCTCGCCACCCCTGCACCTCGGCCGGGCGGGGCTGGCCGGGCCGGGCACAGGGGAGCAGCGACACCGCGGCTCCCGGCGGGGCTGCGCCTTTAAGGGGCCGGGGGAGGGAGCGGCGGGCGGGCTCCTGCGCGCCGGGGCCGCTCCCTCCCGCCGTCCTTCTTTCCCTTCCCCGCTCCCTCCCCCGCCGGCCGGCCGGGCGGGCGGTGGGCAGTGCCCCTGGGCCGCCGCGGCATCCCGGCTCCCGCAGCCATGGCCGGGCCCCTGCGCCGCCGGCTGCCGCTGCTCCCGCTGCTCCTGCTGGCGGCCGGGGGGCTGCGAGCGGCGGAGCGGAGCGGCGGCAGCAGCAGCGCCATGGAGGAGCTCGCCACCGAGAAGGAGGCGGAGGAGAGCCACCGGCAGGACAGCGTGAGCCTGCTCACCTTCATCCTGCTCCTCACTCTCACCATCCTCACCATCTGGCTCTTCAAGCACCGGCGCGTCCGCTTTCTCCACGAGACCGGCCTGGCCATGATCTACGGTGAGTCCCGCCGGGGCCGCGGCGCCGCCCGCGCCTCAGCGCCCGGTGCCAGCCCCGGCAGGTGCCGGGAGGGCCGGGGGCGGCGGAGGGCCCGGTACCGGCCGCGCCCCTCCGTGCCGCCGGAGGAGCGCCGAGCCGCTGCGGCGGGCGGGCGGCAGCGCCCGGTAGGCCGAGCCCCGGGCAGGGGAGCCCCTCGCCGCAGAGCTCCTGGATCCCCTCCCCTCGCCGGCGCCTTTCCTGGGGTTGGGGACAGAAGGACACTGAGGGGGGACACGCGGTCCGCAGCCTGCCGTGCGGCAGCGGAGCGGTGTCCTGCGGGAAGGTGCGCCTCGCCGCCGTGCTGCCGGGCACAGCGCTCCGGTGACCCTCCCCGCAGCAGAAAGGCAGCTCGCCGGCCGTGCTTCCAGCGGCATGGAGTGCCGAGCCGTGCAGGTCATCGCAGAGATGACTTTGGAAAGCGCCATCGCGCTGCCCACGCGGAAAGGAGCGTGCTCAGCCTCCGGGTTCGCTCCCGGGCTGTCGGCGCGCTGCTGTCACCGGCGGCCCGCGTCTGCGGACCCCGACTGACCGCAGTGACACTGACCAGGCACCCTGACACTGTCTGCGGCTCATCCCGAGCCCTCCTGGTGGAACGAGGGCTCTACTGAGTTGAGTTCGCCCACTCCAGGCCCCTCTTCTCGGTGGGTGTGAGTAAAGGGAAAGTACATCCCTCAGGAGAAGCTGCGTGTCTCCCCTGCGTTTGTGGGGCTGATGGCCCGGAGGAGCTGGGCTCTGAGGGATGATGTTAATGGTGCTGCTCTGCTCCCCCCGGTGCTGTCAATGCCTGGCGCAGAGGGCGGCAGGTGAGCCCGACCTGGGGCCGCAGAGCCCTCGCTCCGCGGGGAGCTCCGCGGTTGTGCTCGGTGCGCAGTTTGCTACGCAGAGCAGAGTGGGTTGCGGTGAAGAGCAGCCATCCATTCGAAAAATTATTTGTCCGCTGGTGATTGGCTACTGCCATAAGCGCCGGGGGCACTTCTTCTCCTTCGCCAGAGGAATCTGTTCCTGCTGAACCATGTGAAACACCTGCCCGATGTTGGTCGGGATAGGCATATTGAGGGTAACCACACGTGAGAAATTCAGCACTCGAGGGGAGGGGGAAAGTGAAGCGTTTCCTCCCCGATGAGTACTACTGCTCTTGAGAGCTATGTGCTTGCTTGCAAAGCACTGGAATTTTCCTCTACTGATGCTTCCCTTAAACCATCCCAATTTGCTCTTAGTCAGTGATCTCTTTGCTGCACTGCTGTGTACTTCACATATGTTCATTGCTGAAAACTGACAAATTAACAACGGGGCATATAAGTAAGTTATGCACTGGCATGATCATGCTTAGCAGCTGAAGGGTGCACGGGAGACAGTAGATTAACTGCTTGTATTGATCAGAAAAGAGACAGGGTAAGGTGGTATTGAAGATGTTTAAATATTACCCTAGTGTTGTCACCTTTGGAAAGTTCATTTGTTATGTTTTATGATCGCTTTAGTGTCTTAGTTTATGCTGAAAATCTTGTGTATGTGGGTGTGCTAATGCATGCAGTACAAGTGTCAGGGCATCAAGGGCATTTGGGTATGTGTTTTGATGAGCTGCGTGGGAAATGAGAAATTGTTCAGCTGGAGAGATTCTGCCTCTCATTAAACTCAAATTAGTTTGCTCTAACACGCAGTTCCTGATCTGTGAAAGGGTTGTTAGGTTCCCAATTTGATGTGCAAATGATGAAATTTTGTCTTAGGAAAGGCACTATGTTCTATCTCTTTCAGCCCCCCTGGCAGCATCAAAAAAAGAATAATTGGTTCAAACTGTTACATTTTCTAGGTGTGCCCTCACTTAAATAATTTTGCTTTCATAGATTGTTCCCCAGTATACTTGCTTATAAATGAGTCCCCTTATTATGTCTAAATACATGCTGTTCACCCTCCCAAACAAACTGACTCTTGCCTTTTCATGGCAAACATCCCAGGAAACGTGTTTAGTGTGTTCAGTTCCTACCTAACCTGGTTAACCTCCATGCTGGTAAAGCTCTGCTGAGACCTGGCTTCACTTTAACCTTTCACAGGCTTTCTACACAGCACAAAGAACAACACAGCAAGTGCTGTAGTAACTTTCTGTTATACTTCTGCTAAGTGGGCTTAAGTCTCCTCTTCCTCCCTTGTTGTTTAAAAGACAGCAGTTAAGCTGATAGATGGGTTTCTATTTTGCTGATAACTTGCTATCTAGGAAATGCCCTTTTAAAAAATCTATGTATCTATTTAAAGTGAATATGTTTGATCACTCTGCCTTAAACACAAAATCATAAGGCAATATGTCAAAGAAAGTTTGTAGTCCAAAAAGCACACATATTTATTAGTGCTAAACAGAATTGAATTCTAGCATTGAACCTGTAACAAGGGTGCTACTCTGTGGAAGTTAAATACTAGCAAGTGTCAGCTGCTGCAGCAACAGTATTGCTAATATTGCTAATGCAAGTTATTATGGAACAATTTAAAAATACAGCACAACCCAAGCAAACACCAATCCACTACAGAGAAATAAGGGAATTGAAACTTTGCTGACACATGTATTTCAGCTAGTGATAATGACAGTGCTTGCTGTTCTTAGTGTTGGTCTGAGTTGGAGGGTAAAGTATTCCAACATGTTTCTCCTGAGGAGGTTCGGTGGTGACTTTGTTCCGCAGGCTTCTTGGTTCTCCACCAAGAAGCATCACCATGTAGTAGGAGCAAGAGGACATGGACTGTGCACCTGGACAGCTCAGGGTGGACTTAAGGGTGGGAGGTGATAGTGGCTCCTTAGGAAGTAGCCACCCGGATAAGCAGACGTCTCCCAGCAGAAGCAGTGGTATCGCTGCCACTAGGCAATTTCTTTGTCCCTTTTCATAAGTGGTAATTCAGGCATCTGGCCACCCATGAATCAGCAAAGGTGTCAGTCCTGTCAGGTACCTTCTTGTCTGTGGGCCACACATGCTAGTGCTGCAGATGAAAGTAAAAGCAACTGGACTTGGGTACAGTGAAAGAAAAACAGTATATGAAGAGGAACATCATACTTCTGTTACCTTTTGCGGAACACAAATGAGAGAGAAACTGTAACTCTTCAGGATAAAAACATTGTATCTGTTCTGCAGTACTCTGTGTCAGACTAAGTTTCTGTATCCACAGAGTAGACATAGAAAAGGTCTATTTTTAGCTCATCTGGCTGCAGTGCTGTTATAATTCTAGTATCTATCTACACATACTAGAGATGACCTCACTCATCTCCACTGCCAGCAAAATAATGTCAGTCTTCATTTTTAATAAGCCACTTTGACATAAGCCTCCTAATACTAGATTTAGGATCATAACTGAGCACCCAGTTTTGAGAACATTATCCTTCCTCTGGCAACCTGCTTTTTCTTCCTGAATATTATTTTAAATCACTTTGTTACAGGCTTTTAAAGTGAGTCCTGCTCAGCTTTTTGACTGCTCAGTATGTTTTAATTGCAATACAAATCTTTTCTCTAAGTTTGCTTTATGGTGTGTGGCTGGGTAGAAAAATTATAAATTCTTCTTTTGAGAGAAATTTAGAAGACACGCTATATAGCTTTTATTAACCAGCATGTGTTTCAGATCTGCTCTTCAAGCAGGGGTAATAGGATACCTTATAATGCTGGTGTTTCTGAAATATCTTTGGAGTACATTCAATCTAAAGTCCTCAGGGCAGTGATTTTGGGTTTCTTTCTTTGTTTCTGTGGGTTGGGGTTTTGTTGTTGTTTCAGTGCGTTTGGGGGTTTTGTTAATTTGTTTCTGTAAGGGTAGTGTATTTAATTAAGATAAATTAGTTCATTTTTATGTTTGTTAATGTCATCTTCATGAGAAGTTCTGTCAAATCAGCACCAGAATACCCTCTGATCATGGCATAAGACAAAGAAGAGAGGGCAACTTGGATTTCTTTTGCATGAGAAAGCCTTTGGTGGCACATCTGGCTGTTAAAGCTGGTACTGCTCGGCAGCACCACGTAATTGTAGGAACCACGCAGAGGCTGAAGGGGGAAAGTGGTCCTCTGCATGTCCTGTAATTCTCATCTAACTTAAAAAGTTATCACAAACAGATGCTATGTCTGTGATACTGCAGAGCTCACACACCTGCCTGCCTTCTGCTCCTGTGTGAGCACTCTGTTTTTGTTGGCTGGAGTGTGCTGAGCTGAGGGGAGGTAACCTGATGTCTGCAGCACAAGCTTGTTGTCAGAGTGAAGTGGTTCCTTGGCAGGTTAATGTTGCACATGCCCTGTAGGTTATCCTTTGTCCTCTTCAGAAAATTGCTTTTGGAACCACTTCCAATTTTTCTCTGCTACTTTGCAATGGAAATATGTCTGTAAATGGGTCTGCCAATGAGTGTCCCAGAAAGAACACAAGGACTGAACTCCCCTGTAGATGCAGAGCATCTGCAGCAAGTCTAGTAACTTCTGCTCTGGGTGCAGATGAGAAAAGAGAGAAGGAGGTGGTGAGGAAGTATATAACAGCTATCAAGTCCAACAGGATGCCCAGAATTACTTCTCAGGTGTTGATGGTGACCCCATCTCAGTGCTTCTTTACTTGGTCTTTAGGGGTCTATGTTTTTGGCAAGAGGTTGATGGGAGAGAGACCTGGGTTCTCACCTGTCTCCTTTTTGTTTGGTAAAGTAGGCCTTTGTTTTAAGGGTGGTGAGAGAAAGGTGATAGGGAAAGTTTATTTGGCTGTGTAAACAAAAATCTGTGTGGCAACTAGTGTGCAGTCTTATCTCTGGATTTCACAATACTGCATTGTAAATTTTCTGTAATGAACTGTAATTGGTCATTCAAACAGAATGAACAATTTAGATACTGTTCTTTTAGAAATTTAATTTAAAAATGTTGTGCTGAACTGAAGTGGTTATAGATGTGTATTCCTTTGCAGTATATCTTTATTAATTCCTGTGCTATAGAAAGATTAGAACACCTGAACACTGAAATTGCTTTCACCCAAAGTAATTATTCATACAGCAGGAAGTGCTTCTGGGTCACCTGTACAGGCAGTCCTGGGTGCCATTTACGAGTATCTGTGCAACCTCTGAAACACCTTTATAAATTACTGAGTGTCCTGGGTTCATTAACAGAGTGACTAGAGAGAGCTCTAGACCTCTGCTCTGTGTGCTCCCAGCATGCTGGAAGCAGATTGCCTCTGACTTAGCCAAACTCTCCCTTCTCAAGGGTTTGGCCTGGACTCCAGGCCAGGATGGTTTCCTGCAGTGCATGGAGATAGCTGTGGAAGCAGTGATGGGAAGGGTCGATTCCCGTGACAGAAAATTGTCATGGTTCAGCTAGCTATGATCCTCTTACATCCTCAGTCCCTTTCTGGGTGAGGGACTTGCTTTGTGGGTGCATAGCAGCCCTTTCCCCCACTCCTTCCTTATGAAAGTTGGGCTTCCCTTACCTATTGGCTCTGCAGAGTAGTTCAAAACATCTTTGAGATCTGGGTGAAACCTTTTCCTGCTTCTGGTAGGGAGCTGTTCCCACCCCCATCTGCTGCTATGTGAACAACCATTATCTCCATTAGGTTGAGGTGGCAGCTGCACCCTCAACTGATTTAGAAACCAGATATCTGAAACAGGAACCTCAACTCCACCATTATTAAAGAAAAAAAGTTAGAGGGCAGCGTTTGCATTCTAGAACTATGTATCTTGGCCTGTTAGGGGTGAGAAGTAAAAGCATTTAGTAGCTCCTATCTAGATCTTTAACATGTGTTGTGTACATGGATGTTCTCTCCTTGCTTACATGCTGAATGCTCTGAGTCCAGCACTGGGCTGCTGAACTGTCCCTGTGTGTTTGAGGCAGCCTCAGTATTTCACTCAAGTCTGTTGTTTCCATGCTGACAGCCAGAAATACCAGCTTGTAGACTTACTCTTTTTTTTTTTTTTTCCCAACACAGAATACTTATTTGTGACTCAGGATTAAAGCTTTATCCCCGTTAAATACTGAATATAGCCTTTCTTGCCCTGCTTTACACTAAGTGGTGTCTACATTGAAAGAATGTGATACAAGCAATTTTTAGAGGAGTATTTATGTTGAAGGGTTTTTTACTAGTGTTGTAAAGAATACACAGTCATTCTCAGCAGTTCAGATCTTTTTGTCTACCAGACATAGGTAATTTAGCTAAAATGCCCTGCCTTTTTCTCCCCTATTAAAAAGCACTTCAGTCTGCAATTAACCAAGTGTGAAAGGAGAAAAGCAAAATTGTGGGAAACTGTTGGTTTGGGATTTTTTCCATATCCTGAAATCAGACAAATCACTTTACTTTAGAAGTACCTAGAGAGCCTATGGTGGAAGAAACTGTTGGGGTTTTTTTTTTAATTTTACTGGGGAGAAAGAGTTGAAGGCTCCCTCAAAACTGAAGTTGAAGAGATGACCTCTGCTCTCAGCCAGATGAGGTGTGTGGTTTCTTGTGCTTTCTTCATGGCTTTGGTATTCCATGTTGCTTTTCAAAGGCTGGGTGGAAGCTCTTCATTTCTCTTAATGCTTGTGTGAGTGGTGCATGGAGAAGGATCACCCTCTCTCCTGGCAGAGCTCTTGTGTCACACTGCTGCCAGGGCTGTCTGTGGGCTTGGCTGCACTGCTAGCCCTGATGGCTCAGCAGTGGGGTAGAGCTGCTGCCACAGGAGGGTCCTGGCCCTAATGCCACACTGGTGGGACTTACAGGTTTGCTGCAGCCTGGGCTACTTCTCCACAGCTGCCACTTTCTCTGCTTGTAGTGTTTTCAAAATACCTCTTCCTTGTTGAAATAGGTCTGTAGTAGATGGTTTTGAAGGCAGCTGAAGCCACCAGAATACCTGTTGCATATTTTAAGCGTATTTGAGTGTGTTACTGATTCCTCTTCTGTTACCTTGTAAGCCCCTTGGAGAGGGGAGTTTGAGCAGTGGGTCTTGGTGTGTTGGATTTGTGGAAATGTTTAAATAAAGTGGTCTGCTTATTCAGAATGCCATGTCTTTCCATAGCTGTCTTCACTTCTCACTTAGACTTAAAAAAAATAAGCTAGGATTGAGGAGATTTTTTAAAAGTAAATTTGACACGTTCACCTGCTATTTTATTATGAAACTGGGGGACTATTCCTAATGAAAAAAGGGATGGAAACAAAGGAGCATGCTACAAAAGGATTCTAAAATGCAATTAACTTGTCTGTGGATAAGATGACAGTCTTTAATGTGCTGGCTGTTTATGGAAGTGTGGTGCGTGCACCTGCGTTTCTTGCCATCGGTAGCTAGGTGAAGACAAAGCTGCTCGTGTGGCTTGGTGTCACCTAAGTGTGAGAGCCTTCCCTGTGTCAGCTCTGCAGCAGGGCACGCCGTGTCCATGAGCAGTGCCAGCACACTGGGGATGTAGTTATTGCTGATGAGGCTCGGAGGCTGTTCCATTAATTCCAGAACTGGATTCAATATGAAAACTGCTGTTAACCTTTGCCACTGCTTTGAATATGAGATACTAACAGAAAGATGTTGTAACTGATGATAGTTTAAAAATAGCAAGTGACCCACATGGATATGACTAGCTTTTGGTTTTTACTCTGAATCCATTAAAATGAGTGCTATTGCTTCCATAGTAATTCTAAGAAATTATTTCCCCCACACATGCACTTCTTAGCTCCTGACATCAAGTCCTTCAGTAGTGAAAGGGAACCTGCATTCTAAGTGTCATGCACCTCTCTGCTGTTGTTTTACTGCTGCACAATCCTTCCTAGTTCTCATTCCTTTGTGACAGTCTTCATTGTACTTAGTGATTGTGTAATGGCCTTTCTACTGAAAAGATTTTCCTCATCCATGAGAACTTGACTGTTATTAAAATGACTGCTCTTAAAGTGCCTTCTCAGCGAGTGAATGCCACCTTATTTTAATTGGATTTTAGCCTTGCTGTGCTTGATGCTTTAGAAGAGTTCAAAGTGGCAAACATGGAGGGCTCCCTGGCTAGCTGGGAGGAAAGGGTATTCACAGGAGAGTTGAAGCAGTGAGTGGAGTTGCTGGCTACACTGCAGTTTTGCACTCTCTGGAAAATACAGGAAAAATATGGAAGATGAAAACTGGCGTAAAGGCTTATTTCTGTTGGGGAAGTCCCACCCAATTGCTTCTCCTGGGTTATCTTTGATATTTTAGTTGCTTATTATGTAATGTTATATATTAAGAGAAGAGGAGGCTGACTGTAAATGACCTTCCACAGACATGCCTGGCAGGGTTGGCTGTAGCATCCTCTCCTGGCTCACAAAATTCAAGTGGGCACTTCTGCTTGTTTGATTTGTCTTGAAGATTTATACTTTGACAGTCATCTTTATACTCTGCACAGCACAAAGGGTGTGGCTTTGTCATACCTATCTGCAATACTAGTGTCTTACAGGGAACATATTAGACATGGGTTACAGTGAATTATTCTTGGAAGAAGATGAGTATTTTGGAGATGTGTCGGTGTGTGTGAAATAACCTTAATGCTGGAATAGACTTTTACATAGGCAGCTGAGTGTCAGGACACTGTTTCAGGCTAACCTTTATTGCTTTTGATCTCCGCACAGCAGTACGTCTGACTTGGCAAAAATTTGTTTATGGAGTTGATTTTTATATCTAGAGACTTTTAGCCTTCTTTCAACCATGTTCACTTGTGGTAAAGCAATGTGTATACACACACAATCTCTTTCTGATTATCTTTTACAGAGATACATAGATATAAAAATAATCTTTTCCTCAGCTCTGCATGACTGAAGAGTTAGTGAGTGATTTCCTACTGATGATCTCCTTGTAAAGCTGCAGTAACAAAATACAATTGCAGCATACTCTGATTATACATGTGCCTACATGTTACAGAGAAATGTCAACATAGATATCTTGGTGATACTTAGTACTTGATTATGTCCCCCATTTCCTCAGGGAGCCATAAAAAGGGTTTATTGCTTTTGCTGGCAAATGCTTGAGTCTACTTGTTTCAACATTTTCGTTTTTGATCCTAATGGTTTTGGGATCTCTTCCAAAGTATAAAGGATGGGACAGTTACGTTTGTTTTTTTTTTTTGTTCTCTGTACTTCAAGCACAAATATCTAACCTCATTGCATCAGGTGCTTATGATTTTAGATAGTGTTTTGTCAACCTTAATCACAGATAGGAGAAATTTTGCATTATCTTTTGTTCATACATATGATATAGCCCCTCTTCTAAAGACTGAAAGGCTGGGGCAGGAGCTGTAGGCATGATCCTTAGCCTGTGAAAGCTAAAGCCCCCCATCAGGGTCTCAGTCTTCTAGGTACTGCTTAAATTTATAGTTATGTTCTTAAAACAAAAATCCAGACAAACAACACTAAAATCTGCCTCTGAAGCATTTGGTTTGCTAAGCTTATTAGCCAAAGTCAGAGGCTGTCTTCACCTCTCTGTTACCAGGCCACAAGTTGTTATTCTGCATTCAGTGCTACCTCTACCACAGCTCTAAGAGAAGGTTGAGACTCCCACAATTTTTGGAGCGTGATGCTTATACAATTTTTTAGCCCCCTTTTGCTCTTCTTCCTTCATTTGCATGATGATGACACATAAGCCTTGCTCTCCAGTGGTTCCTGTGGGTATTACAGTTGTCATGTGTTTTAGCTGTTTGAGAAATTTTATTATGCTGAATTACTGCTTTTTTGCAGGGAATCTCCTAACACTCTTGCCTTGTTACTTCATTTCTCTCCACAGTGCACCCAATAGTTTATTTTAAAGCTGACAGCCTGGATTCCTCTCCATACATCAGACCTACTTTTTTTTTTTTTTTTTCCTCCCCATTCTAAACTAAAAACCTTTGCTCACTTCCCTGCCTCGGGAATGTGAGGATTGGCTCAATATCAGAATGGCTGAAATAGCTTGTAATTTTTATCTTCCTCCTGCTACCACAGTCTTCATCACTGAGACTGGTTCTCCTGACTGCTATTGAAACTATCTGTGCCTTGTCCTCACCTGTAAGCTGTTTAAGCCGTGGAAGATATTTCCAGGTAACATGTGAGTAAGGCATGAATTCCTATGTCTCTCCACATATCTACAGTCCAGGCTTTCACTTCAACATTGGCTCCTTTGACGTTCTGGTTTTCAAGGCACAGGAGAATTTTCTCCAGATTAAACTTTCGTTGTCTGTGTTATAAGACACTTTTTTCCCCTGATCGTCTCTTGCTCTGTTTTTGTGTTCTCAGCTGTCCTCAGTAAAGTGAAAGATAAAGATGCCAGTGTCTCTAGGACCATTTAATCATAACAAGAATCAAACTAACAGTTTTTAACTTGCGAATAGACTGTGTCAAGACCAAGACCTAATTTTTAGCCCTTATACTTTAAAAAAAGGCTTAAAGTTTGAGTCATGAGCAACGTATAGATTTCACAGCTATGAGAAGAAAACTTGGACCATTGAGAGTATTTACCACCAGGGTTATGTTATAGAATTTCTCTTGAACAGTCAGCAAGGAAATTTGTGTTAATTTGTAGCATTTATAATAAGTAACAAGTTTATAGCAAGTTTGTAAAGAAAGCAGTCTTTTAGTAAGTTAAACCTTCCAAGACCTTTAGAATACTTAAATTCAGGAAAGGGCAATGCATAAGAACAATAATTAGAGCTTTTGTAATTATGTCAAGGTGCCAGAATCCCAATGATGCAACACGTGCATGGCATTTTTGATCCTTGTACAGATCACATTTGACCCACGTATGTGTACCCACACACAACATGCACACCTCAGAGCTGGATTGCTCACTTTCCAGAATAGCCTGTTCTTGTGTAATACTCTGTCTGAGCACAGAGACAGATTTCTGATGCTTCAGTTGATTGGAAACACTATTTATTTCTATTTGATTTATTATAGAAAATATGGATTTATTATAGAAAATACCATATCCATTTTACATGTGGATATGGTATTTTTTTAATAACACCAGAAAAACATTTCAACTAAAACTTAGATTCATTGTTCTGTTGCCCTGATACATAAACTGAGTGTATGTTGTGTGGAGAATATAAAAAGTCTGTGAATCATATACTGAGATAAATATATGACTGGTGGAAAGCTGATACACCTGAAGTTAATAGTTAGGTACACTCCTAAATTAGACTGCTCTTACTGTAGGTGGTTTTCCTGTTACATTTTATTTGCCTTACTGGTTGAGAGGATTGGAACAGCAGCTTGTTGACAAATGCAAATTTATGGGAAGTTCCTGATGAAACAGGGGCTTTCTGAGGTTTGGAGGCAATGATCTGGTTATTTCTGTTAGCAGCAGTTTGCCAGAGGTCCATTCCATACCACTGGGCTTCAAAGTTAAGGAAAATTATTTTGAAAACGGTATCATTTTTAAAATGTCTGTAATGTCTGGAACAAAGCTCATTCATGTACTGTTCCTTGAACTGACCAAGTTCCTTGGACTAGGAGTTACTACTAGGATGTCACATTTGCAGGACATGTTCTGTTAGATAAGTGGTCACACTGGCCAGGAAAATTTATCTATGACTTAGGATTTGATGGGCTTGAGAATCAAGCAGTCTTGTTGTAAGCTTCAGTGAGCAGGAGGTCAGCCAGTACCGAAGAAGTCACCTAGCCTGGCCAGAAGAAGTTGCAGAACAGATTCCTGCAGCAAAAGCTACCCCAAGGAGAAATGCTTGGCTGAATTGTGTCTGCAGAGAGAGATGAAGGCAGAGGACTCAGTCAGACTTATTGAAATGGCCTGGGATGCTGACTATGGGAACACAGAAATATCGGGGTGGGGTGGGGGCGTGATATGAATTTCTTTTAGGGGTGGAAAATCAATGGCTGAAAAACTAGGAGTTTTCTGCAAATAAGAAAAATATTCTGATTTACTAGCCTAGTTTTCCTTGCTATATTCCTGTGTTTTTTGGGTTTTTTTTGACCTTTCTACTTAGTCCGTGGGTCACAGTTCATAACCTCGAATCTTTGCGATAATAAATAGGAAATCCTGAAAAAAGAACACTTTCTCTTAGGAACTCAATGGAGGAGGGGAGTCCTGGCTGTGACTGGGGTTAGGCTGTTGAGGTAAATAGCAACAAAGGTTTTCAGAAGTCAGTTGCACCATCTCTGAACCATCACAAGTAAATTGCTCAGCCCTTAAAAATATTTTTAGTCACCTGTTTATGCTGCTGCTTTTTTTTTTCTTTGTATTCCTCCTTGCTTGGTACACCTACAGGAATAGTATGATAGCAGGGAGTAGGGGAATAGTTGGGCTAATGCTGCTCATCAGCCTGAAGCTGGAACCCAGTTTTTATTGCTGGGTTTATATGGGATGGAGGAAAAAAAAAAGTGTGTGTGTATTTGCAGCTCCATGACAAGTATCCAAGCATTGTAAAATGTTTTCATTATAATTTTTGCCTCTTAAAGATGGAAAATAATACTTGGTCTGAAGTGCAACAGGAAAGGTTTGCTTAAGATAGCTTGGGAAACTCACTGCTGAATCAGATCGTGAGCTGTGATTCTGTCCTTGCTCAGTGATTTCCGTCAGTGCTGTCTTTACAGTTCCAGGAAAAGCGGAACCTCTGCTCTGAAGCAGTTGATGCTGTGCATGCTCTTTGCTCTTGTAATGATCACACAGCTAAACTGACTTTGCATATCTACCTGTGCCTGCAACACATCCATTTTCCTTTGTTATAGCCATGCAAAGCGGGCGGGCTTCTGCGTCTCTTACAGAGAAGTGAGAAGTGAGTTAGAGACTGTAGAGGTGCTGGAGTGCCCATGGATCCTAACCCAGCACAGAGGAGTGGAGTGACTTCTTGTGGCTCTCTCTTTCTAATAAACTATTATAAAAAGAGGTGACTAATTTTTTTTTTTCAAGGGTGTCTGAGTATTGGTAAAACAATGGGGGCTTTCCTGCCTTGTGGGGTTTTGGTGTTTGCCACAAGTGCCTTCATCTTGGCCATTGTGTGCGTTACTCATGTTGCAAGATCTTCAGTCCTTTATTTCCATTTATTTGGTGCACGTTTTAGTTACTGTTGTGGCAGAAGGATTGTGGCACACCTTGTTAACTTTCAGTTGAATTTAATGCTAAATTTTCCACTTAGACTGTTGGAATATATGATCTTTTACTCAGAGTAATCAAAATTAAATCCAGTCCTCAAGGCAAATACTTTAGTAGTGACCAGTCATTATGCAGGATAATGAATATGTGAATTTTATATATGTGGTGATATTGTCTGCCAATTTTTTTGTAATTATGTTTGTGGCCTACAGCTTGGCAGCCTGACACTCTGAGTGTTTTCCCAATGATCTGGCAGCTCAGTCTGTCAGCATTTAGCATGAGCAATTGGGCACACCTTTTGTCAGTGCTTTGCTATTGTAACAAATATGACAGTTTCTCCTGCACCCTTCTGGATCTCATAGGCTGAAACACTGTGGTAACGATGATAATGCTGTGCTCATCCCAAAAGTCCTGTTGTTCCTTTTGAAATATTACAGCTATTTATTTCAGAAGAATATGGTAGGCTGAAGAGTCTATTTGCTTTCTCAGGATAATTAGCTCTAATCCTAAAACTGGTTCTCTATACTTGAGTCTAACAGCTAGGTAAAAGTTCACTGTAAGGAGCAGTTATCCAATTTGATTTCCCATTTATTGTTAACCTGCTCATTTTTCACAATAATTCCTCTTTCTTAAATTGATATGGCTTGTTAAAGGCAAAAAAAAAAAATCTTTTTACTGGGTTGCATTTACAATTGTGTAATTTATTTTTAGCATTTGGGAGAGACTTTTTTTTAAATTTCTGTTGCCTCCATCAAAAGCCCTGTGAAGCTGGTTTGCCTGCTGCTGAAGAAAGGCTCACTGAAGCAGTAATTCTCTTGAGGTCCTTGGCATGAATAGACATTGCAGCAATAATTTTTCTCAAGAACTATTTTAATTGCTGCAGCTTCAGCACACATCAGGACCTGAAATACTTTTGTACAGAAAGGGCAGAAAGCTTTACAATACCTGCAACAATGTTTCAGCGTATCTGTAACCTCTCTTTATTTTTGTCATTCCTTCTTTCTGTGAGTTACTGATCCCTAAATAAAAAGGAATGGGGAAAGGTAGCCCTTCTGTGCATTTGGGAGGGAAGGTACTGTGAAAAGACTATTCATAGAGAACCACATGTGATTTTTGAAATACATTTAAATGATGGTGCTTCATAAGCCATTTTTACTCAATTCCCACCATTTTCCTGTTTTGTTTGTAATGTTTATGCTTTCTAGCTGACAATTGTACAGATCAGCAAATCTTTAGTGCATGCTCTGAAAGCTTGGATTTTCTTTGGATTGATTTTCAGTATGGCCCTATTGCCATTCTTTACAATCTGAAGAAAGCCTGCATTCATAAGGATTTCTGCATCTGCAAAGGATGAAGGATAAGTAGGAATGATGAACTCCAGTGGTCATGAATGGGCAGATTGTCCTGGGCATTTATTCAGTTGTCAGTATATTGTGGAGTATTTGTGCTGAAAAAAATGTTAGCATTGGGTAACATACTCTTTTTATTAAAAGCACAGTAGAGTACTCAGAGATGGTGTATAGTCCAAGACACACTAGTACAGCACACGTTGTCATTCTTCCTAAGTGTGATTGATTTGTTTATTTCTCACTGAAAGCTTGTAATTTTGGATTTTATTTCTACTTTTCATTGCTAGCTGTGCTTATCAGACAAGTCTAATCAAAAGGTGCTTGCAATTCTGAGTGGGATGCTGCACTGTGCTATGCCAGGAGCACTGAACAAGGAACACTCTGCTGTGCTGGCTGAAGATCAGAGTTGATTCTGGAGTCTGAAATGTTCCCTGTATTTCTCAAATATAAATAGTACTGTGACCAAGAGTTGTGTACCTTCATATTCCAATTTGGCCTTGGTGGGGTAGGTGTTGGTAAATGCAGATTTTTTTTCCATGATGTTTGGATAAAGCACTTTAGCAGCTCTATCCTCAGTGATAACAATCTGTTCTGCAGAAGATGTTAATCAGGAGCAAATGATCACTGGGCAGTTGCTGTACTTTCAGGTGGCACACAGCACTTCCCAGTGCTCCATTACAGGAACAATTTAGGAACATCTCATGTTAACAACCTGGTTCAACTACAACCAACACTTCAAATAGATAAAACACAGGAAGCTAGTAAAATATGATTTAAAGTAGGGAATTGCATTGAAATTGTTTTCTAAGTGTTTTGGAGGGTATGGGTGGGTAGTGTCTGGTACAGACATGTCTTGACTGCCTGGGGCTTCTGATTCCATTGCCAGTAGCTGGTTTAACAACTGCACAAAAAACCCCAAAAACATATGTAGTAAAAATACAGCATTTCAGTAAGTGTCATTTATTGCAAACAGTATTGATATTCTGGTCTGAAGAAGGTTTTCTTGCCTTTGAGATTTCACTATGGAATCTCTTCTGGTTGAGTCAACAAGGAAATATAGCAAGACTTTGATGCAGCTACTGAAGTGGTGAATGTTAGTGGTGCTTTTTGAAGGCAATCTTCTCTGAACAGTATTTTGCTGCTGGTAGTTTGTTACTGACAACTCTTGCATGAAGGCCTTTGAACAGCAAACTAAGAGCTTGAAAACAGCAGCTGTTTCAGAGAGATGGAGAGAGAGGACAGGAAGCAAGCAACAGGGAAAGGTTTTCCCTTGATGAAGACACAGTGCTATATAAGCCACTTAGGTGCATATTTTGAACACAGTTTTCTTCAGCTTTTCAGTGAAATTATTTTGTATATACTTGCCATCTTTAGGATCTCTGCTAGTGCTAGGCTTGAGCACACATGATGTTGTGCTTTTTTGCAGTTCTCTGCTAATGTGTGTGTGTTCTCTGGTTTGACAGGTAATGGTGTGACTGCGTTTCCTGACATCAGGACACCTGTGATTATTGCTCAGAGATGTTGTTAATTGAATATTTGCACTTCTGTAGACATCAGTTGCCCAGCTGTTATCTGTCAGGCTGGATTTGTATTACTACAGCCATGTCACAGATAAAAGTTTTTTCATCTTCCTGCTTGAGGATTTTGACAGGTCACACTGAAGGAATGGGACTGTAGAGTACGTTTGTGTGAACCAGCTTCCATGCTACTCCTGGCACAGAAAATTGAATAACAATGTCCAATATTACTATACCACGTTCATTTGGCCTCCTAGGACATTTCGCCAGGTATCTGGATACTGCAGAAATAATGACTGTCATATTCATACTCTGAAAGTTTACCAGATCAACCTGTGCACTGCTTCTGTCCATTCTAAGAAAATGCATCATTGTGCTTGTTCCACTGTGCCTCACCTGTGCTTCAGCTGCACTAGTCCAACTTGTTCTTTGTCTGAGACTGAAGTGTTTCGAGCAGCTCCTAGATACTGTTGGAGATAGTGTATCCAAAACAGCAAATCACCTCCAACAGTTGACTTGAAAAGTCTGCTTTACTCATGGTGTCTCTGTTAGCCAATAGCAGAGACTCACAGAGAATGTGAGTATCAAGCTATTATTGTGTAACAAGTTTCTGTAAACTTTTCTTCATTTCTTCTGTTCTTTGGGAATGTGATGGCTACTCTTGAGGTTCACATGATCATCAATCCCTGAGATGCCTTTATAGAGCAGTGCTGTGGCTTCATCTTGCAGGTGAGGAGTTGTGGCAAGGAACAAGATCTAAAGCATTCACGGCAGCTTTCACCTGCTCCTTTCTGATGCCTGCAATTGGGATTTTCTTTTCTTATGCTCCCACATATGCTCTCATGTGTCAGTGAAACTTGGAAAGCCCACTGCTCTTCTCAACCAAACCCCTGAATACTTATTTGTTCAAGTCATGCCCCTGGTGAAAAGGGACTTGTGGTTGTTGGCATCACCTGGTGGCTCTTATAGGCTCAAGCCTGGAATCTAACTCAGCAGACAGCATGGCTTTGCTTTAAGGCTTTGTCACTCTTGGAAGAGACCCACCTTGCTGGTATCCTTAACAAATTTCAACAAACTGGACATGATCCTAGTGCTCATCAACCTTCTGTGAGCTGCAGCAAGGCTAATCTTAGAGTAAATCCAAGGCATGTGTTGGAATGAGGCTGGATTTAGTGTTTGAGCTGTCTAACCCAGCAGAGTGATCTCGTGTTCTGCCTGCTGATTGCTGGGAGTGGAGAGCAATTTTCTACAGCAAACTGAAATTAAGTTTATCGTGCTGCTTGTGCCAGAGCAACACTTCAGTTTGCTTTAGATAACTGTGTTCTGCAGAGAAACATGGTATTGGAGTTAAGATGAAGCAATGATACCAGTGATGGAGGGAAAAGAAAAGCCAGGGGATGCAGCTCCATGCAGTTTTGGTTACAGCTTCTTTGCACTTTGCTTCTTGGGAAGTGTTTTTGTCTTTGCTTTGTTGTCAGACAGTTTGCCATCACCCAGCCCTTTTCCTTGCTCTCTGAGCCATGTCACAGTGCCCTCCCTGCCCCAGCATCTGGGGCAGGGTTTTTGGTGTCCCGTGAGTCAGTGCTGTTGTTTTGATCAAGGTAAATGTGTAAGCCTAGCTAAATATAACTGTTTCTAATCTCTTATAATGAATGTCAGAATTGTTATGGAAGCCTCTTTGGAAATATTCATAACTTTATTTGGATTTTTTTTTCTTCCTAGTGTAGTAAGTGATTCTTTTAACAGCTAAAATAACTGTTCTTACTATTGCCAATTTTTTGGTTTGTTTTTTTTATCTAAGAAGTATTTTTTTATCCTCTTTAAAAATCTTTTATAGAGGTCTCTAGTTAATCTTTTCCAGTAAATTTATTTTAAAGCACAGGTGTCAATGAGGATAGGGCTTAAGTCTAGCAAGATAGAATTATACAAATTTTATTTGATAGAAATTGCCTTGTTTTTATGAGACATTTCCTCAGAAACTGGAACTATGAAATGTTGTTCTGACAGAAGTATTTTCTACTCCTTGTCTGGAAAAACATTAAATTACTTTTTATGCAATTACGCCTTTTGCAAAATCTACAGCAATATTAGATGAGGACACCACAGTGACTGCTCAGCCTGTCAATATTGGATTGCAAAGTCTTGAGTCTTGTTGACATCTCTGCAATTTGTCTGGCCTTAATATTTAATAAGCCTCATACTCTGCAACCTCAGAGTGAGAGCAATTCTTTTAAAAACCAACTTTGACTTTTGTCAGAGTTCTTACCAGACACTTTAAAGTTGTGTTTGCATGTGTGATGGGTAGAGCAGTCATCAATTTCATGCCTCCATGCTCCTGTTGTATTGAACTTTTAAGGAGTTTGCAGAACGAATACTTTGTATAGCACATCAGGACCCTGAGTTTGCTCCTGGTCAGTGGGGACTGTGGCAGGACTCAAGTTGCCTTTTTAGGAGGATGAGTATCAGGAGTGTCCAGGTGGTGCTTCAGCCTGCATATTCTAGTTGTCCACTTGTTCTGAATGGTTCACTGGGACCTAGATTTTCCACAGGGAACAGAGGAGATGAATGAGAGGGGCAACCCATATCTGTCAGTGGAATGGCAACAGTGAAAGCAGCAGACGGGCTAGAAAGTCTGCTGATGTGCTAGGAAAAAGCAGCTGAACCTGCTTTAAATAGAAACTTTTGTGTTTGTCTCTAGAAAAAGCCATGGAGAATCTTACAGAAATATAGTCTGAATCAACTTTCATTCCAAACTTCTGATTTGAACTCTGTTTTCATCTTTGTATACACAGGAATCAATTTTTAGGATTGCTAATCCTAAAATCCTGCAGGTTCCCACCAGTTGGACTTGGCATAGTGGAAAGTGTTCATCCCTTGCATTGTGTACTCCAGATCTGCTAGCTTGGAGACTGTCTTTGAAACTACTGCCTCTCCTGATTATTGGACAGTCTAAGAGAAAAATCTGACATCATTCTGCAAACCCTTAGCCAGTAGAAAGTAATGCACAAATTTAAAAGTATTTGTCACTAAATGGGTATATTTCACCAAGGCAATCCATGCTATAGGTGATCACATTTTGAATTACTTTTGTGTAAGAAGCTGTGTAGCAGGAACTGAAAAGCTCTATTATGTGGTTTGGGAGTTTTCTAAAACTCTTCCAAAACATTTCAGTCTTTAAACCCAGGAAGTGGCTTTTTTTAGGTCTCAAAAGTGGTTTTAGCAAGTAACATTCAGCTGACATCTAAGGAAAAAAAAAAGCAATTTTCCCCTTTTTTTGTTCTTTTTTTGCCCTGGAGGCTTGAGTACATTTTTGGTCATTGCTTTTTCTCTGTAGCTATGACAATTTTAAGTTGCAAATGTTTTGTCCTAGTAGTCTTTAAACTGAATCTGAGCTTGAACTTTTAGATTTGTTTGTCAGACTTAAGTCAGTTCTAACTCTTCAACACTTTAATTTGTTTTGTTTGCAGCTGTGTACTTTTCTTTTTTCCCCACCCATCGTGTTGCACAGCATGGATGATAAATGTGTGGGAGCTGCTGCAAACTGCTAATGGCTTTTAAAAGGCAAATCATTAAATCAGAACTCTCTTCAAGTGCACCAGGGACTTTGTGTCTGAAAAAAAATGAACTTCATTTAAAGCACATCTGTAACTTTTTTAACATGAATTACACAAAAGATATTCAGTTTCTGCCTATGAGGTGTATATGAACTCAACTCTAATACTTTGAGGCATTAAAACGTTTCTTCTGAGGTATAAAAAGTATCATGTTGTGCTGAAAATGCTGTGCTGGACTGGAAGCCTCAAGCAGTGGGCTGAAAGGAAAAGTTATTTATCTTCTGACTTGGTGCTTTGAGCAGCAATGGGAATTATGGGAAATCCTAGGCTGGTTTCTCTTTGTTTTAAGGCTTGGAAGAGGAAGAGATGAGAACTCTGTTTCCTGCTGCCTCTGAGCAAGTGCCACTCTCCACTTCCAGTGGCTTCCCTAAATGTCAAGGTATACAGAGGGCTGGTACCAAACCAAAGCTTGGTGGAGGCAAACTAGGAGTTGCAATGAGTTGCCCTAGATCCTTTACCTCCACTGGAGTAAATCTGAGGTCTTTATGATAATGGTCAAGCTTTTGTGCTGTGAGGATGTTAATAAGTGCTCCATACACTGCCATTTAATCTGCAAATTCACATGGCAGAAAATCTTGGAATAAGTACTTTTTCAAGTTTCAAGAAGAGCTTCTCCAAGAAGCTAATTAGTCATTTGCCTCTTAACCATGCTGTCCGAAAGCAGCAGTACTAGCATGTAACTTTTAAACCCAAAAATCCAGTTGCATGTTCTCCAAAGTAGCTCTCTCCATGAGCAGTGTTGATGGATATAGATTGTCTGAGCACTTAGGGCAGGGTGGAGTAACCTTTTATCTACACATACCATTGTTCTATGGGGTTTTTTTTCTTCTGTTAGTTTCAACTACTTATCTGATAGCAGGGCCCTAGCAGGCACGTTGTTGTTAAATGAGGTGCTTTTTCTGTGGTTTGGGATGGTCGTTGCAAACTGGACAAAATGCATTATAATCTATTACATGTTGCTGTCACTGGCACTTGTATTATTTTGTCATGCAATTTTCTTAGTCTTTGGAGAAGTGAAATTGAATAGAAGCCAGAATTAGCTGATACTGTATTTGACTTGAAAAATCTAAATGGAACAGTGGAAAGAGAAGACTCTGAAGGTTATATCTGAGCAGTGCTACTTATATCTGTGGCAGTCTACTTAAAGTTATGTATGCAGAAAGGGTAAAGGATGTGCATGGTGAGCAGCAGTGCTTGGTTTCGTGACCTGCTGCTCTCTGTCCTTCATTGTGAGCATGGCTGTGGGTCCATCCCATCCTCTAGTTTTATGTCAAGGGGGAGTTTTTCATACTTCTTGTGGCAAATGTATAAATTCCTGAGTTTTTATTAAATTCATGGGTTTTTGGAAGTATCATGTGCAGTGAATTATCTAAAGAGCAAGTTGACTTAAGCAATTTTTCAACTGAACTGGTTAGACATAGTTTTATTGATGAAAATGGATATTTTTGAATTAATATGAATCATGTAATAAGAAAATATTAAGGAATTTTGGAGGATATTCTGGTCATATTTATCTGAAACAGCCCTGAAAGTGCTGTGGTTTGAAAAAAGTCAAATGAAGATCTTTCTTCTGGCTTGATATCTTCCTGACAAGGTACTCATCTATCTTGGGTGCAAGAATTGCTTTATAGTGATTGTTTTGCACATGTCCAAACCCATAATTTTAGTGTAGGGCTGAGAGCTGTTGTGTTGAAACTGTATGGGAAAACTTGCTGTCTTAACCTTAGAGTTTGTTTGTTCTTGAGGTTGTTCAAGAGAATATGCAGGGGAGAAGAATGAATGGCAAAAAGACAGCATGAATAAAAAATATGGTTTACACACTTAAAATTATTTTAGGAGGAAGCTCATGGGGTGCACGATGGTTCTGCTCATGTAGGTGGGATCAGCCTTTGGAAGGGAGTTTTACTCCTTACCTTTTTCTGTCCTGCTGAGGGGTCTTGCACCAAAGCCCTGTGGTGTCAGTACCTGCTCTGGATGTCAGTGGGACAGATTATTCCACGTAGCAGCAATTGGCTGCTCTTCATCTCTAGTAAATCTGGTTTTATTAGCCCTCATCTGACACCTTTTGCCTAGGAGCAAACATGAAATGATAGGCTCCCATCCACTTCTGTGCCACCAATGTGACATGTTGGGGTGGCATGGACAGAGGAGATGAAATGGATGTGATTCCTCGGGCACCTTGTTGGCACTGCTGGGGCTAAAAAAGATGTAAGGGATGGCAGAAATGTCAGGCTGCAGCAGCACCTGAGATCTGTTGGGAGCAGGCAAGGAGACATCAGTGTGTAGTGGGAACAGAGCAAGAAGTCAGTGGCTAGGAACTGTAGGGTGAGCTCAGCTGGAAAAAGGTAAAGCTTGTGCCAATTTAGGAGGAAAGAAGAAGGGTGGTAATGAGCTGTGTAGGAGGTTGGGAATTGCAGCTGTGGGACCTCTGGACAAAGTGGTTTTTGTAAACAGGCTGAGCTTTTGGATGGCTTTTTTTTGTTACTGCTCAAAGTGCATTCTTTCTTCTTCTCCAACTCATGGGAATCAGTCTGCAAGGCAGAAGTGTTGTGAAACTGTTCATGCACTGCAGGCTGTGGCAGAAGTAATGGCTTCTGCAGCTAGTACTAAAAAACTGCTTCAATTTTGAACTACATATGAATACAAGTAATAGTAGATTCCTTTGCTCCTCTGGACAGCTGTCCACAAGGTCCTAGAAGAGCATTTGCCAGCTTTTTTCAGTTCAAAGCAGATATAGTGGGGTGGATGCTAGAACATCTGTACAGTGGCAGTGACAGTTGTGGTGTGGTTGTGAGAAGGCCATGGTCAATGAAGTGCCTGTGCTCAGAGCAGTCACCCAGAAAGGAGAAACAGGAAACTTGTGGCTTCTTGGCTCTGCTTTGGGGCATATCTGTAAGGGGCAGGTTGCCTCTATGAGATGGGGTAGATCTTTTGTTGGACTGTGTGTGTTTGGATGCTGTAATAACAAAGCTTCTATGGTCAGATATAATGATCACAGAAAGCCAGAGCTGTCATCTTGCTGCTATTTCTGTCTTTTGGGTCAGTACATTTCTCTGTAAGCCACAAACCATTTTATCTACAAGTGCTGGTTGCATTTGTGCCCACAGCTACAGAACATGGGGCTTGCCTCAGCAAAAAATTGTTTTCTTGAAAATTCAGTCAGATTGAAACGTTTGTCGCCTCTTCATATAGAAGGTTGTGTTGTTGGTAACTGGAAAGGGCTTGGTGCTAAAAGGTCTTTGGGAAGAGACTTACTGGAATGTTTTTAGTTGTCTCAAGGAGAATTTTTCTGGTGTGGGTTTTATTTCATTCACCTTGTTCAAATTTCTTCTTGTCCTTTTCCTCCTAAGACTTTGTTTTGACCCCTATCCAAATCAGAAGTTCCCAGAAATGGTTTTTAGGATGAAGGCCTCCACACATATCTGTTATTTTCTACAAGTGAGCGAAGGCCAGAGGATGGGATGTCAAAATGTTCCTAGTAAGAAAACAGACCCAGATACACTTCTTGTAGCTATTGTGGGATCTCTGAACCCAAAACTGTACCAACATGAATGCAGTTCCTGCCCCTTCCCCCTTCCTCCTCCCCTTTAGTCAAACCCTCAAAATTAAATGACAGTGTCAGGAAAGAGATTGTTGCTGCTTAATGAGTTTCAATTGGATTATAGATTGAAGTCTGACTCCTTGCAATGACAGATTAATAACTCCTTCTGCTGAAGCTTTAGGAGGGGGGAATAATTATTTTTCTGGGCTTTTTTTTTTTAACTGGAAAGCTAATTTCTTGCTAGTGCCTGAGCCAGGTGCTATTACTGTAAATCTTTTTGTAACAAAAGACTTGACATTATTATTTTTTAGACACTGAGGAACCTGTGGCCTGCTGTTTGAGATATGCTGAGTGTTCTAACATGCAAATGGGAGAAAAAGCAGTAATGGAACACAAGGATTAAATTGAAAACTTTGTTATACACAATTATAGAAATAATATGTATGCAATACATATATAATATAATGTATTATTAAATAATGTTAATATTAATACTTATAATGAAAATAAGATAAAAAACCTGTGGCTGGTCCTGCTGTTCTTCCTGGTGCCTGCCAGCATGGTCACTGATGTGCCTGGGGGAAAGAATTGTGATGTTTGGGGTTGTACTCATCTGGCTTAGAAGTCTGTGTTGAAAGAAATGCTTCAGCTCTGCTGCTGCTGCAGGGGACTGGTACCAGTTGCAGTTGGCACTCTGTTAGGGAATCACTCCTGTGTGAAGGAAGGAAAGGGAGCCACAATGAGCAGAGGTTGTTGTCTTTGTGATGGCCCATTGCTGCTCACACCTTTAGGAACGTATGTGGTATTGGTACATGTATGGCTTTCACTACTTGGGTTTTATAAATAAGGAGGGAAACTTATATTTTGAAAAGTATAAAGGAGCTTTTAAATGTTATTTATTAAGTATTTAACAGCAAATGCTATAAATGCTTAAATCTGTGTTGCATGAAACAATGATTATGCAGTAACTAAACTTGAGAACACCTGAGCTGAAATCAGTTGCAGACTCTCTAATCTCTGACAAATACCTGTGCCCTTTATAACTGCACTATTTTATTTCTAAGTTGAGAGTCTCTTCAAATTGTCTTCTGTAGCTTGTCCAAGGTCTTTCACTGAGTCATTACTAAGGCTGGGTTGGCTCAGGAGCCTTGACTCATAGTCCTGTGCTTGGACCAGAGGCCACATGTGATTAGCACAGGACAGCAGCTTCTCCCAGGGCTGCCTGTCAGTTCAGGCTGTCTGACAGATGCTGTCGGGTTGGGATGTGTGTGTTTTGTGGGTTTAGGGGTTTTTTTAATGCTGCTAAACTTTTTTTTTTGGTCTTTTCTGGATTTTAGATTCTAGGTGAGAATAAAACCAGCAATTTTTCTTACTGGTTGTCATTTTGCCACATAGTTATTGTCATCTTTCTGTGGCTGCCCTCTTGCTAATAGAGTCTACTCATCCCTCCAAATTATTTGGAACAAACTAATTTTTCTGGGGTTATAGATCTCCCATGTAAATGTAAGGCTTTATGTGAAACTTAACAGTTGTTCAGAAATTAACTTTTGAAATTCCAAAACAATCTTCTGTTTAAATCTCCTGGTAGTTGTGTTTTAAATTTCTGCTTTGAACCTGTTCTTTAACCCCACTGTCAGTAAGATTGCGCATTACAGAATAAAGCACACCTGCCTGCCCCTGTAGTTCATAATTTTTTTTTTACCATTTTGCTATACGTATATGTAAATCACACAACATGACACAAAATGAAAAAGAACTAGATCCCTACACTCCTGTGAGGTTTTTGGAATCAAGGGCTTGTGAGAAGGCACAAGTGCACAGTGTGCATGTGTCTGGCAGCACAAAGCCAGCAAGTTAATTTGATATTTGGTTCTGCCAAATATTTCAGTGTGCCAATAAGTTTTTGTGTAATCTGTTTATTTGAATTCAGAACTATGCTTAGTTTGGCTTATTTTAAAAGTGAATAAAATGCTTATTACAAAGATGCCCTTGATAGCATAGTGCTGTCTGCCTACAAGGAGGAAGAATTACCCACTTGTTTATTGTCTTTTAACTTTCTTATCTAAAAATAGCCCTAAGGCAATGACAAAGCATGACCTTGAACTTGTTATTCAGAATTTTAGGGTCTGGATAACCTCAAAATTTCTTCCAGACTTCAAGAATTGGCATCCTCTGCCTTTCTTTCCTGTTGAAAAAGGCTGGTTTTAAATTTTTTTAAACTGAAATATAGTGAGGATTTATTATGTGCTCACACTGCTGCACTTAAACTGCTTCCCCTTTTTCAAAGTTTGCATTTTCTGCAGTGATGTGACAAGCTGGTGAATGCCACAGAGGCAACATTGCACCATTGAGAAAGTAGTTGATGATTAGCCATGCTGAGTGTAAGACAGAATCACAGAATCACAATTAGGTTGGAAAAGACCTCAGAGATCAAATCCAATTTGGGACCTAATGCCACCATGCCAATAGACCATGGCACTGGGTGGCACATGCAGTTGTTTCTTAAACACCTCCAGGGATGGTGATTCCACCACCTCCCTGGGCAGTCTGTTCCAATGTCTAATCAGCCTTTCTGTGGAGAAATTCCTCCTAATGTCCAGCTTCAATCTTCCCTGGCACAGCTTGAGGCCATTTCCTCTTGTCCTGTTGCTGGCTGCCTGGGAGAAGAGGCTGACCCTCCCCTGGCTACAGCCTCCTTTCAGGTGACTCTAGGGAGTGATAAAGTCACCCCTGAGCCTCCTTTTTTCCAGGTTAGCATCCCAGCTCCCTCAGCTGCTCCTCACAGGACCTGTGTTTCAAACACTTCAGCAGCTCCATCGCCCTTCTCTGGACTTGCTCCAGCCCCTCAGTGTTCTTCTTGAGGTGAGGTGCCCAGAACTTGACACAGGACTCCAAGTGTGGCCTCACCAGTGCTGAGTATATGGGAAATACAGATGCTATCAGAGACCTGCAGACATTGGCTTAACCCTTCTTCAAGGGGTTGTATAGTGGTGTTCCTCTGCCCTCCTGTGCAGGGTAGTACACTGAATGGCAAGCAAATATAGGTATAGGGAGTGAGTTGTTAGTGCCTCTGGAGATGGTATGTAACATGTGATCTGATTATTTTTTTAATAATATACAGTGTTACTGGCTCAGTTCTGGATCAAAAAAATGCTTGAAGTGTTTTGTACAAGTGTTGAAACTTCCTCAAAAATCACTGTGAAATTTGAAGGTATAGACAGTGATGTTCAAAGGATGACACTGTAATAGGAAAAATACTTTATTTGTTGGTGCTTAGGCTATATAAAGCAAAAGTGTGATGTCTTGATGCACGCAAACACCCAGAAGAAAAATGATCCATGTGATAAACACTGTGTATTATTATTAGTCTTTCACCTTGAAAATACATACAAGACTTTCTTTCATCCTTCTTGCCAAGTTTTTTTAAGCTTTGTTTCTTTGCCCTCAAGCTGGTAGAAAGTTCAGTTTGGAAGTAGGGAAATAAAATCTAGACTTTTAAACATAAGAAATCCTTTCTTCCCCCCCACATTCTTTGTGTGTATTTTCAAAAGTGAGCAGTATTTTACTCTCTATGTTCCTGGACACCAGCTTCTTCAGTAATAGAATGTGCTATTCTGCCTCTGTGTGAGCTGCACTAAGGGATGACAAACTCTGCCAAGCCAAGACTGACACCACTGACAGTGTTGCTGGGCTTCACAAACCTGTCAGTGGTTTGCTCTAGTGTCACTTCCAAAAGATACTACTGTTGCATTAAAAAAAAAAAAAGACAAAAAAAAAGAGAGAAGTACTAGTAACAGGTGCTTGATCTGAGGTATCACAGTACCTGCTTTACTGTACTTTTGTGGAATTAGCTGAATATCTCCTGGTCACCCCTTTTGCCTGCTTTTGATAGGGTCAGTTGAGGCCCAAGGCAGGTGGCAATCCAGGCTGGACTGAGGCAGTAAAAGCAGCCCCTCCTAGCCTGCTGGAGCTGTTTGGCTTTTATGATGACTGTCATTGCTATTTCTCTTGCTCTGATTTATTGAGTTAGGAGAGCAGTCTGTCATTTAAGCAAAATAAAAAACAGCTCCAAAGCAACAGATAGCCCCAAGACCTGATCCAGAAAACAATTAAGGTGATTTAAAAGAATTGTTTGCAGTATGAGGGGTCCAAATGTTCATGAGAAAGACCTTAGGAGAGGTAGTCTTGTCCAGCCCTTTGCCTGCAGCAGGCCCCCACATCTTGGGTTGCTCCTGGCCATACTCAAGTGAGTTTTGGCTATATGCAAGGAAGGAGATTATGCAGCCTTTGTGACAGCCTGTTCTGGTGCCTAGCCACGTCATTGTTTTAAAAAACAAGCCTTGCCTAATTTTTTTTCACCTGCATTGCAACAAGTTTGTTTTCTTTAGTTTTAATCACTGTGTGCTTTCCAGAAGATTCTGTCCCTCTCTTCTCTGTCTCCCCAGAGTAGCTGCAAAGAGCAGTAAAATCTCTACCAAGTCTCCCTCAGTTTGAAGGTTGGAAGGGAAGGACCCTCAGCTTTCAGCACCTGGCTCTTTACCAGAATTGTGTGAAAGAAACTGTATCTAAACAGGTTTGAGTTCACGGATTGATCCACTCTGCCCTATGTCATAATAATAAGTCTATTTGGGGTTTTTGTTATGTGTGGTAGATTCTTTTGTTTGTTGTACCTAATGTATTTTTGGTTACTACCTGTCAGCTTCATTTACTCTCTGGGGAAACTGTGGATGCAGAGGGAGGGTCACAGGGAGCAAACCCAACACTGACTACTGATTTGTCAACAAAAGCACCAAACATCCATCTTCATCTTGCAGTTGTCTGGAACAAGGATTAAATTGCAGATCATCCTAAGGCAGCAGGGAGCCTTTAGTAAGTGGGTATCAATTTGTTTACTTACCAGACCAAAACCACTTTGACTGTTCTTATACATTCTCTCTGCAGATGTTCTTTTCTTAGTACATTGTAACTGGGATGGTGCTCAGTTAGAACTTTGTGCTTCTCCAGCCCCTTGCCATTAAGTTATGAATTATTTTTGTCACTGTGTCTGATGCATTTGTTATTGATTGTATTTTCTGGTTAGATTTTCTCTGCTGCCTAAGTGATATGTCCTATATTCCTGAATCCTGGATCTCTTATGATTGCTCATTTCATTTACGCCTTATTTTATTTTTGTTTATATGAAATGTGGAAAATGCTTGCAAATGTCATATAGTGGCTTCTTTGTGCATGTCATCTGTCTTAGTTTTAAAGTTTGTGGAGTACACAGAAGATTGTGCAACCAGCATTGTTTACTGGCCTAGAATTGTAAGACTAAAAACTGTGTTCTTGCTGCAGCCATAAAATAACATGGCAAACATCACCATTCCAGAGCAGTTACAGTCACGTGCTTCCAGCAGTTGATGTTTTCTGGCAATAGTGTGTTTGCTCAGTTCTGTCCTAAGGCAGGTGACATGTATTTGATGTGGGGGATTGGGGGTTTGCACTTTTGACGTGTGAATGAGGGTGAGGAAGACAAAAAGTGAAATGGAACCATTTGTTTGTCACTTCAGTCAAGTACCAGATACTTCAGATTCGCTGGTAGTTTTGATGTGATCGGGGCCTCTCTTCCTCTGCAGAAAACTGATAGTAACAATTCACTTCAAGGTGTTTATGATGCCCATATGCTTGTAAAGTTCATGCACAATCCCTTGGATGATGATTGGAACTCATTAAAGTGCAGGAGTAGCAAATCAGCCTCATGGATTTTTACCTCTCTTCCAGGACTCATAGTTGGGGTGATCCTGAGATATGGCACTCCCTCCACGAGTGGCCATGACAAACCATTCAGCTGCTCTCAGGAGGACAGGCCCTTCACCACCCTGCTGGTCAACGTCAGCGGCAAGTTCTTCGAGTACACGCTCAAAGGGGAAATAAGCCCTGGCAAGATCCACAACGTGGAGCAAAATGACATGTTGAGAAAGGTGAGCCTACACCATTTCACATGCTAAGTGTTTCTCCTTCATCTGTGCTTCCCTCCCTCCTCCCCCTCCATCCTGTTTGAACCTCAGGCAGTGCCAAGTGTCAGGATTCCTGATAGTAACAGCACTTTAATGCTTAATTCAAAAGCACCTTCTGTATTATATCACTGCTGGAGAAACTGTGCTCTGTTACATGTATGTGATGCTTTCCTAAAGGCCTTGGTTTGAAAACGTAATGTATGTTTCTAACATCTGTAGAATTTACAGAGATCAGCTGAACAGAAAAAAAACCCAACCTTGTGCTGCCTTGTATAAATGCAGAGTAAGGAAAATGATAATTTCATAGTGAAAAGTGATTGTTCCTTGTTGTTTTGGTCTTTTTTACCGAGGGTTTTAAAATTTGTGCATTGCCAGGAAATAGTTCTGCTTCAGCTTCCACCCAATAAACCACCAAATGAGGCAGTCTGGTGGTGGAAGTAAAATTCACCTATCAGCAGTTATTCAGATGTGTTATTTGCCTTTTTATTCAGTGTCGGGAATGAACCACCTCTTGTGTGTATCAAAGCTAGACTTTGAAGCATAGGATTGTGATCTAAAAGTACTTCTTTCTGCAGATTATGAAGAGAGCTCAGCTGCCCATGTGTGTCTGGCTGCTGTAGGTATCTCAGGTTAGCTGAAATGAGTCCTGCTCTGGGAGGGCACAGTCATATTTTTTGTCTTCTAACCTGTGCTTAGGCAGGGGTGAAGAGAGCCTAGTTAGTCTCATATGTGTGAAGACCTTCTGTTTGCATTTTAACTGTTGTTTGTTGTCCTGTAGTGTAGTGTAGTCCTTCATGGATATGTGGAACTCCTACTGAAATACATGGAAGAGGTGTATGATCCAAATTTCTGAAAACCAGTCTTGTATCTGACTTGATTGGCTTACAGTAATTATTCAGTGGCTAAATTTGTACAAAAAAGAAGGCTAAAATAGCATTTCATCTGCAGCCATGCCAATATCAGGTATCACAATAGGAAATATCTTCTCCAACATAATTTCTGCTAGAAATTTTTAATTTAAAATGGGGGACTGTGTTTGGGACTGCTGCCAGATCACGAGCAACCAATGTAATGCCTGTTCTTTCTAGATGATATTTACCAACAGGAGCTGCAGCTATATACAAGTAGACCTGGCCAGTGTTTTAGAGGCTCAGCTTATCTATTTCATCAACCAAAAATAGTGGTTGTCAGAAAATGAATGAGGAAAAGTTCTAACAATTTGTATATGTTTGTTTATAATTGAAATTTCATATTTTATTTTTTAAGGTAACATTTGACCCAGAAGTTTTCTTCAACATTCTATTGCCTCCTATTATTTTTCATGCTGGTTATAGCCTGAAAAAAGTAAGTGCAATAACTTCTGAGGAGAATAGATCCTTTTTTTTTTAATGAGAAATTGCTGATTTGTTCAGGATTGTAGTCTCCTTTCAAGCATTTACTTACAGTAAGAAAAATCGCATTTCCTCCAGAGATGGTTAGGTCATATTGTTTTAAGAGAAAATACATATATTTTTGAGTATAAATGTATTAAATCCTACTTAATTTTGCTGATTTGTTTTCCTTTGAACTTAGCCAGACATTGATGTCAGTTTCATTTAAAGTAAATGATGTTCTGTTATGAATTGTTTTGGTCCTTCTCAAATATCCAAAATGCAGTAAATTATGCTGAGAGGCAGACCTAGCCCTGAATCCCAGTGGAGATGTGCCAGACCCCTAATGGCAGGAGAGCCCAGATTCTGATCTTGCTTGAAGACACCCTGAATTGGCGCTGGTTTCTGTCAAAGCCTTCTGTAAAACTACATGTAGGGTCTAATGCATGGCACAGATCTGGTTTATTCAATTTACTGAAGTTAGATTGAATTTACATAGCAGTAATTGAAATGTTTCTCTGAAATAGACGTGTGCTTCTGTGTATTGATGCAAGTGAAGTAGTGTGCTACATGGTTCTGAATGGGCAATATAACTTTTCTGAAGTAAGTATATAAACCTCTTTTTCTTGTGCAGAGACACTTTTTCAGGAATTTGGGGTCCATTTTGGCTTACGCCTTTTTAGGAACAGCAGTGTCTTGTTTTATTATTGGGTAAGTGAACTCTGATATCAGTTCCTCTCTACACTAAAGCTTAAGCTGATAAATACTCTCTCTCTTTGCCTCCATACCGATATTTTATGTATGTATATACACACACTTTTAGTTTAAGTGATCTGGTGACGTTGATTTGCTTGCCTACAATCTCTTATCCTGCTCATATTACTGTGTTTTGTGTATGGATATTCTGAATAACAGAAATCCTGAATTGGATTGGTGATCTTGGCTTGTCTCTCAAAGAATTGCTCTAGAGAAGTAATCTCTTATTATAGATCATTCTTACCTCAGAGCTTTTGGCCTATGTATTGTGTTGGGAGAAAGAATACTGAGGGGAATTTTGAGCAGAGAAAACTTGGTGGGAAATGGAAGAAAGATGTAGACTCTGTGCTAATTGTGTGAAGATTTCAGACTTACTGGTTTTATGTGATGTCTTCTGGATCATATATTGCTTGATTTGCTTCATAGCGAAAAGAGGAAAGTTCACTTTGAGAGCTTTCTGCTACACTGTGGCAGTGTCCCACTGAGCTGTAGCATCCAGAAGCCTGTCTGAAATACTGTTGCTTGTGTTTTCCCTTGGTCTGTCTGAAATTGTTTGACTTGGAATGCTTTATCTTCTTTCTCTTCAGGAATCTCATGTATGGGGTTGTGAAACTAATGAAGTTGGTGGGCCAGCTGTCTGATAAGTTCTATTATACAGACTGCCTCCTCTTTGGAGCGATAATATCTGCCACTGATCCAGGTAGCTTGATGAACATTTTTAATAACCTTCCAAAATAACCTTATTGTTAGGATTTTCAGCTGCATATTAACAGGACTCTATTTTCAGTTATCTCATATTAGTATCTCTGAACCTCTTCTCTGAAATACATACAAATTCTGAGTATTTTGAAAGCTGTTCTCTGCTGATTTATGACTGAACTGGCAAGACATCATGGTATATTTGGAGAAAAATCTAACTCTCCTGTTCAAATACTTAAATATTTTTTGTTAAGTGTCTTCTTTTTAAGTGTGCATCAAGTTTAGGATAGTAAATAGATGAAATTGTTGCTTTTTCTGGATAGCAGGACTTCCTTCTCCAGCTACATTGCTTGGGGCTGGGCACTTTAAGAGCAATATTTGAAACTTTTAGCTTCTGTAGGAGGGGGATTTTCTATTCCTCTTTCAAATAAACTCCATGTTTTAGAAGTTAAGGCAGAAGAATGCTTTTCTGGCCAAGTAATTTCAGCTTTTGCCCAAGTAATGTTGACATCCTTATGTAGAGAGTCAAGCAGGCTCACATTGGAAGTCTCCATTTGACAGATCAGTTTGTAGGGCTGGCAAAGGCCAGGGACCAGGGTGGGGAGTGCTGAAGTATGCAGCTTGACATTTAGAGCAGTTTATTTGAGGTGCTTAGTGGTGATTAGTGTGAAAATGGGAAGTAGCTCCTGTGATTGAGCTGAGCTCTGAACAGCTGGTGGTTGCATACAATTTATGCAAAAAATCACCTTGTGATTTTTGAAGTGCGTATATGGGAACATCTTCAAGATCATGGTCTTTCATCTCAGAATTTTCTTGAAAGAATGATTATAAATATTTAGCACTCTTGTCCTTTTTAAATTATGTGGAAATTCACACCTGTGGCATAATGGATACTTAGGGGAACACCTAGGGTTATTTGTAGTATTTTACAATGGCTGAAATAATAAACCTGAGTCAACAATCCATACAGCTTTTAAAAGCAGGAAGAGCTACACAACTGTTTTATATGGAACATGTTCCAAAATAATATCAGGGCTTTTGTAGAAGGGCTTTGTCTGCCCTATGTCCCTTGATCATGGGGGCCTTACTATGAACACTGTGCAGATGGGAGGACAAAAGAGCCACCTCTTAGTGGAGCTGCCCTAAAACTGGTGGAGGAATTGCTTCCTTGTAGGCAAACGTGACTATGGTTTCCCATTTTAGTTTTGATCCTGTACTTCAGTTCCTGGGTTTTCTTGCTTTAGCCAAACTGGAAAGTCTGCTCCACAGCTCGTGCAGTCATTGCAGTGTTGTTTTCCTCTTTTCTTTCTGTAGTTACCGTGCTAGCAATATTTAATGAGCTGCATGCTGATGTCGATCTCTATGCCCTTCTGTTTGGAGAGAGTGTGCTGAATGATGCTGTTGCCATTGTATTATCCTCGTAAGTAACTATGGGAATTTCTACTCTGAAATTACTAAATTGCTTTTGGCATTTGTCTAAAATAAATGCTTTTTCTGAGAAACATTATATTAAGTTTAAATGGATTGCCCTTAGCTGGATTGTTAACCATTGCAAACATTTTCCAAGGCCTCTAATGCATGCATAGGCCAGAATGACACATACACCTTCAGCCTGGGATTGTCTCCCTCTAGCTCAGGTAGTGTTGTTACAGAAAGAATCTTTCCTGATGCCACTTCTAACTTGTCATTGTGTTCTCTCTTTCTAGATCTATAGTTGCCTACCAGCCAACAGGTGAAAATACCCATGCTTTTGATGCTGCTGCATTTTTCAAGTCTGTTGGTGTTTTCCTGGGAATATTCAGTGGTTCTTTCATGATGGGAGCAGTGACAGGGGTTGTGACAGCTCTGATATCCTTTTTCATATTTGGTATTCCAGCTGAGATGGCACATATGGGTGCTATCAGGGCTTTCCTTCCTGTTTCCCATTATAGCAGAATTGACTCTAGCTTGTTTAATTCTGAGTGTGAAGATGTGGTCAGTATTCATTTGACTTCTTTTCTATAGGAGGACATTTCAGGTACCCACAGAACCCTTTCCATTAAAACCGAGACCATAGTAGAGTTTTAGTGATGTTGCTGCAGCAAACTGAGGCATGTCCTAATAATGTTTAGTTTCTTTTAAGGAGTTATAAAACATAGTTTCTTTATTAGTCTTGAAAGACATCTCCTATGCTAAATGGTATTTGAGTCTGTCTTCAGCAAAATCTCTCAGCTATTTCTGACCCCCACAGCATTCTTTGACTCCTGCATTTAAACTTTTTTGCCAGAAATCTGATGTCATACATCTTGGATAAGATTTTATCTCTGTTAGAGTTTAACATGATGTGCCTTGCATCATCTATTCTGTTCTCTTGATGCTTGTTGCTGTTATTTGGTTAGATCTCTGAGGTGCTTAGCAAGGAATTTGTGTGGGTCTTGTTTTAGGCTCAGGCAGTAGACCTTCTCCAGCCATGACCTACTCCAGGAGTCATGATGCTTCTTCAGGAACAAACTGAAGTCTTTGCTTTCTGACAGGCTAGTATAGCCATATGTGCACATATCCCAGGCTGCTGTGATGTGCCTAGGCTTCTGAACACTGACCTGAAAGGGATAAAATGTGATGTTCTGTACAATGATCATGAACTTGTGACTCTGAAGCAGTACTGTCTGAACTGTACAGATTTTCTTGACCTGTCTGTGTAATGGAAACCCTTTAAGTATAATGGGGAAGATATGCTGTTGGTGCTTTAATGTTCAGTCTCAGTTCCACTGATCTGCAATCTGTGTGACCCAGAACCATGATTCCTCCTCTGACTTTTAGGCTACCAGACATCCTTAGCTCTTGCTGCTCAAATGCAGTTGTTGTGGGTTTTGGCTGAAATGCATTCAAATCCACTTTGTAAAATTATGCTTCTGAAGCAGCAACCATCCTTGCTTTTTCTAATGGCTGTGCTCTGGAAGGTAATGTGAGGCTGTTCAGAACAAAGCCTCTGTGGTGGCATTTTGTCTGTGTGGTGGGGATATTTTTCTTTTTGTTCTGTTTTGGTTTTGTGTTGTTCTTTTTTTTTGGTTGGTTAATTATATGACTATTTTCTTTTGGAAACATCCTTAATGTCATGCAATGATGTAGAAGCAAACAAAATTTGCATTTTGCTATTCATAGCTGATTAGAACTCATAAATTAAGGATTAAGTTAATATTCCTATAGCATGAAGTACCCATACCTGTACCCCTTTGAGTAAGGGGTTTCATGCAGTCATGCACTGTCCTTTGAGAATAGATAGAAAGCTCAGTTTCCAAATTATGCAGATAATATACAAGGACTTATTCTGGCTTTCAGCAAGCTGTCTGTGTTTTTAAAAAAATAGTTAAATTATAGTACCACATTGTATATTTTTGCTAAATTGCAGCATCTGACTGGTTGAAAAGATGTGAAATACAAGGCCATGTCTAACAAATAAAGAAAATAATTAAGTAAAAAAAGAATAATTTACTTTCAGCTAACATTTCAATTTGATCAATTATATGAAATAATAAAATGTGTTTGTTTTCTTGCCTTTCTGTCACCTTGAGCTTCCTCCAAAATGATGAGCACAAGTTTTCAGTTCAGATTTAATGAAACATTTTTGGTGTGGTTACTGACAATAACAGCAAAGGGAATAAACGGTTTGAGTCACAAAACTGCCAGAAAAGACTGGAAATAAAGAACTGGTTCTGACAAGGCCCCTTGCCTAACTTCGGGGGAACAAGGTTTAACCTCTTCCATGGAGTGACTGTGGCTATCCAGTTTCCTTAGGCATCCATTAATGTCCCTTGAGCGAGGCATTGGGATTATCTGAGTACTCTGTGGGGAAATGGGTTCCAGTTTTTGTTATGGTGGATGTTGCTGCTTCAGAAGCATGATCTTAGATCTCTTTGGAGGAAGTGGTGGGGAGGAATTCAGCTGAGCTCAGAAGTTTTAGAGGTGGTTTCTGTGCAGAACTAACAGCTGTTTAAAAAGAATGTTGCATTTTATATTTGGTATAATGCCAACATGGAGATCATTTTTTTAAATGATGCTCTGGGCTTTGTTTTGAGAGCAACCTTCTGACAAAGTAAGGTCATGGCTGAAAGTATGTCTGGAGTATATGTTTGCCAAGTTATCGGAGAATGTCAGCAAGAAGTAGCAGTGAGTGGAGAGATGGTACTGATTGCCTTCATGTGAACTATGCATAGCTGTCTCACCTCAGATACAGAGTGCTGTTCAGCATGTACCTGCTGCCAGAGTAGTGCTCAGGTAAAAAACAGCACCAAAAGGATTCTATAAATAGGTGAACAACTTTTTTTGTAGTGTGTGAAGAGCTAAATTTAACACTACTGAAATCTGTTCTGCTCCTTCAGTAGCTGTATGAATTGTTAATTCAGTGTGTGCTTTGATGTTCCTCAGGTTTTGCTCTCCTCTGCAAGATGAATTTGTTTTTTCTTTCCTTTGAAAGACTGAGCCGCTCGGAGTTGGCTTTTTCTCTAAAACACATCAGCACAAGGAGAGGAAATACATTTTGTAGGCAGCAATTGTTTTGCCTTAAAAGTACTGAAGTAGCCATGCTTGCTGGAAAAGACTTATTAACAAACCTGAAAACAAAAATTCTTGTTTATCTTAGGGTTGCTGTAGTCAAGAGCAGCTGTGTAAATTAAATGATTTTGAATGGGTTTTATGCTTTATTTGAAGGTGGGAGTGGGACTCGTAATTGAGGTTGGCAGGGTGAACAAAACATCACTCCCCCACCAATCTCCTGAAAAGCCAAGGCACACACAGTCTAAAAAGAACAGCAGGTAAATATCCCTTCCTTGCTAGCACTTCAAAGGGAACACAGAATAAGATAATATTACTTCTAAGAGGCGGAGCCACACTTTGTTATGGACATACAACAAAAATAACCAAAATTGATTGTTGCAATTTGAGTCTGAATTTCGCCTTCATGTGTTGGAATTTGCATTTTTCAGCATCAAAAGTGTTTTGTTTTCTAACAAGCATGGGCTGTTAGTACATAAAAGTGTTTTTCAGAAGTACTGAGAACAGAGAAGCCAAAGGATTTCCTTTTGATCCCTTAACAAGTGACTTAACGTGACAAAGTTTACCAAGTTGCACTGCTTCCCCCTGCTGGAAACGGCTCTCTTCTTCTTGATGTCCTGGAGCACCTTCTTGCTTGCAGAAGCCTGTGGATTTACTGGTGAGTTGCTTGAATTCAAGCACAGAAGTCCACCTCAGCAGCCATTTTTCCACTTTCTCACTAAATCTTTTCAATGAGAAATATGATTGTGCCTAAAGTTGGGTTGTTGGGGTTTTTTGCCTTCTGTTCAACGTTGAAGCTGCAGCTCACTGTGTAACAAAGGCAATGGTTTGGTTCAGACATCATCTCCCTAATCTGGTATCTCACTCACTTGAATGGAAGAGTCAAAAAATACCAAGGTTAAGAATGATGTATAAATTAAATGGAGCTGGTGAAGGGAAATTGTGGTGAGCTGGCAGTAAACAGACTGATTTTTACATGTGGTTCTGTTCACAGGTGTGGTGGCTGTCCTCTTCTGTGGAATTACCCAGGCACATTATACGTACAATAACTTGTCAGTTGAATCAAGAAGTCGCACTAAGCAGGCAAGGATGTCTTTTGCCTTTTTTACAGTGCATTGCTGTAGTAGTCCATGTACTTTTGTTTAGTAGTCCGTGTACTTTTATTTTTACAGCATCTTTTTAACTTGTCCTTTAACATGTGATGGTTTTCTCTCTAGCTCTTTGAGGTATTGCACTTCCTGGCTGAGAACTTCATATTTTCTTATATGGGCTTGGCACTGTTTACTTTCCAGAAGCACATATTCAGCCCAGTTTTCATTATTGGAGCTTTTGTATCCTTTTTCACATTGTGTGAGGTTTCTCTATTTTCTTATGAGCCCAAAAACTTGTGATGTTTGTTGGCTTTGCCAAACAGAGAATGGTGGCTGGCCTAAGTTTTCCTAATATCTTGCAGGCACAATAATTTTGAGAAAAAGCTTGGTTACATCTTACATCTAAGCCCTAAGGCCTCTGTGCCACATAGTTGTTGGCTCCGTACCTGAATCTTAGAAGCCATATAATTTTACTAGATAAATAAAATTTACTGCATGCTTTGGCTATTGACAGCCAACACTGCTTGTGTTGTTCTTGTATTTGAACTTTGGAGACCTACAAAAGGATTAATTCTTCTCTCCACTTCCAGTGGCCCCTTGAGAAAGTAAAGGGCAAAATCAATCTATTCACCCACATTCCTTTTTATGTATTTATCTTTGAGCAATTCCCCAGAGGTCAGCATCTCAGGTGATGGGAGGAGAAGGGAGCAGAACTGGGGTACAGACCCTTACATGAAGGGTACACGATTAAAGGTTCTGCCATTGTCTCTGGTTGACATGGTACCTGACTCTCAAATTGCCCAGAACAGAACACTTTGTGGCAGTCACAGTCATGTAAGCTCTGCATCCTGCCCCCTTGAGATGAATTGTATAACTCTCTCCTCACTATATTCCTGGTTGCTTGAATATTCAGCAGAATTATAAGTGTGCACGAAGAAATGGGAACTAGTTTTCCAGTCTTCATTTCCCTCTGCCTGCTGTAGGAGTAGGGCTGTTGGCCATGGAGGTAAACCCTGTAAAAGGACATATAAAGATGGCCATGTATGAGATGTACTTATTTTTTCTTCTTTCTACTGTTTTCTGTTCTGCTTCTCAGGATTTACCACATTTGGTTTTATTTTCCTTTGGCCATTCACTTTTTTTCTGGAACAGTAATAAATTTTCTCCTGTGTCACCTCATGTCCACTTTTCTGACCTAATAAATGCTCTAGAGCCCGGCAGACGTTGGATAAAGATATGAACAGAATAGTTGCACTTGGTATACTAAACAATGCAATTTTTTAATGCTTAGAGTGGCCTGCCATCTTTTCTCAATTTGTGCTGTCCGCCCTGGGTTTGTTTTCAGTAGTTGTTTCTCTACCTACTTGGCTTTTAATACATTTTCCACATCTTTTTCTACCACTAAAGCTTTGTTGCCTGTTGAGTACTTTTCTACCTTTGTGAGGAGGGCAACTAGTACTAGCACCTGTGTTTTACTCAACACCTGTGGTCCCCACTGAGTTTACAGCTTGAAGAGGTGAAATGTAGAGACATCACCAGTTGTTGAAAGTGAAAGGCTGGAACGTAAAGACAGAGCTAGAGCCTCAGCATCCTTGGCAAAATCTTAGCTATTATCCTACATACATTAATCTTGATGGCTTCTGATGTCTGATTTCTGTAGTTCTCAAAAGGACTGGTGGAAAATTTGCTTGGATTGTGAGGGTTATTGTACAAAGTAATAATCAAAATCTGATTTTCCTAGAGATATTCCCTGCTGATAGTATTGCTTTACTTTAGCTGTGGCTAAAGTAAAGTGGTGTCCGGCCAGTGGTGTCCAGAGCTCTTATACTCTCTTTCTTTTCCATGGGAGAAGCATTATTCTTCTAATGTTCCCATGCCAGCAGGAAATGATCAGTGTTTGTTTGGCTTCTGGCCGTGTTGGCATTTTACAGGATTTCAGTCCACCACTCTAATTTTTCCCAAAGTGCTCCTTATACAGTGGAGAGTGTTTTCAGCTTTCTGCTTCTTCACTGGAACCACTGGATGTTTTGCACCACAGTGGGGGTTCTTACCACTTACTGTCATGAATTTCTGCAGTCCTTTACCTATTCTTTTTCAACTTTATTCTAGTGCTGACAAATGGCTTTTGGATTTATAGTCTTAGTAACTCTGTACTGGTGTTTGCTAGCCATTAGGATATTTTGCCTCTGCAGGAGTCATAATGGGGTGGCCACTTGCTGGTCCTAAGTTGGTTTCCCCTCTGTGCACAGGGCTGCATTTCTGTTGTTCCAAAACTCAGAATTGAATGGTGCTGGTGGTAATTGTTTAAAGTGTGAATTTTCAAAGTAAAGCCTTAATTTGTACAATTGATAATTTTAATACTAGATATAATTTCGCTGTGCATCTAAAAATTTAGTTATATTAGTAAAAACTTCCATTCTGTGCAATTGCTTTTGAATGCACAAGTTGCATAAAATTGGGGAAAGTCTGCTTTAGATACACAGCTATAGAAAGAAGATATCATGATGTAAATCTCTCACTAAAACAAAAGCTTCATGTAAGGTACCAAAAACTGCATACCTCAGGAAGAAGAAATCCTTAACTCTCAGCTGCAAACAGGTTGCAATCTTTTTGGGCAGAGCTGCACATATCTACCCCCTCTCCTTCTTGTTGAATTTGGGCAGAAGGCATAAGATCAGCTGGAGCTTTCAGCACATGATGATGTTTTCAGGTAAGAGCAAAAATTCTGGGCAATGAAAAAATCTTAATTTTAACTCATAAGCAATTGACTCTACTACCTTCTGTTTTTGTGATCCACATTGATGCATCCTAAAGGGAAGGCTTAATACTGCTTATTGCAGCCTGCCATCATGTGTCTTTCAGCCTTTACAGCAAGTGTGCCATGTCTGGGGTGGGTGACATCTCAAAATGCTGCCTGCTCACAGCAGGCAGCACCTCATGCTGGGAATAGAGCATTTTCATTTGAAGTGCTTGTGAAGAACATGGGAGAATTGGGTTGTATCTCTTCCAAAAGGTTATTTCTAGCTGAGAGGATGTTCACATTGTGCAGAAACAGACACCTGCTGAGAAAATTGAGGTGTATTTATGGGTATCCTTTCCCATTTAGTTGGCCAAAGGTATTTGACTTAAATTGCCTTGTAATTTCTGTCACATAGACAACTGTTTTAGCTTGTAATTTGAGGCAAATTATGTATTGTGTGTCTAAACATGTGCATCCAAAAGAAGTTCCAGGGAATACTCTGTACCAAAGAGGATAGAGCCAGGCTGTTTTCAGTGGTGCCCTGTGCCAGGTCCAGAGGTAATGGGCACAAACTGGAACACACGAAGTTTTGTTTGAACATCAGGAAACCTTTTTTACTATGTCCAGACATTGTACAAATTGTCCAGAGTGGTTGTAGCATCTCCATCCATGGAGATATTCAAAAGCCATCTGGACATGGTCCTGTGCAACCTACTGCAGGGGTTGTTCAAAGAGGGGAATTGGACTAGATGAATTCTAGTGGTTCCTTAAAACCTTAACCATCCTGTGATTCCTCTACATAAGAAGTCTGCAGGTGGTCAAATGCCATGGCTTGCTCTTGCTACTGAAGTTTCATAACTGGGAGCAGAGGAGAGGAGGAAAGATGCAGTCTGCCTGTGACCATGTAATTAACTAGAATATTTTTTTAGCTGATAAAAATGTCAGATCAAGAACTCACATTTCAATTATGGATTCAACTGGAAAAGTTTGAATTTTCACGTGGATTCAGGGAGCTGCTTGACACATAATGTTTTGCTGCTGTTCACAACTTGTTTGTTTCTGTTTTCCTTTCCTGTTAGTTTCTGGAAGTATTTACACCTTTTCATGGCACTTGTGGATTCTATAAGTTATAGGAAACCAGGAGAGTTACAACATTCTGTTATAAATTATTCCAGGGCACAATTTATCAGGGAATCTAAGGAAATTAAAAGCTGCTGTAGCCCAGTGCTTTCTGCCTGACACTTTGTGGGAGGGAGCGAGGAAAGGTGCTGTGCTATCCACAGTCACATCTGCACCTCTGAAGCTGTGCAATTTCATTCTTTCTGCTAGGTCTCAGGGGAGCCATGGCATTTGCTCTGGCTATACGAGATACTGCTACCTACTCCCACCAAATGATGTTCTCAACAACTCTGCTCATCGTGTTTTTCACTGTGTGGATTGTTGGTGGAGGAACAACCCCCATGCTGTCGTGGCTGAACATCAGGTTGGTATGCAGCTGTGTGCTGGGGGAAACTTCACTTTTCAGCAGGCAGCTGTGCTAATTTAGCATAGTTCTACAGAACCTGTTTGATGCTTGCTAGAAGAATTTAGAGCATGGTATTTATACAGATATATATATACATGTAGATATTTAGAACATTATATTTTATGGAGGAAGATGCTAGTGCAGTCTGGTGAAGAAAATGTTCTGATGCTGCTGGGATTCAGCCTAAAGGTGCTCTGATGCTCTGCAAGTAGGTTAGTCTTTGTTAGTCCAGCAGGATATGGAATAGTGTTGCCTGATAAAGCAGCTCTATATTGAAAAGAAAGAATTAATCTAGTCCCATATAAACTTTGTATTATACTAAGACTGTTCCCGTTCTTTTGACTCTTCGTAATGGGCCTGTTCAGGTTTTTAAGTTCAGTGGATTCTTTATTGGGTGGTACTAAGATGAATGTACTTTAAACAAAACCTGATGTTATCTAAGCAACTGGGATAAATGGGATCCTGCTGGTCTTTGGGGTGTGTTTCATCCTGTTTTGAGGAGATCTGTGAAAATGGTAAGTTGCATGTCTGACCATAAATCCTGGCTAATACTTAGTACTTTTGACTACATGTATTTTCATATTTGAGAATATTTATCAAGAGATGTGCTAGAGAATCACAAATCAATCATTATTAAAGACATATATATTATAGTTTTGGAAGTTTTGGCAGTTTGGGAGACAAAGATAAAATAGAGGAAAATTAAAACAATACAAGATGCACAAGCCCTGAGTGCAATCAACCATTACCTCTGCCACAGGGCTCCTTCAGTCATCAGCAGTAGGACAGGACTGAATTCTTGCATGTGGCCCAACCCTTGGCCAACTGCAAAATTGTTCTGAGGTAGCAGCTTTTTTTCTTCCCACCCTCCTCCATCAAAACCAGGAAGCATCCCAGATTATGCGTTTCCTCCTTTAGCTAATCTAGTTCAGTAGACTCCATAAGCCTGGCTGATGAGCTGGCCCTGCAGGCAGAGAGGACTAACCCCATATCCATTCCAGGCTCATCCCTCTAGGTGGTTAGACTTGCAAAAGTCATTAGTGTGACCAGTAAGGCAGAACAGCTGTAAAGAGATTACAGAGAGAGGTAACTACCAAAAGGGAGCTGACTGAAGCATAGTTTTGAGTGTTTAGCTGTAGTTTTAGGGGGAAGATTAACCCATCCTTGTGAGTAAGTAATTTTAATTGTCACTTTTTTGGCATGGTTGACAGAAAATAAAGAGTTAACTTTCCTGTCAAAGTAAGGATAACATATATAACAAGGGAGGAAGCATTTTTGAGAACTGTATGGTCTGCCTGCAGCTGACTCGATAGGTACTGACCTGCCAGAGATGGAGTCTGCACCTTCTGGGACCACGAGAAATCAGATTTGTGCCAGGAGGTGGCGGCCGTGTGCAGCTGATCGAGAGTTAGAAACTCGGTGCTGGTGAGGTGCCCTCAGTGGTTGGAACACTTTCTGCTGGGGAGAAAAAAAAAAAAAAAGAAAAAAAAAAGAGAAAAAAAAAAGTAGTTCTGATTTTACTGATTTTTTTTTTTAAGAAAAAAGAATGACATTATTTTCCAGCTGAATTTTTAAATTATGCCAGTTATCTCTTTTCCATCCCCTTCTACTCAGTGGAAGCAGTACACAGGAGGAGATGTAGCTGTCCCAGTGCTGTCCCAGTGCCTCACTCAGCAGCAGGGTATATAGTGCTGATGCAGTCCCGAGGCTGTGCAGTAGGTGACTTGTCCCTAGGATGCTTGCTGAGCCTTGGAACTTGCCCATTAAATTTGATTGCCAGAGGCTGGAAATAAGTAGTGGTCACATGCAGGATTATTTACTAGAAAAGTGGTTATAAGATAAAAGGTGGTTTGCTTCCAAGATGAAGTGAAGGGATGTAGAAAATTAATGCCAAATGTATGTCAGGATTTGTGGGGACTCCTAAGAGTCCAGTTCTGATGTGAAGGTCCTACCAGTTGTACCAAGAAGGAAAGCAGGCAGGCTAGTCAGCCATTACCAAGTCCTCATGAAGCACTTGGCCTTTCTTCAGTGTGGATGTCAATAGAAGGCCCAATGTCTGGGCAAGTCAGAGGAGCCAAGACAGATGTGAAAAACCAAAGGGCTTATTTATGATTTAAGTAGAACTGCTGACTCCAGCCAGGAGTGTCAGCCTGGCCTGATACCACTGAGCTCAAGGGGAAGCAGCTGTGTGCATGCACTGGGAAATGCCCACACAGGGATCCAGAATTGCCTTGCTGTGGCTTGGAGGAAGAGGCACACGCCTTCTGGCCACACCATTATTTGTGTAGCATTTGGGATGCGTGCTTGGTTCTTTACTTATTGTTGGTCCCTTCCCTCCCATGACACAAAATATTAAAAGGAGGCAAAGGGTAGAGAGGCTAACATGAAAATGAAGTTTTGGTAAAGTAAAAAGCAGTATAAGGAGGAAAATAGGCCAAAAATACTCTCTGCCTCCTCTTGTCATTCTGAAAAGTTCAGATATTCAGATGAGCAGGTGTCTTTTCAGATAGGGTAGGTTGCCAGGGACCACTGGGCAGGCTTTCATATACAGCTAAGCAAAGGACCTATGGTTTGTAGCAGAGGCTTAACTTCAGTTTACTGCTTAACTGGTTGGAAAAGTGAGGTCACAACTTCAAAATCTGAGTAAAAAAACCCAGGATCTTTAGATGCTTTTGATTTCTGCCACTTGACGCTGAGGAAATTAAAAACCAACACAAGAAACTGGAGTTAAAGCCATGATATCATGTGTTTGAGTTCCTTGGCTGACTGTCAGTGAGACATGTTCAACATCTGAGTGGTAAACAGTTACATTTTCTTAGTAGTAGATTTTTTTTTTCTTAGAAACTAAAGCATGACCTGAATATTAAAAATATAGTCTCATCCTTTAAGACCTAAACAAAGAAACAATTTCCTGGCTGAAGCTTTAACAGTTTCAGCAAACTTGAGAGCTATGTAAATCAAAACCACTGGCAAAATTCCTCTTTTCAAAAAAGTAGCTGACTTCTTGTTTCACTTATCTGTCACAGGAAAAAAGGGAACTCCTAGCATTTGTATTGCAAAACAATGTGTTTTCCATTTTTGATTAGAGGTTAGTGACCTGGTTCTTTTCATGTTCAATGAAGCAACACATGGATTAGTGCCTTCCTCTCCTTTATAACCTGCTGCAAATGTGGAAGTTATTGCTTATTTTAATGAAGTCATTTCAGTTATACTTAGAAACCTTTTTATAAATCTCAAAACATTATACCTTACACTTTAAAATAATTTAGGTTTCTTTTTACCATAAAAGCTAATGGTTGCACAGACAACTTCAATCTAGATATTTAGTGCCTTATGCCTGACTTTGCATATACAATCTTTAAAGAGTTTCCTATTTAGTGATTTTTCTTTTCCTGTAAAAGAGCAAACTGAAAAAGAAATGTGGAAACATTAACCCTCATCCAGTTGCTATGTGAATTATCTGGGATGGTGGTAAAAGTGTTGGTTTGGTGGTTATTCTCCGTTCTCTTACGCAGGGTGGTGCAAGGATAAAATGTGCATTACAAACCACACCTGGGTGTGCTGGGATGGCAGGAGGCGAGTGCTGCTGCTGGGATCCAGCCTCATGCTGTGTTCCAGGCTGGGTGGGGGATGTCTGACAGGAGGTTACATCCCCCTGTTTTGCAGCCTGTTTCCATTATTGTGTTACTTAGATCATTCACTGCCTTCAGCCACTCTCTGCTGCCCTTGAAGGTGCACAGGGGCTGTCCTTTGCCCTCTGTTGTGAGCTTTTTCCTTGCCCATCTCTTTCTGGACTGTTTCTTCCAGTTGTCTTTCCCTAGTTTTTCTGTTCTTTCTACTTTCCTAATCTCTAGTTTTTAATCACTGGTCTTGAATCTACCTTGATAGTGGGACCCTCCAAGCCTCCAGTCTCCCCGCTCTGGACTTTTCCTACTAAGGGCTTTTCCCTTAGTAGGAAAGAGATTACCTCTGCCTCTGGAAGTGAGCATGGGAAATGCTTCATTTTCTCTCTTCTCATTCTCTGAAACACAGCAATTCAGGCCACAGAGGAAAAGTGTGGGGAAGACACTGTGGGAGTTGGGTTGAGACACATCTAGAGCACATAGATGATATGAGCTGAACTGCCAAGCTCTGGCAAGCCTCAGCCAGCAGTTTCAGGAGTCATTGTCTTGGTTAGGTGAAGTAAACAAATACCCAAAGGTGTCCTAAAAACAACTTGACACAACTTTTACTAATTACAGAGGTTTTTAGGGAATGGGTTTTAATTTTTTTAAAACATGGTGTTGGGAGTTCTTTCTCAGCCGTCTTCTGAGAAACTGTTGAACTCTTCAAAAATAGCAAAAATTTTCCAAAAATGCTGTACTCATTACAGACATCTGGGAAAACTTCAGTATACTAACTTGGCAAAGATACAGGAAAGAGAAAGAAGTCATAGAAGGGGAGTTATTGGGCAGTTTTTAATTTTAGTTTTTGCTGTGCATGCAGAACCATCTCTGTGATGGCCTTGGGGAGCAGAGTACTCTGACCTGGTGTGTGTGTTGGCCTGGGAAAAGAGCTATTGAACCTGGAATCCAAATCAAGGCTATCTCAAGTTTGGTATTTGCCTCAATATTCAAGGATTAGATGAGTACATGCTTTTTGTATCACAAGCTATGGCCTTAAATATTTGGTTAGTCAAGATGTCAGCCTGCAACCAGGGTGTGCACACCTGCTTTTTCTGATCATCTGGGCTTTTATTTCACATAAGCCAAATATAGTTCGTGACACATACCCTCATGGAAAAATATGGGGGGGGAACCCCACAGGCTGCTAAGCAATGTATATGAAAAATACTGGAAACCAAACTTGCTTTCATTTGCACCTAAAAAAAATCCCACAAACAGAACTGAAAAAGGCAAAGCAATGAGTAAAACCAGACTCTGCTATGACTGGAGATTAAATCAAAAACTGACAGTCAGTTTTTAGTTAAAGCAATTGAGTGGTTTAGTGCTTGTTCCCAGTTGATTTGGAGTGTTCAGAAAGCAGGTAATATTGGTGACCCCTCTCACACATGTGTAGCTTCCCATGACTTCTTCCTGTGATGTCTCTTTGTCTTTCAGACATGTGCAGGTCTGAAGTGGTAGGAATTGTCTTAGATTGGCTCTGTCTGTGTACAGCACCAAAGAGAGCTAATGAATCTGGTTTTCTGGGGAATGTAGTCTGTCATTAATTCAGATTGATACAGTTGCCAGCTGGGATCTGAATGTGTGAAGAATATTACTGGATATGTCAATCATAAATTGCTGCTGTTGCTAATTTTGGTTTTTTGGTCACTTTGTCATTGCTCTGCCATTGTTATTCATGTATTTTTTTTTCTTTTTTGATTTGGTATGGATTTTTTTGTTAGTTTGCTTTGTTTTGCTGAAGAGCTCTGTAGAGCCCCCATCTCATGAGCATTTTGTTACTCACATTGCATTCTTGTACTGTACCAGAGTTGGTGACCATGTTCCATCGGTGGAAGAGATGAGTGAAAGCCACTGGCTGTATTTCAGGTGACACTGTGCTTTCCTTGATACCACATTAACCTGGTGCTTGGCTTTTTTCATCTTTGTAACACTGAGTGTGTGCTCTCTTTCTGTACTCTGGCATGCTGCTGCTGCTTTTCTGAGAGTACCAGAGATGTTCCTCACCTCTGAGTCTATTCACTTATTCTGAGCTGTGAGAGTGTGGATCACATATCATGTCTAAAAAATGAAACTATAAAGCACATTCTTTCACTCTGTGTATAGATATTTAATAAAGCAAAACTCAAATCTCTGACCTTGGAAGACTTGAGAGCTGAAAACCATGGATTTGATCTTATGATCTTTAATCACAAAGGTGTTCTTAAGCATTGCTTGAGGTTATTTTGTGTAACTCTTCAGGTTGGAAGGAACTTCATAGGTGGTTTAGCCCAGCCTTTTTGGGGATATATTTTTAAAAACAGAGAGATACCAACCAGAGAAGACTAGGACTTTGGTATGGAGTTTTTAGAGCAGATAAATGGTTAGAGAGAGAATTTAAAATAAATCTCTAACTGACATCCTCAGGCAATGTGTATGTGTGTGTTTATAAAAACATATAGAATATTTATATAAAGAAAGTTCTTTGGGATGTGGCAATTAGAGGTTTTCATGTACCTTGTCACACTTGAAGGTTTCCAGCAAACCACTAGATTTGCCAGAGATGCAATGTATTAGTTTGCACAGACAATCTGAAAACTATTATCTATTACAGTCATTCTTGGTCACACATGCTAAATCTAATAATGCCTGGTATTTCAGTAACTTGTCATTCATGTGTTGTAGGGCCCTGGAAAAGTTTCTGAAGTACCAGAAGAAATCATTCCACCCATTTTAAAATGATGCAGCAGAGAACTTGATGGAGTTCTATATGCCTTTTAACCATTCATTTCCCTCCATTTAGTTCAGTTTTGTGTGTGAACCACTTTCTCCCACACTGTTTAAATTACTGAATTATGCATAAGCTTAATGTTTTGAGAGATCAAATCTGAGTAGCTCCTCTCCTACATGATGTGCTGGAGTTGTAGTGGTAGGATAAAGACCAAGAAGTCCAGGAGTCAGTTAAGGACAGGAATACTGTGTTTTGGTGTTGGGCATTAGGAGCTCAAGACTCATTCCTTTGCTCTTGCAGAGATCTTAATGCATGAAATGCTGTTTTTACCTTAAATAAGGTTTTCATTAGGGAGGAGTGAAGAAATACACTTAAATTGGATTAATTTTACTATAGCATACTCTTGTCTACAGATTCTAATGGCCTTCCCAAGGCTGAAATAAAGGTGTCTGAATTTTACTTACTAGTAATTGTCTGTACTGAAGGAATAAGGTGTCTATCAGATACCAAAGTTATTCCAATAGGGGAAATAAATGGATTTTTCACCGATTTTGAAATATATATGCATTGTTACAGCTGAAAGACTGCTCACATTCTTCATCCAAAATCTTCTTTTTAAGAGTTACTTATTTGTACAGCCTTGGGGAATCCCACACAACTGCTGCAAAGGGCTCTCAGAAAGGGTGGAGGGGAAACAAAGATGCTTGCTGTCATCTGCACTACCTTGGCCTTGGCTGTGCCATATCTGCTGTGCCCCTCAGAGGTGCCTCTTCAATAAAACATTGGTTTTGCCCTGCCTTTCTGTTAGGGGTTTGAGCACAACAGCCCAGCCTTTAGCAAGGCTGCCGTCTCTGTGCCTCTGACCTCCAGGAGGGGATCTGTGTAAATCCATCCAGTAACAGTTTAATTTATAAAGCAGGTTAAATAAATGAGAGCTGTTATTGACCTCTGCAGCACATGTAAACAACAGGAAGCTTTTAAAATATATTAAGCACATGAAATGGATTTTTTCCTCTTCAGCATAAGAAGAAAATCAATGTTAAAGACATACATGCATCAGCTTTACTTATACTTTTAATTATTGAAGCAGTTAAGCAAAGATGAAATAACTAAGTGTTTTCTGTGCTTCTTTTCACTGTAAAGGAGGTTGGGACAGACTTGACTGGTTTTTGGTATTGTTTTGTTTCAGGTGATAAAAGTGACGCTTCCTTAGAATTCTAGGGGCTGTGCCTGCAAAAAAAAAGTGATGCTTGTCATGAGATAAGGGTATTAGCCTTGAAACTGAAACAGGCAGGCTTGCTACCAAAAAGTTAAGCTTTCTATACAATTGATGCTAGAATAGAAGATAAAAGCATATTGTTTGAAAGATACAAAAAGTAGTTGAGAGAATTCAAAATGGCAATGTATTTGGTGTTAATCTCTGAACTGAGGAACGGACTTTGAGAGTGATTAAAAAAAAGAGATTTATGGAAAATAATTATTTATAAATATTCAAAAATATAAATTCATTTGAAGAATAACTTTGAAAAAAAGTTAAATGGACAAGTCTGTGTGGATATACTATCTCAATATTGAAAGGAACATTTGTGGTATGATTTTCTTTTCCATAAAATTTGAACCATTTTAATATAGAAAATGGTTTTTTGCCGCTTTAGCACAACAATGAAGCCAAATTCCTGGTCTGTGATATCCTATGACTTTTCACTGAACAGTATGGTTATTCTGTTTTGGTCTTCCATTAAGCCTCATTCCCCTGCCTAAGGCCAGTTAAAATTCTCAAAACAAATGCACAACCTTGAGTCAAGTAAAAGCTGAGACACTGAATTGTTTGGTTTTCTTATGTACTGTGAAGTGAATAGGTAGCCCAGGGAGTAAAAACTATTTGGGGAATGCGAGCTATGTTCATCTTTTGGAACAAACTTCTTGAACTTCCCATTCACACTGTCAGCTACACAGCCAGCCTGAGCCTGGTTGCTTTGCATAGCACATTGAACCTTCCCCCTTGTGCAGTTTGGAAAGCCACAAATATTTTTCTTATATTTTCATGCGTACTTGTAAAGGAATGCATACTCTTATGTATATACATATATTACTGTACTGGGTCAGTTTCCTGATGTCGTTTGTCAGCTTTCTGCATTAGAACCCAGTTTCCCTGCCAAAACCTGTTCTTATGTATGATAGCCAAAGCAGTAACACCTCAGCCCTGTAAGCTCTCAGAACTCTTGTGTGTGGTATTTTATTTTAGCATGTGTTACAATCCAATACTCAGTCTGTCTATCCAGCATTCCCTTAAACTGGTGAAGCTTTTCAGTTCTGAAGCTGGTCAGTGCCAAGGAATTTCCAGGCTAAATGTGCCTAAAGTTCAAGATGACTCTATATGTGGAAAAAGGAAGTGATGAGGAAAAGTGCAAGAGGCTTAGGAAAAAAAGAAAAAAAAATCCAAGCAAAGGACTGGGTCAGCAGTTTTATATGAGGCTGCTGCAGAACAGCCTTCTGGATTTTCTCTGAACTGCATTAATTCATGTGAGGCCTTGACCTGGCTGTGAGTCCACAAGGCTGACTTTAAACTTTTCTTCTTCTATTGTTCTATCAAAAATGCTGCCCTGGAAGCTATTTGCAAGTGTTCTCTTTTTATTTGATCCAAGCATGGTGTCCCTGGGACAAACCAATGGTATGGTCTGACCAGCAAGGTTCTCTTGGCTTCTGGTGATCCTTAGGGCTGTTGCATAAACACCATGGCTATAAAACAATTAGCATACTTACAAAAAGTACAAGTAACAAGGACATTGCACCAAACCAGCTCAGTCCCTTCTAAGAGAGTAGAAGTGACGATGTTAACAAAATCTTATTGTCTGAGATGGCTCTCACATGTGTTTCCCCACGCTTACTATGTGACATGGTGGAACTGAAACACAGCACATTTGAGACTGAGACTCTTACCTAACTTTTGAGGTTAGAGGTTTAGGTTCTACAAGAGATGACAGAGATCAGGACATGAATAGTATATAAAACAGACAAAGTCCAGTCTACCCAAACCAGACCAGAAAAACCTGAACATGATTACAAGGATTAAATGCCAGTCTTGGATAGGAGCCATATGTGCAAGGATGGTTCAGTAACAAGATGCTTTCTACCTATGCAGAAGTGAGTAGACAGTTTCTTCTTAGCATATTCTGTCAACACCCTCATTACACAAACCCTGCCTCACTCAGATGGGAGGCTGGACTACACGCCATGTGTTAGTCCACTGTGGCTGTGTTGTGTTAGGTGAATGAAACTTGCAGCAAATTAATGTTTGTGACCCTTTATAAAATATTTGTTCTGCTTCCCATAGTGCTTTAAAACGTGAACTGTGTGTGCCTTTTTAAAATGGTTTATTTCAGCCATTCTCAGATTTATCTGGCAGTTATTTCCTGGGGAAACAGGCTGGGTTTTATCCTTAGTTTCTGTTTTCTTCCTGCTGGATATGAGGGATACTCTCCACTGAAGGGGATGCCATCTACTTTTTAAGGCAAAAATTTTTTCCAGTGTTCTAAAAAAATTGGCAACAAAGGTAAGCAGTAAAATTGATGCCTACATAGAGTTAAAGCAGTTTCTTATTTATAGCTGTGTAACTGCAGGGGAGTAATGGACAGCTCTTCCTCAATCTATACTTATAACCTCTCTGATGCAGCTTTGCTGGGTGCTTAAAGTGCTTTTAAAATGCATTCTGCCAAACTTACAGCATTTGCAACCCTCAGTAACACCACTTGCTTTGTTTTCCTAATGTTTCTGTAGGGTTGGGGTTGACCCAGATCAGGATCCTCCACCTACTAATGACAGCTTTCAAGTCTTACAAGGAGTAAGTAATTACATAACTTCTCTATTAGGCTGATCTTATTTTATAACTAAGACAATAGAAAACTGCAGAAGTTGTATGCATGGATAAAACCTTTCTGTCCTAGCTAGGGGATTTTGCTTTGTAATATTCAAGTAATGCCCACTGAAAAACATTCAGTGATTTTGGGTGTAGTGCTGTCCTGGTCACATTTTTCTGTATACGTAAGGCATCACAAATCTCCCCAAATCTACTAATACACTGTATAACAATGCACTTTCCTCTTCCCCCACCTACCCAACATGCTTGCTCTTAGCATGCTACTGCACAAATAGTTCTTCTCAGTTCAGAGGTAATACTCTTGGCTCCTCTTCCTTAACTGATACCAAATTTTGGCCCTTGGACTTGCTTAGAATCCAAGATTAAGAGTGCTAATCTGATCTTGACTCTTGTATACCAAACCATGTACCAGCTGGATCCTGCTGGGACTGCCTATCACCTGGGTGAAGCAGAAGAAGAATGGGCAAATTGCCGTTTGTATTTAGCAAAATGTTACTGTGAATCTTCAGTGACGCTTTCCATGCATCAGTAACAACCCAAGAGTTGATTTGGTTTTCCCCCTGAAATATGCTATTGGCAAACAGGATCGCTGGAAGAATGTTGTTCATAGCAGAATTTTCAGTTTTGCTCATCTAAAAACTAGAGCTGATTCACAGGAGGAACGAAAGGTCTGGAAAAAAACAAAACAACTCAAAAATTCCTCAGGCTTAACCGAGAGTTTCCTCTGTCCAGATCTTAGTTTCCACTCTTCCAGAGCTCTGCTTGACACTGATAGATCAGCAGCACAGCTGGTTGCTTATGTAGGGACCTACTTGAGCAAGGCAGCTTTGGATCTAGAGGATGCTTAGGGAACAATGTTCTATGATGATTCTGGTGTTCAGGCTTGTCAGAGATACATGAATGTGTTTGGGATTAGCTTTTTTCATAGTGGTTCCTCCTGCCTTGGCTGTTTTTGGTTTTGTTTTTTTTTTTTTGTTTGGTTGGGTTTTTTTGTTTTTGTTTTATTTTTATTTTTTGTTTGGTTTGTTTTTTTTATTTCTTTGGGTTTTTTGGGTTTTTGTTTTGTTTTGGGTTTTTGGTTTTTTTTTTTGGTCTGTTTGTTTGGGGGTTTTATGGGCTTTTGTTGGTAGTTTTTTGGGTTTGTTTTGTTTCTTTTCTTGTTGATTGGTTGTGGGGTTTTTGGAGGTTGTTTTTTCTTTTTTTCCAACCCTTTCTTTCTCTTTTCCTGGTACATGTTGTACAGGTAAGAGATACTTGCTCAGGAAGCACCTCTTTCATTTCAGACACTGCATTTGCCATCTCTATGTTCTTTGTAAAAGCCTGTGTCCAGCACAAAAAATAGATGCCTAAATGGTGGAGCTGGCTACAAGTAAGGGTGAACTTTGTTTTGTAACTATCTGGAAGTAACCAGAAGTCCAGGCCCCAAAACAGCTTTTACAGTGAAGGCCACAATTATTGCATATAACCAAGGTTAGGAAGTGGTATCATGGAAAGATGGCTTTGGCCAATTCAGACTGAGCTTGTCCTCAGTAATTGAGGAATTGCTGTAATGGGAACAGAGCAGGGATATTCTGTTCTCATTCAGTGTCTGCTGTGGAAAAACCATGTTTGCTTTTTCCCATGTAAACATAAAGAACTTACCCATTTGTTTCCCTCTTTAGCTGTGCATTGCATTGCTAATATAGTCCATTAGTCAGTTCCCGTTGGATTCATCTTTCTCTCACCAAGCCAAGATTAGCAGTATGTCACAGTTAAAGAAAATATATCATTTGGGGAGGGGAGGGAGTGAAAATGTTTAGGTTTAACTCTTGGTGGATCATGGATTTTTTACAGGTCAGAAGTACACAGTGTAATCCTATCTTGCTCTTTTCAGTAGTTTGGAAGATGATTCATACAAGGCATTAATTTGTTTTCCTATGTTTAACTCTGGCCTCTGGCCATAAACACAACCCCTCCCCCCATCCAAACAACAAACAACAAAACAAAAACACAAAGCAAGACACTCAAACCCTAAACAATAACAAAAGTAAAAACAAATGCAGCTGCAGACCAGCTGGTGTGATGATTTGCAGCACTGTTAGTTAAGAGATTATATTTAACACTCTTAGCCCTTTCAAGGCTGATCCTGCATTTTTGAGATTTGCATGACCTCCCTCAATTGTGAGCTTTATATGGATTCTCTGTTAAGCACATTTCTTCTAAATGTGATCCTATTTCATCAGGTTTCTGAGAATTTATCAGATATTATAATGTCCCTTTTTCTTCCAAGGAAGCAACATGCTTAAGAAAAAAACATCAAACCTAGAGTTAGATCTAGACCTAGAATTAAGGAAGCCAGCCAAGCAATGAATATGAATCAGTCTTGGACTATCAGTGAGGCTTATTTGTCAGTTTGGAAGTAATTTCTATATGTGTTACTAGACTAACTGTGAGATAAGGTTTTAGACTCCAGGGAACCTGGTGGTAGAGGAGTTGTTAAAGTAACATGAGTGCAATGAAGACAGCCTGGTTCTCTGCAGTCGTTTCTGGTCTTTCTAGGGAAAGCAAACTCAGTATAGGGAAGTCTCTAAACAGCTTTCTTCTGTGTTTCAAGTACAGTATTGAATTTGACCTTTTTTTTTTGACAGAACATTACATTATGAATTATTGGAGTGTATAGTTCTGTGTTTTTCTGCCTGAAGTAATTTAATGTGTTTTTATCTTACTTTTAGGATGGCCAAGATTCTGCACAAAGGAACAGGACGAAGCAGGAAAGTGCTTGGCTCTTCAGGCTGTGGTATAGCTTTGATCATAAGTATCCTTTTGAAAACACAGCTTAGTTTCAAGGCATGAAATGTTCACTTTTTCCCTTTCCATGTACCCATCTGTAGCCTTAAGCACTTGATTTTTCTCCTTCTGACTCTCTTAAGTATTTGACAAGCTCAAGAAACAGAACTGAAGGCTGAATTCACTTGCTCAGCAGTCAGACCTTTCATTTCCCTAGTGCAGGGTGTGTGACACTTGCTGGAGGACAGAAACCAGACAGAGATGAAGTACCTTCCTAAACAATAATGCAGGCAATTAACTGCTTTGGGTCCTCTGATTTGTTCTATTATTCTAATGATGCTAATAGCACAAACTAAGTTTCCAGTTCATTGTACATATCTAAGCCTCAACTCTTTGCTCTGCAGAGCCAGCTGCTTTAGTGATGAAGTCCCAAAATCTGTGGTTGATTGCTAAAGAGGAAGCTCTGGAACTAAAAATCTACATGAGATCCAGCTGATCTCCTTAAGTATATCCAGAAGGTACTATGGGTGTTAAAGCAGTGTCTCTGAGTGTATATAGTACTGTACAGCCTTTCTGAAGCTGTTATTATACTATTTAGATAACCTTGTTTATGATTCTCAGCAACTTTTGTGTAGCTGTCCTATATTTCATGCTTATGGGTTTGGGGTTTTTTTAATCTACTTAACTTAATCAGTATGATATTAATTATGACACATTAAGTATGTCACAGCTGCTCTTCCTCAACAGCTTAGAGTCACTTAGCAAAAAATGGCAAAGATAATCTTGTGGCCATGGCAAGTCGCTTACACCTAGAAACCCAAAGAAATTTCAATACTGAATTCCTAGTAATTTCTGGGGCAACTAAATATACACACTGACCAGAGGTAGAGCCCTAATGCTCTTTCAGCTTGCATGTGAGTCTTTTCAGTGGGGTCTTGGCCTTTGATTGATGAGAGGTTGCTGGCCTGGTTGGTAATTTCATTTCATGCCTTGTGCACGAGGCTTTCACACCCAGGAAAACCTAACTAGCATGTTGAGAATGTTTGGATCCTAATGGCACTTGCATCTTTGGGACAAAATCTGTTTGTGACCAGCGCTTTCAGATGCAGTAGTACTGACCCAAAGCACAGAAGGGAGTGTATGTGCTATTTTAAATATTCATAAATGTCCGTAATTCCAAGTTAACTCTTCCAGTGACTGGCCCCAAAGTGCCTCAAGGTCAATTTTTATTATTAAAAATGAACCAACTAGACTTTGGTGTTAAAAGCATGAAAGGATCTGGCTGTAGCTGACTGCTTCTTTTTTGTCTTTTTAAGAAGGAAGCAGAGCTGTGCTCTTCCCCTGGCTTTACAAAAGGGATGTGCCTGATGAAAGGAGTAGTTGGCAATGCTGACTTCCCTCAGCTGATGCTTGCAGAGAACAGTCCCTCCCTTGCAGCTGCAGCAAAGGCGGGGGGAGTGCCTGGAGAAAATTACAGCCTAACTACCTGCTTCACAGAAACTTAAAGGATCCTGACAGTGCATTCCCTTTTCTTTTTCCAGTGGTGAATAGCAATATTTAGGAAAACTTTCTGTGGAGTTTGTGCCAAGGAATCTGACATTAAGAGGCAGAATTGTCTTACTGTATGTAGAGGTAAAAGTCTGCTCCTTCTGTTGGAAGAAGTCATTCAGACGAGCATTGGCTGGGTGGGCTTAAATTGTATAGATGGGATGATTTTTAGAATTGCCACCTCTATATCCATGGCTAAATGTTTTTTTGCTGGTGAAATCACTTGGTTTCTGGGTAGAAAGGCAGATTGTCTCAAAATTCACTCTTTGTAAGAGAGCTTAACTTGAAAAATATGTAAGTGATGGAAAAGTGTTCTCCAGAGCTCACTTGCCTGCAGAGCTCTGTACGCATGGATGAGTGGGAACTTCACTCCTGTGGAATGCACTTAATGTTGTGGGCTGTTCCCTGGGCTCACCCACAACTGTTAAACATGGAGAAAACTGCAACTTTGATGAAGTAGCAGATGTCTTCAACTGGGCTTGTTTTTTCACGGCTGAGTTGTTGCCCGTCTGGCACAGGGCAGCGTGGAGCCTGGGTTAGAGCAAGGGCAAAGAGCTTGTTTCTTTCCAGGAATGGGTGTAACCACACTCTTAGGGAAGGAGGAAAGAAGGAAACATAACTCTCCTCGAGTAAACAGCTATGCCAGGCTCTGCTAAAGGGAAGGGATAGCTCTCTGCTAAAACAGCCCCCTTTTAACCCCTTTGCCCTAAGCATCTTAAATGGGTGGGGAGGAAAACTGTTGTATTTACAAATGGACTTGATTCTCTCTGTGCTTAGAGGCCTAAGAAAGTAACTAGACTACCTACAACTTATGTATTTGAATTTAAAATAAAATTGATTGAGTCGTGTACTAGTCAAGATTAACATGCTGCTTTTTAATAGAGACATGTATTTTGACTCTTGGGTATTTTTTTTCAGGCATATCATCAGTGTGGAGTACTCATGTGAAAAGTGTGGATTTACCAGGGCACAGACCTATAAGATAGGGGTAAAGACACTTTCCTTTCCCACACCCATGTCCCCTCAGTGTCATTCTTTCCTTTGACACTGTGGTACATGGTTCATACAGTTTTCCCTTTGCCTTTCTGGCTCCCTGTGGTAAATGTATGTGCACTGGAGAAATGTCTGTGAGCATTGACAGGGCAATATCTCTGGCTGCACCTCTGTGGCTCAGTAACCAGTAGATAAATGACTATATTGATTTGAGGACTTTGAATGGACAGAATTTCTATATTTCCCTATATTGAACCACACAGGAATTAGCTTACAATCTTGACACCATGCTCCCATCTTCAGAGCAGAAATACCTTTGGACCTTTCAACACTAAAGCACTTCTGCTTTCTTCTTTTTACTAGAGCGCATGGAAGCTAGAATCATTGCAACTGTTTGAACCTTTAAGAAGTTAGCTAGTGGTCCTTGTAGATTAGTGAGTAAAAAAACTGTCCTTGGAACAATCAAGGGGAAAATGTTGGGAGGGTGTTTTATGTACAAGTATTGCATATTACAGTTCAAAGGCAGAACCAAATTTATGTACAACTGTCTCTTTATTTTCAAGAGTGGTTTTTGAGCACTGGTGTGTTTTCCTTAACTACTGAAGTTATTTAAAGCCAATTCTCACTCACAGTGGCCCTCCATTGACCACAACGCTGCCCAGCTGGTGTGGCCTGATAGCTCGCTGTCTGACAAGTCCCCAGGTTTATGATGTAAGTAGAACAATTCAATGCCTCCTGGTTTTGTTTTTTATTTATTAAACTTAAGCAAATTGGTGTTTTTTCTTTCTAGGTGACATCCTGGTTTCAGCTGGTCTGGTAGACATACTGCAAGAAAGTCCTGATTTTCCTAGGCAGAAAAGATTTAAGATTCTCTCCCCAGAGGCAAAAGCTTCTCTTGTTCGAGATCAGAAACGATGTTATTTTCAAATACTACTTTAGAAAAATAACATTTAAGGATATGGGGAAATTACAGGCCTAGTCAATAACCCAGTTCAGTGAATCACTTCAAAATATTCAGTCCCTCCTCAACACTTTTGGACAAGATTCTTTGCCTATTACTGCTAAACTTCGATGTCTCCTTAGAGATGTCATTGACACATTTACCCAGCTGGAAAAATACCTTGTAGTGCTTCCCTTCATTGTTTCTACTGCAGAATTTGAGATCAGGTTTCAGAGACTGTTAATCAGTTACTTATCTCAGTCTAGCAGTCTGAGACCACACTGTCTTTACAACTGTGTCTTGCAATAATTAGTGCTCTGTTCTCATATTACTCTTGTAGGATCCTGATACTTGTCATTCTTATCTGCACAGTGCTTCTAAAATCTACAACTTTTCATGAGCTGCTTGTAAATAAAGCCACATTGCTATGTGGGACATCTCAAATTTGCAGGTTCTCTGGAATATTAATGTTCAAGTAGTCTTGGACCAGTTGTCTATTAATCCTTTCCTAGAGAGTTATGAATTCTAATTGCAGCTTTGAAATCTTTCCCACATTTCTTTCTGTGTATCATTAGCATCTTACTTGTACCTGATAGAAAAAATTCAAAGAACTTTGGGATACACGTTGGCCATTTGGAACTATAGCTAATACAAGAAATTGGCCTAGCTCCTATCTTTGCAATGGCGCTGCAAGTCTTGAAACATGTCTAGATTGGAAGGAATCCATCAGACCAATTAGCCCACTTGTGCACTACCCATATGTCTGTCTTTGTATGATCTTGTGAGAGTAATTGCTCAGTAACTGAGGACCTAACCAGAATGAACATGCAAGCTTTGACTCTCATTTTCTCTTATTGTTGGCTCTTTTTCTTTTTTTTTCCTCATTACTCATCCTTGTTGGCTACCACCAGATGTGGAAACTTATTATTTAATGGATTGGCTTTGTGATACACACAGGACATTAACTTCATTAAAAATGCTTGTTAGGCTGTATACTTTGTTAAGGTGTATAATGTGGAACTTTCCTATTGTATTCTCTTTCCTGTTCCTATTTCAGTGCAGTGCTGCAATTGTCTTAGGGAAGAATATGATTTTGAAGTTTTATTTCTAGCTTCTTTTCAAGAGTTCTGAACCCTGCAGTTGCTTTGTCTTTTTGTTTCTTTACATGGCTGACTTTGCTACAGCACTTGGCTATGACATTTTATTACTGGTTTATAAGCTGTGGAATCTTTTTGCCTTTCTATTAAACGCAGATGAAGCAACACAGACAGCCATGTCTTTGTGGGGACAGAAACTGCTTGGAATAGTGTTTTTGTGAGGTATTTCCAGGAAAATTAAAGGGCACACCTGTGAGAATTAAAGACTGAAGATTGTCAGTCAAACAAGAAAAAAAAAAGTCTGCAAATACTTAATAAAGTATAGCATAGCTGTAAAATATTTTTCTGAAACAATTGTTAAATTCTGAATCTCCTTCCAGGTGCATGTCTGAGTTACAGTATCTATATAGAGAAGACAGCAGTAAGTATGTGGCTATGCTAACTGCATATTTGTAGACTGTTTTTAGCTTTTGTTGTTTCAGGTTTTTTTTTCTTCTCTGACTTTATCCCAACCTTACTTAGAATTCACTCTCACTTCCACAAGTGGGAGTAGGTCCTTTAAATTAAATGCTAAAGAGGGGTTCAAAAGTCTGAAAGTCAAATAATCCTCCAATGCAGCCCACCCACAACTTATTCCTCAGCATGAGATCGTGTCCTCTAAGCCTCAATTTTTATGGAGTATGTGTAGGGCTCTGAGTCAGCCCACAGGGGTGAGGTACAGTGGATCTCTTCCAGACATGATGTTACTGTTCCTTGCTGACATTCTCCCACTGCTTTAAGGCTGTGCCACTAGGCTGTTTCCAATGCAGACAGACAAGTTGGAATTTAAAGCATGAAAAGGTGCTGCAGTTAGCAGTTTAAGTTTTGAAAATTATAAGTTTAGTCACTATTTTTCTCTTCTGGTGTTATCTGCAGTGTATAATCAGTTGGCAGCTTATCCCAAACTGATGTAGGTGAGTTATTTTGCTTTGTCTTTTGAAATGTCCTTTGAAACTTTTAGTAATTTTCTGTTCTATCAGTCATTTATTCCAACTGAAAGAAGCACTCCTGGGGATACTTTGTAGTTCTTGTTTGTTTGTTTTGGGGCTCTTGCACACTTAAAAAGAAAAATATTTCTTGCATATACACAGTATGACAACTTGGTATGAAACTAGAAAGAATTGAAGTAATTTATAAATATGCAAGCCCAGTGAAGAAACTTGATTTGCAATCTGTGGAGGAGATAACTCTCAAAATGGATAAGAAAACTGTTCAGTCAGGCTTCCCCCTTCCCTCTCCTTAGTGGTTCTAGCTTCCTAGCAAAAATTATTTAGTTTCCTTGGTGAATTTAAATTCAGCTGAGAAAGAGAAACTAAACAGAGCATCAGGTTTAAGTCTGAATATATTTTGCATGTGTGGTACTTGATGCTTTCATTTTGGAGCCACAAGATAAGTAATTTCTAAGGTAAGTTCTGTTATCTGTGGTGCCTGCATTGTGTTCAGCACCAGCATCTGTGACGACTGCCAGCATTTTGCACATGCATTGTACTTTGCTTGTGCTTTTTTTCTACATTGTCTTAGGAGGCAATAAAGACTGGCTTTGTGAGCAGTAACTCAAATAAGCTTTTATAACAAAAAACATTTCCAGCATGTATTCTTAGGAGCAGGAACAGCTTTTACCACAAAGAGGATAGTCTGCAGAGAGGTCCCTCAAGGTTATGGTCAGGACATCAAAGCAGAATTCAGGCTTTTGCAGTTTTGGATTCAGGTCTTTAGCCATTCTAGTGTGTCAGCTTCAGTGGTGTCCTTCAGACCTGCGTTTTCTGAGTGAATTGAAGCTTTTCCTACAGAACCGTAGGGGATTGCAGAGGCCTGTTCAGGGTTATTCTTGGGAGTATTTCAAGTCTCTGTGGATCTATTTGGATACATTTCCTGTCTTTCTTGAATGAATTGTTCATGCTGCATGAAGCACGATAGGTTTATTCACCCATCCTCTTTGTTTGCAAACATAGTAAACTGTATAGTACATGAGATTTTTCGTGGGTGTTCTCTGGGGAAATATAGGAAATAAAATCCATGCTGCTTGCAGTGCTATTCAGAATGGAAACAAATAAGTGGACCTTGGTTTCTATGAGGCCATGTTTGTTCACTGCCTTGAGAGAAAGCTCAGTGTTTTCTCTGGAACTGATCATGTTTAGGTGCATGTAAGTGCAGCCTGGGACAAACCAAGAAAGACTGAGGCAGGACCTGCCATATAGTATAAAGCCTGTATCAGTACCATGCTTCCAAGAGCTCCTCAGCCTTTTGGGGAAGCTCAAGTGTAGTGTATTCTTACAGTTTCATATCTGCTAGGTGGTTGCAAGGGTTCACTGCTCAATAGCATTGTGGAGACAGGAGGTGCTTTGGGAGCTTGTTGCAGCCACTTCACACGTGGGCCTGGTACAGAAATACCTTCTGGTGCTCTGTGTTAGCTCTGCCTTCCCCTCCTTGGTGCCTCTCCAAAGGCAAAAACCATGAAGGGGAATGTGTGATAGACCTTAGCACCTTCTTCAACTTTTTAAAACATAATCAGTCAACAGTCACAAACTTCCTGCTTCTTGCTCATTTTTCTGATTTTCATCGTTATTTGAATGCCTCTTCTTCCAAACAATGTATATACAGATTGCAGATTTTCTTAAACTGATTATTTTGTGACTCTTTTAATCATTTTGATCTTGTTCCTCAGACTTTTTTTTTTGCAGCTAAAAGATTGCAAAGGCTATTTCTGCCAATTATAGCTGAACCCCTTGATTTCTCCCTTTTTATTTCTATTTAAGATTTACTGTGCCAGTAGGTCAGTGTTTTCTTCGTGATCAATAAAGCAAGTGTCCTAACCCGTATTTGCTCTCTGAGAACAGTGCTCTCTATCAGACTATCCCTGTCACAAAAAAGCAATGATAAATTTGGATGCCATAAAGGTTCTAAGAAATTAGCATTCCTTCGAAGTAGAGCTTGTCTTGCACCCAACACTGAACTGCACCATTTCTTTCGTTGATTTTGGCAAATCCTGATACCTCTTCTAGTCCTTGTTAGTTATATATTCTGTATCATCTAGAGGCTTCTGCTGCTTCATTTTGTCTGATTATCTTTCTGACATAATGACAGGAAGCTTTCCCAGGAAGTTTTATGTAGCCAGGAGCTGCATTTTTCATCATGGACAGGTTAATCAGCATTTTCCATCTCCAGTGCCCTGAACTCCTGTTCTGCAGTAGAGCAGTGCTTTCTGTTCACGTTGATCACAGACATCCCATCTCACATGGCCTGTGCCCCCCTTCCTTTGCCGCAGTGCAAGAAAATAAAGCATTTTGAGAACGTAGCCCAATCCGTGGCCAGCCTACTGAGGGAACAGCAATACACATTTCAGCTCCTGCTAAGCAGTACAGAGCCACTCATGTGGGGAAATAATTGCTTTCAGTTGCAAGAAAGCAAGCTTATAGCACTGATTAGAATTTCCTTCAAATATGAAGAAAGCCCATTTTCTGACCAATTCAGCTATATTGCCTTTTACCATGTTAAACAGGAGTGCAATTTTTGTTGTATTATGCTGTGATAGAGAAATGAAGTGCTTTATTACACTTTGGCAATTTCTATTCTCTAAATATTTAATTCCATCTCTGCCAAAATAAATTCACAGGGTTTTGTGAGACATTTTCTTAAATGATTTTGAGAAGAAAACACATCAGAACTAGTTACAAACTATGAAGCAAGATTTTTGTTGTATCCATCATTTATGGTTCAGGAGCATGCTTAATAACTAGGTCAAGTAATTCTTTATTTAGGAATAGGTAAAAGTAAGGAGATAGTTTGAAAAATATTGTTAGTTCTTGATGTGTAACAAAAAAGTGTTGAGGAATCCTTGAATACAGAGATTTTGGGCTTTCTGAGTTCTTATTGACTTGCATTAAAAGTTTACTAATGAATTTGACTAATTAGCAACAGATGCAACTCTGTATCTGGAGTGGCTCAACTGTGCTTGATCTCCTGTATTGCCTTCTAAATTGTCATGCAAAGTCCAATATGTACCACTCATCTCCTGTACTTCTGGTGTACTTCCAGTGCTACTAAATACTGGGTTACCCGTTCCATAACCTAGTTCTTGGCTTCAGCTCCCTCTCATCTCTCCCCAGTAGCAGTAGCTATATAGGGAACAGTAAGCTGATTTGCAAACACTGGGTTCAAGGTTATTTTTAACATATCTTAAGGTAGAACATTATCTCTTCTGTATTGACATGTAGGTGAATTCTTCAGTTATGTTCTGGGCAAAGAAAGGTGCTGTGCACTGTATAAAGATTTTTCTTTTTTCTTCTTCTTTTCAGAACCAGGAACAGCTTCGAGAAGAGGATTCTGATTTTATTCTGAATGATGGTGACCTTACCGTGACATATGGTGATACAACAATAACTGCAAATGGTTCTTCTGGCCCCCATACAGCTACCACTAACCTTGACAGCAGGAGAACAAAAAGTAGTTCAGAGGAAGCGCTGGAACGTGATTTGGGAGCAGCAGATCATGAAGTTACAAACAGGGGTACCCGGCTAGTATTTCCTCTGGAATACAATGCATGATTACTGACTCAGTAAAAATAACTCTTGCTCTGTGAATGGATCAAGGAAGACTGCAGGCCACTGTGTCACTTGAGGTGGGGGTGTTTATTTAAACAAGTTAACATGCAGAAGTGGTTTTACTAGGGTCTGAAGATGTCACCTATTTTTTACTCAAGATGCTGACAGTGGGGTTTTCTATATGTCTGAAAATAGACAAATGAGAAAACTGGTTATTCTCCTCTTTCCAACTGCTTATCAAATCCAAGTATAACTAGCATGCTGCAATTGTCTTGTTCAGCTGCAGCAGCTCTCTCTCTGAAGAGAGGTACATGAAAATGTTGTCATAGAACTGAGCTTGTCTTGGCTTAGCTTGAGAATGTGAAAGGACAACTATAAACCTGACAATTATTAAGAAACAAAAAAGATTGTGTGTGTATCTGAATGTGAAGAGATCCATTGTTAACTTCTCTTGTGAGGCTGAGGAAACTCAAGTGAAATGGGACAGTAAACATTAGGATTACAGATGAGTAAATGAAAGACTGGGGAATCTGTTACTGCAAAATATACTTAATCTATTTCAGGGAAAAAAAAAGGGAAAATAAGATTTCTTCACTGGCTAGCTGTTTAAATAGGAAGGCAATGAAAGCTACTTGTCCCTTTAGCTTTGGGCAACTTGACTATTACTCTTAGCCTAACTTCTAGTGCCTCAAAAGAAAAACATCCAGCTTCCTGTGGTCTAAGATGTACCTGAAGCCAATGTGAGCCTGGAGCCAGGCTCTCTCGGGTAGCAGTCACAAAGTAAAACTTTCTTATGAAGATAATTGGAAACTTGGGCTGGGGAAAACAGCAGGGAGGAGGAGGAGGAGAGAAATAAAGAGAGAGAGAGACAGTATTGAACTTGCATGGAACCAGGAGGTTTCATATTGCTTAGAAGAATTCATGGACTCTGCTTACAGTTCTTGTGTGTGATAAACAGCAAACATCTAATTAAACATACAAACAAATACTACTGTTTTTACCATTTGTGACTATCCTAAGAGAAAGCTGTTTACCCTTGTTCTCTCTCGCAGAGTAGATGTGAAACTTCAGTGGGGCATTGCACAACAGCATATAAGCTACAGAAGTGATGAACTGTAGTATCATCTTAAATGTGAAAAGGGAAGAATCTCTGAGTAGTATTTAGCCCACTTACATGTAGGCTAGCTTTAACTTATTGCTAAATGCTTTTTAATTTCCAGATGAGGAGATAATAATTGTCTTTGCCAATAGCTGAAAATGTATGCTTTGAACAGCCTTTCAGCTATTTAAAGCATGCTAAAATGTGATTTCATTCTCATGTCTCAAAAGATTTATTTTTTTAAAGAGTTTGTGGCCCACTAACGTGATGTAATATCAGTTTGTCCAAAAAGTGTGTTTTTCTTGCTGCCATTTCAGTTGTTCCTTTCATAAAATTGTGTGTGAGTAAATACCCACTCTGTTTTTCCTTAACTATTAAACTTATTGGGCTAACCTCAGTATGTGAACTTCCTGCTGCAGAGGAACTTTGCAGTTGTGTTGTCTAGTCTGCTTTCTTTCAAATGTGTTCTCTAATGAGGGATCTACTTCCCTGTCTGTCTCTCTGAGGTAAATTTGTAAAGGGTATTGATCTGTAATGACTGTCTCACATTATTAAGAAAAGAGACGAGGAAACCAGGAGTTTTTTTGTGAAGAAATTGTAAAACCAATATAGAATCACAGAATATTCCCAGTTGGAAGGGACCCACAAGGATTATCAAGTGCAACTCCTGGCCCTGCATAGCACCATCCCCAAGGGTCACACTGCATGCCTGAGAGTGTTGTCCAAATGCTTCTTGAACTCTGTCTGGTGCTGTGACCACTGCCCTGGGGAGCTGTTCCAGTGCCCAATCACCCACTGGGTGAAGAACCTATCCAGCCTAAAACTCCCCTGACACAACTTCAGGCCATTCCCTGGGTCCTGTCACTGGGCACCACAGAGAAGAGATCAGTGCCTGCACCTCCTCTTCCCCTCATGAGGAAGTTGTAGACTGCAGTGAGGGAGCTTTGCTCTTAAATGGTGCAGGGTAACAAATCCTGATGAAGATGGCTGAGCAGAACAACTCCTTTTCAGGCCTGCATGTGTTTTGCAAAAAGAAAAAAAAAAAAAAAAAAAAGCCAACTCCCTTCACCTCCCTGGGAGGCACAGGCAGTTTATCAGTTAAAGCTGAGGAGCCATGAGCAGATCCTGTGACTGCCAAGAGCACTGCTACAACCAGGGGCCCAACTCTGGAATTTCCAGGGTGCTTTCCGTGAGAGGTGTTCCAAGTGCTGCTGACGCTGCTTCCAGGAGCAGCTCTGATCCTCCATCTCCAGTTATCAGGCAGGAGGAGCACTATGACAAGTGTGTTTACACTCTCTGCTACATGTCTACTATGCAATGTAAACTGGCTTTCTGATAAGCCTGAACAAGGGTGAAGTATCACATACTTGGTACTTGACCAAGTCTAGCCCTATTCCAAGGAGGCATGTTTTCTGGTCTATGAAAAGACAAAAAAAATGTATTTACTTTTACAATGAAGGAATTGCCTTTGGGGAAAGGACTGCAGGAATTTTAACTGGAGGAGAGAAAAAAACTTATTTTTTTGGCTGAACTTCCAAAGAGCTGATCTGAAGCAAGTAAATAGCAAAGGTTAAAATGATGTCCATTATTAATGAAATGATGGCTACTATGTTTTACTCCTGGGGGGAGAGGAAGCTCTCACAGTAGGAATTCTAGCAACCTTAACAGTTATTGTGAGCTGCTCATGCTGCTTAGGAGGTCAGATTCTGTGATTTTTGTTTTTATAATAAGATTGGCATGGTCCTTCACGGACAATATCAATTTAATTCCAATTGCAGTCTCTCTTTAGACAGTATTGGTCAGCAGAATGTCTTTTAGTCTTGTTCTGGACAGTAAAACCTTAAACCAATATGCTTCACATGCCTTTCAAAGAAAGGTTCAGTGTTTCTTTTAACTCTGAGGCAGCTCCCTGGAATAACATGCTTGACCTCAGCCTTGGCAGACATGGTGTCTGCTTCTGCACAAGTGTGGGAATGGAATTTGGATACTCTCAAGCCTAAACTTCATATGCTTTTCTTTAACATTTGGGGGAGGACCTTTTTGGGGGAGAAACCAGAGAAGTTACAGATGCATCAGCAGGGAGTATTCCTTTCTAAAAGTACTGAACTCATGACCCACTGAAACTTTAGAAGGAAGGGACGACAACCCATGACTAGGAGACACAGACCATCCAGGAGAAAAGCAGCCAGTAAATGCCCTGGATGGGCTACGAACAATCTTGGTCATAATCAGACTTGCAGAAAGTGGGACAGAGCTGCTGAATAGGTTGAACACATTAATCAGTTGAAATCATGTAGATTAACAAATTCCAATATCCCTATATTGGAAAACACTCTTTGTAAGAAGCAGCCCATGCAAACCTTATTTTCAATGCAGAAGCAGGGTCCCAAGGTTTAGGGGAGAGCTTAATATGGCACAGTGAAAAACCACAGATACTTCTGGGTCTGGAATTTTTGGGAGTGCCATTCTGAAAAATAACTTCCAGTAGAAATAAGCCTGCAAAGTGAAAGAGGAGGAAAGTGTGGAGGAAACAGCGAATTACAAAGCCAGGAAATGGTTTAAACAGGCAGCTCTACTGTGGGAACAGCACTGTAAACAATTGCTATTCTTAATCTTACAGTCCTAAATGCTGAGAAGTTATGTTGGCTTCTGCATACCTTATCTAAAACAAGAGCTGTGGGATAATGCAAAAGTAATAAAACCACCCCATTCTAACTGATCACAAAATGAAAGGCTTTTACAGGGTGGCACTGACTTGCTTCTACTCCAGAGTAAGGAAAGTCACTTTGAACATTTTTTTTAAAGTAACCTCACATCATTACTATGTTTTCTTGATTTTAAACTGCCTATAGTAATGTTGAGAGCAGTTCTTAGGGTAACATTAGTGTGGAAAATATGGAAGAGCCTGATGAAACATGCACACATACAAACAGTCTGCAAATGCTTTTCTAATATTTGAATCTGTGTTGCAGACTCAAACGACATTTCATATCTTCATTCGATACTTGCAATTTATATAAGTTTTTGTTATGGAACTTAAACAGTTGCAACAAAGCAATTGAATATTATAATCAATTCAGATTTTCAGGTAATAAAATTATCTATCTGGTTTGGCTGCTTTATTCACTCTTCCTCTGGTACTTTCTTGATAATAATCTATTTTTCACTGCTCCACATGGACTTGCTGACATCCAAAATGCCAGTGGGTTTGAAGATTTATCTAGGGACTGAATGTTAAATGGGTGAGACAGCTCATTATACTTTATACTGGAATAAAAGACTTTATTAGTTGCCTCCACTGTCTCTATCAAGGAACTTGCTGGTGTAGAAAGATATCTGCATGGAAGGAGAGAAGCCCTGGCTTATTGGTCACCTGCTAAGCTGCCATGGGTAAAGCCAGTGCTCCCCTCAAGTTCTTGTGCAATGGTACAGAGCCAGAAAGGATTTCTATTGGTGCATGGAAGGGAGCAGCAATCTTTGTCCCAGGAAAATTAAAAATATTTGGGTTAGTTCTAGCTTTTATTAACATAATAATTTTTAGTTTAATTTTCTGAAGCTCCATTTCCTGCAGTTTTTTAACCTTTTGGAGCTTGAAAATGTCACATATAAACACATTAGATATAGATGTTTAAAAAGGAGACAGAGAGGCAGAATAGTCAAACTTCACTTTGGTGCCTGAGTACAATTTCAAAGCTATGCTACACTGCTAACTTATGTAAATTTGATTAATTAAATGGCAATAATTTGAAATGCTGAAATTAAAGGTCGCTTTCCTTCTTCTAATTGAAAAAAAAGCCTCCAGATTTGCATTCCCTCAGAGAAAGTGAATGCCCAACTTAAAAGGTTTTTGCTGCAATGTTAAAATACTTAACTTTAGGCTACGAGAAATGAATTGGATTTATTTTTTAACTAGTAAAATCTCTGAAGTTGTTATTACTGAGGAAGGGAGAAGTAGGTCATGCAGTTCCATGTTGTAATATATTTATGACTTTTGTTTCCAGACTTTAGTTTAATCAAGGAGGTTATCCTCCACTGCCTGATTTTGAATTTCAGTCCTAAATTGCTTGGCTTGAATGTCTTGATGTTGACACAGATTAATACCAGAAAGCAGAACACCAGAAGGCATTCTTCTGGATCGCATCAGCCGATTAGTAATAGCTCTTGTGAAATAACAGCTTCCAGCACACGGGGTCACTTGAGGTAAGTTTGTCTGATTTGAGTTTGGGATATCAGAAGTAAAGAAAGGGAGGTAAAATCACATGACACGTAGCTGGTTCTGGTGGAGCAAGGAGAATATAAGTCATCTAAGGACATCCCAAATTTGCTTCCTTCCTTTAAGGGAGACAGGATGCCGTGCCTTGACTTTGCAGTTACCGGCTGGCTGCTACAGGTTGCCTGTTAATTAGTTTTGGTCTGTTCATCATGCTCAAAATCAGAAGCAGCACTTAGCCTGAATTTTTGGTTTACCATTCTTGTCACTTATGATATAAACACATCAGTAACATTTCAGGAGGTGTCTTAGGGTTACTTGAAACATAAAAATGCACTAGAAATACAAAGCATATCATGCTGTTCTAAGGCTGCTGTGGTAGATGCTCTGTCCAAAACCTTTGGTGCTTCAGTTCCCTTGAGACACCTAAAGCCTGCGTGGTATGATAGGTTCAAGCTGGGGGTGGTCCAACTGCTGTTAGGGAAGGCTGTATTCTATTCTTCCAGGAGATAAACATGATTTCTTGTGCACAAGAAACTGGGTGCTACTGCACCAAATGTCTTTAATAATGCTGAAATAATTGCTGTAAGAAGAGGTTAGTAGAACTAGAATATAGTCCTGTATCCCCTGACACATCCTCTTCATCATGTTGACAGCTACACGACAGCTGTCCTTTCAATATTTGCCCTTAAAGCAGTGAGGATGTAAAGAGAACAGCAACTCTCTTCAGTACCAGGGCTTGGTTTCTTGGTCTTCAGCACACTAACAGTGTGCAGGTCTCGAGTCCTAGCTTGGAGCTCAGTATCCTAAAGAGGTTAAATAGCAAGGAATTATCATTTAAATACAACAGTGGGTGGAGAATAGAGAGAAAGCAAAATATTGTGAAAGCTCTCCATGTTGTGGGGATAGTAGCAGTGGAGGATGGGGAATAAACACCTGCTGGGCTTTCTGCCACTGGCTGGCTTGTGTACAAGCTTGGCTAAATTTTCATTCATGTGGACAAGATAATGCAGTAATTTCAGCTTTGAGTCTCTTGACTGAGGCTTCATCCAAGCATTCTGTTCTCAAGAGAGGAAATGTTAGTGCTCCTTGGAACTGCTGCTCTGCCAACACGTTTCAGGTTAGGTATGAAGACAGTGTTGCTGCTCTAGACCAGCATCATCTTTCCATTTTTTATTCCTTACTTCAAATAGACGTTACTTCAAACAGACTTTGGAGTCACTGGGAAGTAGCAAGTACAAAGTGGTGGAGTTCATTGTTTCACACTGAGTTACACCACTGGCTGCACTAATCAAAGGTGTCATTTGCAGTCATCAGAAATATGTCTTTTTATTTGGCTGATAGTAATGCAAAACTTACAGTGGCTTGACACATATGTGATACACATGAACTTTGCATTTTATCTTGGAAAAGGCTGATACTGTCAGGTCTTTCCTCAAGGCAAAGCCAGCAACTCAGCTCTCTTCTCACAGTACAGGATTGATTTCAAGCTCCCTTCCTTAAAATCTAATTAATGGTTTCCACCTTGGAGCATCTCTACCCTAGAAAGGGTTTGCAAGCAAACATATTGTGGAGGAATAAAATACAGATTTACATCAACATGGCTGGGATAGAGAGGTGTTATAACTTCTAAATCTGTTGTTATAAAGAGTAAATGATCATGCAGACAAAGGAGGTCTTGATGATATACTTAATTTTATGAGATATTTATGAGATATTTCTCAAAAAGCCTCGGCTCATGCTCTCTTAGTCACTGTAAGAAGAAGAATCTATGAGTGTTAATAAATGACCATTTATTCTCTGTTCTGTTTCTTATCTTTTCACCAGTTTTCACAGTGGAGAGAAGTTACTAGCACTGTCATCTCAAGATTTGTAGGGCTGGATATGGAGAAGGAGAAGAGAGTCACAGGAAAGTGGAAAATGTGGGGGATATTCAGTTAATTCTGGAACCCAAGGTTGATTGTAAAATGAGGTGTTGCTCTTAGTGCAAAGCATTTCCAGTGTGTGTGCGCGTACAAGTGCAACAGCCTATAAAATAGCTGCTTGTCTGTCAGAAAGAGCTTGGAATCATCCTGGTTAGTGTTCAGAAGACAGCAGGGGTGATTAAAAAGACAATGCTGAGGGCTGGAGCCAAACTCACAAGCCATCTGTTGCACTGTAAATCCAGTGCAGGAGCTGCTGGCCCGTGCTGTCCAGAGCAGCGATGTGTGGGTGGCTTCACCAGTTCTCTGAGGATGTGAGGGGGAGCTTTGGCAGAGATACCCGAGGAGATCCTGCTTTGTCTTGCATTATCCTATCATATATAGACAGTAATTTTTCAGTATGTTAACATCAGCTGAATATTTGAACTGGATCAAACAAAGGAGGAGTGGAAATAATGAAAAGAGATGGTGATCAGAATTTAACTCCGCTTGAAGAGCTACAGACTTTCTTTCCCCAGCCATTCAGTATTTTCTTAAACATACTTAATAAAGGATATTTGTCAATCTAACATTGCTTCTGTTCCAAGACTAGGGCACCTCTGCCACGACTGAGTTCAATAATCTCAAAGAAACTGAATTTTGTTAATTCAGGTATCTATTATTTTTCTTAAACAGGAGTGAGTTCACAAAGTAAAAATTATTCCTGCTAAACTAATCTACAGCCCAAGACAAAGTGATTTCTGAGAAGCACTTAAAGTAAAATAAGCCATGTGTATTTTGCAGTTAGGAGCTGTTTTCTTTTCCTTTAAAGAAGAATTTTAAGAAGAAAAAAAAGTGACAGCTTACCTAAGTTTTTCTGTAGGGTAATACTTCAAAATGTGACTATGTCTATATACACTATATGTCCTGAGACATTTGGTCAATGAAATAAAATTATCAAATCCATCCCTATTAAAAATCTTAAACAAAACCACATCTGCTCTCTTGTTATGGAACAGGAAATCAAATTTAAATATTAAATGATTACATACAACCTGAAAAAGGAAATTATAACCTGAGGTAAATGTACAGCTATCTTGAAAGCACCTTTTGTTAGAGAAAGGATGAGTAATTAAACACATGCCACACCTATAGAGAGAAACTTAATTTATGGCATGAAATTTTCTATAACAATTGCAGTACTGAATGCACCTGTCTTTTGCTAGAACTGCCAGCCTCGTCTGCTCAGCAGTGCTTTCAGTTTTTACACTACAATGAGGAGAAAATGCTTCTCCGTGGTTTGCTATGCCCCACTTCTCTCTCTACATTGGTCAGCCTGTGCAGAAAATTCTTTCTGTGCCGTTAACAGCAGTGAGTTTGTCTTGTGTGGTAAGTATTAAAACAGCAAACAGAAGTTGCACTCAGTGGCAAGCAGAGCTTTCCTGGTGCCCTCCACGGTGTGGGAGGTAGCGAGCTCCCAGACACTGGACCAGATGCTGTGGGGTTGGATGTGTCTGTAGAGCTCCAGCCACCTGCTCCCACCCAGCTCCCTCTACTCAGACCTCGATAGGCCAAGTGCCAGCTGGGTTACCTGAAGAGTGGGATTTGACCTGTGTGTATCCATGGTCAGTGATGTGCTTTCACCCCAGCCAGCAACTGAGGCCACACAGCCACCTGCTCACTCGCCACCAGTGAAATGGGGGAGGGAATCACAAGGACAAAAGGGAGAGAACTTGTGGGTTGAGATAAAGTCAGTTTAATAGGGAAAGCAAAAGCTGTGCACACAATCAAAGCAAAAGAAGGAATTCACTCACTGCTTCCCACGGGCAGGCAGGTGTTCAGCCATCTCCAGGAGGGCAGGGCCCATCTCACACAACAGTAACTCGGGAAGTCATCATCACTCCAAACACCTCCTGTTTCCTTCTTCTGCTCCCAGCTTTAGATGCCAAGCATGAGGCCACATCATCTGGGATACCTCTGTGGCCAGCTGGGGTCAGCTGTCCTGGCTGTGTCACCTCCCAACTCCTTGTTCCCCTCCAGTCTCCTCACTGGTGGGTGAGGAGCAGAAAAGGCATTGACTCTGCGCAAGCACTGCTCAGCAATTAGGAAAATATCCCAGTGTTATTGACACAATCTGCAGCACAAATCCAAAACAGCCCCACACTAGCTGTCTGCAAAAACTCAACTTCCCCAGCCAAAACCAGCTCAGTTGGGCTTTACAAGCAACAGCAGGAATTTGGGGTTAGACCCCAGAGAGGCAGCAGTGTTGAGCAGCTTCAGGCAGTGAAAGAGAGGGAACCCCAAGGTGCACAGTGCACTTTCATCTAATGGATCATGGGAGAAAGTCTCTTCAAGCACAAGAAACACCCATGTTGGTAGAATCCTACTGGAAAAATAAACAGGGCAAGATGTGATTTACCCTGGACATTGGTATTTAGAAAGAGAGGAGAAGGGAATGACAGCAAATTTCCTTCACTAGGAAGCAATTAACAGTTACAACACTATGGTCAAATGTAAACAGAACCATCCTTAGGTTACTATAAGCTATCCATAGCTGCATGCTTCAGTACAGATGCTATATCTGCCTAGTGCAGGGCAGCAGTATGTTAAAAAAAAAAAAATCCAAATAAGGCAGGTGGTCCATACTGGGCCTTTAGCCAACAAAATCTGCAAAGACGGATGTGCAATTTATCTTGCAGAATTTCACACTTTATTTGGAAAATAACACTATGCTTGTATGAAAGCACGTGGTTACAAAAATCAACCTGATCTTACCTTTTAGTAGTTATTCCAGAACTTGACTGTCAAGTCAGGATGTAAAGGATTTCAAAGGACACAAACTTCACTCTGTATTAATTGTACTTATGATATTACAGGTAATTAAATTGCTGCTTACAGTTAGATACGTTTAATACTACAGTTGGCTTAGATTAAGGAGTAACTATCACCTTCCCTGGATGCTTTTTACCTTCACTAGTTTAAAACCCCTCAATATTGGAATGAACTTCTCATGGGTAGAGCAGGGATGAAGCCCTGCAGGCATTCAGAAATAAGTCCCAGGAATTATTCTGTAGGGCCCTAGACTACTTGTGCATTTCCCAGATCAAAGCGTTGTCAGAAGATGAAAAAATTTACTAATTAAATGCCTAGCTCAAAATTATTCTAGCTATTCTGTAACAGATCACAAGAGACTTCTCTCCCACTTATCTCTAGACCTTTTCTTTCATGCACTAGTAAAGAATTTAAAAATAATGTTTATTAAAGGCATAGCCTAACTCTTCTGAAGGACAGGAGTTTTGCTATGAGGACTGGGGCATCACTCACCTGCTCAGTAGCCAGTAAAGGAGTTTTATTCTCTGCATACTGAGGAGTGCTCCAAGGTCAGCCCTCAGGAGCTCAATGTCTCAGAACTGGAATCCCTCCTGGCAGGAATCTGTGAAGCTGTAAGTTCAGGCATGACCAGACACACTTTGACAGCTCCAAGCAACCTGAAACTCAGTTTAGAAATAAGTTTATGCAGTCTTAAAATTGCTGACTAGCTGCTTCCTTCAGGGGTAGCATTACCAATTTACAAGCAGCATGTTAACCTCTGGTAGAGAGCTAAAAGCAGCAGGAGGGCCACTTTCCAGGGCAGAACTATCAAGGCAGTTACACATAACCTATCCTGCTTCTCAAGACTTTAACTCCCTTCCTATCAAGGAACAAAGTTTCAGAAATATCAGCTAATTATTATTATCATCCAATCTAAATGCAACTGCTTTAATTATAAACTTTTAGAAGAGTCAACTAGCAAATATCTAAATAAGAATTTTCAGAGAAGAAGATATGGTTTCCAATTTACAATTTAAGGATGCAAAATTAAATTAATCCTAAAGGAACTCCTCATTTGCTGCAGCAGCTTGAGGCTGGGTCCTGCTTTCTAGCAGTTTTCACATTTTAGACATGAAAAATCTTGTGAACAGACAAAACCAATTTTCAGGTAAGCAACAGCACCTCTTTTCATGCAAGAAATTGATGTTATATAAATGATTGAAATATTTATCTGGTTATCTGATTTGGGGACATGAAAGCAGAACTGGGATTTGAGTACGGAAGCTGATCAATATGCAAGGATGAACAAACCAAAGTGATTTATTGAAACAAAAACTGTAAAATGGAGACCTGAATTGGAAATGAATAAGCTTGAAAGCTGAGTATTTGGGGGAGGGTTGTTGTTGTTGTGTAAAAAAATAATTCTATAGTTACATGCTTGTGACAAGAACAAGTTAGCACAGAGCAATGGTAGCAGGCTGTTTTCTGCATCTAGTAAGAGAAGTAACAGAATTATTCAAGAAGAACAATTATTCAAACAGATTATTGGGAGCACTTTTTAACAGTGGGCATTCAGACATGATGGAATAAATGACTGTTAGATGAAGTCTTTGCCCTTATTGATTTCAAAACCAGCTTGAAACAGATGACAAATGTCCCACCCTCTCATCTCTAAATCCATTTGAGAAAGAGTTATGTATCACTCAATGTTCTTAAACAGGTTTTATTTAAAAAAAGGGAAAAAATAAGGGGGGGGGGTGGTAAATACTCACAACAATTCAGTCAAGTCACCCCTGCTCAAGCAGCAGCTGAAATGACTGTGAAAAGCCAAGGAAAGGTTTTCAAATCTTCCATCAGAGAGGCCTCTGCTGTACTTGGATTGATCTCCCACAGCCCTTTCCCATTACTTTAACAAGTGCTGCCCTTCAGATCCTATCCAGAACCCACCTGAAACTAGTTTCATGCCTGTGCATAAATAAACAAGGGACTAATCATTTTACAGCTGTATGGCAAAGGATTAAAGGCAGCTCAGCCACAGTGAGGGCAGTGCTAGGGCTGGGTGGTCCCACATCCTGCACTTGCTGGCACAGCTGGGATTTCTACCCATGGCAAGTGAACAACCACACAGCCTTTGTTTACACAAACACACCCCACCTTTCCCTTCCCTTCAGCTCATCTCAAGGAAAAAAAAAAGGGCAAAAACTGTTGGGATAATGGTGTGGGATTTGTGTTCCTCTTGATTTATTGTACAACTCCAAGATATTTTATTCAAACACTGGCAGAGGCACAATTGCCAGATTTCCTCATAGGAAATGTTATGAGACATTAACCTATTGCAGAGTACTCCAGAAGAACTGGAGTCTGGAGTTAACAATTAATCTGAAAGTCAGCATTCCCTCCTTTTCACAGAGCACAAACAAAATGTACAAAGCATCTTTAAACTAGGGCTCTGATCTTTTTGTACATTAAAGCTGATTTTTCAGAAGACTTCAGCACTCTGTACAGTACTTCCTATGGGCTTCTGGACCATCAGCTTCATATCTAGTCATAACATGGTAATCTACTGTATCAGTTCCTTTCTATTTCTAAACTATAGGAGTTGTCTTTTAAAATGAGTTGTCTCTTCCATCTCTTCCTGCCGTGCTGTTCTTATGGCTAAAAAACCCCACCTTCTTCCAACTTCCAGGATGAAATGATTCCATGCTGATGTGTAAAAATCTGTTCTTATGCCAGTATTGTTCAGAGCTTGATTACCTCTCTTCCACACTGCTGTGCATGCTGCTGTGCACTGCTGTCCTCTTTCAACCTTGACTTTGAGACTAAATAAATCACACAGCTGGGTCCTCTCCAAGAAGTTATTTCACCTGACATTTCTCTGTATCTATCAAAAATATTACTTCACATCCTTGGGGCTCGGGTGCCTATGACAAAGAACATGTTGATACCACCATACATTTGCCCTTTTCATAACTAGCTCACTCAGGGGTTCAGAGTCACCCCTTGAGCCACCAGTGTCCCCTGACCAGGCACACCTGAGTACTGACTGCTCTACAGCATGTCTGCAAAGCCAGCTCCAGCATACCAAAGGTGTCACTCAGCTGCTGCTTGATTTGGACTTGGCCTCTTCAGAAAATCTAACTTACTTGTCTAACATCTCACAGACACTGTGGCACCAGGGACTGAGTCCAGCTCCTCTGAGAGCTTTTAAATACCTCAGCCTTGAGATCTGCCTCCGTCCTTTTTACCTCCTTCACTCTCCCACCAGATTCCTGCACACTTTCTAACCTCTGGCACAGGCCAGGTGCCTGGTGCTCGTGGTGCCAGTCGTGCTGCACGATCCATTCCTGCCCCAGGTGTGTCCAACCTTGAGTGCTGATCAAGTGCTGCACTGGAGAAAAAACAACCACTTGTGATACACGACTGAGAAGGAGCCTGAAAGGAGAGGCAGCAAACACTGAGTCTGACTCCTTCAGTGCTTGACTTTGCAGCTCAGACATTGAACGCCTCCGTAACAGGGTGCATAGACAAGAGGTTTCCTGGCATTTTTTTAAAAGCTTATACTGAAAACAATAGATGTCAGTGATATGCACATGAGTCACTGCTAGAACTGCGACTTTTAAAGCCACTGTACAAACATCTGTCACTTGAACCAAGGACACGAACAAGGACCTCCCCCAGACTCCTCTGTGCTGGTGGCAATGGCCATTGCAGAAGGGACTCCGGAAGCACTCCCAAATGGAGCTCAGACAAAGGCAGCCGGGTGAGACAGCTCTCACATCATCCCTTTCACTCACAGACTGAGCCCAACAGTAGCAGAAGGTGGGCAAAGACTTTATTTTTACAAATTTGAGCTTTAAAACTTCAGTTTTGCAGGAGAGCACTTATTCCCATGCATCCCACCCCAATGCTGCTAAGAGAGCAGGGGGGTAGTTAATAATTTCCTTATACAGAGGGAGAGGGGAATCTGGTTTGCAGATGAAATGTGCTTTTGTGGGCTGGGAAAGGTATAGGGGAGGGCAAGTCACCACTGCCCTGTGAACCAGCTCTCCACCCAGGGGCTGGTACACTGCCAATTGTCTGCACAGCCATTTGAGCCGAGACACAGCAAGAGCTGCTGTTGAAGGGTTACCAGTTTCCTCCTGCAATTTGGACTTAGACTCATTCTGCTCTCCATCTCGCCCCTGTTCCTGCCCTGAGCTGTCTTCCTCTATCTCCTCCAAACAATACACTTAGGGCAATTCCCAGTTTTTGGTCCCTACTCCTCCTAGCTTGCTCTCTTCATGCTCCTTCCTTTCCTCACACACTCCTAGCCAACTTTTCCAATTAAAGCAGCCAAAACTTCCTGCCTTTCCTCATCAAAACCCAGTCCCTCCTTCATCTCACACCCAAGTCCTTTGCCCAACAAATTCCACTATCCTCAACCAAAAGTGAATACCTTTCCCCATTCCCCCATGTCAACCCCATCTGTCATCAATGTCTTCTCTCTCTCACCTATAGACCTTTCCATTATTAAGCACTGGAAAGCTGAACACTGGATTTGGGGGTCTTCCTTAGGAACAACTACAGCAGGGAAAGAGGGGATAGGGAAGAAGGCATCAGTGGGAACCAGGAATGGCAGAATTCTCCCTGTCAGCCCAGTGATGCAGCCCATGCCATAATTACATGGTTTTGATTCCCTCTGTACCACATTGAGTTTTCTATGGGAAAAAAAGAGGTTTGCACATGCACACTGGAGATAAGACCAATGCAGATTTTATTTGGTACAAAATAAAGATACACATACCGAAACCACTTTTACTGAGCACGTGCTATCCATTTTATGCAAACATTAACATATTTGGCCAAATCAGAATAGAAAGCAGAGGTAAAAAACAAAAACAAAAACAAAACAAAAACAAAACAAAAAACCCACATGGGATATTCTCTACAAAGAGGTCATTTCCCCTACCCAAAATGGAGTTCCTGTCCCAAAACACTGAAGTGACAAATTATTTCAAAGAAATATCTTTGAGAATATTTGAACACAGGCAAAAGACCACCACATCCTAAATTAAAAAGAATATGCAACTGCTTTGACTGAAATTCCAAAAGACTTAAACCTTATGCCCATGACAAAAAGTTTCAGTCTATGTACAGTTGAAGTTTGGCAAAGCTGGACCTTCAGAAACAGGGCAACAAGTTTGGAAGCTGCAGGGAAGGACTGGATTCCCACTTAACAGCAACAAGAAATGGCACTGCAGGTGTCCCAGGTTAGCAGCAGAGCTTAACATCTCAGTGCTGGAAGCAAGAATTTCACAGTACTCAATATCCAGACTGCAAGTCCTAAAATGTTAACCAGCTTGTGCAGAGCTGAGACTATCAGATATACATCTCACCAACAAACAACAGGCCCCTCAATCACTGAAACCCACCACCCCAATGTGTCTGCATCCAGCTTTCATCTCTTTGAAACACAGCCAAGAGGACAGTCCGGGCCTGGCCCCTCATTCACACACCCACTCACACTGCCAGTGGGGTGTTGAAAACTGCTAGTGCAAGGCTTGACAAATTGTATTTCTCCCATCTCATCCTCCGTGGTGGTAGGTGTCATGTTAAGTTAAATAGGAAAGACAAAACAACATCTCAGGTAGTCCCAGCGCTGCACGGATTGCATGGTGACTCTGAAATCTGACAGGCACCATCAGAGAGTCTCAGTGACAGCTCTCTGTGCTCGAGAAAGGAACAGAACATGCTGTCGGGCTTGTTGGCTCTCGGGGTTTAATTCAGTGGTTTAACTGCGTTACCATAACAAACCCAAAACTCTGCAGCATTTTTTATCATTGAAAGTGGTGATACTGAGAACTTAATGCAGAAACTCAGGACTTGATGCCCAGACTGATGGGGGAGGAGGGGGCTAAAATGACTCATGCAATACTGAAGTTGTTAAATAAGTAACTCCACAAACATTCTAACACTTCTGTTAAATACTGCAACTGATACCAAACTACTTCTATTGTACCTGTAGTATGAAAGTACATACTGTGGATATCTACAAGGATTCCATCAGTAATATCCTAAGGAGTAGAAATAAGGCAGAGCCCAAGTATTTCTTGGCCCTGGACTTTCATAATTTCCCACAAGCAATTATGGCATGGAAATATCCCAGCCTTTTATGAATAATTACAGTACTCAAGTTTCTACCACCCTTAACTCGGACGTATAACAACCAAAAGTTAAGTAAAAACAGACAGCAGAGTTGTCTTGTGAGCATTTGTCAGTTTTGTACCCATTTCCCACTATGACTTTTTAGTAAATTAATTGTTAATTTGTTGTATGTAATGTAGCACAAGCAGGTAATTTTCACCAATCTCAGTCTGAAATAACTAAAACATTTTGACTTAGTCCTGCACTGTGATTCTAAACCTTCAAAGTACAGGTTGGATATAAAAATGTGCTTACTGTTCCCTTGCTTAACATGCCATGCTCTGCTCTAAATGAGCAGTCACGGTTCAAATTTCTACATCATCCAGTAGAACTGTGACTTCACCTCGAACTGCCCAAGCCATAAATGTCCAGCTGCTCTCAAAACGCAGTCTAACTATGGGTGTCCTGCTTTCAGCAAGTTCTGGTTGGTTCCAAAGATCTCTGCCACTCAAACTCCATGCTGGTTGTCCTAATCAGGCCTATTTCTGCCTTTTCAGATAAATACCAACACTGACATTTGACAGTACATTTGCTTTTGCTTCAAGGCCTGAGTTTCAAGACCAAGTACATGCTGTAAGCACCCTGAATCATACTGTCCAACACATCAAAACACCATAAAGAGAAAAATGGGATGCATTTGTTGGTGAGCCTTAGTTGTCCTCCTTGGGCAGAAGAATTTTAGAAAACCTTCTAGAGACTGAAGCGCACGTGTCACACCACCAGTCACTAAGCAACTGTCATCCACATGCTGTTCTAAGATGTCTCTCCGGCCTACTTGCTCCTTTCTCAGCTTTGGATATTCCCTATGGATTTTTAAGATGACTTTTCTGATGAATTCAGGTGCACTGAATGCAAACCAAAAATTGCACTTGCTATATTTTGTACACTTTGCCCAATGGAACCTTTTTCACATTATACAAAAATCTAAAATTAAAATAATCACTCATGGAGAGAACCAGGCTAGTGAAGAACTTGTGCTGACATAAATAATTACTGATACAGAAAATGCATTCTATCATAGAATATCCTGAGTTGGAAGACACCCACAAGGATCAGCAAAGTCCCACTCCAGGCCCTGCAAAGGACAGTCCCAACAAGGGGCTGCCCTTGGCTTCCCCTCAAAGCCCTTCACCACCTCTGCAGCTCAAACATGGAACAGTTTCAGAAAATACCAAATTATTTCCAATAAGTGGATTTTCTCCCAGCTATAAGAACCAAGTTAAGCTAGATGGTAACACTTCTTTGCTCATCATGATGAACCATTTTAAGTGAAATTAAGTGTTAATTTTGAAAGACTTAGACATCTACTACCTGAAAGAGCATGATGAGATTCTCTGTCAAGGTGAGGAGAATGCTTAACTGCTGCATCACACAATTCTGTGATTGCAACTTGCTAAGAACAAATTAACAGGATATACCGGATTTTAATCTCCCATCCAATTTCAGAAAATAAGTACCGTATCATCTTTTGGTATGCACAAAAATCTTAATTTCTTTCCAAACCTGTCAGTACAAGCCAGGCTGGGTACAGTCCCAGAAAAACCTTCCAAAATAGGCTACCTGACACAGGTTATCAAGGCATTGTACAGGTGCTATCTATAGAAATAACATTATTAAATGCCACTGGAACATCCAGAGACAAATTTTGGTGTCACAGGCACAGTGAGAGAATGCAGAAACATCCCTTAGATAATACACAAGTTTTTCCAGCACAAAATGAGACCCTGTAATTCTTACTTCAAGCAGAAACCCAAGTCTGCAAAACTGAATGAAGTATGCTACAGGGAAATGGATAAATTTGTTCAAAAATATTGTTATGACTACATTTTCCTGTCAGATAATGAAAGAAACCTGTTTCTTATGCCAGCATACTCTCAGATGGGAAGATCAAGGGGAAAAAGAGCCAAAATGAATGAAGGTTCATCCTAATTTGGTGACATGCTGTACAGCATAACACTCAGAGCACAAAAATGTACAGTGCAATTCAAACACCTCCTCCATGATAATATAACATCTTTGAACTGCCTTTATTTTCAGCACTTTGTATAAATACTGCTTTCTTCCCGATCCTGGATTATCCTCAATTTAAAACTCATATTCTGGGTTTGTAGTTGAGGAGTGCATGTAAACATCCCTATAATCCTGTACAGCCTCACGGAGCCATTTAAAGACTACCAGACTGTAATAGATTCAAAAGCAGTTCCTATGAAGTTATGAAACTGCATCCCTAAATTACAACTGAACCTTCTATCCCCACACCAAGAAATTAAGAAACAAAGGTACATGCAGACACACACACACCCTCTTCTCACACAAGCTGCAGGATAGCTGCAGGAACATGTAATTTTAAAATCCAGAATAAAACTTCAGGGGTTTTTGTTTGTTTGTTTGTTTCATTTGTTTGGTTGCTTTTTTTAATGTAAGATTTTATTTGGGAACTTCATGATTAATTTGTCTTAGGAAACATTTGCTTTTGTCCAGGAGTTGCCAGCTGAGAGGATGTTATTGTTTGGAAGGGATGTGATCAGGAGGACCCTGTGCACGGCACAATGTGTCAGCCCGGAAGCAAGGGAAGAAAAGTGATTCTCTCATCTGAGAGAGAAAACAAAACAGAAATGTTGAGCATTTGCCTTCCAGTTTCATTCACCCCTACACGTGTTCCAAAGAAACATGTTAGTCACCTGTACCTCACATCAGTATCAGCAAATTTTATCAATGTATGTATATTCAAAAAATCCTACTTTCAAAACAATTACAGATTTCTTTAGAAAAGCAAAGATTTCTGCCACAAGCATCTTCAAAACACATAAGCAGGCGAATGCTTGCCCTCCCTGCACTGCTTACCCTGCTGCTCAGAACGATGGACAGAGCTGTTCCCCTTCCCTCAGCCCCCTCCCTACAGCACCAGCAATGGACAGGGGCAGACACCATCCCTGCAGAGCAGGTTTGGGGCAGGAGAGCTCAGTCCTACCCTGCAGCAGGAACTCTCCTCATGGCTGCCCAGTCCCTGCTGACCCCTGCAGCGACTTCACAGAAGCCTCTTGTGTTTCAGTAGCAGTAGGACAGCTGTCAGTGCGATTCAGAGCTCCAGAAGGGCAATGCTCTCACAGGAGCACCTTCCAGGCCCTCTAGTTCCTTGCTGAGAGTCTTCACCTGGGGGATTTTTAAATTTTCATGCAGTTTGTTTGTAGCATACCTGTTCTTTGTACACGATCACAATTTCAGTGATGCCGTGCTAGGAGGACACCCCTTACCAAACCTCCTGGTAAATAAAACATCCCCCTGCCCTCTCCACACAGCCCAGGAGGAAAACAGCCACAATGAAGCCACAGCTTCTCGGGGGGCCTGGACCCTGCAGCGCTGCCTGTACCCGAGGCGAGGCAGGCGTCCCTCAGCCGGGGCCGCCCCGAGGGATCGCCGGGCTCGCCGAGCGGGCCCCTACCATGCCAGCGGTGACCCCGCGCTCAGCTCTGCCCGACGGTGCCCGTCCGTCCGCCCTCGGGCCCGTCCGGGACGTGGGGCTCGGGCGCTACCGGGCGTCGCCGGCGCTGAGGGGGTAGGCGAGGATGCTCATGGCCTCTCCGCACGCCGCCTCCACCTGCCGCACCTGCTGGCGGCTGAGGCGCTCCCGCCAGGCGTGCACGGCCTCCCGCGCGTCGCGGGCGGAGATGAGGAAGGGCCGGTCGGAGGAGTAGGCGGCGCCGCGGGTCATGTTGACCACGAAGTCCTCCAGGGCCGGCGGCACCGTCAGCCCCGCGAAGCGCAGCAGGCGGCGCAGCTCGGCGCGGGGCTCCCGCACCAGGTCCTCGTAGCGGAGCTGCGTGTAGCGGCGGCGGAGCCAGTCCGGGGCGCGCCGGGCCAGGAGCAGATCGCGGAGCCAAGACTGGCAGATCACCTCCAGCGCGCCGCCGAGGAAGAACTCGGCGCGGTGCTGCGGCTGCGGCGGCCGCCCCCCGCCCAGCAGCCCGGGCGGCAGCAGGAGATGCTGCTGCTGGTGGCGGGCCGGGCCCCGCGGCTCGGCGCGGTGGCGGCTGCGCAGCACCTGGACGCTCTCCCGCAGCAGCGCCTGCCGCGCCTTCAGGCGGGAGTTGTGGACGGCGCGGGGGTCGCGGAAGAGCTGCACCACGCGCAGGTTGAGGCCGGGCTCCCGCAGCAGCGGCAGCAGCGCGCCCAGCTCCAGCAGCCGCACGTCCTTGATGACCACCACCGGGTACTTGCGGCACTCGGCCTCCAGCTCCCGCAGCGCCCGCGGCGGACACGTCTCCTCGCAGGTGGCGCCGTCGACGAGGCCGATGTCGCCGCGGGGCCGCGGGGCGGCGGGGCAGAGCGGCGGCGAGCAGATCACCTTGTTGGTCCGCCAGCCGAAGATGCTGGCCGTAGTGAGGTTGTCGGCGGCGGGCGGGGCGGGGGCCAGCGGGTCGCGGGGGCCGGACGGGGCGGTGTAGAGGCGCAGGACGGAGAAGTCGCATCGGAAGAGGGCGCGCAGCATGTCGCGGAGGGCTCCCTGCAGGCTCAGCGCGTCCCCCGGGTAGAGCGCCTGCCAAAGGTGCCACATGGGCTCGTACAGGTAGAAGACGTCGGGGTGCTGGTTGAAGAGCTCCCCGAGGAAAGAGGAGCCCGTTCGCCAGGTAGCGTGCAGGTAGATGTGCCGCTTCCCCGCCGTCCCCGCGCTGCCGTTACCCGCCGCCCCGGCCGTGCCCGCCTCATCCTCCTCCTCTTCCTCGTCCAGCGGCGGCCGCTGCTCCCAGCCCCACTCACTCAGCGCCTCCTCCAGGCTTGGGCAGCGCCGCAGCAGCGGCTCCTCGTCCGTTCGCCCGCGCCTGGCCCCGTAGTCCAGCGCGTAGGGCACCAACAGGAGCAGCAGCAGCGTGTACAGCACCAGCACCGCGGCGAAGCGGCGATGTTCGCCTCGCCACCGTCGCCGGCCCTTCATCGCTGGGGCCGGCTCGGACCCCGGCTCCGCCGACCCTCTGTTTGCCGGAGGGCGGCTCTTTGCGGAGAAGCAAAGTTAGCGGCGGCGGCGGCGGGGATGTGGGCGGCGGGCGGTGCTCCCCGCCGGGGAGCACGCCCACGGGCACGCCGGCCCGGCTCCGGGCCGCTGGCCGCGCTCTCCGCTGCCTCCTCCTCCTCCTCGTCCTGCTCCTCCTCGCAGCGCGACGCGGAAGCGCCCGCACCTGCCCCCGCTGCCGCCTGAGCAGCCGCTGCCGCCGGCGGGGCGCGGACTGCTGCTGCTCCCGGTGCCGCTGCTGCTCCCGGTGCCGCTGCTGCTCCCGGTGCCGCTGCTGCTCCCGGTGCCGCTGCTGCTCCCGGTGCCGCTGCGCCGGGCTCCGGGCCGCCCCTCGCCCGGCCTCCCTCCCTCCTCCCCCGGGCAGGGCCGGAGGGGCGGGCTCGGCACGGCGGGACTCCCCCCGCCCGGGAAGGGGCGCACCGAAAAGGAGGTGTGATAGCCAGGACAGGTAGCGAGCAGCCGAGGGTGTCCCAAGGAGGAGTGGTTGGTCCTGCTATTCACCAGAGCTCCGGAGAAAGAACACGCAAGACGCTACAGTAAGGAGAAGAGGTGCAAATGTATTTTTAGGGTAGCCGACAGCTATTAAAATCTGCAGTGAGTTTCAAAATGCTGCAGTTCTGCGCTGTAGAGAGCTGCGGGGTTTCTCAGCCACACTTTTGTCTACGTGTGTGTGCTGATGGGATGCGGACATCTCGATCATGACTCATTGTTCCAGTTTTTACACCTGTAAGTTCCGTAGCTTCCAGCAGGTCACCCTTTGCAGCTGGAAGGAAGAAATGGGCACCTACGGAGGGACATTCAATCTACTGTGGATGTCTTCCTGATAGCCCTTTTTGTTAACTACAGTGGGAGCATAAAGTTACCAGTTCCAACGTAGACTTCTAGTTTTTTAGACATCTAAGATTATTTGAAATCTCCTGGGAGATGGAAAGTCAACAAGATGTTGACTTCAGGTGTTTAAATTAAAATATATATTCTCAGAACCTCCAGCCCAGCCCCTGCCTGACCTTGGAAGATGCTCACATAAGGAGGTGGACCGTGATCCCTTGTTCCTGGTCCAGGCATCCAGCTGACAGGAAAGTGAGGTCAGGTCCCTGTCCTGCTGATGGTGTAGTGGGAGCTGCTGACAGTCCTGACCTCTAGGCAAGAGGTGGCATCCTCTGTAAAACACTAATATTTAAGTATGGTGTGCAGAGAGGATAACACAGTTCTTGCCCTTTGACTCCCAGAAGAGTCTTTATGGTATATAAGCACCTGTGATTAGGCACGACACTACATGCAACAGAGAACAGAAACAACCCATTAGTTTCATGGGTTCTAAAAATGCTCCATCCATACAGATATATAGATACACAGCCTGAAGATGCTGGACATAGTATGAATGTCCAGTTATTAAATAATAATCTAATTTTGAATTTGTCACGAAAAGCACAAGGACCAGAAATCAAGGTGAGAGAAAAAAAGCAGGCTTCTCTTCTGTCCAGGTGGTGAGCCAGTCGTCTGCCTGCTAATGCTTTACTTACCCCATGTTAATAAGTGTTAAAGACTGGGCTTCCTGCCCTTTATGGCGTGCTGAGTGAGTAGAGGATGCCAAACAAGATTTGTGAGCTCCTTAGCTCACAAGAAGCTCACAGAAGAATGTCAAAATTATAGCATTGGAAAGGAAATTCTAACTCAACATACATTTACTGCTTATGTCTTTAAACACCAAGATACACCAGTATCTCACACTCAGCAGAGTGAGTTTCACCTCTGACTCAATAATACCAGAATTTCATCCAGACTCTCAAACAACTAAAGGAGGATGACAGAATAAAAACACACTTCCCTAAATCAGGTTACAGTCTTGTCAAAAAAATCCCTCCCTCATCCAAAAACCATTTATATTTAGAATTTTGACAATCTTCAGTGTAGCTGACTTATGTGGCATAATGTAAAAAGTAATTTGGATAGATTTACCAAGATGGGATCCTGAGAAGTGCTGATGAGAATGGATAACTCTGAAATGCTGGGATTTCCCCTTTGTAAGACAAAATACTGGCAGTAGTGTCAGCAGCAGTGATGGCCAATGAGCCATGCTGCAGGACATGTTACTTTAAACTAATTTTGTATGGGTTTCTATGACACATACTTAGGCCTAAGAAACTAAAATCAAGGTCTTAAACCTGCCTAACTGAAGTGAAGCTGTCTTTTAAAGAATCAAATATCTCACAGGGTAAGACAACCCATCAGAAGAATGCGAAACCATAGAATTAAAACTATGTATGTCTTATTTTTTTTTTTTTTTCAGAGAGTGGAGCTACAAAATTCTGTGGCAACTGTTCTAGAAAAAATGAAAGACGCAAATAGCTTTATCACAAGTTACATATTTTAGTAAAGATAAAACCATAGATGTTAAAAGATTATCAGATCAAAAAAGAATGACAGTAAATGTTTTGTTCTGCACCTTCACAACGGTTCCTCTAGTGCAAGAGGATTAGGCTGTAAATGTTTACTTCAGTTGTTTTGGGTTACAGCTGTTTTTGGCACAGGGAGATTCCAGCAAAGCCAGTATTTATTTTGTCACCCAGCAGGTGCCCGAGCTAGACTTGTAATCGTTGAGCTCCAGCCTTCCTGAAGAAAGTGCCTACTTCTCAAGAAGTACCTAATTTGAGCACTGGGGAGTGGACTGCTGCTCTGTATAGAGTGGGAAGAGATCAGCTTTCTCTTTTCTCGATTTTCAGTTCCATACTGTGTTGTCTCTTCAGCACAGATAAGAGAGATAATTTTTCCCTATTTAGGCTTTTCTATAAACCACGAAGACAACATTTAAATATACAAATGATCTGCATCTCTTTCTAAGATCAGGACTGTTCTGTACCCAAGGGAGACAGCCAGGTTTTTCTTCACTGATCTGTGAAGTAGTCTGCCCATTTGGCATCTAGCTCCTGCTATTTTTTTGGTGGTAATTTTATGCTTAATATTATTTTGTAAAGAGGGGGGGAAAGAATATAGGCATAATATGTTCTGCATACTTTAGTATTGCAGTATTTCCTTTCTAGTTTCCAAGCTTGTCACTGTAAGTACTGGCTGTTTTTAATATAACATAACATTGGCTTCCTGTGTATTATCTCTCTAACTTAATTTTTGCTCTTCTGTCTCCCACGGTGCTTCTACTGTCAAGAGAGACAGTAAATGCTGGAATGCAGCATTTCAGCCTCAATAATTTTTATCTTCTCAGCAGAGGCTTCAAAATAGAAATAGTTGCCTCTATATCTCACAATCTTTCAGCTCTCTCATGCTCTTGTCATTTTCACAGAGTACTTTGTGAATAAAAATAGCTTGATTTGCTGATAAAATTAAACATGCTTTGCACACGGAGCACCGCCCTCAAACATCCTGACTGTTAATGAGCTCTCTGCTTGCACATGTTGTCACTCTCAGGCTTCAGCCAAGAGGAAGTCCGCGGTTAGTAGCAGCTTAAAAACCTTCCAGAAGCCAACAAGCTAGGACAAATGTCCTTATTTTTGAAGTTACTTTGTCATCAGATGTTCCAACATGTGCAATACCACATGTTTCGCATATGGGACCAGACCTAGTAGCTCACATTTTAGAAAGGGCATGTTGAGAATAGTGGGAAGGACAAGCTGGTCCAGGCGAGATGGCTGGTACAGGAGGGACTTTTTGCAGTATAGTTTTCCCCAAAAGTGGAACAGAGATTGAGGACCTGAAAAAGGTCATAAAAATGTCACAGAAATTCTGAAAGACTCAATGGAAATTTAGAGGATCTGAAGAAAGTGGAAAGTAAGACAAAAGCAGAATAGACTTCTAATAGTTGGGTGGAACTGGCTCCAGATGCAAAACCACATTCAGAAGGTAGCAATTCAGCTTTCTGCATGTACACCTGATGTCACTCTTGGGCATCTGCAAGGAGCACAAGGTCCATCTTGTATACTCTGATCATTACACTGGCACAGGGCCAGACCTCTGAGTTTCTCTGAGGGCTGATTTGAGAGAAGCCAGGTGTACAGTTACTGGTCACAGCCAGCACAGCTTTGTGAGAGGAAAGCCCTGCTTATCACACCCGATTTATGACAAGGTAACCCACCCAGGTGATCAAGGGCTTGGATTTCAGTAAAGCTTTCAATACTGTCTCTCACAGTATCCTTCTGGACATAATGTCCAGAACACAGCTGAATATAATTTTTCCAGTTATTCCTAAGAACTGGTAAAGCTGTAAAGTTAGGCCTGCTGCTGCTTCCTGACATAAGGGCTGGGTACAGAGAGTGAGCTGAGAAGGGGTTCAGATTAAGCCAAATTCAGCACTGCAGCCTGTGTTTGGGCTAAGGGATGCTTGATAGCCCAGTGCAGCATTGCTGAACCAGCTGCAGCAGCCTGACATGTACCTAGCTAGGGGAGCACTTCTATGCCCAAGAGAAGCAGAGACATTTTATTTCTGCTGTTGATTTATTTAAAAATTAAAATGTAACAAATATACTACACTGTAATTGTCAGAGTAGAGATTGTTTGTGGCTTTCCAAAAGTGTGAAATCTGAGTATTGAAATGGCAAAAAAACCAAAAAAAAAAAAAAGGAAGCAGGAAGGTTTGGGGTTTTTAAACATGGTTATGTCATCAGTGATCTTGTGAGCTCCTCCAACTTCCTCTAAGAAAGAAGCTAATGCCATCATTGAAGATGATAAAAAATGCTACTAGGAAATGTAATAAGAAAATGCAGGAGGTGGAAGGCAGAGCAAAGTAAGCTTATGTGTCTGTTGAGGTTCAAGAGGAAACTCAGAAGGAAGTCTGTTAGTATTTCTAACGGTGTAAATTCAGGTAAATCAGCAACAATGAAAGAAAAAAGCATCTATTCTGTAATCCAACTCAATGCTAATGTAACTTGTGTTTTCCTAAATTCTGCCAAGGATGACTCTAATCTGAAGACTTTAAACCTCTCCCCTGTGGAGTGGGCTCTGTTGTCCCATTAGCAGAAAGGCAGCTCTCTCACAGCCCAGAAACACTTACACTACACAAATAGCCAGCACCTCCATCCCACTGCCTGGCATTTAACAGTAGCTGCCACAGTAAAATTATTCCTATGGTAATGTGTTTGGGGTCTCACAGCTTCGAGTACTAGAACTACCTCTATACTAAAATGTGTGGGAAATAATAGTTTTTAATGGCAGAAACTGAATGTTTTTCTGCTTTCTCTCATTATCACAGGCTTACTATTACTGAATTGGAGATGCTGATTAACAGCAAGCTTTCGACACTCAACAAGTTAAGCCATTGTGTTGGCATAATTAGGGAACTAATTCTTTCACAGTTCGCTCAAGCGAAGAAATGAACTAGAAAATTTAAGACCTATTTCTAATGGGGTTATTTTGCCCCCAGAATAACCCCTCTGACAGCTATTGTAACAAAATACTTGCAATTCTCCTGCACTTCCTAAGGCAACACTTTCATGCACAGGATATAGTTTTTGGACTGAGCATCTATCTGCCTTTTTATTCACTTCAGTCATATGTGCAAATCCATACTGACATATGCAAATGAAAATGCTGAGTGCTCAATCACTGCACCTAATTTATAAATATGTCCCATCGAGTTTTCTAAAGATAATTTTGCAAATTCAGAATTTCTGAATAATTTCTGCAAATTATTCCCAGGAGACATAACTGTGACTGTATGCAAGAAAGACAAATGCCAGAATGTATAATTCACTTGAAAATTAATCTTGTATATGCTTGTGCCAGATTATTTAACTTTCATGAGGAATATGTTAGCAGGCAAAAATATATTGATTCTTGGAAATTCCTGGGTTCCTGGAACCTCTGGGAACCAGTTTAACTCCCTGCCTGTCATTACTGGTTATTAATGAGGAAGTCTTGCCTGGGCTTGTTATGCTGTTAATTGGGGGTGTCCAACTGGAATGGTAGTCAGGAGTCCACAATTTATTTTTTCAGCTGTCTAATGAGTGCAGCAGATTTGGAAATTGGTGTTAGTCTCTTGCTTTGGGACTTCACTGAAAGCTTTACAAAATTTGTCCAAAGCAATCATAGCCCAACTCACACCTGCAGCACATCATTTATATAGTTCATCCCTATGCCTGTATGCTTTAAACACTGAATGAAACCCATTTTGGCTTTACTGTAAACTTCTGTAAACAAAGAACTTGTACACTGCTTTCTGTAAAGAGATGCTTTCTCTGGACAGTTTTGGTATGCAAATGTTGATTCTCAGGCTTTGTTACTTTAGCTACATAGACAATTTAATGCAGTTTCAGGTTTTATATGACTGTGAAAATTGCCTCACAAAATTTACTAAAGCTTTAGCACAGAAATCATCTGCTTTTTAGTAGCTTCACTCTAATTATACCTAGTAGAAAAATGAAGAGAAAACACTCAAGCCTAGCTCATGAAACAAGTGAGTGAAAAAACCACCAGAGTAAAAGGTCATTACAGGACATAGACGTTGATTTTCTAAGGGGAGATAACAGTTGTTCGAGCTAAACAACAGAAAAAAAGTTACATACAATTGCTGAGCTGCTGCAAAAATTTATTTATTTATTTATTTATTTATTTATTTATTTATTTATTTATTTATACCATGCAGCTCAAAGAGAAAATATTCAAATACATCCTGAAAACTTCAAGCTGATCTCAGCACAGTTTCTGCAATACTCCTCAGGTTCTCAAAAGAACTGGGCTGACTACGGAAATGTTCTGGGAAAACCTGATCCTCTGTCCAGGCAGATTTCACACATTATTTATTAGCTGCTGGACTTTGCTGTATGTAGAAGAGCATGTAGGCATTCCTGGTGGTCAAATCAGGCTGCTCCAGCTTCCTGGCCATGAGGAATGGCCAAGGCTGGAGCATGTATTTGAGCTCCCTATACCTCTGCTCTGCTTACAGGAAAATGTATTCTAGTTTCTTTTGCTGTATTTCTTGTTGTTGCTGGTTGATTTTTCCTTTGTCCTTCCTTAACTGTCTTCAGTCCTCTTACCTATGTTTTTCTTTATGCTCATCCTCTTGCTGGATGGTCCTGTCACTCAGTCTCCAAGGAAAAGTATTGATCCATTTGAAGCTGAAGCAGCTGCCCAGGCAGGAGCTACAGAGGATTGTTCATGGTTTTTTTGGTACTGTGGTGAAAATGCCCCTACTTTACATCTTGTTTTGAGAAATAGTCATACTTTGTGGTTTTACTGGGTGGAGATTTTCATTAGTGATTTCTCCTCCAACCTACCACTGGGAAATACCCCCTGAAAACACCGCAAGACTACTGGCAAAGCAGGAAGAAAGTTTTACTAAATTTTCTCATATTTTAAGTGTTTGAAATTGTTGTCACAGCTGCCTCCATCTGAGTTCGGAGGAAGGTAAGTTGCCTCAAGCAAGGTAACTCTCATGGGGACCTTACCTGACTGATGGGTCCAGGCTGGGCTGAAATGGAACCCTTGACCATGGGAGGGCTGGGGAGCTCCACAGGATGTGGCAGGGACAGTGGGTGCCCTCAGGGGCTCAGCATTTTGTAACTGACAATTTTCTGCACCTTTGGCTTTCATTTCTGCTGAGAGTCACTTTGCTGACACCCACCTTCAGCTGAGCTGAAAGGGACCAGGCTTTCCCACTTGTACTGACTCAGAGTTGCTAAAACAGGTACTTGTGGGTTGTTGTCTGTATATCCCCTTGCAAACATACCACAAACATGGCAGGGGTCTGTCTTCTGTGAGCCTCCTTGATGCACACAGGGGGTGGGATGTCCTCTTGAGTGAGTATGGAGACTGAGTAAAATAACTTCATCATGAAGAGTCTTGTGCCTGCTTCCAGACTTAGCCAAAGTAGGGAGCTAAGCAGCTGCTTTACATTTTAGTTATTTTGGGGTTTTATCTACTTGGTCTTGTTGATAAGCTTCCAAACAGGTTTCACCCAAGTTCATGGTCTATGACTTGAAATAGAGGCATTTCTTAGCAGTGATATGACCTTGTCTCTTGAGTGACTCAGCCACAGCAGACTTGCATCTGCAGAACACTGAGGACCTTCCTTGAGGCTCTGGTTTAAATCATCTCCTGAGGCACACCTCCTAAAAACACAGACTTGGTCAGGAGTACATGGCCTTTATCCAGCTCACCTGGACCCTGGCATCAGTGACTTACTGATAGTTACTGAGGATATCAGTCAATTTAGCCATGCCTGGTACTTAGAGAAACTTTTCAATGTCAGTTCCTTCATTCTTTGTCCATTTTGTTTCTTGCTCTTATAGAACCATTTGTTTGTTTGTTTGTTTGTTTGTTTTTCTTTTCAGTATGAACTACCTTATTCAAGAGTATCTTGGGCTTTGATGTACTGTACCTTCACTGTACCATCAAAAAGGTTTTGTACAGAAGTCTAAATCACCACTTTTCACAATTGTTTGGCTTTACTGACTTGAAGGGTTCAGATGAAACCTAGGGATTTCTCAGTGCCATCCCTCTTCCTCTGGGGAATACTGACAGTTATTCTGCAAGCAAGCCAAATAGATCTGTTTGCTTAAATGTTTTGTCTGGGAGTTAAGATGCTCTGTGTCTATTGACTTTGTTAATTTACCTTTATCCTGTGGGAGTCCTAAAAATTTCAGTTTCTCTTTAAAGGACTCCTGCAAAAACAATTAAAGTAATTAAAATTATCTCTGTTTGTGTTAAGGACCTGTTTTCCTTCCCTCCATGGCCCAAATAAGAGCTTCCTGTGATCTGAGTTCCAGCCAGGCATGTTGTAGGAAGGAGTTTTACTCCTTCAACCACAATTCCTTCTGTCCAACAACATGCTTTAGTAAAAAGCATTTAATGTCTTTTCTGACTTAATTAGTGATGCCTCCAAATGTCTCCTGATGAAAGTAAAACTGGTGTCAACACCAAAGTTGTAGTTTTGCTGAATGCTGTCTCAATTTCTGCTGCCATTGAATGGGAAGACTGTCAAGAAATTTAAAATAACTTGATGTGCTTAGTAATTATAGTGACAAATCTCAAAATTTCAAATGATGGATATTTGTCAGTCATCTGTACCCTCAGCAGTCAGTAGGTAAGTAAGCATCTTCTCAGCTGCAAACATACATAGGTTTTCACAGTAATCCAAAACACCTTGAACAGCATTTATAGGAAATGAAAAGCAGAAAAGGATTGTAAAATTAAAAATATGTTTATTTTTTCAGTTTGGAAAAGAAAAAAACAGTGAAAATAAAAGTGCACATGGCTAATATTTCTATCCCAATTAATTTCCAAACAAACTGAACTATGTCTTTCTATTATCATTTTAAGATGCATAATTTTGAAGTTCAGGAATCAAAAATAACTCATTTTCTCCATATCTCTTTGAACAATATAAGTTTTATAACAAACTAAACCAAATTACTTAAAACCAGAAAGGGTATTTCCTGTCTGCACCTCACAGTTCTCCTGCTTGTATTAACTCTGTCTGCTCTTTTCCCTTTCTGTGTCAGCCTGCATCAGTCCAGAAGGAACACCTTTGGAAGGATGTGCTTCTGGATCCAAAGTCTGGATATGGCTGCAAGAATCATAATCTTAATAACAGGAAATGGCTAAAGTTTCATTTTGATAGAGTGGTGTGCTCATCTGTGTTACCTATTGACAGAAATGGTATTTATTATGTGTCTCTGATATAAAAATATGTATGTATTTAACAAATTTGCATTTGTTAAAATGCAATAAAATTCAATAAGTTACAGATCTCCCTTTACTTTTTATGCAGATGGGATTATTCCTGTTGGTCTCACATTACTATCACAGAGTCTTTATAATATGAACATGAGAAAAATAGTTTCAGTAGGTCTTGTAACAAACATTAATTAAACAAGACCACACAACAGTCTCAAATCTCTAGGGTATTTTAGATGCAAAGAACTGTTCACAGATTGTCTTGATGAAAATATTTAGGATCTTGTTAAATCTAGGGAAAATTTTCTCACCTACACTCTCCTTCCTTACTGACAGCTTTTTTTTTTTTTTTTTTTCCCTCCCCCAGTCATACAGCATTCAACTCTAAAAATCACTATGCAGCTGGAGACCTCCCTGCAGCTCTGGTTGGAGTGCTGCTGATATCCTCTGTGCTTCTGCTGTCTTTGAACTTTTGTTGGCCAACCCTGTTGCCTTTCCAGCCATCCTGGACAAACTTAACATGGTTAGTTGTACATATTCAGACCAATTGCAGGAGCCCTGCTGATCAGCATATTCACAGGAAATCTGACATGTTTGAAAGATGCTGAGACTTTGGGACTAATCTTTTTGGCTGTGTCTTTTTGGCTGCAGATGTTGGCTGGGCTGTGTATAGACATGGGCCTCTTACATCTGGCATGTGCAAAGCTGTCAGTGCCCTTGTTGCTATAAAAAAAAAGAGTAAAATATGGCTTTGGCTGTCCCTTTGGCAGTGATAATAAATGACTGAAAATAAAAGGTGGGAAAAGCTGGGCTCACTGACTCTTTCCCCAGCACGTGGGATTCTGGAAGGACAGAGTCTGGCACTGCAGACAATGAGCTCATCACATAAAATGATGTTTTCTTGCAGCTTCAAGGTGAACTGGAGAGCATCTGGGAGGCTTAGCTGTTGACATTGGCATGTTTTCCTGTGATTTTCTGTTTTGAGGAGTCTGGAAAGCCAGTCTCTCCTTAAATATTAGATGTCTCAGAGTCACTTGATTATTTTTAGGGGTTTTGCACAATCCAAACTCCGAAATTTACAGATCAATCAGGTAACAGAATCGTGGCCACTTGACTTTGAAGCAGAGCACTAAAAATGCAGTCATTTTTATGCAAGCAACCGAAAAAGCACTCACAATTTTCAACGTTAGGGACTGCTGTTCTGATTTATTTCTTCAGAAAAGTATTATGACATATACAAACAGGTTCTTAATTTCTCAGCACAGCCTTATCACACTGAATGGTCTTAAAACCACATTGCCTTTGTTTTAGTAGAAGTCACTACAGAAATTGCTGTTAGGAGAAAACCTCTAACAGAACAAAGCTTGCTGCTCAAACATCAATTCATCAAAAATTTACAAAAAAGAGCTAATGATTTATTTAATCAACTCTTCTCTTCTTTAGATGTACTTAAAATCAGAAGACTACACATACTATGCTCACAGTAGCATAGCAAGTTGGGGTAACCTTCCTGTTCAAAACTGGGTCATTTATCACCTGACTAATTTCTGAAATCTCAGTAGAAGAAAACTGCACGAAACCTTACCAAAAGGAAACAGTATCACAATATACCTATTCCTAGGACAGCTTTTCTCTTCTGACATGAGCCTGTGCCTCAGCAGCTGCAGGTGACATACCACCACCCTGCAGTGGTACTCACCAGCCCACTGCTTTTACAGCTGCTGCAGGCCGATTGTCATTTGTACCTGAGGCAAGTCTGACTTGGCCATGTAGCTCGTAAGTCCACAGAGGGGTTTTAGGTGTTATGTTTAAGAGAATCACTAAATTAAAATCCCACTGCTCAATTTGAAAAATCCCTGTGCCAGCAGGATTCTAATTTGTTCAGGCACTTTGGTAGAAAACATCTGTTGGAAGTAGCTGGCATGATTGAAGGAGGGTATCAGAGCAGACTGCAAAATGTCACCTGCTACAGCAGGGTGGTCTTTTTCATATTTAAAAATACATGAATATGCCAGTGCCTCTCATTGCTATTCTGATATATCCCTATATTTAAGTGAGTTTCGGCTATGAAATGCAAATGATGACAATGATTTTCTGGTTATTTAAGTGCCAAAGGCTTTGCAGTGATATTGCAGGCACCTGAGCCTGGAATATCACTGATATTTCTAATTGAGACCTGAGCATGGTCTCAGTGTGTGCCTGATTCTCTTTGTCCTCAGTGCCATGCACAACATATGTAATATTGCAAATGGTTTCATCCTGCTCAAGGCTGAGACCTCTCACCTCTGTTTCTGCTGAAAGTGAAACATGGTCGGGCCATGCCAGAAGAATTTAAATTATATTCTGTCGTATTGAGCTTTATATAGTTACTTTAGTTTAGTAACTACTTTAGTTACTTTTATTTTAAGTGCAGTGGTGTAGTCATGCAGCTATGCATATCCATAAAAGTGGGCTCCATTTAACAGAATAAAAGCTTGGAATGCTGGCTTTGTTAATGAATTAAAGTTTATTGTGAGGAATACTTAAGCTTTACATGTTCTAATATAAAGTGCAAATTTAAAGGATAGTAAGTGACAGCGCCATAGCAGATAGTGTGTTGTTACAGATAAGGCATGAAGGTAGGATTTGGGCTATCTGGATGCAATTGCCTTTTCTTTTATACTGAATTACTGCATGACTTGGGACCAATTTGAGCCTCTCAGCATTTGTTTGTGTTAATCTTGACTGGGAATACTACTGTAATGAGTGTAATACAGACAAATACATAGCTCTTTGCAAGAACCGAAAACACTATTATCATTAAAAGAACACAACACAAATATCCAGGTTTCAGGGTAAATTGGAAATTCAGTGCTCCTCTAGCCACACCATCTGCTCAGGCCTAAAGGCAGAGCAGGCTGGTGTAGTATCTAGAGATAAAACAATTTGTAGCACAGGGGAATAAAAGCATCTCTGCAGTGGACATATTAAGCTGCTTTTTTTCACATTCTAATCTGTTAATCATGCACAGGGCTTAAGTATAGCTCAAGGCAGACCAGACCTTGAATGATTTAATTTTGTGCTATTTATTGAACTGGATTTAATTTGAAGATATGTTGTTACCCACTACTCAGCAGTTCTTAAAAAAATGCATGTCCATAATGAGATTTCTGCCATGAATCAGGGATTGTGTGTTTAAAATGGGTCACGGGGCTGGTCTTTCCAGGCTCCTGTGACAGCAGCTGCACTTACAACAGTCATGCAGGTTAACCTTTGCAGGATTCACTTGAGGGGCAGATTTGGGGGCACTCCTTTTAAAGCAGTACCTACCACCCTTGTGGTTTTTTTCATTTTTATTTGCTTAAAGCAACTGCAGCCAGCAGAGGAAGCAGACAATAAAAATTAAAAGAGAGAGTCACAGTTGGAGGTGAGGGCATGGAGTTGTAAATCTGAACTGAACTGAAGGGGACAGGCCCCAATTTCAGAAACTGCAAAGGGTTAGGATGCTGAGAATCCATAAATGTGGTCTAGCACTTGTAACACTTTTTTGGCCTAGCGTTTGTAACTGCTGATATCACAGCAAATCTGAGAGGGAAAGAAACAATCAAACATGTAAATATGCCTTGGGATGAGGTGAACAAACAGCAAAATATTGTAGACTATTAAAGTGTGCTGAAAAGAAGTATCTATTAATTTTAAAAATTTTGCTTTTATAGTTTCTGGAGAGCTGTGGGCTCCTCCTGTGATGTTTTTACCAGAAAAGCATTCATTGATGATTTTTTCCCCCTGTGTATTTGTGTGAGTGACTTTAGAGTTGAATGCATCAAATACCAGCACTGGCCTGGCCTGGAGATGCTGCACTTGTTCAGGGTAGAGTCTGATAGACTGGAGGCATTGCAAGATCTGGGACAAAGTGATTTCAAATTGATTGGTGTCCACACCATATCCTCGCTGAGGTAGTGCACAGGAGTCCATGTTGTTTAAGATTTACTCCTAGTTTGCATTGATCATGCTGTGACATCTGCTGCTGTTCTTTAACTCATCTCATACATGGGACTTGGAGGTGCTGACCAGCAGCAAAGCCTGTCTGCCCCTTCAGGACAGCAATTGTTGGCAGTTGTGAGCATGGCACATTCCTTTGGCCAGGAACATGAGGAAATACTTCTGTAAGGAACTAAAAAACTAAGCAGCACTATACTAAAATATTAAATATGCCTGTTAGATCATCTATTTCCTTGCCACATAAGCCAGTCTGCTTCATTTAGCACAGTAAAAGATACAGATATTACCTTTCATGATTACCTGATTTCAAACTGGATAGCAAAGTGAGGAATCAGATTCCCTCATGAACTAACTGTATCAGAAAAGTAGCAAAGAGGATGAATATAAAATTGCCAATGCCAACTTAATGCATTCCTTTTTCTCTCTCTATCTGACTGTGTTTTGGAGTCAGACAAGGAATAATTTCAACAGTCACCAAAAATTCTGACATTTTGTTTGTCTTTCTTCTCCTTCTCTCCTTCATTTTCTCTTTATCATGATCCTGGCTTGCTTAACAAAACTTATTTATCTAGTAAATGTACACTTTTGATATTGTCACTGTACACCCATGTATCTTCCTTGGATTTACTCATAAAATCCTCAAGACTGAAAATACTGAAAAGAGAAAGGGCACATAAAGTAATATAAACCTTTTCTTCTGAACAGGCATTAGTCCAATACAGCTGCCATGGAAGTCCACCTGTCCAAACTACCTGCTATTACTCAGTAGTGTTTTGGGCAAGTGAGAAGGGCTACTTCTCTTAGTTGTTTTGGTTTTAGTTTTTTTGGTTGTTTTTGTTTGTTTGTTTGTTTGTTTTGTTTTGTTTTGTTTTGTTTTGTTGGTGTCTTTGTTTTAGTTTCTTTTTTTTTTGGTTGTTTGGTTTTTCTTTCCAAAATTCATTAAAAGTACGGAGGAATTTTTAAGGGTTTTTTGGGGGGGTGGGAATTATGGCCATGACAGGTCAAGATGCTCCTGGAGGGCCTAGACAATTACATTAAAACACAAATCTAAAGAATACTGAAAACCAAATCCTGTGATGATTACAAAATGTATTACATTTCCTCTGTAATACAATCAGCCTATGGGCAGTTGGATGCTGTATCTGACAGCAGTTACAGAGGAGCATTTTCTTTTCTTCACACCTCCATAATTCTTCACACCCCACCAGCCCACTTTAATCTCAGGCTCATAAATGGCTTGGAGATGATTCTACTAACTCCTCTGAGTTAATCTATTTCCAGAAACTAGTGGCAGAATGAGGCTTTCAGGCAAATAACGTGATCTTTTCCCAGTTAGTTTCTTCTGTGGCCATCACAGTCTCCTCAGAAACATGCCATTTTTGTTGTTTCCTTTTCCTATGGCAGCTGCATGTTTATTCCCTCCAGCCCGAGGCACTTTATATTCCTCAGTGGCTTGGACATCAGTTCAGCGCCTGTTTCTCTGTCCACAAGTGATAAAAACATTATTTAGTAGTTGGTTGAGTCTCAAGAGTCACAGTTTCAGCTGATCTCTTCTTAAAAATGTCTAACCGTACACAAATCAATATCTTAACAAAATTAAGGCTGTCAGTAATAAGACAGACACTTCAGTAAGTCTTCGTTTGCTTTTCTGACTATCACTTAATGAGCCTCTGCACATACTCTCTTGTCAAAGTTTGCATTTTTTTCACACAGAAGAATAAATTAAGGGATAATATCACTGACCCCTCACACCCATCCTCCTTTCATTTAAAATGCTGTGAAAGACTGGACTTATAGCTACTTTGGATCACCTGAGGGGCAGCTGCCTTTGGCTGCTCTAATTTTACTTGTTGAAAATTGGCCTGAACTTCACAGAATGGCTGAGGCTAGAATGGACCTGGTAAGTCTTCCGGTCCAACACTCACTTAATCTTCTAACTTGTTTTTGTGCATTTGTGTAGGAAACATTTGAGGCTGAGCTGATCACCCTGTCTACCCTCCTCAGGCTCTGGAGAGAGAGTGGCAATCTCAAGGTGCACTTTGTTTGCACATGTACCAGGTTTTGAATGGGATGAATCATGCCCAGAAACATCTGTTGCTCTCAGCTGACTGCAGAGAGAGACCAATGCCAAAGCAGATGTCTGCACTGGGAATATAGAATTGGAGCAGATTTATTCTCTCTCATCTTTGTATTTACCTTTTAAACTCTCCTGACACAGCTTTATGAACCCTTTGTGTTCAGCTTACTGCTGAGCTAGAAAATTTCACCCATGAAGACAGGGTTAAATCTGCATTGCCCTGTCTGAACTAGTTCGTATTTTATAAATGTTTTGAAATTCCAGCTAAGTGATGGCAGACTTTGGCCGTGCATCTTCAGATCTGGTGATTTCTTGCTAGAAGTCCTTAAAGAAATCAAAAAGGCTTCTGTGTATTGTCCATATATGTCAGAGAGGACAAATAGAGTCCAAGAAATCTCTTGGTGGGCAAAGTGGAAATGGGTACTATCACACTTTAGGTATGTCCACTCCTACTTACACTCAGGCATACCTTCAGTAATTTACTTACCTCTTTCAGCCATGTCACTTTTTTCTGACTCATGAAAGACAGAGTCGGGTGCTTCTTCCTTTTTCACCACCCTTTAAATAAGAACAATCTGTTTCTATTTGTATTACCTTGAAATAACTTAATTTGCTAAATACACTGAGCAATATCCCCATCCCAGATGTAACTTGTGCACTTAACCCAAGTAATTGCTTTCTGGCAGCCTTCTCTAAGAATCTGGTTTCTCTTTGCCAAAGAGAGAGCGTATTTCCTGCCCATGGGAGGAAGTTTCCAGTATTTTAAACTAGAAGTGTCCTGTGGGGTTCATACCCTTAGACTGAAGGAAGCAAGATCCTCTTCCTGCCCCCAGGCTCTTTGTGACTCCCGCCTACACACAGATCAGATTCACAATATGAGAGGTGCATGTCCCAGCCTGTGCAGTGTGAGCTGGGCTAGTGCTGCTTTCTGCTGGAAACCCACATCCAGCAAAGCAAAGCTCTCCTCAGCCTCTCTGTGCTTTTTCCACTCTCTTCTGTTGTAGTATCAACTTCATAGTGTTTTGTATGCAAGAATTCAATTTCTGCATTTGTTTAAATGACCAACTTGAGCTTGTTTGATAAGAACTTTCAAGTACCTGAATATCTGCCTGCCCTCAGGTATCAGATCATCATATTTCACAGTGCTGAGCTTCCTTACCTTATTTCTAGAATTCTCAGAAGCTGAGAAGCCCGTTTATTGTCTGCTTCTTGGTCGAGAACTTCATTGCATTGTTGACTGATTTTCTTGCTCTTTGTTATAGTTTTTCTATTTCAATTTAGTTTCTTCCTTTTTTTTTTTATCATGTTTTATCTAGCCAGGATTAAACTGGCTTCTTTCCTAGCTTAACTTGCTTGGAAGGCATCACCTCTTTCATAGCTTCTCCTTGCACAACTTCCTTCCAGAAGGTAGCAGGAAAGTCTAATTTAAGCACGTGTAGCTTAATGCCTAGGTGCAATCTAGTGGATATTTGTTATATTGCTCTCCTTTGAAGTCATGCCACCTGAACTATTGCCAGCTTCTGCTGAAAGGATTTACCAAGCCAGGTGACAGCTGCCAGATGACCAGATGAAAAGCAAAATAAATTAAGAAACTAGAAAGTAGATACAGAAAACAAACAAAAGAAACAGAGCAACCACAAACTTCACTGGCTATCTGTTTTTAAGGAGATTCTCAAGGTCCTCTCCTTGTTTTGCTCAGCCAGGAGCTGCCAGGACATGTCTGCAGCTGGCTGGAGTCAGGAGCTGATTCCCTTGACAAGCCGTGTGCTCTGGCATTATCCCCTGAGCTACAACCTGCTGTTTAGAGCAAAGCTTTTCCAATGAATTTCTTCGGCACACTGGTGATTCAGCTGAATATAAACACTCTTCTGGAGACATCCTGTATCCCACGGTCATGACACTTCAGTTCTAAACACAGTCCTAATTTATGACTGCCCAATTTGTGAAACACTGTCTCAGATAGCATTAGCCTGTGATCTTGCCACTGTGCTTTGGAGAGTCCAGGCTGGCCACCTGGCCTGCCCTCTGTTAGTATCAGCTTACCAATAGATGGGTCAATTACCTTGTGCAAATGTCTCCCTTTTGACAAAGAGGCTAAACAGGACCTGAATTTAAGAGAATCTAAGCTCATAAATTTTCTATATTGCAGGCCTCAACAGCTACTTATTTTATGGCTGTTTCGATGAGAACAAGAAACATAGCTTGCAACTAGCTTTAGACAGTGAGTAATTACCATAAATTGTGGATTATTACCATTACAGCTTGCAGGGTCCCTTTTCTGCTAACAGGAAGATGACAAGTTCGAAGGGGCTTGTGAATTTGAAAGTGATAAAATGAGGTGCTCTTCCTCTAAAGGATTAGAGTTTCATCTTAGAGTTATAAAGAAGAACTAAGTCCAATTAAATTACCCAGGTGTGCCAGCCTCAGAAGGGAATTCATGCATATACAACCAGGCAGGGCAGGAATGGCTTGTCTTCAGACAAGTTAAGCCCTTGTGGGACTTACAGGAGTAACAGTTACTAAAGTATACCTGATCATAAGAACAACCTACAATATACTCAGGAACCTGCAACCCTTTTACAGCTTTTCTGCTGCCTGTGGCAGTGAAAAATGTGTTTCAAAATTGTTAGGACATATCACAGCAAATTATGGCAATTCCAGACAGATTAAAATCTTTCTCTGAAACCTTGCAGAACTAAGCATTTGCTCCCCCAAACCCTTAACTCTCAGAACTGCTTCACCCATAAGCATGCTAAGAGTATGAGGATTTTTATTATATAAAAATAATCACAGCTAGGAACTTGCACAAAAAATAGCAGAAAAAAAATAGAAAATAACTTGACAGAAGCTCATCCATATCCAACTCCCTTTCTGTGTTTTCCAGATGGCATCCATATTATCACTTGTTATGGAAGTCATATTGATGATGTCCTAAATCTGTCTTTCAATTGTCTTGCTGTGCTTGATGGTGATGTGGGCTTGTCCTAGTTAGAATTCTTAATATTGTAAGAAGAATCTTCTCTGAGGATTTCCTAGGATCATTTACTTTGGAATAAATGAGTCTTTCTTAATAGGTACCCTAATGGTTTTCCATGTCCCCTCAATAAAAATGTATGAAGTCTGAAAGCATATATTTCTGAGAGACATTAATTTATGAAGGTGATTTGTTGCTTAGACATTCATTGCTCATTGCCTATATAGATAAGTGAAACTATTTTTTCTTGCTGTTCCTGTAATACGATGAAATCAGGTGTTTTGGAATGCATCTAGCAATATATTTTGATTTCTTTTCTTGACGTACACATTTTTTATTTGCATTGAGTAATATTTTCAACAGATCACGGCATTCATAATAATTAAGATAATCCAAAGGAATCCATCTGCTCACTACAGTAACCCTCTATCATGGCTAGCAGGGCAGAAACGATACTGCAGTTAGGGTGAGGTGCATCACACTTCTAACTCTGGCAAAGTTAGCACTGGCAGGTGCCATGCTCTGTGAGTACAGCCTGTGCCCAAGCTAGGAAGGTCTACCAGCACCTAAACTGCCACACCTAAGCTCACCACCTTAGTCCATGTGGAGACAGACCACAAGTGGAAGGGATCATGGAATCATGCATGCCATGCCTATAAAGAAACACTTCAGTGTTGTATTTGGGCTCCTTGCAGCACTGTGTTCCCCAGTGCAGCTGGAGGGTGCTCTGGACACATCTGGGTGAGTTATGTGTAGGAACCTATTTGAACCTGATGGGTTCCTGTCACTCACTTGGGTTCAGAGTCATGGGGAAGTGTCTACGTTGTCCCTGGACTTTGATTCCCAGGGCAGTGTAGCCACATTCCTGTCTGGTACCAACCTGTACATCCTTGTGCCTGCAGAACTCTTCTGTGTCAGACCAGGAGAGAGTGGCAAGCAGACCATGGACCTTGCAGCTTCTCCTTGTGGCCTGCTTAGCTGCTCTGTACAGAGCTCAGGACATTTTTTAGAAACTGCTTATCTTCACTTGTTTTGCTTTTATGAAGCTTCCTTCAGTCTCCTTTCTTCTGCTGCTTCCTGTTAAGCTGTTTCTCTCTTGCTGTTATTTTCCCAGCTTTATCAGTAGTTCTCTCATGTTTTTACATATTTTCATTTTCACAGCTGCTGGTATGAAACTGAAGCAGCTCTTCAGATGTTGAAAACTGAATGTTTCTGTCTTTTATGCTGAAACATTGAGTGTTTCTTTTACCAGTGGGCTACTGAAGAGGTGTTTATTGGCCCTCTCTACTTCAATGAGTTTCCACTGACATGCCAGTGTTATGACTATGTTTGGCAACCAATGGGGCATGTACATTTGCCAGTAATAGTTGGATTTTCCTCAAGTGTCTTTTTGCAGCACACTCTGGAGAGTTTCAAGGCATTTTACATATCTGGAAGTAGAGCTCCGTGAACCAACAGTGTATTCACAGCAACATCTAACTTCATCATTCACCATTTGGACTAGACACAGAACCAGTCCAAACATGCCCAAGACTTTAACACCATTGTTATTTTGCATTAGAACTGTTACCTAGTCATCCCTAAAGACCTCAAGGAACACATGCTGTAGCAAGCTATAACAAGAACCTTCACCTTTACTATTTTTGAAATAGGTTTTCATTACTCTATGTTTGCTTTTTGTTTTTCTGGTATAGAAACTCTAGTAGTTTTTACACTGAGTGGTTTTCCCTGCATCAATGCTTCTGTTTCCAACAGCACTGAGGCAGCCCTGCCAGGTTTCTGTCACAAAAATTCTGGAAGTTGATGACAGTGATTTTTGATGTATAATTTGCTCAAACTGAGCCACCTGTTAACAGTAATTTTAAGGATATTAAAATTTCTCTATTTTACCTGAAATTTTGCCAGTTTCTCTCATTAATTTCATATTGTTCAATTCAATTATCATTACTGGTGTGATCTACAAGACTTTTTAGGGCTTTGTTTTCTTCTGCATTTTGCAAGAGGCCATTGCATTCTCCATATTAAGCTGACCTCTTGCTGAGGCCAGCTTGGCTCCCAATAGCTTTTTTCTCAGTGTTTTATGCAATGGGACATCCTCCAAGCATAGAAGTGGTTGGATACAGACAAAAATATAATCCTCTCTAGCCACAGAGCTACCTGGGGTTTATCTCTTGGGTATGATATGCTAAAAACATTAAAACATTTCCCAAATCCTCCTTGTTGATTGTGTCTTTTTTGGGAATACTGTAAGAGGTCATGGTGGGCAAATTCTGGTCTCATAACTCTAGCCTCATAACTCTTTCCTCATAACTCTCATGGGAAAATGTTTAAGTAACTGGATAAACATACCTCCCCTGCTTCTCCTCAAAGTATATAATTTATATCCTTTATACTCAGTCATAGACCAGCTGGATTGTCCTGGGTTAGCTGAGTTAATTTGCTTCAGAGCAGCCAGTTTAGGGCTGTGTTTTGGAATTGTACAGGAAACAGTGCTGATTACACAGGGATGTTTTCCTTATCTCTGAGCAGCGCTTACCCAGAGCCAAGGCCTTTTCTGCCTCTCATCCCACCCCATCAGCGAGGAGTATGAGGGTGCAAAAGGAGGCCCAGCTTTCCTGGAGATGACAGAACACCTGCCTGATGATGGGAAGCAGTGAATTAATTCTTTATTTGGTATTACTTTGCTTGTGTGTGAGGCTTTCGCCTTCCCTAATAAGCTCTGTTCATCCCAACCCACATGTTTTCTCACTTTTACACTTCCAATTCTCTCCTCCATCCCACCAGGGGAAAGTGAGCAAGCAGCTAAGTGGGGTTTAGCTGCTGGGTAGTTAAACTGTGACATAGATGAAGATTCCTAGTTCCCTGATAATCTAGAAAAATGGGCTAATAAAACCTTCATAATTTATAGAGTTTATCCGAATTTAGCATCTCCAGAGGGATGTATTTGCTAAATTCAGCAAAAGGCATAAGCCAGCTGTACTGTAAGGCATAAAGCAAATGCTAATTAGTCTGCAAAACTGCAGTCATAGTCTAATGCAAATAATGATTTTTCTGTAGTGATGTGCTACCTGCACAAGTTGTGCGACTAAACTGTATTCAGGCATCAATTTCATCCCCACCCTGGCAAAAGGTTTGGGTGATATATGAATGTGGGATTTTATGCAGATTATTTGATTTTAAAAGGAAAACTCAGGAAGGATCTTAGTCTTCAGCACTGTTCTTTGTATCAAAAAGAAAGCTCAGAATTCTGCTTTCTTGAACATACAGATAATCAGAAAAATTGACAATTTTTGTCACCAATCTCCTTCTCACCAAGCACCCCACAAATATCTCTTCTCAGGGTTGTATGGTTCAGTCTGTTTAGACTGTTCTGAGGTCTGTCTACCTCTTTCATCACCTGGACTATCTCTCAACCTTTCAAATGTCACTAGATCAAAACAGTTCTTAGATGCCCAGCGTAATTCCTGAGAAACTTCTAAGCATCTATCATTTTTCTTCCTTTTAGGCAGAGATATTTACCAGGGGTAGAAAGCTGCCTTAATCTCTGCTGCCAGCACAGGTAAAGGAACTTGCAATTTTCTTGCAATTATCTCAAATAAAAAATGAAGGATTCTTCCAATTATTTCAATGTGCTTCACAGAGTCACAGAATATACTGAGCTGGAAGGGACCCAAAAGGACCATCAAGCCCAACTCCTGGCCCTGCAAAGAACCATCCCCAACAGTCACACCAAGTGCCTGAGAGTGTTGTTCAAACACTTCTTTGGACTCTGCCAGGCTGGTGCTGTGGCCACTGCCCTGGAGACTTGTTCCAGTGCCTTCACCCTCCAGGTGAAGAACCTTTTTCTAATATGCAGCCTAAAGCTTCCCTGACACAACTTCAGGCCATTCCCTTGGGTCCTATCACTGGGCACTTCTATTAAAGTAATATTAAATTACCAGCTTTCCAACAAGTTAGCCTATTATATAGCAATTACATCACTTGCTCTATGTTCATTAGAAATTTGCAGCTCAAGGACAAGCTAAATTAATTTCTTGTACTTCATTTTTTCTTGAATGTCATCCATTCACTGTTTTATCTATGTCTGCACATCAGTGCAGCTGACAAAACCAAGCAACCATACCACTACACAAGTCATAACTTTTCTGCAAATAGGAATAAAATAACAACACTTCCAGAATGATGTCATGGGTGGAAACTTAAGACAGTGCACTTATAATGAAAGTAAAAAATCAAGACAGTTCTAGAAGAGCAATATATTTTTAGTTAGAAAGGGTACAATGAAAGACAAAAGCATCTACTCTTTTTCTTGTTTTGGAAAAGAATAAAGCAGTGCATGGTAAAACTGTCTAGGGGAGTTAAATGGGTAGGGAAAATGAAGAAATCAGAATGAGTATGGCTGTGACAAGCTCCACAAACTGAAACATTTGTTACCATTTGTGGAGGTCAAGCTTGCTTCCCACAAGGGATTAAAAGAATGGTTCCCCAGCCTAATTTACAAATAGATAAGAAAATCTGGGACCAGGGCAACTCCATTCACCTTTTGCAACAATATTAGTGAAGGAAAATGTACTATATCCAATTAAAAAGTCAGAGTAAAGCATTATCATTTCAGCAAAGAGGTGAAGATCCAGTTTCACTAAGCTACAGCCTGATAGCTGAAATGTAACTATTCAGTAACACTAGAGATCACAGAATATCTTGAGTTGGAAGGCACCCATAAGAATCATCAAAATCCAACACTTGGCCCTGCACAGGACAGCCCCAGGAAGCACATCATGTATCTGAGGGCATTGTTCAAATGCTTCTTGAACTCTGGCAGATAGTTCAATACTCTAAGAATTTGCTGTTCAGGAGAAGATAGTGATAGTTGGGATATAACAGGATTCCTGTGTCCTGTGACTGAGTCTTCCATGAAATCAAACACAAGGTATTACAGCTACACCTACTGCCCTGATGGGATGGATCACACAAACCTAAGCTGAACCTCATACCAAATCTTTACCAGTCTTGCACAAAAATGTTTTGGATTTACAATTAATGATACTCTAAACTAAGGCCCTGAAATGTCTATTTAAACATACATCCAACTACCAGGAAGTGCAAACCATTATAAAATGTAGACTTAACATCAGCCTCAGCATTTTTTTTTAAATCTGTCCTACATTTGGTTGCGAAACTCCATCAGATGAAGAATTGAGTTCAAGAAGCTAGAGTGCACTTCAAAGATACTGTGGTAGAAAGTTATCAGATGCCCTCCTTCCTGTTAAGGATAAAGATCAGTTGCTTTTCAGAGGCAATTTTGCATGAGTTCTAGTGTAAACCATGAGCTATAGCCTTCTGTAATATTCAGTCACCTGGACTGATTTTTGCACGACCATAAAAAGGCAACTCAGCACACCAGTCTCATATATCCTAAAGGTGGTGTTAAAGTGAAGTAAAGCCACAACAGTGTTCTGTAACCCTCCCTGCCAGCCAGGTAATTATTTAATGACTGTTTCTATAGATTCACTCCACCTCCATCCTTAAAATCTTAAGTACTTCTTCAAACACAGTGTTTTAAATATGCCATCCATCTGTTCTGTGGAATTCACCCAAAGTTTTGTTGGTAACAGAGGTGTGAACAGTGATGCATGAAGCATGAACTCCTGTGGCTGGCTTGTTGAACAATCCCCTGCAGCCTGATGGGTTTCACTTCATGCACTCCTTTACCTGCCTTAGAATGCTGCTTGGCAAATTGGCTCATCAGCTGGGATTGAAAAGCAGAGAAGAGGCTGCCTGCTCAGAGCAGTTTCTCTGAAGGACAAACAGTTCACCAGAAGGTTCGCATTGTAATTCCTCCAACATGTGACTCGACACAGGTGACATTGTAAAATGGCATTACAAAAAGGGACACATCTCCCAAATATAATCTAATCCTATGAGGAAGGAGGATTTTATTTGAAATACTTCTAATTCATAGCAGTGTGAGACGGAAGGACAGTTGGGTGGGAAGAGATGGTTACCACATGAAAATAAAGGAGTAAAAAAGTAAAGTATTAAGCTTCCTAGTATTAAACCTTACTTAAAAACCCAGTTTAAATTTGCTTCTAGAGCAGGTTTTCATGCCTTCTCCCTGCTCAGTGCTCCCTCCCCGAGCTGAAATCAAATACCAAGCCTTGCTACTCTAAACTGCTAAAACAAAAATAGAAATGAGGCTTGTGACGAGGAAAAAAAGGAAAAGATTTTGTAGCGTTAAAGCCTTTTATGACTGAGGCAGCACAGATGTTATACATTTGCCCCAGCCCTGGCATCCTGTTTTGAAAACCAGCAACAGATTTCTGATTTACCAGTCCCAAAGGGTGTACTTCCATTGCCTGGAGGCTTTCCACTGCCTGGGATTGTGGTTCTTCCCTCACTTCTGGACACCTCCAAAGGAATGGATCAGTGAATTGATCAGAGTTAAACCTCCTAGCAAAACAGAAACAAGACTATTTTTAACTTATTCCCTGTTTCGTTTCACCATGCTGCTCCACAGACAGCACAGCTGAGGGTGTGGTCCGAGGGGAAATGGACTTGTACAAGACAGCTGGGAAGCAGGAAACTTTTCAGACACCACTGTCATTAAAGTCCATGTTTGATGATACTCAGCTTGTGACAAAGCAGCTGCTAAGACCTTCTCACTGCAAAAATATCACTATTTCTTTTGTGATGGTATGCTGAAATAGGTGGTTGCCACACTCCTCTCACCACAAAGGGCACAGGTGACACACACATATTCTTGTTGTGCTGCAAAGCCTGGAACTTCCCCTCTGAACAGTGACTGCAGGGGTAGCACAGGTATGCTTAAATACACAGGAGATAAGTGATAACCACAATCATGTTGTATAAGGAGCACTTGAAGTCTTAGTATATAATAATTTTGTTTAAAAGCCAATCACAGTATTCCAATTATTAATTATTACTGGACCAACCATTGGAGTGTCTGCCGACTGTGCAGACCATTAGTTAAAATATAGAATAAAATATATACAAATTATGTTTGGCTTTATATATAAATATATATAAATTAGGGCTGATGTCAACTAAAGAGTAAAAAGAAAAGATTGCTAGTACTCTAATGTGGACAACATGGGCAACGTCAAGAAGAGATTAAGGAACACCAGTAAAGTTTTAGAGACTTTTCCTTTGAATGTTCATTAAGTTAAGGCTTTGTAAGAAAGGAGCAGAGACCCTCTGAGCTCATGTTCATGCTGAGCACTCTGCCACTTCCTTGCAGTTCTGCTTCTCAACCCTAAGGCAGGTTGTAGCCTACCCAGACAAAAACATACTAGTATTTCTTAATATGCCCTAACTTATAAGAATTTCAAAGTTATTTTATCTTAACCACTACATTTCTACATAATTCTTCACATCATGTTAGTACATTAAATATATTATAACTTCATTAGGGCATTTCTGAGGCCTTCTTCCTACCACTTCTGATCCACTACTGGCTACTGTTTTCATTGTGTTAATGGAGAAGAGGAATAAAAAATGTTGGTGAGGTAGATTACAACCCAGTAATAATTGATTAGATCAAGAAGGACGAAGCCCAACAGTGAATGATAGAACAACTTCAGCAATGCAGGGATTGTTACAGGAACTGAACAAAAATACAATTTCCCACTGATTTGGCTACTTTATGTCCAGAAGGAATTCCATAGCCAGGCTGTTGATCTTGCATTTGTCTAAAACCACATGAAAAGACAAAAGCATTTTAAACTGCTCAGCAAAGGCTTGACATGGAGCTGGGAGTTTCCCACTGCCCTCCTGATGTCGCTGCTCAGGACCTGTGTACAGAACATCCACCAGCAGTGGTTTCTCCAGCTGTGCAAAAGCAGAGATTCAGCCAGGGAGGAACACCCGGGTTCTTATTCGGATGAGTAATCATTCTAGAAACAGTATAGTCTTAATCTGCACTAGGGGAAGTTCAGGTTGGACATTAGGAGGAATTTCTTCACAGAAAGGGCGATTAGATATCGAAATGTGCTGCCCAGGGAGGTGCTGCAGTCACCGTCCTGGAGGCGTTTAAGGAAAGGCTGGACACGGCCGGTCTATGGACACGGTGGCGTTCGGTCACAGCTCGGGCTCGGTGACCTCAGAAGGCTCTTCCAACCGAACTGATCCTGTGATCAGTCACAGTAGTTACTGATGCCGGGTGATCCAATGGGCGTTTCGGAAGAGTCATTTCCCTGACAGGGGGATGCTGAAGCAGCCGGGCCGGACCGGGGGTCCCGAAATGCCCGCGGGTGCCGAAATGCCCGCGGGTGCCGACCTCCCTTCCCACCGCGCCCCTCACGCCCCGCCCGCCCCTCCGCCACGCGCATGCGCGGCGCAGGGAAGCCTCGCGAGAGGCGGGGCGGCGGCGGCGGCTCGGTGGCGGCGGCGGTGCCGCCCTGCGCGCCCTGCCCCGCGGCCGGGCCATGGCGGCGCCGCCGGCCTCGCCCGGGCCCCGCGGCCGCTTCGAGCAGGAGCAGGAGCGCGCCGTGCGCGCGCTGGTGCGCTGCGTGACCAGCCTGCCCGAGGAGGAGCTGGGCGGAGAGCGCTTCCAGGCGGCGCTCAATTTCGCCTGGTCCAACTTCAGGTCAGCGGGAGCGTGGCGGGTCCCGGTGCCTGCCGCGGGGGCGCGGGCCGTGCCCGCCGTGCGCCCGGTCTCGGGGAGCGCCGGGAGCCGTGTGCCCTTCTCTGCCGCAGCATCGGTGACTGCGGCTCCGGCACGCGTGGATCTTGGTCTCTGAGGGAATTTCTCCTGCTCTGTTAGACGGGGCCTTTCAGCGTGTTCGTTTAGCCGCCCAAAACTTTGTCGGGGGAGATACATTGTGGTTGTGTATAAAGAGCGAGTGAGGAGGACTGCCAAACTCAGATAAACCTTCTGGCTAAGAATGCTGTGCTGCTTGTGTGAAAGGTTATCAGTCTGCATGGAGAGAACGTGTTTGGTATTACTTGGGCTTGTCAAAAACGTGGTCTTTATTAATTTGTAATACATATTAGCTCTTTGGACTGCCATCTGAAATGCCCTTACTCCAGTTTCACACACAGTTTTCAATTTTCACTGTTATTGTTCCAGTCTGTTCTGCCCGGTTGATTTGGACTCGATGATTCTTGTGGGCCCCTTCCAGCTCAGAATGTTCTGTGAAAACTGCGAGAGTTACACGATGCATTTCCAATTACACTTGCTCACTAACTGCTCCCTCTTTGAAATCGTATGCTGCTAGCAGCTAATCCATGTTTACATGTATACATACATGATTACATGTAGGGTAATCAATGCTACTTTACATTTTTCATGCTGATTAAATGCTTTTTTGGGGGAGCAGTAGCCTTGCATCTGTTAATGCAAACTACTAGTGGGCTCAAATAAAATTATTTTAATATGCAAATCTCACCTTCACTTTTGGTCAGCTACGTGCTTGTGTAGCTGTGTATCCCTCTTTTAGATTGGGGAATTGTTGGGGTTTTATTTGGGTTTTTTACATGTCAAGAAAACAGAGGGGGTGATGCAAAGTGAACAAGAAAGTTTTGATAGGGAGGGTTGGGAAGAAGGAGGGTTTTTTCATGCCAGATTTGTTGTCCAAGGAATGTGCATGGAACATCAGCCTGAAATTATCTAGTGTTACGTTTGCAAACAGTGAGACCTTAGGTTGTAATAGAAACTCTCCTTAGTTCAAATTTGTGAAATTTGTGATTTGTATTGTTGGATTTGCTGATGTTTCTGTGCTGTAGTTCTTGGATCCACCTATTTATTTCCATGAGCACTCACGTTATCTTCTATTCATGATGTTCCCAACTTGCCTAAAGAAAAACCATCCTTTTCTTTTTGCATGTGTGTTAGTCATTAATTGAAGCTTTGAGTAACAGATGAAATAATTTTCACTAATAACTTCCCTGCAGCTTATTTTTTCTTTTCAGGACAGATTCTTGATTTGATTTTTAAATTCTTTTCAGTGTGATATTCTAAATCTTCCAGTTCTTACACTTACCACCATTCTGAATTAATGATTTCCTATGTAAGCTGTGCTTTAATAAATTACAAATTTTCTTAAACCTAATGCCACCTACTTAGAGCTATATTTTATTGTGCTGTTATTCCAGATCCTTATACCCAGTTGAAATCAGACTAAGTAATCTGTAGTTAACAAAGTCTATTATCTTTTCTTCAATGTGGGCCTGTCTTTATCCTGCAGTGCTGCTTACTAAAAATCCTTGTTAACTGCCTTACAATTTCACTTTTCTAGTTCATTACTTTGGCATTGAGGTGATTTCATATTTTGAATTTCAGTCTGTTTAGCTTAACTGTTGCTCATGACTGGGATTCAGCAGTTTTCATTTCTGTCTGTGGTCATGAGAATTTTGTCACTTTCTGTCACCTGTTGCTGGAAACATTGGTTTGGTTTTGAGGGCATATAGAGTGTCTTGACCTTGTCCTCAGTGTTGTCACTTCTTATTCCCTGTCTTTTGATCTCTGTATCTGAAGAACCTATTCATAGCCTAATTTAGTCTCCAAAGTCCATTTTACCTTTCACGAGTTCTTGTTTTGTCCCTATACATATGTATGCACCTTTGTTGGTAATCTGTCTTTATTTTTGATCAAGCTCTCTTTTCACTTAGACACTCTCCCTTATCCTTTATAAAAAAGACCTTCTTTTGGGTTTAGAGGCCTTCCCATGTGAGTGTTTGTTTTGCCTATGCCTGTGATGCAGGTCCCAAATAATTTTGTGCATTTGATATCAGTGCCTTTGACAACACAGTTCCTGATCTCCTTGCTCTACTTGACTTAGCAGACAGCATAGTTTAATTGCTTAGTTTGCTGGTGCAGTAGTAATTTTCCATTCAGCTTAGAGTGCTGGTTAGATGTAACCTGCTTTCAATTTTTTCTGTTTTTCAGGCTAATTATATTTAATCCTTCTTAAGAGATGTCAAAATTGAAGTTTTTTGATGCTTAATGCTGTTGCTGAATTAAGTGTGCATTCTTAAACTAGTAATGTTGTCTTCATATATGTAAATCAGCTTTATTTTCTTCCTTACTTCAGCTTCCTTTTAAACGTATTCTAATACAGATTTCTTTCACAGATTTCACCGTTTTCTTGATGTGAACAGTCATAAAGTAGAGAGAACAATAGAAGGGTAAGTTTTATGTCTATATATTAATAATGCATCGGTTATATATATGTTTTTTAAAAGCCTTCTTTATGCTATTTGTGTTATTAGAATACATGAAAAATTAGTAATTCATTCTGACCTTGGAAAAGCTGAAAGCTGGAAAAGACTAACAGAAAAATTTCTAAACTTGCCACTCCCAAGTACTGAAGAAACAAAGGTATGTACGTTGCGATTTCCTTGTTATTTTTTTCCATCCCTCTTGCATTTACACTGACAATAGGAGCTTCATTTATAACGTCTTGGAAATTTCAGGTGACTTAGTAGTGAGCTTTGGAGTTGCTGTTCAGGTCATGGATTCCCAGAAACGAAAATTTATCTTATCAGGATTTCAGGCACTTGGAGTTTCATGACTTAAAGTACATGATCTCATTGCAGAGCAGGTGTTTTAGGGTCAGCATTGTACAAATGCTGCAGCTGGAGTCTAGGTGAATCTGGATTCCTCTCTGTATTAAAACAACAATGAACTGAGCATTTCTCATTCTTTGCCAATTTTTTTTACCTTAAGTAATCCATCTGGGTGTTTTGGTTTTAGCGTTTTCAGTTGGAGTGCTCCTGTCCTGTAGCTTCCATATTGAGACTGGGTGTGTTTCACCATTGATACACTTTGTATCAAATCAGTTTAGGATATGGAGTGGATGAATACAGCAAAAGTTGTCTCAGTTTTCTTTCTAGTGTGGCAGTGTAATAATGAATTGGATCTTAAAAAGTTTCTCCTGTTGGGAGATTTCAGCTTCTGATTTAAGAGGTGGTACTTCATATAATGGTGTTCTTTAATAGAGTAATGTGTTCTGAGCTGCAGTTTGATTTTACTTCTCATTGAACTGACATTTATCTTTTTTTACATGTTCTAGGTTCCTTTTAATTTGTGGGGAAAACCCAGGAGCCCTTAATAGCTTACACATATTCAGTTGCTATACTGTAGTCTCTAGATTTTGGAAAACGTACCTTTAAAAGTGCTTGTTTTGAGATTTGAATGAAATTACAACCAACCAAACCAAATATCCAAGCAAGCACTTAATACTTGAATGTTCTGCATTGGTTCTGTCAATGACCTGCTGGTTTTCTTTGACAAAATCAGCAATGTTTGGTAGGAACATGTGATAATCCTTGTATAGTAAGTGAGCATCATGCTGCTTTATCAGGAATTCAAATTATTTTTTGTAAAATGCAACTGGAACTCATTCCAAAACACCTTTGTGTGTTTATGAATGTGTGAAAGTGTATAAGGATTTAGCAGAATGTCTAGATATGAAATGGTGTCTGAAGGTCTTTGTAAAGTTATAATGAGGCCAAAGAAAAATCTTTTTATAGCAAGAAATGGTTGTGCATTGGTAAACAGATTTTAGGGAATAAACAATAGTACAAATCTCTGGACCATACCAGTGTTGGCACAGTATTCTAACCTGATTGAAGGCTTCTGTTTCACAACTGAAATATTAAAGATTCATCTTAAATGATTTGTGTTGATTTCCAGATCTGAGAAGATAATGTGAACATGATATTAAAATGTAGTGATTTTAGCCTCTGTTTGAAATAATTGCACAGTCCTACAGAAAGCTAAGACTTGGTTTCCTGCAGGCCCATTACCTTTGTCCTTCCAGTTCATCCATGTTTATGTGGCTGTGCATTATCCCCTGTCCTGAGGTGACTTCTTACTTTCACAGTACTTGCATCTTTTCCATATTCTCCGATTATTGGCTCAGTAAGAGGCAGCATATGCTGTGGCTGCTTTTGAAGGATTTCTATACTGATTGGCTAATTAATAGGTGGAAGAAAATGGGTAACATTCAATGGCATGTTGCAGATGTTATTTTTGTAATTCAGGACTGTGGAATGGGAACTAATGGGGAGCATTCCTGCAGATAATAGGCTGACTTTGTTACTAAGCAAAATCTTTTAGAACACTTACAGACTTGCTTTTTTCTAATGTGTTTTAAAGACAGATACACACTATTCCATACTGTCTCTTCTGTTGTGTTTGTCTGATTCGCCATCCAACACCACCTATGTGGAAAAACCAAGGGTCAAAGAAGTGGGTAAGTTTACAAGACGTTTATATGGCTAATGAAAGATACAATTTGCAATGCAACCTGATAAGGACATTTTTCCTTTTCATTTTATTATCTCCTTCACTTCACATTGCTTTATTGGTTGTCTTTATAATTTATACATTTAAAATAGCTTGCAAGTCTTTCCTACCCCTGTTTATGTTGCATCACTTAATTAAGTTTTCCAGCCACTGAAGTACCTTGGGAACTCTCTTTGACGTGTACCACTATCACAAACAAACGTTCTCCACCTGTTCAGCAGTGCTTACATGCTCAAAGACAGACAGTGGATTTCTATCCTGAGTCTCTGTCTTGCACCTCAATATTAGATCTTTTGAAAAAGTTTTGGTGATGTAAATTTCTAAGTTTCCTACGTAATCAAGGAAAGGGAGATACATTTGAAGGTTTCCAGAGGGAGATCCCAGCTGCCTGCTTTCTAAAGTAGGATTTTTTCACTCAGTGCCTGAGAACGAGGCTTGTGCTTAAGTTTGAGTGGATACCATCCCCCATTTGTTTACAGTGTTGTATGATAGACTGAAAGAAGAGTATTTCAGACTAACCTAAAGAAAATCTTGCATCTTAAGATTCCTTTTTGAATGATCTCTGCACATTCCCTCGGCGGTGTTTTGAATGCACTTTCAGCCCATTCCAGGAATGTGAATATGAAGAAGTTATCTCAAACAACACTAATTACAGTTGAGTAAGCTTCACATTTAAGATATCATATGTTGTGTGATTGTTACTTTGAAAGTATGGCACATCACATTATGGATATGTGGTGTCTTTTCGGAGAGTAAGACAGTTCTTGGTTTTTGTTGTTTACAGTCTGGGATCCTTGTGCGTATTTAAATTATACATTTAGAATGTTTCCATTGAGCTAAATGGAACTTCCTAGTCACAATAAGTGGTGTGTTGCATTCTTGCATGTTTTCCCAGGATTGAAGTGTAGGGTAGTGTAACATAACATAGTTAAATGTGCTGATGGCACGCTGTGTTGCATATTTTGAGTGTATAAGCAATAAAGTTGAGAATTAGTAAGGGATATACGTGGTTGATATGTCACAATTTGTGTCATGTTGAAAGTACATAACCTTGCTAATGGAACAGTGGTGTAACCTTAAGTGGAAGGAAATGTCTTTTGTTTTAGCTATAGACTATCAAGATAATTTTAACTTTGGAAGTGTTTCTAGAAGAAAAGACAGTCAGAGTTATGTGGTACTTACTATTTTTATATTTATATTTCTCTTAGAAAAGGAAGAAGAATTTGATTGGGGAAAGTATTTGATGGAAGGAGAAGAAATTTACTTTGGCCCAGGCGTAGATACACCAGTAAGTAATTTCTTAAGGTAAAAACCCGGACTGCATAAACTGGTTTGAAGTGTGTTAAGAGACCTCATTGAGTTGTCCTGGTTTGTATGCTCTGCATGTTGATTCTTCCAGGATTCCCCAGTACTCTGCTCAATACCATGAAATAAGACAGACCCAAGCAGAGTAACAGTAATACAAATACTTTTGTTTTTCACAATGTTTTGACTTAGTCCTGCAGTTAAACTGTCTGCTTCTGCTGACCCTTGCTTCCACCTAATCAGAGCTTGCTGCAGTTCTGTGATCTTTTCCAGATCTCTCATTTGCTGGTTATTAATGTTGTGTATAACTTAAATCACTCTCTGTTAGACAGTTACATTAGTCCTAGTGTCCTGAATTTACTTTATAGTGTAAAAAAAAAAAAATAGTTAATGTTTGGCTTGAATAGGAGCTGAATATAGATGTGTCTGCTGTGTTGTACTGAAGTGTCCTGGGGTCCGTTGTACTTCATAGGATTGGTCTGGAGAAAGTGAAGAGGAAGAGGACACTCAGCCCTTGAGTAGGGAGGACTCTGGCATTCAAGTAGACAGGACACCTTTAGAAGACCAAGATCCAAATAAGAAGACAGTACCTCATGCTTCCTGGAAAGGTTAGAATAAGCTGTAATTCTTCTGATGTACATACTAAAATTTAGCAAGGTAATACAGCTTTTTAAATTATTCTTTAGTGAGGTATTGTGTTACAGATCTATAATTGTGATACAAGATGCATGTTACTGTTCATTACTAGTGGGTTTTTTTTACTGTAAAGAAACAATATGGAAAGTTTGATCTGGTTTCTGTTACTGCCAATGGAGAAGAATTCTGTTCATTCCTGTGGAAATTTACATGGATATTCCAATATAGAAATGAAAACAGAGTTAGGGCAGCATGTAGTTGTATGGATATAATGTAAATTTTTAAGTGTCAGAATGCTGAAACAAAACTTATTTTCCAACAGAAATAGTTGCCTCATTTGCAGGTATTAAATGTTTCTGGGGGAAAAAAAAAAAAGGTTTATTTAGTTAAAACACTAGTGTTTTTTCTCTTGAATACCTTCAGGGAGTAGTAAATGTAGCTGTATTCTTTTTCATAAAATATTGTGGGGTACAGTTTACTTGGCACATGACAACTGCATAGTATATATTATATAAGCAGTAGCTGTATAACTGGGATTAGGTAAAGTTCTGTTGGCAATCGAATTTTAGAAAAAAACTGGTTTAGGTAATGTACTAAATGTCTAATAAAAAGGAATGTAGTGATAAAGTTGATGACATTTGGCAGTTTATTTTTTAAGTCGGTCTGTTTTTGTATATAGCATTTGAGAATTGCCTGAGACAGAAGCACATTTTTTGAGAAAAAAAAAATTGGAAACCATGTAAATCTTCAAGCTTAAAGAATCATATATCCTGAGCTGGAGGGGACCCTCAAGGATCATAAAAGTCCAGCTCCTGGTCCTGCACAGGATCACCCCCAAGAGTCACACTGTGTGGCTAAGAGTGTTGTCCAAATGTTTCTTGAGCTCTGTCAGGCTGGTGCTGTCACCACTTCCCTGTGCTGCTCCAGTGCACAACCACCCTCCAGGTCAAAAACCTTTTCCTAATATCCAACCTAAACATCCTCTGACACAGCTTCAGGCCATTGCCTCAGGCCCTGTCACTGGTCACCAGAGAGAAGAGATCAGGTCCTGCATTTTCCCTCATGAGGAAACTGTGGACCATGGTGAGGTCTCCCCTCAGTGTCCTCCTCTCCAGGCTGAACAGACCAGCTGACCACAGCTGCTCCTCACATGGCTTCCCCTCTAGGGCTGTCATTGTGTTTGTAGCCCTCCTTTGGACACTCTTATAGCTCTTTCTTATATTGTGACACCCAAAACAGCTCACAGTACCCAGGTGAGGCCTCACCAGTGCTGATCAGAACTTATTTTTTTAGGACTTTTGCAACATTTGGGAAATGTGGCATTTCTGTGTCAATGAGTTTGTGCACCATGATATTAAATTCCCAGTGCAGTAAAGTGTAAATAGTTGTAAATGGTAATTCATTTGAAAAGATCTGTGATTCTACAGCTGAGTGAATAGGCTTATGAATAACTTCTTCCTGTGTTTTGTAAGCATTTCCTGCATGAATAAAAACACCTTGCTGCCTGTCCCGTGTTTTCACAGTGGGTGAGCCTGATGCCCGCAGCTGGCTGGAGCAGCACGTAGTTCCTCAGTACTGGACAGGAAGGGCTCCTCGCTTTTCACATAGTTTGCACTTGCATTCCAACCTGGCTGCAGTCTGGTAAGAAAACAATATCACTTACATGTTCCTTCCTGGCATACAATGGTAAATATTGACTTATTTAAGCCTCTTTACTGTTGGAAGCATAAAGATACTATAGCTATTACAATTCACTTAAGAACAGAATTAAAGGGGTGCAAATTAATAAGATGAAGAAATCAGCTACTTTTTCTATTAATATATTCTTATCCTTTTATTTAGTTTTTATTAAGTTTCTCGTGTCAGAGAGAGGGGTTTCATTTTTCAAAGACGTGAATCTTACTGTTGAATTTTGTTTGGCTTGACCTTTATGAAAGTCTCTGAGGACCTAATATAGATGGATTGTAAGTTGTCCTGGAAGTGAGGCGTCGCCTAATGTTTAAATTTTTAAAATGTTTTTCATGCCTCCCTTACAAAGTTAAACATAAATTTTGTGTGGGGAAGGAATTTAAAATAGTATATTGCCATAATCTGCTGTGGCCTTGGAAAGAAAATGAGAATTAAAAATAAAAGGGAGTCTAATTATTTCCTGTCCCAAATTTTGATGTATCAGTAATGAAGTTCATTAGATTTGTCCTTGGTTTTCTTAATTTAATGAAATTTTTAATGAAGGAGTTATTTTCATATAAGGTGGTTGTCTAGCCAGTTATAAACCACAATTTGCAATGAATATTAGAAAATGGGTCACATGAATAAAGCAACACTGCTACTGCTGCAGTGTTGTTAGGAGATGTATGTTTTACATATATGTATGATGTATAACTAGTATTACTTAATTTGAATTTTTTGTTTTTGAGTGTGATTGCATAACTTTTGCCACTGATGATAGTGATAAGTAAAAATATTAAAAATGTAAATAATACTTCTAAATTTTAATATACTTTGCTAAAATACGAAAAGGTACTGAGGAGGGTTTACAAAGAATTGCATAGGATCATAAGAGAAAATTCTTAGGTGGCTATGAAAGTTTCCACTTCTTCAGTAAACTTGTGGGTTAAAGAGAGAATTTTCTTATATGGGTTAGAGAAATCTCTATTTTACTTTCTAGCCTAGTATTTTTTATAGAAAGTAATGATAAGATTTCACAGCACTGAATGAGAAATAACTGAATAATTAAAAAAAAACAAACTCCAAACCTACAACCTTCCTCCCCCTCCTGCCCCAAAAATAGTGGAAATGCAATACTTCAGGCGTTTGCTACTTAATTTCTTGTCTATGTAAGATGAGATGATATTTGGGTGTTTTCCACAGTATCTTGCTTAGCAATATGAAAATACACTGTGCTTTTTTTTATATACTTAAAATGTCCCCATGCACATTGAATCTGCTCAGATGTGAGCAGAACAAAACTAAGCCTAAAAATTATTGTGTCATTCTTACTTTCAGGTGATTCAGCTGTTCTTTCAGCTATTAAATTGTTTTTGTTTCCTTTTTTCCTAAGGGACCACCATTTGTACACCAGTGATCCTTTGTACGTGCCAGAAGAGAGGACACTGGTCACAGAAACTCAGGTTATACGAGAAACTCTTTGGTAAGTGCAGTGTCACAAAGCTTGCATTTTAACTTCCAGTGTTTCTCTCAAGGAGATGAGAGGTCTGTCTTTGTAGATGTCCAAAGAAGGAATTATTACTGAGCTTTTAATTTACACTGTTTCTGACAGTAAAGATGCTGCTTGTGTGTGTTAAGCATTCACATTTGAGGCACTGGAACAGATTGTCCAGAGAAGTTGTGGATCCCTGGCAGGTTGGGCGCAGCTCTGAGCAACCTGGTCTGGAGAGAGGGGGTCACTTCATGGCCTGAAGGCTGGAACTACATGATCTTTAAGGTCCCTTCCATTCTGTGATTCATGAAGAAGAAGTTAGCTTGCTACTTTTTTTTGGCATTGATTATTCAAGTCTAACTGTTAAAAAGAACCAATTTGTTCTTATCTTGTCTCTGTAGATGTATAAAACAGTGTCCAGTTTTGGAAAGCAGGCTGAGTCATCCTATAGCTGGAAATCATCTCAACTGGAAAGAAACTTTAGGAAATATTTACTTCATTACAGTGTTTAATTGTTTTGTTCTGGCAACAACTTAGAGTACCAATAGCATCCTACTTGATCTGTGGTCTCCTGTTAGTCACAGAAAATAAACTCTTAGGGAGAGGCAAGGGAGAGCTAGTTCTTTTATTAATTACATATAAGTCCATTAAGGGAGAAAATTACTACTCTTTTTGTTTCTTTTCAAGGCTACTTTCAGGAGTGAAAAAGCTTTTTATATTTCAACTGAATGATGGAAAAGTGACTGTGCGGAATGATATTATTGTAACTCATTTAACCCATGTAAGTTGTTTTTGAATCTCAGAGGAATATGTGATTAGAAGGATGTAATTTGTGGGAATAGGAAATTAAACTGCTTGTGGAAATTTCTACAAATTTTCTCCGTATTTCTACAATTGTGTTTTGTCTAAATAAGAGCATCTGGCTTAATACAACTGAATGGGCTGTTCCTGTATCTGGGAATGTGATGAAGCAATAGCAATTCCAGAATTTTATATTTTAATTCATAAAAATAATATTGTAATTCAGTTTTTAGGTTTTATGAAATACAGTTTTTGTTAGATGATTCTGAAGGGTTGGTTTTTGTTGGTTTTTAGAATTGCCTGAGATCTGTATTGGAGCAGATAGCAGCATATGGTCAAGTTGTATTTAGACTACAGAAGTTTATTGATGAAGTGATGGGACACAGCCCAGAAAGCATAATGCATGGAACAGTTTCCACTCCAAAGAAGACTACTGAAGCTCCATTCAGAACCTACCAAGCTTTTATGTGGGCTTTGTATAAATATTTCATTAGCTTTAAAGAAGAACTTACTGAAATTGAAAAATGCATAATCAACAAAGGTACAGTGCAATGGAAGTTTTACATGAAGGGGGACACACAAATAATTAACATTGACAAAATTTGCATTTCTGTTGGATGTTATTTTATCTTGTTGTTTTTTTTTTTTTTTCCCCCAGATAAAACAGTCACACTTTCAATAGTAATAGATAAGTTGTCTCCCAGACTGACACAGCTGAAGGTACTTCACAAGGTGTTCAGCACAGGAGTAGCAGAAGTGCCACCTGACACTAGAAATGTTGTACGAGCATCTCATCTGCTTAATACCCTCTACAAAGCTATTCTTGAATATGACAGTGTTGGAGAGGCGTCTGAGCAAACGGTAGGGGAAGTAATTCCTTCCTTAATAGAACAGCACACTAGAAATAAAGAAATTAGTTACTAGATTTAGTAACTAATGCATTATTGTTTTTTGAGTTCATTCAACCTGGATGAGAATGGATTTATGAGAGGATCAAGAGCAGTGTTTCTTGAGGGCCAAGGGGAAGGACTGCTGGAAAATCAGAGGCCGGGAAGCTGTTTTGAAAGAGGGAACTTTGGAATAGCTTTCCCTCCTATTTCTACAACTGCATAATTCAGTCAATGCTAAAATGTGGGGGTTTTGATTTTTACAGTAACTTGATTATAATGTTGAAAAAATAGTTCATGTCATTATATCCTTTTGTTTTCCTGATTTCAGTGTTATGAAACCACAGAATGTTTTTTGACTGTCCCTTACTGTTTCAGAGATGTTAGAGTGAAAAAATGCTGTTTGGATTTGTGATGACAAGAATAACAAGAGGAGCCATGAACAATACAGACTTCCATTAAAAAAAACCCTTCAATTTTTATTTTAACATTTTATCTTTAAAATCCTTAAGTGTAGTTATGCGTATGTTAGAAACTGATTGCACAATTAAGAGGTTAGACTTTACCATATTGCTTTCAATGTTTGATATGAAAACACTCAGCCAGTTTTTTTTTCTTTTTTTCCTTTGAATTCAGGTATCCCTTTTGTTCTCTCTCTGGGTTGAAACTGTGAGGCCATATTTACAGACAGTAGATGAGTGGATAGTCCATGGTAATTTGTTTGATCCTGCAAAGGAATTTATTATTCAGAGGTAGGGATGCTTGATACTAGACATACATAATGCTGTGCAAGTAAACCTGTTGTAGAACCTAGGGTAAAGGGTAACAGTAAAAGTTGGTTTTCACATTTGCTATTTTGCTTCAGAAATAATTTCTTAATCATACTTAATCATAACTTGTCTCAAGTTTCCCATTAGGGAAATTACATAGATATGGATCTCTACCACATATTGTTGTAGAGTAGAACTCAATTATTTTGGGTTTTCTCCCACTATAGTAAATAATGAGCAGGCTGACTGAGTATACTGACTTTTTTTAAAAGCAGTTAACCATTTTTCAAACCCAAGACATTTGCAAAAATTAAAAATTTTACTTTTAAATTCTTCTATTGATCTTAAGCTGCTATGGATCAAATGCTATTTGGAAATAAAATGCTCACTGCTTCTGACTTGTAGTAAAGTTAATATGGTGTCTTGAATTACATGTGCATACCCTAAACATTACTTGAGCTGTTAATTTTTGTTCTGTTGCTATGCTGTGTTTTGTTGGTCCCTTTTTTTGAGAGCTTGGAGTGGAAAGTGAATATAGAAATTAAAGTTCTGGCTTGTAATTACAAATGCATTTTTCCCTATCTGCCAAACTTAATTGAACCTGTGTCTGTTAACACATATTGAGGGGAGTATGAAGTAAGACAACAGCTCTAGCAGCACTATTGTAATAATTCCTTAGTAGCAGAGATCCTTAGCATCCTTATTATATCTTATTTTTCTGGTTCTGTAGTTGTGTTTTCAGTGCTGATCTTAACTTACATTTATGCTTCATTTTAATTACCTAATTTTAATTATCTAATTCAGGTTTTTCCATCTGACTTCAAAGACCAAACTGAGTATCTGATGTAAACAACAAAAGAATCCAAAGTGAACTACAAATTGAGTTTCACCTACTCTAGAATTTTTCAGCTTTCCTGGTAGTAGTTACTTCAGTTTGAGGTTTTAAATAAGTCTGCAAGTCAGTTGCTCATAATTTTGACACTAAGGATGCATGCCACTTTGAATAGTTAACATCCTGGACAAATTTAATTATAATTGCTCTATTTGACTTGCTGTTGGGGTTTATTTGGTTGTTTTATCTCCCATGAGCTAGTTGTTTTTCCTTTTCGTAGATAGTTTGCAAATAGGGATGAAGTGATTTTATACGGTTTTGAAAATGCTTCATGACTGTTCTAAGAGAAAGGCAAAGCACAAAAAAAAAGAGAATACACATCCTCTAGTAATAAAGTTTCCTTTTGGAAAGGAAAATACTGAAGAGCTTTTTATTTCTTTGCAGAAACAAAAATGTTCCAGTTAATCACAGAGATTTTTGGTATGCTACCTACACGTTATATAGTGTGTCAGAAAAGACAGAGAATGAAGAGAAGATGAGTGATAATGCCAGTGCCAGTTCTGGCAGTGATCAGGCCCCTTCAAGCAGACAGCACACAATGGTGTCTTTTCTGAAACCTGTGCTAAAGCAAATTATCATGGCTGGGAAATCCATGCAGCTGTTGAAGAACCTTCAATGCAAAGACGGTTCTCCACAGCAGGCTGCATCAAGAGGTGAGATGTCAGTTTGAACACCACTGTGCCTTAGGCTGTCTAACAGTATGGGTGTATTTTTTTTAATGGGCTTCCCCTGGCTTTAGAGTAATATAACACTCTGTGGAATGCCAGTATTGTGGCTGGTGTCTTCAGGTCTGATGGAAAACACTCTTCCAATGCAAACAAGTGAAAAGAGCAAAGTTTTCACTAAAGTTGAGAATTCCACATTCTTTTCGTTGCTTTAAATTTTTCTCAAACTTCTTTCCATGTGCTTACAAAACATTTTTTTTGTTATGAGACAAAACCAGTTCTAATAGTAAAACTGGTGGTTTTTTATAAATAATTCTTTTCCATTGCTCGGTGGTTAAGTAATCTAAGATAGCGTGTAATTTTTTTTTAAAGCTTATTCATAAGTAGATCAAAGATGTTAGGATATCTAGGATATTCATCTTGATTGTAAAACATAATACAACATTGTAACTAATGTTGGGTTTGGGGTTTTTTTGCTTTTTTTCTTTAAGGAAACAAAATAATTTTTTTTGTTTTGCTGCTTCTTCATGTTTAAAAGTAGAGATAGTTTGTTTATTTTGGAGACTTACTTCATTAAATACCGAAGGATTGTCAGGTGCTAAAAATTATTTTTTTTTCCTGAATAGTGGTCTAAATGTACCATTTGAAACATTAGCTTGTGAATTTTGGACTGTGGAGTTCTTTTAGTTCACATGCTGTTTTATCCAATGTGTTGCCCAATTCAGATGCTGAACGGAAGAGTTTGTACACGCTGTTCCTGGAATCGGTGCAGTCCCGCTTGCGGCACGGGGAGGAGTCTGTTCCAGACATCATTACAGAACAGCAGGCCACAAAGCAGAGCCTGATAAAGATGCAGTCCATAGCAGAAAGACACTTGGAACTGGATGATGTCCATGACCCACTGCTGGCTATTAATTTTGCCAGGTAAATGAATGATCTTCCTGCCGTGTTGTTGAAAGCAATATTCAGCCTGGTGAACATTTGGTAGATCACATTTTCATTGCTGCTGCTACTGAAAACAAGAAAGTTCAGAATAAAGGCGAGCACCAACAATTAGTGGCAGAAGCTAAATAGAAACTCTGCTTTTGCATGGTTAAAGAAAAACAACTAAAATCAGTGAAGAATGTGCTACTTGCAATTGGTAGCATAGAAAATTGGAGTAGTCTTTATCATAGCAGGCTTTTAGCAAATAAGTAGTTTAATAGTGAATGCCATTGTAAAATCTGAACTTTTCAATGAGTTTCCTTGTTTTTTGTATACAATGTTGTTCATTTGCACCACATATATTCTTAGAAGAATGCAGCTTCAGTTTTGCTGTGCTTAAATCATTTAACTGTAAAAGCCTTCCAAAATTCACGTTACTTGCATAAAAATTCTTCATTCTTCATAATGAGGGAAGTCCTGTAGAGAGTATATAAATGTGTTGGAAATTAGCAGAAAGGATAAACTCTGAAAATCTTATTATGTGATTACAAATAAGAAAATAGCTATTTATGTTTTTACTAAATACTAACGGGTTATTTACATGTTTTAAAACTTACTTAAAAAAAGGAGGAACTTGTTTTACAGAAATCATAGATAGGACTTGACTTCCCTTGTTTATTGGGACTATTGTAGTTGTCAAAATTGCTACGTTAATTCAGTATCTAGCTCATTCAGTCTGTCCAGGCAATAGCTATGAGCTGGACTTCCTCTTACAGTGGTTACAACTGGCAACTAGCTTTTTACAAAGTATTACAATAATTTGATGCTTTCTTTGTAAAAACAATTAAACTTACAAATGTGTAACACAGACACTTTCTTCCCATCATATAATATTATAGATGTTTTTCAGGAGTATGCCTTAAGCAGTTATGTGACTGTAGAATGCTGTCCTCTGTGGTACTCTCATGTCTGGTGATACACAAACAGTATGATGGATCACTTTATAGGCTGGATACATGTTCTGCTTGTAATCAACTTCTATTACCCCTGCACCATATATTTCAGAGCAGAGGACCCAATTGATTAAAATCCTTGAAGGTGAGCATTGTTTTATACCTTGTATAAATAATGAGCCTTCTTCTCTAAGTATCCTGTTTTATTTTGAAGATTGTATTTGGAACAGAGTGACTTTCATGAGAAGTTTACTGGTGGGGATGTCTGTGTGGATAGATCCTCAGAATCCGTGACCTGCCAGACTTTTGAACTGACACTGAGGTCTTGTCTTTATCCTCACATAGACAAGCAATACTTGGAATGCTGTGGTAATTTGATGCAAACTTTAAAGAAGGATTATAGGTAAGAAAGTAGATTTCTTTTTCCTTAACTTTGTTTTTGTATTACCAGTGGTATATCGTCACTAAAACAAGCAATTCTATGTTGTGTTTCTATTCCAATTTCATAAACACCTATAAAGTCATTAAAGAGAAAAGGTATTATATCTGACATGATAGACTCTTGGGTGGAAACTTGGTCTAGCTTGAATCAAAGCAAAGCTGTCATTTGTCATCAGTAGATGTTTGGTGGGGATATTATTTCCAACAGTATTTCATAGTAGTTTTGTCATTTAAAATTCATTTTAGGGAGAGGGACAGGATTTCCAAATTCTGCTATTTCTGAGAATTACCTGGCCTCTAAGATAGCTTCCAGTGAAGTTAGTGGAGTTGTTAAAGCTTACAGGAAAAAATGCCTTGGTTAAACAAAGGATTCACTGTAGACTTTGTTATGTTTGTATTCAGTACTGAGTTTTTGCTGTGAAGAGTTTTTAAGATTTTTGTTTCTGTAAGAGTTGTGTTTTGCATTCACTTGTATGATGAGACTCAGGAAATGTTATGTTTCTCCCATTTAGGCTTGTAGAATATTTGCAGGCAATGAGAAATTTTTTCTTACTTGAAGCTGGAGATACCATGTATGACTTCTATACATCCATTTTTGACAAAATTAGAGAAAAGGAAACTTGGCAGAATGTTGCTTTCTTAAATGTTCACCTACAAGAAGCAGTTGGACAACGATATCCCGAGGACAGTGCAAGGTAAAGTGCAAAATGCTTTGGTTACATTTCTTTCTCACTTAGTTGTATTAATCTACTTAACTTGCATAGCACAATACTAATTATTGTGTACTCATTAAGATGTGTTTTAATTAAGTTTTGAGCTGTTCTCCTCTTTTCTACCCACGTCCTCCAGATTAAATCAGTTAATGGTTAGCAGTGAGAAATAGAAAATAGTGAAACTAATTACTCATCTAAAACAGATTCTCACCAATTGCATCACTTGTTTCCTTGCATAGGCTGTCAATATCGTTTGAAAGTGTTGATACAGCAAAGAAGAAACTCCCTGTCCACACCTTAGATGGTTTGACATTGAGTTACAAGGTAGAGTTAAAATGGCTGCAGTTTTTACAGATCTGAAATGTTGTATGAAAGTGACTTACATTTTCTATCTTTATTATCCTCTCCTCCTTCTAGGTTCCTTGGCCTGTGGATATAGTTATAAGCTTAGAATGCCAAAAAATCTACAATCAAGTTTTTTTGCTCTTACTGCAAATAAAGTGGGCCAAGTATAGTCTAGATGTTCTACGATTTGACGGTAAGATACTCCTTCAATGAAAGATATTCTGTTTTGTGGTCTAAGGATATGATTAGTCTTCTGCTTTCTGCAGTAAGTAGTATAAACTAGTTAGAATTTTGATTCATTCTATAAAATAATAATCTCTGTTAGTGTCACAAATTATGTGTAGTAAGTTGGGGGTGTTTTTTACTTCTTTCCAGCCTCAGGGACAGCTCCATTAATGCATTCCCTTTGTCCCTTTGATTCAAGTCTAGTTAGTTATATGGGAAACTTGCTGCTTCATTCTACAGACTTTGCTGTTGAAAGAAAGTCTGTCTGCCACACCCTAATATTTATGTATAGTCTTTTTATGAGTAATACCTTGCAGTCAAGTTAAGAAAACAAGACGAAAAAAATACTTTATTTGAAATTGAAAAGCAGTAAAATGTTGGGGGATTATAGAAATATTTTTTAGTATTTCCTTCACAAAGTTAATGTTAATACTCTTCCTGTCCCATGTAAAGTGGATATAGATTTCATGTCTTAGAAAAATAAATCAATTAGGAAGTTGATGGGTTCATCTATATTTTGAACATCAGCTAAGTAATTATCTTCCTAAAAGTATGTGTTTTTTTTACTGTTTAAACTTTATGGGTATGACTTTTTGTTTAAGTCTTTTCCCAAAAAGAAGTGTAACACTCTTGCCTTTTTTTTTTTTAAGTATTAGTCTCTGCTGCAGAAAACTCACAGGTTAAGGAAGGAACTTCATTAGAACAAGGAACACTTCCTGTATTTGGACCACAAAAAGAAAGTATAAAACAACAAATACATCGCATGTTCCTCTTAAGAGTGAAACTTATGCATTTTGTCAACAGCCTGCACAACTACATCATGACTAGGGTTTGTCTTATATCACAATTTCATTTATATTAGGAGCTTGTAACTGGAGATGAAGTATTAATTTTCCTTTAAAACCTAAAAAACACTCTCAAACAAAAAGCAAAACGTAAATATAATGTCCTTTCTGCACGTGTTTCAGTTTCAACTTGGCCATTTAAAATGAGTAGTTCCAAAAATGCGTATGATTCATCTTTGGATGTTACTGATTCTTTTGTCTGTTTCTCCCAGATACAGATGACTTAAATGTAGTAATGTAAGATGAGATTTCTGTAAGTTGTAACTTAAGAGCTGTTATGCTTATAAAAGTATTGCAATAGATATTTTAGTTGGGTGGATTCTTCTCAAAAATCTCTAGTACACAGTGTATACATGACTTTCCAAATACAAAGGCAATGCCTGTAGATACATATCTACACTATTGCCTTTTTTGCTTTTTTTAAAACTAGTATATGCACCAGTTCAGCCTCTCTCAGGATAGTCATTGTGCCCCTGTGTAGTGGCAATGTATCTATTTCTGTGAGGAATGTTGCTGTGTCGTTCTGAGAAGAGCTTAAATTTTTTGCTATTGATGGTAATTTGGAGGTTAATCCTAAAATTTGAGAGGGAGGAGCAAATGATTCATGCAATTTCAGCCTCTTTAAAAATATATTGGAAGAGAGTCACAATCACTTGTGTACAGCATTGTATTTAACAACTTTGGTCTTCTTTTTAAGATTCTCCACAGTACAGGCTTGGAATTTCAGCATCAGGTAGAAGAAGCCAAAGACTTAGATCAGTTGATAAAGATCCATTACAGATATCTATCTACGATTCATGATCGCTGCTTACTGAGAGAAAAGGTGGGTGAAAAATTAATATATTTGGTGTATTGAGTTACCAGGACAAGAAGGTAGTTGTGTGCTAATTAAGCAGTCTGTTTTGCAGGATGTATACTAAGCAATATATAGGTACTCTTGAGGAAGTGGTAGCTTTTCACACTGACATCCAGTTTCCCTTGCTATTTTCAGCTCAGCTCTATCAAGGAAAGAGAATAAAATTGAATACTTTATATTGGGTACTACATGACTTGTTTGTTTCTTGAAGATGGGAGGTTTTGGACTAACCGAGGATTGTTAATGTTAGGAGGATTATACATAGACAAAGCTATTCAGGTACCTCCATTTCCATAGGCAGGAAATGGAGGTACCTAATAGCTTTGTCACCTTTTATCCCACATACTGTCTGTGCAAAGTCCATATCCAAGTAGTCAGCTGGGAAATGAATTGGAAAACAAATAAAAACATCTTCACTTTGGAAGAATCACATTGTACTTTGGAGATTGTTTTTACAGAGTAAATGGCACATGAAGCCTTTGTATTGCAGTGTAATAATGAAAATTATTATGCTTAACAATGAATTTCTGACTTACTCCTTGTGTTTTAATTATTTTAGGTGAGCTTTGTAAAGGAAGCTATAATGAAAGTGTTAAATTTAGTACTGATGTTTGCAGACCGTTGGCAAGCTGGTTTAGGGGCTTGGAAGTAAGTACATATACATAAAATTCTACATGGTCGTAATTTTGCAGCTCTGAGTATGATTTTGTGCCCAGAACTGCACCTCCAGGTGCAGCTGCACCAATGCTGAATACAGTGGGACAGTCACCTCCTTTATCCATCTGGCTGTGCTGTGCTTGATGCACCCCAGGATGGGGGTTGCCCTCCTGGCTGCCTGGGCATCCTCCCTGCTCACTCCTGTTGAGTTCTTCTTGACCAGCACACTCAGATCCTTTTTTGCAGCCATTCTTTCCCCATTTATACTTCTATTGGTGCAGCCTGCTGCTTGAAGGATGAATGATACTGGGCAAGTCTCCAAGGCTTTGTCAAACACTCAGAAGTTGATGTATGGTCCTGAAGCCAGCTGGTGTGGACTGGCTTATTTCATATTTTTCAGGACTAATTTTCTTTGGCACAGATGCTACCTAAAACTTAGATCCCACTCTCCTGTGACATTAGGAAGTTGCTATTTTTGGCGTGTTTTTCTCATTCAGAATATCAGAAATAATATGTGAATGTTGTTTATAAAGACTGAAACTCAGGCCATGTGGTTGCATTCTCTTGGCATGAAAAACATGGCAGGAAAAAGTCATAGCTGCTATCATCTGTATCTTCTTGGGAGAGGGGAAAAAGGAAAGGAGTGACTGTTGTGAACTATGTCTTCTCCCTTGACTAGTGAGTGCTGGCTGACAGAGTCCAGAGTGGAATTTAAGAGACTGCTGGGTAGTAAAGCAGTGTGGGTGTCTCTGTTTCACTGACTGTGTAGGTCCCCAATGACCTCCAAAGCACTAAGGACCAGGAAAGGTTCTCTTGCTTACAAACCTATGTAGGAATGATATGTGTGTTAGAATCACACAGCTCCTCCAAGTCATTGCAGAGATTTCTGAAGTGTTGACAAAATTATTAATGCCCCTTTGATGTTGCTCAGATGATCCTGTCAAAATTACCTTTGTTTTTTAGAAGTAGCATATGTGGGCATAACTAAAATATTGTAAGTTCAAGGCAGAATTCTATGTAAAGAGTGCTTTTGTCATTTACTGTGATATTTGGTCATATTTTGAAGATGACATAGGGGCTGGTCTGTTAAGCATTCCTCTGTTAAACTGTTTTTTAGGATGGAATCCATAGAGAAGATGGAATCTGATTTTAAAAACTGTCACATGTTTCTTGTAACTGTTCTTAACAAAGCTGTCTGTCGAGGCTCTTTTCCCCATTGTAAGTACATGAGGCTTTTCCCATACCTGCACTTACACAAGTTTGCTAGAAATGTGTTTATGTTTTAATCTGTTGTAATGTTTGTTGGCACATTTTAAATAATCTCATTTTATGAATTATGCACAGAGGGACAGCAAGACTTAACCTCTTACTAAGTTAATTATTTTTTTAGAGTATTTGTGCCAAGCTTTTCCATGTTTCTTCAGTTTATCTGTTTACTTGATGAGGGGAAGGTGTGTAGCCAAGCAAGTGACAAGCAGTTTTCTAAACTAATGAAACTAAGTTCTGGGAGTATAGAAGAGCATTCTTTTTGTTGATATTGAGAATGACAGCTGTGATATATCTTGAGCAGACAGGATTTTAGTGTTATGGTGTCTCAGCTGCAACTGCACTGGGCTCTTGGCTCTGCCCATCTGTTGTAAGTTATTTCCTTGGCAGTAGAAACAGCAGTGTGACATATCTATGCTTCTACTTACAGCCTGGTATGAGCTTAAATTGTTAATCAGTGCCAGTTTGAGTTAGGGGGAAAACTGCTCAGTGAGGTTGTGGGGCATCAGGGTTAGCTGGGATGCAGATGGGTGTTCTCACAGGTTTCTACCCCACCTTAGATGTGCCTTGGGGATATGACTTAGTGGTGGACTGAGCAGTCTTAGGTTAGTGTTTGGACTTGATTATTTTAAAGGTCTTTCCCGACCTAAAACCTGTGTTTAAAACAGGCAATATTTTCCATCACTGCTACTGACATCTACAAGAGCTTGTCTGCAGAACCATCCTTGAGAATGGCTTGGTGTATATAAACCTCCACAACTTTTTTATGTACAACAGTATTTCAAACAAAGGAGCTAATTTCTTACCAGTTGTTACCACTGAAATAACTAATGGGTAGCTTATGATGAATGTGGTGAAATACAGTCTAAGCTGTCAGAGACTTATAAAATGTCTTACTGTCCTGAGGTGCTAAAGTATTACAATTTAAAAAGTAAACCTGTATCCTCTTAAAGGACAGAATTGAATATTGCAATAAATCTTTGCAGAGTGCTGCAAATGCAAATATTAACTATGTTTTTGTGGTTTGTTTCACAGTGGAATCTTTAGCTTTGTCACTGATGGCTGGCATGGAACAAAGTTAACACCCACTTCCACTGAATTAAGGGAAAACTGATAGCAGGATTTATGTTGAAATTCCTGTGTTAAAGAACCGTAAGCATTTTGCACTCCAGTTTAAAATGTATATAGTTAAATGTTGCCAGTGTTTTGGAGCTGTGTAAAATATTTTAAAATGTAAATAATGTACAGGTATTTAAGTGTATTGGTTGTGGCAGTGTTTGTATAGGCTTCAACATCAAAAAAACATGTATAGTGTAAAATTCATTCCATGTAAACAATCTTACTTGAAAATGTGTTAAATATATTTCATGCTGAAAAAAAGGAATTTTTTTTCTTTAATTATGAGTAATTGATGGTTTACTTTTTCCATTAATTTTTTCAGCTTGAATAGGTCACAGGGCAGTGTGGAGTGGTGTGACTCAAATCTTGGTGTTTAGAAGGTTGGTTGAGTTAATTTTTGGCCTTTTTTTTTCCTTTGCAAAAAGGCTGAGAAGCATTCATCTTCTTTGCTCAGTTGTTCTAAAGAAATCTTTAAGAAGACTGTTACAAGAAGCTGATGTAAAAAAATAAAAGATTAATTTATCAAAGTGGATTATAGCAGAACATAAAACACCAGTATTTTTTATGTTAAATGTTCAAATGCTTGATAAGTTTAGTGGTAACTCTGGTAACTTTGAGTAGGATTGAGATGAAAGTGTGTAATGTATTAGTTTTAATGATGGGATTGTTGAGATGTTTCAAAGGTGGTCAGATATGATTTGACCTTTATCCTTCTTCTATCCTTTTTTTGCAAGCGAATGTTTACATCTACTAGCTAATCTCCTGTAAAGCAGTAGATTGTGATACAGAAGCCTACATTTCTGGACAAGTAAATGTGGAACTTGTTCTGCATGAAATGACTTGCCCTGTCTCCTCCCCTTTAAAGTTTCTCTGGAATTGTGGCGTCAGTACACCTGCATTAAAAAAAGATAAAGTCAATCATAGCTATTTACCTAATGATTTTTTTGAATAAATAAAATATTTGATAATTAGAATTTCACTGTTGTGTGTGTTTCTGCTGATATTCAGTTGGTAGCTTAAAATTGGAGAAGTGTTTCTTTAAGGTAAATGAAGTATGTTACTACTAAGACTATGTGGCTCGTTGTAAAACTATTTTTTCAGCTGTAAACTAATAATTATTTTATATGAAAGTGAATATTTGTGTTTGTGTTTGAACAGATCTCAGGGTTCTTCCAGGTTAAAGCTATGAAATATTTTGAGGGAAAGAATTTATTTTTTTTTCAAGTATACCACAGAGGAAATTTCTGCTGTCCTTTAACATGTCTTTTGTTTGACTGAGTGGAGGTTTTGCTTTAGAGAACAGTATGTTTGTATTGTCCTTTGCTACCACATGGCACACTTTTCCAAGTGGATGTTTTTTGTGGTAGGTGGACACCTATTAACAAAAGTGATTTGTACTTCTAGTTTATCATGAGTCGTTCTCATTTAAAATTCCAGATTATTTATTTATTTATTTATTTATTGCTAGCAGAGACAGTGCATTGTTTAGTAACTTTCTTACTCAGAGTAAAATTGAGTAGCATACTGAGAGTTTTAAAAGACATGCTTGTGTTTGGAAGTTCAGCACTTCTGTGCACTGGCTCATTACTTTTTGAGTGTCTTGTACTCTGTGCTTTTGAACTATCTAATGTGGTTCCTTTATTTCTGCGTCCTATACAGTGATTACCTTCAATGGAATTCCTACTTTTCATAGCCTTACCTTGGATAATATTAGCTAGATGTGGGAGAAAAAAAATCCTTCAATCCTTCATGTGGTTGAAACAAAAATTCCTAATAAATCTCTTTGCCAATTTTACTTATTTTATGTGAACGACCATGTGTAAGTGAAAGATTTTGCTGTTTCACCCAATTTCCTGCTTAGGAATTAATGTTGCATTCTGCAGAGAGACTTCACTTTGTAGACAACTAATGCTTGCATGCTGTTTATTCAGCCAGCTTCCAAGATTTTCTCATCTCTCATCACAAAAACACAGTGGAAAGTCTGGCTCTGGAAACATTTACTGATTCTAGTCATGGACATCCTCAGTGTTTAAATGTCTGTGTGTCAGCAGTACTTGGCTGACGAATTCCCTTCAATGAGTCAATCTTATGGCATTCCTTTTTCTTCAGAGCCACAAAAAAAAAAATCAAGTCCTATTTTTTAGTGTACATGCCCTATGATGCCACCAGGACCTTTCCATCAGTCCTCTGGCAGTTGTTAAAATGGTGTGTTACCTGTTTGGAGAAAAAAAGGGGTTTATGTGAGATATGGGGTATTTTAGTTATATATTTACTCAGATTTCCTTGTAACATTTTCTGTTTTCTTTACAGAACAGTGTTGTTTCTTGGATTCTGTCCTGAATGCATTCCTTCTGGATGTTTTTTTGACCTTGTTTTCAAATTCCTGTTTTTGTCAGTTATTTCTGAATTGATTTGAATCTTAACTTTTGGATACTTTTCCTCTTTGTTAGAGGAGACACAACATTTGAATATGCTTTACGTGCTCTTCTGGAATTTCAAGTAAGCAATTTTGGAGATGTTAGGAAAGGTGTAATCTATTCCATGTGTGTATAGATTCAAAAGACTTGTGTCATAGTCTATTGTTTCGTGAATTGTCAAGTTTAGCTAAAAGAAAGCATAAAACACTCAGCAAAGCTTGTAGAAACAGAACTTTCTAAGCTTCTAAGGGGGTATAAAATTCTTTGGAAAGAACACAGTCCTTTATTGGATGCTGTCCCAATTTCATTTCTACCTTTATTTGTTCTCATTAACTTCTGGAAGCAGTTTTAGCAAAGTTGCAGCATAGAAGCCCTTTTTGACTTGTTACTTTTCTTTCTTCTCTGTTTTTTCCTGTGGGCTTCTATTATCCCTAGGCCACATTTTAGCACTGATTTAGTAGATTCTCCAGTTCTTTCTTTGCTGTTTAGTTTTAATAACTCCTAATTAACCACTAGGACCTTGAGGACCTTTGGTTGTGTCAAACTCTTGATATAAAAAAGTTAGCAACCAGTCATTGATCAGATGGTTTCCATGGGAGCATGGATTAAAGATAGCAATGCTATATTACAGGCTGATTAAAAATATAAAAAAATCCCTCTGGTGTGCGTTCTAATCTTACTAACTAAAGATTTGGAAGTTTTTCAGCTTTCCTCTTGTGCTACTTTGCACACTTAGAGACAAACCTTTCCTCACTGATTGCATCTGGCTGTTGTAGTGTCTTCTTGTTGCACTGTGCATTTAGTGTTGGGAAGGCTGCACAGGATCTCACAGGTCTGAGGGCCTAGAGAGCTAATGAAGTTACCAGGGAAAGAGGGGCAGGGCTGGGGTGAAGAGTGAGGGGGCTGAATTGCCTAACATACATGCCCTGATTTCTGCACTGATGTCCTACATGAGCAACATGAGTGTAATTTGTAATGGAATCAAGAAAGGATTTAACATGTGTTAATGTCTGTCAGGGAGTTGGGTGGGCTCTGCTGTGGTTTGGTAGCGCGGTGTGCAGCAGGTTTGGAAAGCAGGGTGGGGGGACACAGGCCCATTGTACACACATATAGAGTTAAATCCCTATGAGTTAACAATAAAGCCTTGGTCTAGTGTTTCAGGGAGCTGGAAAGCAGAAGTAGGGAACCCTGCTTGCTCAGATCCATTTCAGATGGTGTCACTCAGCACTAGGAGGGAAATGGGAACCAGAGAGCTGCAGGTGTCATCGTGTGCTAATGAGTATTTATGAATATGCAGCACACCTGCTGTTGTCAGCTGTGCTCTTGGCAGGACATGGGCACTCAGGGGAAGGAGTCTGGCTTTTCCTGGAATTAAAGGTAGGTATGAGTGACCAGATCACTGCATTTGTGTAAGGCCTTGTGAAGTGGAGGACTCCTAATAGGCATTACATGTCTAGGTAGCTGGTGTAGGCTTTCTGCTTTGGGTCAAGCTCTCACTTTGCTCATTGAGACTTCTGAGATGCTGCTTTATGCTTGGTCTCCTGCTCAAGCTCTCTCAAGTGCTGTGTCCTCTTCATAAGTGCTATCTCCTGAGAGCTGAAATAGTGTGTTACTGTGTGCAGTGTGGAACCATTTTTGTAGCCTTGCTGAGCTTTAAACCTTTTGCCACATACAACACCAAGTCTGTGCTGACTTCTGGTGGGAAAAATCTTGTCCAGTTCTTTAGAGTGTGGACAGGTGGCTGATATGTTGCCAGAAGTTCGATTTAATTTTTGAACTGATTTATAGACAATTACCTATTTTCTTGTATGATGTCCTGTTCTTGAGGTCATCAGGACCATTGCCTGCCATGATTTCTTAAATACGTTTCTGTATCAGGTCATGACAATTTCCTGTGTTCTTTGCGAGGACGAAGAATCTCTGAACTCAGCAGATAAGAAAAATTTAATGAATAGCTAGATATGTTGTTAAGCTTAGACACCAAAATGTCTGCAAAAACAGAGAGTAACATCACCATCTGAGACAGAGTAGACACCCAGTGGCAGAACCATAAGATTCCTGTTCTCAGGCTTATGGAATGAAACACTTCAGTGTAATTCTGTGGGCTTCTGGAAAAGATTCTTTCATTGCCTTTGGATAAATACTTAAAAGCCCAAAGAAGAAAAGTAAAACTGAAGTGAAATTAGCTGGAATTTAGGAAGTAGACCTGTGGCTGTCCTGTAGCATAGTGCCTTGATCAAAGGCAAATCCAGTCATCAGACAATTGCATTAAGCTTGTAACTATCATATTATCTGATACATGTGTGGTTTAGGTACAGTGCATATAAATAGCAAGGAGCATAATATATTACTGTTGAAGATCTTCCTAAGGATTGTTGACAGGCATGGGTTAAAATCAATTCCACCCAAGAAAGGATCTCAAACTGCCATAAGTCTGGCCTGATAAAAACCACACCTAACTTCCAGAGGCTAGGATATCAATTAGTGGCTTGATTGGGAATATGTAGGTACATGTCTCTTTAGGTACACCTAGAAGGCCTTTGTTCAGTGTGGTAGGGATAATTGAGAAGGGTGAATACAGTAGAGGGAAAAGCAGCTCATGGAGAACTGCTAAACATTTTTTAATCTTTTAATCAAGTACTGTCACTGCACTACTTAAGTTCCACTAAAGTGGAAAGAGCAGGGAATTGTGGGAGCATTACAGAATTAAATCAGGCAACTGGAATGGTATTATGTGGGCTCACTTAAAACAGTTCTGATAGGTATATCACATGTTACATGAGGCTATAGACATTCAGATAGCAAAAAGTGATTGTTGTGTAATTCCTACACCAAACAATAGAAAAAGCCAACACAGATCTCGAGTAGCTGTGTACCATCATCTACTTTTTTTATATGATCTTATGTATAGGAATGCTAATAAAAAGCAGATTGTCCCAGCAGTGGGGAAGCAGCTCCTTTGCCCACTCAGTTATTTAGATGGAGACTGCAAGATCTGGGGCATCAGCCAATCCTTGTGACAAGCTGTTGTTTCCTGGACAGGATGGTGTGGTTGGCAGTCTTGCTTTCATACAGAGCAGCTGCTCCTGGCACCAGCTGGCTTTCAGCAAGTAGGGGGCCACAGTGGTGGTCTTGCTTGGGACAGACTGGCAGACTGTGAAGTATTGCCCATGTTGGGGGCAAGCTGCTGTTGATCAGATGTCATGGGGAGCATTTCACTTTGCTGTCCTTGCTGCTCTGTTGTGGCCTGGTAACAGATGTCTCATTGCTGATGTAGACCAAGTGGTTGCATTAAGAAAAGGCTGTTCTGAATTTGCACTTGCCCAGACAAGGAAACAAAACTCATCCTGCTCTATAAAGGTGAGTAATTTACTTAATCAAGCTCCTTGTCCCAAGCAGAGTTTGCAGAAAAGGGCATAGGATGGATGGCACTGGAGACAATCAGATGTCACTTTAGAAATGGAAGCATCCAGCTCTGGTTGTATTTTACACTTTTGCTTGAGCTGTCTTAAGAAGTTAGGCTGATAAGGAGCTGTGATGATTGAAAGGAATTGAAATGAATTCATTTGGTATATGCACTCAAAATTCATGAATATATACAGACAGAGAAGAATAGCAGCTATCCTAGAAAATTAATTGTTTCATAGAAAAGACTATGTTGCAGTACTAGGAAAAAGATGTGGCTATGAAAATATCTCTGTGATATTATGAAATGCTAATGATAACATTGCAATGATGCATAACTTCTCCACAAGCTGTGGAAATGCTTGGTAACATGGAAAGGGTGGAATAATTCGATTAGATCATACTTGGAATAATGAAAATTGGGGGTCTAGGACCTTATCCCCACTCTTCACAGGCTTTCTTGTAGATGCTATTACAAAAAGGTTATTTAAAGAAACTTGAGGCAGTGCAAACTTTTTGGGAAAAACCCAACAAGCAATAATGGAAGTAAAGCACTAATTATTCTGTTCTCAGCATGAAAATCATTAATAGCACAGTGTCCCCTGAACAGTTGTTAAAAACAGAGACTTAGAAGTGCTTGCTATGGCAACAGTGTGCAGTTTGATTATGATTCTAGAGAGGATTTTCAAGAGTAAGTAAAATGTTGGATGCAACTTAAAGCAGACAAATACAAGCAAATAGGCTTTGATAAAAATTGGAAGTCCCCATGCTCTCAGGTGACTGTTCCCTATCTGAAGTGGTTTGTGGATTCCCTCTGCCATAAAACAGTGGATGGAAAGAGCAGTCTTGACAATCTTATGTGAAAAAGAACGGGCAGTTTGATTTTGTGGTGCAATGTCGAGTTCATTAGATGGAATCTTGAACAAATAAGTAAAGCTGAACTTCAAGGGGAGAACACTGCATGGAAAAAGTAAGAAAACTTTAAAATGAGAAAGTAAATATGTTTGATATCATCTACAGAAAAGTTAAAGTGGGAGGCTGTGAAACAGCAACCTGCCTGGTTTTTATGGTTTTGATTTTAATGAAGTGTGGTTATTTCGGATACAAACACCACAGGCACGAGCACCCTCTGCAGGATGTTTAAAGGGGTTTCGCCCGCGATCCCTTTTGGTTTTTAAGGTTAGTTTTTTCATCCTTACGGCTGGTGTTTTTCCCTCGCCATGGTGGCGAAGCTGGGAAGTGGGAAGCCCCGGCGCTGACCCGTCACTGCCGGCCCCGGTGCCCGGGGCGCTGGTGTTCTCTGCTGGGGCGGGCACTGGATGGCACTGTGCGGGGTTTGTACGAGTGGGCACGGTCGTCCTGGGCGTAGATTTGTGTTCCGAGAGGCAGACTGCTTTTAATGAAAGCCACTTTCATCCGTGCCCTGTACACGGGGCAAAGGGCCGGTCCGGGACGCAGCTCCGCCGCCTGCGGCAGCTCCGGGACGGCTCCCGGCTCCCCGGGAGGAGGAGGAGCCGGGGCGGGAAGGGGCGGCAGGTTTGGGATGAGGAGGAGGAGCTGGAGCGGCAGGAAGGGTGTTTCCCTGCGCAACTCCCGGCTGAAGTGACTCAGACAGGAAACTCCCTGCCAGGCGCGGCCCAGGAGCGGAGCCGCCGGGCCGACGCGACCCTCGGCGGCCGGGCCGAGCGGAGCCCGCGGGCGGCCGGACAGACGGACAGACAGACAGACGGGCTCCTCCCGCCGCCGGGCAGCGCGCTCCCGGGAGCCGGCGGAGAGCGGGTGAGCAGCGCTTCCCGGGCCCGCCCGGGCGCCTTCGCCCCCTCCCCCGAATTCGGGCGCTTCATCTGCGGGGCCGGGCGGCTCCGCGCCCCTCTGGCTGGTAACCGTGAGCGCGGTACTCCTGCTTGGGGCTGGTTTAGCCCCCCTCGGTGTCTGGCGGTGCCGCGGGGGTCCCGCTGCTCGGGCGGTGCCCGGGGCGCGGCGGGAAGGGCCGAGCGGAGCCGCGGGCCTCGGGCGGGTTGGGTCCCGCAGCGGCGGGCACCCGAAAGCCCTTCTTGGGTTTTGTTCCTGGGGGTAAGCTTTGGCTTGTTCTCTCTCGTGCGTGGCCCCTGTGTCTGCAGCGCTCGAGTGGTCGGAGTTCTGCCTCCTAGGCTGTCTTAGAGTGGGCTAGATGGGGAAAAAATAAAAATGAAAAGCCCTATGCAGGTTCATCTCCCTCTTCAGAGGAAGGAGGTGATCTGTAGTGTCTGTCTAAGGACGTGGAATAACTTCCTCATGAGGAACTTGAGAATTATCCAGTAAAAATAACTATGCTGTAATGACAGCAGCACTATAGGCTTGAAAATCCCCAGATGGATGGTCTGCCACCCCATCCCTCCTCTGTCATGAGCAAAGGTGAAGACACACATGCACTTCATCTTTCTGAGTATTCCTGTAGTTCAACATCTCTGCTAATTTTTTTTGCTTTTCACTAGGCTCTCATTGCCTTGATTTTTATTCCTGCGCTGTTTGATGGCAGGCTGAAGTAGCATTTAGACATGTAAATGGTTGTTTGTGCCAGGAAGGCTGTTGGGAGGAAGTTGTCTTTGTGGGATGCAGCCAGCCTGCCTGAAGTGCTGGCTGGAGAGCGTGTATTGGAGGAGGAGGAAAGCTAGCTGGAGGAATTTCTTCTTAATTAGAAGGTCATACCAGGCTTTTCTGTAAACTGTGGGAAATGGTAAGCTTAGGCTAATGAGGACTCCAATCCTTATTGCATTCCTTGTTACTTATTTGGCATAACTTTATTATAATAAGCTTACTGAACATGTACATATGAAGTGTTGTGTGGTAGTGTTTTCTTCAAAATTGAATTTATAATAATACTGTAGTGCAATTTGGCAATCTCTGAATTATGTTTCTATTAATTGTACTTAAACTGTTTTATGCTCAGAGAATGTCTGAGCTATGTGATAGAAAATGCATTGCTGCTCCTTGATTAAGTTATGATTCTTGACTTCATTTAAGTCCCACTTTTACCCCTAAAAAACTTTTTTCCCAATCTTTTGTAAACACAAAGTATCTCCTGTTCTAGTGTAAAAGACTCTTCAAGCTTTCCCAGGCAACTGGTCTGTGAAGTCTGGCTGGTGTAGGCAGCCAGTTGTCTCTGTAGCTGCCAGGAGGGAGGAGGAGGAATTTGGAAGAAGTCTGTACAGCATTGGGAAGGCTTAACCCCAGTATCATCAAAGCTTGCTTGGCTCGCCCTCTAAAAACTGTACATCAGTCTTTCTTTGTTGAGCTTAGATTTTTATTTTTTTAATTGGGACTATGTACTTGATGGAATATCTCTAATGTGCTTTGGTTTTCAGGTTGTCAGCTTGGTTATGTATTCTGAGAATAAACCTCTCTGAGTCTTAGGAAAACACCCAAATACACCCAGCCCCCAACATCCCTGCTTGAAAGACTTTGTTTTGTTTACAGGTCTTGAGTTTGTCAGTTTCTTTTGAAGGTCCTGATGAGTGTGGAGTGGTGTTTGAATGGAGGGTGTGCTCAGCTTTGCTGATTAAAAATAGATATCACAGCATTCAAACTTAAATGGAGCCGAATTGTCTAAGTTGTTTAAATTTTTTTTTAAATGTATGTTATAAGAAAGGAAATGTTTCACAGACAATTCAGACTTTTCAGTTTTTATCTTCTGAATGTGTGACTTACAAAAAAGCTTATAGACTTTTCATTATGTACCTGTAATACCCAAAGTATTCATTAACAAAATTCTTGTTTCTTCAGTTTGCCTTAGATGGAAACTGTCCTCTGGGCTTAAACCAAGAGATTCTCTTGGTCCATTATGCTGACCATTTGTAGCATAATTAAGTAATTACTAGAAATCTGTTCTAGCTATGTGTTCCATGTTAGATGTTTGTCTGATATACTCCTTAAGTTTTGGTTAGTGCTTTATTTATTCATTCTGGGAGAGAATTGTCTTGGAAGGTGGCTTGTTCCTGAGGGTAGGTTTTAAAATCTTGCCGTAACTCTCTTGTCAGAATAATCTGATTTTTATTTTAAAGTTTGTTTCTTGAAGATTTCCAAGATATTGAGTTGAGGTGGCAAATTCAGAGTGGTTGGAATTCAGCTGCAAGGTTGGAATAAAAAGATGGGACAAAAAAATCCCCACAAAGCTTTTTTTTTTGTGGGAACAGTTGTATTCATCCTCTGGCCTGAAAGCTGCTTGCAATGCTATACAAGAGAAAAATTATTTTAATGTAACTTCCATGCCTGTATGTGCATATCAAGTGGGTTTCATTTTACAGTTTTTGCCCTATGTTCTCTGGGCAAGTTCTTCAAGTGGGGTTCCTTTGCTGTGCCAACAAGTGAAGTAAACTTGAATGCTGGGCAGCGAGTTTTACCCTGCTGAGCTGGAAGTCAGCTTGCCATTGACTTCACTGCTTGCGCCAGTGGCTGTGTGCTCTTCTGAATTTCCACTGTTTATACATTTTAAAATAGCTGTAGCTACCATGGCAAGCCCCAACTTAATAAGCAATTATGCCTGAACCAGGGAAGGTGCTTGTTTACCCAGGGATGCTGCAGGAGCTTGGCACAGCCCAGGCATAAGTGGCCAGTGAAGCAGTTCGAGGTGGATCCATCAGTGTCCGTGGGATTGTGATCCATTTGAACAGCCCCGAGCTTCCCTGTGAGCGTGTTCTCAGGGATGGAGGCAAAGAGGGAGGAGTAAATGTAACAGATTTGTAAATTTTTGATCTGTAGAAAATATACCTTGTTTCAAGTGGCCTCTGGCAGACTTTACTCTTGAAGGTCATCTTGCTACTTTTTGGCTACATTGTTATTTGTATAGAGAACAAATAAAACCCACCTACCCTTGCCCTGGTTTTTATGCAGAATTGAAACAGTAAAATGAAAGAAGGACATTTCAACATTGTGAAATATGATTGTATACCTATAAAAGCTCACAGAGAGCTTGGTAATGGTGCTTTATATTTTAAGCTACATACGTCAGTTCAGGATTCTTCTTTACTGCACGTCTGCCCTTAGAAGCTGACATTAGTAGGGCTCGGGGGCACACTTTGCTGTGTAATACTGATAACAGAGTGCGTATTGATTTGCTTTGTTAAAACGTAATTCCATTAATCCACATCACTGCCTTTCTGGTGGTAAAAATAATGTATGATGCATTGATGAGGCTTGCTACAAGAAGACAGAGATTGCAAAACAGCAGTTAATCTTTCTATCTCTTGGCACCAAAAATGTTGTAAGATATTTTGGGTGGCTCCTTATCTCTTGTAAACACACTGGCAAAAATCCTGAAGTATGTTTTCTTCATAAGACTGGAAAGATTTTTCTCTGTGTTAGTGTGTACTGTTTACTGTATGCCTCTGTTATGTCTGTAAAGATATGTCCACTCACAAAAGTTTGTGAAGAAAATCCTGTATTGACACACTTCAATGTTTTGGGGGGGAAACTGGCTATCTTGGAATTAAAATGTAGAAAGTAGAGTTGTGTTAAAGGTTGGTATGGCACAAATAATCGTCAGGCATTTGCCATCTCAGAAGAAACCCCCTTTCCCTCAGGCTGAGCAGATATCAAGTGAATTTATAGCTGTGTAGCCTTTCTGCAGAAAGATCATTGTGGGAGAGGTGATTTAAGGTTGTGGGCAGCTGAGTTGAGCACAGATCTGGCTTGGGGTGTTGGAGAGGGAGCCCATCTCTCCAAGCCTTCCCAGCTGGGAGATGGTGGTGGTCCCTGCTCCTGAGGAGCAGCACTTGTCCTGCTGCTCTATCCCATCCCCACATTTGCTGTAGCTGTTTCATTCTGCCAGACCTCTGCTCCTGCTGGAAGGGACCCCAGCAGGGCATCAGTGTGATGGTGAGCTCAGAGGACTCTCAGGGTGGAAATCCCTTCCTTGCTAAACCAGCTGCCTGCCAGGCACCCGCTGTGTGGCACTTAGCCAGCTGTGGTCTGCTGTAGATTTGCAGCCCTCGTAGTCAAGCTGTGAGGTCCCTGCTGTGCTCTTCTCAATGAGTGCAGAGAAGTAAAAGTGAACATGGCAGTTCTTAGACTGGGTGGTTGTTCTGTGGTTCTCTGTGTGTGTGCTGCCAGGACAGGTGCTCTGGCCTAGTGAGTGTCCTCCACATGAGTTCTGCTTGTTAACTTTAGTAAAGCTTTACTTACTCAAGTAGTCGGGTAACACACATGGAATTGGCACTGCTGTTCTTGCTTTTATCAGAGGTAAATGCCAGGGCAGCAGGCTGTGGTGCCCTCCTTTTCCTGGTTTGTGAGTGCTCCCAGCTTACAAAATGATTATTTGTGGGGTGAACTTGTAGGATTTCTCTTTGCTCGAGCCATGTACTGTGAGATTTTCTCAGTTGTCTGTCTTTCAGCAAGCCTTTCATGTGGCTGGTTTTTGCAGGTCTGCTTTCCGTACAGTTGGTCAGGAGGTAATAGAGTGACAAACAAACTTTTTAAAGCCAATAATTGCTCATTTGGTGGAAAAAAATGCCATCCCCCTTGCTCTCCATCCACTGAAAGGCATCTTAAGAATTCAGTCAGTGTGTAGACTTATGCTTACTAGATGACACTCTTTGCAAATGATTAGCAGGGTTGAGTCTCAGTAATGTTCTTCTCTGAATTACTTTAAATTACTTTATTCTAAAGTAAAGGAAAAAAATTAAATGGTGCTTTTGGTTTTAGAAACAGATTTTTAAATCAGTACTGTGGTTTTATGTTAGGACATGGGTCTCAAGAGTTGACGTGCTAAGTAGTGATTCCAGCTGTGCAAATGACACAAGGTGCTTTTGGAGATGCTTACTTTATACTTGACACCTGTACAAGAGATTTGTTTCCAGGGTTTAGATAAAAATATGTTAGTGCTGTACTTCAGTTCAAAATACTATAATTCTGACAGGGGCATGGGCACTTTGTTGGTAGGAAATAAAAATGCTGTTGACCTGAAGCTATTTATAGCCTTCTTTCAGTATAACTCTAATTATTTTAAGTGGTTTCAGTGATGTAAAATCAATAAGGAGAGTACACTGAATTATAGATTCTGAGTGTGAAGTTCAGGCAAACTGTCATGACACACAGCTCAAGATAGATGTGAATGCTTGTCAGGTGATATCTGAAGTAATGCTTTGGATGAATTTTCACTGAAATTGTGTATTTTCTTGTATAAAATACTACAGATCATGAGCTCTTTCTGAGGAAAAAGAGAGCTTAAGAAACTAAAATTTATTTAATTTTGTTTTCTCTTCTACTCTGTCCTGTCTATTTCCTTAGTTTTGGGTTTTTTTTTAAGAGAACTATTTAGCTGTTATTCACTTCTTGGCTGATTCACTCTCTCCTCACAGAAATGCACATAATGGTGGATTGGTTTTTTACAGTTTCTGAAGCCTGTTGGTTTGGTTTTTTAATTTCGTTTTCTTTTTAGATACTGTAATTTAGCAAAATTGTACATTATTGTTGTACTGATTTAGATAAGAAACAAAAAGCTACTTTTAAGCATGGCTAGTACAAATTTGCCTAAAATACCTTCCAACTTACTTTTCAGCTGAAGCTGTGTAATTTTTTTTAACTGAAAGTGGAGAGTCTTGTATTGTTGACTTACCAAGTACCTACAGGCATAGAGAAGGAGTGGAATGACAGCAGACAGCCTTTCTTTCAGAGTCATTTTTATTAAAGCCTTTGTTGAATTTTTAAACTCAAAATAAGGCAACACTGAAGCCAGAGCTTCAGCTGCAGGCGTGCATTGAAAGAACCCCCTGGACATAATGAATGCCTGTCGTGTCACTGGGGGACATGTGCTGTAAGATGGAGCTGGATGCAAAATGCAGAGGCACTGCTGCCCCCAGCAGTGCTGTGGTGGGTGTCCTTCCCACAGGCAGGGGTGTTGCCAAGCAGACTCCCCTGAGAAGCTGTAAGTCTGACCCTGGAGCTGGGGCAACCATCTGTGTAACTGGGCTAAGGAAGAGAGTGCTGTCCTCCACTCCCCTGAGAAAACAATCTTGTTTTTTCTTTATTTCTCTCTGTTCTTGTGAAATAAAAGTACAGGAACTCACATGCTTTATCAGGAACTGTAGTGATAGGACTAGGAGTAATGAGTTCAAACTGAAAGAGATGAAATTTAGCTAAAAGATACGGAAGAGATTCCTGACTGTGAGGATGGTGAGGCACTGGAACAGGTTGCCCAGAGAGGCTTTGAGTGTCCCATCCCTGAAAGTGTTCAAGGCCAGGTTGGATGGGGCCTTGAACAGCCTGGTCTAGTGGAAGGTGTTCCTGCTGATGGCAGGGGGGATGAACTGTATGGTCTTTAAGGTCCCTTTCAGCCAAAGCCGTTCTCTGAGTACAAATAAACAGTTTGTCTAAGGCTGAGGGATTGTGTTGCTGCTTAGATGGAAACCTGAAGACTCCAGACTCTTGTCTTTCTCTCCATCTTTGAGGCTCATCTCTTTTACCTGTAAGATGGCAGTCCTCCATCCACTGGGGTCTCAGTTCCCCTGTCCCCAGCTCCTTTCAGCCCATATACACAGGTGTGCCCTTTTTGATTAAAGTACCAGCACTCTGTGCACACCAGACACAAAGGGCAGCCAAGGAAGCCCATGCTGAGCAAGTGTGGGCAGTCTGTGATGGAAGACTTCATCCTGAGCCATGCCAGGCTAATTCCATGTGAACTTGCTTTCCTTTTTCCTTTCTGGGCTGGTCATTGCTTTTGCTGCTCCCCTTCTCATTCTTTGCAGAACGTTCACAGGGGGAGTGTTATCTTTGCTAAGAAGTGAGAGAGCTTTTCACACTATTGTTGTACTGTTCACATGCTGTAAGTGCTGTGCTTCTGTGCTAAACTTCAGTCTGTCCAAAGCACTGCTGTGCAGCATTGCTTCCTACCACCCGTGCAGCAGCAGGATCAGGAGCCAGTACAGAAGAAATGCTTGTTGAGAACAGCTGCAGGAGAGAGCAGCATCAGCAGAATGCAAAAATGGCAAACCGAGAAGATTGAAAAGGGGTGTGGAGGAGTGAACTGGCTGAGAGGAAAAGAATGCAAAAAAGAGAAGGGGAGGGGGTTGGTCGGGAAGGTGAAATGGTGCAATTCAACGGTGTAATACCAGAGAATATGAATAGGGTAAGGCAAGTGAGTGTAGCAAGACAGATCTCAGCACACCTAACCTAGAATGTGAAACAATGCTTAAATCTAGTTTCATTGCAGTCTGAAGAGAGATCACATATTGCAGAAGGGGATTCATTCTGTACATTAGTTAGTTCACTGAGAACTAATTCAGTTCTGTGAGAATTAAGTAGTAAACCAGCACAAACCCTCTCAGTCATCTAGCCCCATCAACAGCAGATTTTTTTTTATTTATTTTGCATTTGTGACTTATCTTGGGCTTTAGACTTAGGTTCACAGATAAAGTAAACCAAACAAAACACCTATGTGAATTCTTGTAGCACAAATGCCATTGCAGAGGGGGGTTGCATGCTGCAGGACAAACTTCAGAGACAGGCCCTCCCTCCTTGTTCATCTGAGTGGGATACTTTTGGAGGAAATTTTAGAGGCTTAGGCTTCTCCCATGCCATTGCAATGGAGTATCAAATGAAATAAGTGGAATAAACAGAATTAATTTTTCATTTTTGAAGTGTGTGCATCCTTCACTTGAGATTCCTACAGAGGGATAGCTTTTCACCCTATATTTTAACATCAGGAAGTTGTATCTCTCTTCTAAAGCTTCAAGATGTGGAATGATGCTGCAGATGCATGGTACTGGCCAGGCTGCCCTTTGAAATACCTGCTTGTTACTTGCTGCTTCATCATCATCCACTGCAGATGCTGCTGCTGTAGAATTAGTATGTGCTCATCCATGTGCTCCTGCTGGCTGCTAACACAGCAGGAAAAGATAAATTCACTTTTCTGGTGCCTTGCTAGCAAAAATATAGTGACTCCAGCCTGGTGCTATGGTACAGAAGTGCTGAGGTTGCACAGTGTTCTCTAGTTATGGCAGAGTTTTCTTACTGATGCTGTAAAAAGGAGTAGTTAGTAGACATACACGTGGTGGCAGGCTTCAGGAAAGGCAATTCTGGACTATCATCACTCACTCAGTCTTGAGCTAGTCTTCCAAAGAGCCCAAGACTCCCTCATTCCTAATCTGCTGTGATGATAGTAGAGTGCCACACCTTCCTTTTATTGGAAAGTGCTTGAATTCATCCAGGATACCGAAAGGGAAGTTCCTTGACAGGCATAACTAATTGTTCTCCGAGTCCTGGTGGTCAGTGTGTCAGCAAGCCACTTCAGCTCCATGACAGCATCCTTAGCAGTGCTGTCCTTCTGACCTTGGTTATCCTGTGGGAGGAACAGAACTGACTCACTGAAGTGTGGCTTTTATGTTGCATTAATGGTGCTGCTGTTGCTTACTGATACTGCCCAGAATTCAGTTTTCCAGCTGATAAGACTGGTGTATCACTGAGCACTTGAACCTTGCTCGCACAATCATAGCACAGGCATTGCTTGTGTGAAGAGATGGCAGGGATGGGGATTGCTTGCTGGGATGTTTCCCTGCAGGGGACAGAAGCTGGACAGGTAGCAGTGTGGATTGCATGAAAAATTCACATGTGACTGAGCACAAAGAGCTTTTAATTAAGGAAGCTGATATTTTCTTAAAGAAAAAAAAATTCCTCCCATGCTATTAGCCTCATGTTCTTCCCTCAGTCTGTGCCTGCTTTTAGAAGCCTGCAGTTATTGTGAGCCACATCACCCTGTAGGAGTCTAATACTAAATTAATCGTTTCTATTATATGGCCATTCTTCTGGGACTTGCTATGATGTTTGAATGGGATAATACAGTGCTGGAATTTTTTTCTCTTTTCACATTTTAAGCCTTTTTTTAAAAAATTCCATTTGCAGATGTATTTTTGAAAGCTTAACAGTATGTCAAATCTGTTGCACAAAGGACTGTCAGCTGCTGTTTGCTTTCTTCTGTCTTTTACTTTAATCAGGCAAGCCAGTAAATGATGTGAAAAGCATTTTTCTTTGCTCCTTCAGCTTATGCAAATGTGTTGCTTAGGAACAGAAAGGAGCTCCAGTCCCAAAAGGAACATCTTAGGCTGATCTGCATGGCAAAAAGGCAGATTGTCCTGTCCAGAGCACAGAAAAAGAGCATTCTAACAGAGAAAATCCATCGTGTTGCTGTTCTCTGAAGTGCTTTAACAATCAGGGTGTTAAAATGTTTTCATCTCAGTCTGAATTGATAGGTAAGCAGTTGAATGGCTGAGGTGTTCAAAATTTAATTAAAATAGAACTAAAAGAGAGTTTTTGAGAGATATCTTGGAGGTTTGAAGTAAAAATGAATATTTTTGTTATTACTGTGTGGTTCTTGGAAGAGAAAATCCATTCCTTTTGTTCTCTTTCTATTACAAGGGCCCTTTGTGATCTCATGGTTTAAATTGAGTAGGAGCATTACACAGACTATTTAATCACATTTTTGTAATAGAAAAATTATTTAATTGATTTTATGCAATCCAGTAACATAGAAAAATGACACAATAGGACAAAAAAATCCTGAAAATATTGTGTTGCTGTAGGGATAAAACTTAACTTCTGCTGCTGTGAGGACCAATTCTATTCTTATGGGAATGTTACCATTAGTTGCCATGGAGTTTACTGTGGTTGGTCCTGAAGACCCCAGTTCACCAGGCGAGTCAATCATCTTTTTAAATATACTTTCATTTGAATTATTTCCTTCAGTGTGTGGACTGTGGATTCTCTTCTCTTCTCTTCTCTTCTCTTCTCTTCTCTTCTCTTCTCTTCTCTTCTCTTCTCTTCTCTTCTCTTCTCTTCTCTTCTCTTCTCTTCTCTTCTCTTCTCTTTTTTTTTTTTTTTAATAATATGCTTCTCTTCTCGCTCTTGAACTGCAATATGTAAAATCTTCCTGATTTTAATCACAGAATTCTGTCTTTTTAAGTAAGGGTAAGCTTTGATTTATTGCTGCAAAAGGTATTTAAAATTATTTATTAGCATTTATATTAATATATAATAATTTATTTTAAAATACCACTCATGTGGATACATATTTCGATTAATGGATTTCATGGCAATTTTAATCTTTAGTATTTATGATACTATATTTTAATTTAAGATTCAAAGACTCTGCTTTTGTAGACGTGGGAAAGAAGAGACACCATGTCAAAGGAAGTTGCTGTTTAAAGTGTAGACATACTTACTCTTTGTCTTATTTTGAGCCTGGGAACACATACAAGCACGTGGAGATCAAATGCATCTGTTTAAAAACAAATGTGTCCAGTGGACTGCAAAAAGGCATGGGGCATCCCCTACCAACATCATTTTCCAGTCAAATGAAACACTATTTTCATCTGCAAAGTCAGAAAATATTCCAAAATTTCTGCAGTCCAGCAATTCTTTGTCATTGAAACTCCACCTTAATTAACTCACTCTTTGGCATAATGACTCTCCATGTTTTTAATATGAAATAATTTTTTTTTGCCACATTAAATTCTAGTCTTGGAGAGCTTTTTGGGTTACGTAGAGAATGCTGTAGCCAAAACCAATTCCCTGGATGTCCAAAAACATCTCTGCTTCCTTGGGCTGCATTCTCCAGCTAATATTTGCATGTGCTTTATTGCTGTTGGGCGTGTGCTGGTGTCCAGGGCTCACACTGTGCTGGTGCAGCTGGAGGTGGGGTGTGCTGAGCACATCTGCTCATCCCACTCTGAGTGTCCTGTGGTAACTTCTCTTGTCATGGGGAAAGACAGAGAAATTGTGCTTGAGTGGGTCAGGCTTTGCTGATCCCAGCTCCGAGCGTGGTGCGAGGCCCCAGGCTGCCAGCTGCAGCCCAGAACTGCTGATCCAACCCTTTGTGTCCAGGGGCCCCAAACTCTCCTCTCCAGGGCTGGGAACTTGCCCTGCAGCTTGATCACTATAGGATCTGTTTTTCCTGGACTGTTTCAGGCTGTTTGAAGAGTAACTATCTGCATTTTGAATGGATACATGCTACATTTAAACTCAGTTTTCTATGAGCTTTTGGTTAAATAAAGTTAAATACTGGTATAGTGTGTAGCATGGTAAAGCAAGAATTGCAATACACACAGTTGTGCTCACGGTCTGATCTTTCCACTATGCAGCAATATACCAGGAGATGTACTGTAAGGAACTGACAGAAAAAACCACCTGGAAATCATTTCCAGATTGTTACCTGCTGCAATCCATTGTGCTTCAGGAGGAAGGGAAGCTGTCTGTCTTACTGCTCAGATGGTTGTGTGAGGATAAATCCTTAGAGATTTCAAAGTGAGAATGCTTAGATAGCCTCAGGGTGTCAAACCTTTGAGTGAGTGATGCAAAGGAAAAAAGTGCCAGTCAGCTTTAGATTTTAATTATTTTTGTTTATTTCAGGAAAGTTTAACATTGTTACTCCAACTTCCATAAAATAAAGCAAGAATTGTCATAAAGTAAATGCCTCTGCATTCTGTGTCTAAATCTTCTTAAGCTGGCTTTCACAGTAGCTTGATAGTTTCTGCCTTTATTTTTGTAGCTATTAATTATACTATTTATACTAATTATACTAACTATACTAATTGTACTATTAATTGGCAGAATTATACTGTTTATCAGTTTTCTGTGGGAATGTTCACTTGACAATCTTAGTGCAGGCGATAATGACATTTTGCAAGTAATTTAAATGGCATATGTACTTGTATTCTCCAAGGACTTTCCATTCTTCCCCTGTGTATTTTCAAGATACTCAATATACATGTTGGGTTTTTGGAAATGTTTTGTGGTAACATGATACCAGTCTCATCATCTCCCTGCCTTGTCTAACACAGCCATAACATTGCACCTGATAACTTTTGTGGTGAAGGGCTTTATTTTTCACCAGTAAGTAGATATCATCGCCAGTTATTTGAGGTAGAACTTTTATCTTGGGGATCAATGTCTTTTTGAAACTGAGCTGGATAATTTCATAAGACCATTAGTCCATTTCTGGGAAGTCTTGGCCATAGGCTAAAGAGGAACTGTGTGGTAATTTCTACACTTATAAGAAGATCTCAATAAGGGTACAGTTATCTAAGTTCATTTGCCTTACCCACATTTATATAACTTGCTTGCTAGCTACAGGTTGTATGCGTTGGATTCTATGCACTCCTACTGAACGTGTAAGAACTGTCTTGTATCATCAAGCATATTTTTTCCTGTTTCAGCTATTAATAGGCTGAGTTCTACTTAACTCTATCACTGAAAGAAAGCTTAAAAGCTTTTTACTTAACTCTCTAGTATTTGGAGGTTTTTTTTTACCTCTTAAGTTTTAGAACAGAATAGTTACAGCAATCCTTTCTCTCACAGTGATTCTGACATTAATGCTCTATTATCTGCTTTCTTAGTCCTTATCTTCTGTGGTTCTTATTATTTCTTCTGGTCAGTTTTCCTTCTTTTCTTTCTTTTGTCCAAAACATTTTTCCCCATAATTTGCTCCTGTTCATATTTTCTTACAAATAATCTGAGGCCCTCAAAAGAGCATGGCTGAGAGATGCATGCTTGCTGTTTTCTGATATGCTTGGAATTAAGAATACAGGCCTTCTGCTAAGACTTAGGCATTATTCTGTAAGGATGGAGATGTGGAAATGGTATCTCTACTAGGACTGACAATCATCTCCTCTAGATACCAAATCAATGTGGTTAGCAGGGCACTACTTACATGCAGTTGCAGGACTGAGAGCAATGATGAAGAATTATGACATTTTAAAAAGGTTGCCAACTCTTTTTTTGTGAATATTTTCAATAATAATCTGGTTCTGAAGTTAAATCAAAATGTAAACAATGCTGGAGGAGTTTTCTTTTTTTTGGTTGATTTTTCACATGGACAAAATGTGAGAGACAACTCAGTGCACTTCTCCACAGCACAAGCTGTTGTGAGTAGGTCATACCTATGTGGTGCTCATCTCCTTCAGAAATGAAGAAAAATAGGATATCCTACTTTAAACTAGTCTGTGGCCTTGCACTAACGTACCAAAAAAGCCCCACGTCCTGGGACTGATATCTCTTGACCCTTGGACATGGTGGGACTTGGTACTGTGAGGCTGAAGTTCTTTTCAGAGAGGGATTTTCTTGCTTTGAAATCCAGAAAAAGGAATTGAGAATTGGCATAGACATTGCTCTTCCCTGCTTAGAAAGCTGTGTGTGCTCATCAAACACCAACATTTAGCAAAACAGCTTGCTGGTGTATGTGATTCTCTCTCCTCGAGGGAGAATGTAAGATCATGAATGTTGAGTGTTCACTAATTAAGTTGTGTACAACCAGGAAAACATGTTCTTGTAAATGCATTTTTACTTTAGTGCTTTAAGGATGGGTCATAATCCAAAGATACCAAAAAGAAAAATATTACTTCAGAAGTAATGCTTACATGTGTTCTGCCTGAGAAAAGCTGTCCTGGGAAATCTCATGTGGGTACAGAACTGAAAACACAGCTTTGTAGGAATTTAGCATGGAAAAAAATTCTTAGTTTGGATAAATGTCCTCGTATAGCTATAATGATGAGTGTGACTACAGTATTTTAGTCTGTTCTCATTTATGTAAACTCCTAATCAAACTTTTTTTTAAGTAGGTCTTTGAAGTTTCTTATGTTCTCTGCCATAAAGGAATCTGTTAAAATATTAGCTCTCCTGGCAATAATTTCATCTGTTGAAAACTCACAACTGTTAAGGAGGCAAAGCTATCCAATTTTGGTCTTGGGAAATTTAGCTTTTCTTAAATTAATTTTTCTGAGCTTAGGGGGAAAAAAAATCAGATTTTGCCCACTCTTCATCATTGTACATGAGAAACAGTTGTTGAATTTTGGAGCTTGTTTATCAACAAAGATAAAGAAGGGGAGAAAACCCCTGAGCCAGTTCCAGCTGTCACCCTGCTGCTGCTGTTGTCAAAACTCCTCTCTTCTGGGGGGTCAGAGGGGAAATGTGAATCACACCCTTGCAACGTTTGCAAATGTGTCAAAGCTGGGCAGGAAGGAGCTGCTTCCTCTTTCATGTCTTGCTAGATACTGGAGTGCAAAGGCTGGGGAACAGGGACATTGAACTTGGCCAACGAGACACCAGGCGTGTGGATACCTTTGAAAAATCGCACAGCGGAGCTGTCAGTGAACAACCTCAGAACAAGAGGACATTTACAACTGTCTGTGCCCAATGGCTTTTGTTTTCCTGCTTTGAAAAATGCTGATCTTTGGGAAATCATGCTGAAGGATTTCAAAAAGTGTTCCTTCCCATATTTCTTTTCACAACCCAGAGGGCAGCAGGAAGCTTTTGTTTCTTACTTGTGCCCCTGGCCTGTTAGTGGGGGTTTCCTAGACCTGTGCTATTAAGTAGAGGGGAGTGCAAGTCAGCTGGGATTTTGGGTTCTATTTTGAAATTGTTTTCTAAGTATTAAAAACAGATCCACAGATAGTGTAATGTCCTATAGTGTGAACATAGCTGATGCTAGAGGAATACTCCTGTGCAGCTGTAAATATTGAGGCCAAAAGCATGCAAGCATGCTTACAGAATTGGGATGTACGGGCCACATCTTCAGAATATTCACTTGTAATGCTGAGGAAGTACAAGTCAGGAGCTTGGAATTTGTGAATACCTGACTGTTTAACAGCAGGGGCCCAAGTCATTGGTGGACCATGTTTTAGGAGGAGAAGGAAGATGTGTGGACTGGGGAGAGGGTGATGATACTTATCTTGCACGCAGTGACACCTCCCCTTTACACAGATAGTTGCAGTAGTTTTTGGTGTAGAACGGCTGACCATTCTTCACTGTGGGTTTTAGAACCATTTTTGTAGTGCCTTCTCGAAGCCAATGCTTTGTGGCCATTTGCCTGTCTGGTGGGGGAGGGCTGTGGGCCCATTGATCCCACCCCCAGCACATCCCAGAGCAGCTGCACACTGAGTGTTTCTACTTTGACAGGGAGGCTAAGAGGACGAAAAGTGTCAAGTTGAAAGGAGCCTGTCAGTTCATCTGTTTTCTTTTTTAGCTAAAGCTTGATTTATAGATACTCAGACTCACCTATAAAGGGCCTATAGACATAGACTCATCTGTAGATGTTCTGACTACTTGGCAGCTCAGTTTCCTCTAGGGTAAAACTGTTCAGTCTGACCTCCTCACAGGACTTCTGCCCAGCCATGGAAGTTTTTTGGCATGTGTTGATTTATTGAAGGAAGGACACCATGTTCTTTGCCAGGCTCTAATTCGAGAATAATTGTGGTTCTTGTGTTGGAGCTTGATCTGGATATAGGCAGGTGTTGGGCAAACATCCTGGCACAGGTTTGTCAGCTAGCATTCCTGTCAGTCCAGTCCTTCATCCCTTTTTTGGCAAGGATCACAAATTGCACAATATGGGCACTGGTTTGTTTATTTATTTATTTTAACAAAAACTGATATGCTCAGGCTGGGAGTGAGGTTTGGGCTGGGCATTCAGGAAGAAACAGACCTCTGAATCCTTCTGTTGGTTGTTTATAAAGTTGTTGGCAAGCTCTCTCCATATGTGGTACATTAGCTTTGCAGCAATGGCTTGGTACACAGGGCTGGTCTCTGGAGATAGACAGGTAGTCACTCCTGGTTGCTTTCTCTCCTTGGGTTTGGGTTTTGGTTCTGGATTGTCAACTGAGCCGTTCCTTGGAGGTAAAGCTGCTATTTCTGTGGATCTTTCTCTAGGAATCTGTAATTAGGCAAGAGAAAGTGAGGCGGTGTTTCTCCCAGGCCAATAAAAGTGGGATCACCAGCCCATACCAGCTGTCTTGAAGTGAGTTTTCATCAAAGTTGCATTGGGATGTGCTTGTACCCTCCCTGTATGTGGGGATGGAACAAATCCATGGGGTGTCACATGCCAAGCAGGGTCCTGTTCCTCTAGGATGTGGGTGCTCAGTGTTGCTTTCCTCCTGGTTAGAGCTGAGGGCAGTGCTCAGCTGCTCCCTGCACCATAGGTGTGTGGTTTTTCTCTGGAAAATTAGGGGAATTAACTTGCAAAAAAAAAAAAAAAAAAGAGACATGCTGATTAGAGATTTTACCTTAAAAATCAATATTTTTTTAACTCCACCGAGAAGAATGAGATCATTATGCAAAAGTGGATGACTGAGTAGTTCCACCTCACATTTTCTTCCTAAATTTTCACAACATCACAGAATGGGTAAGGTTGGAAAGGACTACAGTGGCTCACCTGGTCCAACCTCCCTGCTGAAGCGGAGTCATTCTGCTTCATGTGGCACAGCATTGCAGCCAGACAGTTCCTGAAAAGTTCCAGTGAAGGAGACTCTACAGTTTCTCTGGGCAGCCTTTCCGTGCTTGGTCACTGGTCACAGGTGGCCCAGATTTCTTTCCATTGCCCTTCTTGGTTCAGAACCCCAGGCAGCAGCAGCAGTCTAAGGTTTATGGAGATTGCCATGGCACTGAGGGGTCTATCATCAGCTACCCAAAACAGATCTGGCTGTCCTAGGACATGAAACAGTGGAAACAGCTGGTACCTTTTGACAGCCTGGTCTCCTGAAGATGATGTGGTTGTAGAAGCTGTAGTGCATGAAGTTTTGAAAGTACATTGGCTCAAAACTGAGCTTTAGAGTCATCATTTCCTCTATTTTTGAGCTATTTCTGGTGTCCAGCAGTGGGGGAAGGAGAAACATTTCTCGAGTCCTAAAAGTAAGGACAGGGATGTAAGTCTGAAAAGTTTTATTTAAACTTGTATTTGAAAATCAAGTGGGTTTCTGTTTTGGTTGAAGGGAAACTTGCCATTTCCCGCAATATAAATAGTTCCTTGCTCTTCATGTTACTCAATTGTTTGCCATGTATATAGAAACACATATAAGGTTATATCTATGTGTATACATCTACATATCTACATTTATGTATGTATTTTCTAACCAGGTGCAAAATGACTGCTCAAGTAACTCTGGAGGATGCCTTGTCCAATGTGGATCTCTTGGAGGAATTACCATTGCCGGATCAGCAACCGTGTATTGAGCCCCCACCATCATCTCTTCTCTACCAGGTATTTTCTCATTAGAGGAAAAGGTTTTTCCATTTCCCAGTGCTGCTAAGAAAGAGTACGTATTGCCCAAAACCAAATTGTGTTTATATTGGCAATATATAAAAAAATTCTTTTCACAGAATCATCGAATGGTTTGGGTTGGAAGGGACTTCAAAGATCATCTAGTCCAGCCCCTCTGTCATGGGCAGGAACGCCTTCCACTAGAGCAGGTTGCTCAAAGCCCCATCCAGCCTGGCCTTGAAGACTTCCAAGCATGAGTCAGCTACAACTTCTCTGAGCAACCTGTTCCAGTGCCTCACCACCCTCACAGTCAATAATTTCATGCTAATACCTAATCTAAACTTACTCTTAGTTTGAATCCCTTCCCATTTGTCCTGTCACTACATGCCCCTGTACACAGTTTCTCTCCAGCTCTCTTGCAGGACTCTTTTAGGTCCTGGACATTGCCATAAGGTCTTCCAGAGCCTTCTCTTTTCCAGGATGAAAAATGCCAAGTTCTCAGTTGTCCTTCTTAGGAGACATGCTCCTACAGAAGACTTAATTCCATTAATTCCATGTTTTCCTTTTCTCTGCAGCCAAACTTCAACACTAATTTTGAAGACAGAAATGCATTTGTCACTGGTATTGCAAGATACATTGAACAAGCTACAGTCCATTCTAGCATGGTAAGTAGATGTTCAGGTACACACTTTTGTATTACATAGAACAGAAGGAGAGGAATATGTTTTCTTGCAGTTCATTAAAAGAATTATGCTCACAGAAAACAGGTTACCTACTTCCTACTTCCAGGGGGAGGTACGATGAAGAAGTGTGAGGCTTTTCTTTTTTTCTCAAACACACTTCTTAATTATTTTTTTTTAATTGCCTTTCCTCTTGAGCAACTAATGTTGTTCCCTTCTTTCATGGCATTCTTGGAAAATTAGGAATAATGTGTCTTATAATTCTAGAGGCCAGTTCACAAATGGTGGAATTGACAGATAAAGCACCTGGTTACATGATACTGAAAATTATTTATGTTTACATCAATCTACTTTTAAAATTATATGGTTATTCCTTTACCTATTTTGATTATTTGGATATTGTTGTACCTCTCCTTCACCAGGTAAAAAGTTGCTTTGCATGTGCTGACTCTTCCGTCCTTGAACATTCCACCCTGAATTTAAAAAGAAGAATAAATCTCATCACCCTCCCCCACCAGATCATTAAGATCATTAAATAAACAGCATTCCTGTTTATACTTATGGATCACAGTGTCATTCGTTTTGGGAAGAAAGAACACACAGAAACTAGTCTAAGAGATAATAATTGATGATGTATCATTCAGCATGCAATACATGTATGTTTGTACATATACATTCTGATAAGAGAAGTAGGTTCATTTGGACAAGGGCTTGGAATGACAGAAGACACATGGATATAATCCTTGTGTGTTACAATTCCTAATTACATTGAGTGTCTTCCCTGCAGAATGAAATGCTAGAAGAAGGCCAGGAGTATGCAATCATGTTATACACATGGAGAAGCTGCTCAAGAGCCATTCCCCAGGTAATGGACTCTACTGTCATGCAATTTGTGAACTTCTGTCTTGTTTTGGGGTGGAATTACACAGACAGAGATTTGTTAGTGAGATCCAAAGTGGAGTCTGTTTCTGAATTCCAAAGTGGAGTCTGTTTCTGAATTCCTGATTTGTTAAGCTGGGCATGCCATTTAGCACTTGGGGACCAGTTGGACTTTATTTTTTTATAGGGTATTTATAGCATTACCACATGGGGTTTGTGTCAGTCTTACGTTTTGGATCAAGAGCAGTATAAGGGTAATGTGCTTTAAAAAGAAAACTTTTGATTGTGGGATCTGCTTGAGGTCAACATTTCAGTCAAGAGAATGGACTCTTCCCACTCCCCAGTTTAATTCTTAAATTCAAAACAGGTAGCATGGCACATAACGATTAACATTCAGGTTAAACATACAAGTTTCTAGACACTATTACTCCAAGGTAGCCACTTTCTAAAGGTCAGAGCTACACAGTGCTTTCTTGATCTGTATAAAAAAAAAAGCCCTGCTGTGAATAGGGCACAAGTCAGCTTCAAATGTCTGGGAGTGGCTGTACAGGAGTGGGGTGGGAAGAATATTAAGAGGCATCAGAAAACTGAACACAATTATTATCATGAGTTGACTCCTTTCTTTTTTACAGATTTGTAATGCAATTATTTTTTATACTGAAATGCAAGGAAGGCTTATCCTGTGGTTAAAATATTTAGAGTAGAAGTCAAGTAATCTGTTTTAATTTACAGTTCTGGCCCTATTTTAGTGCATGATTTTGAGCAAGTGGCTTAATTTGGAAAGGTTGCACCTTACACACCCTACGGAGGTGTTTGACAACTGAATTACTCACTGTAAGGTAGAAGGAGAATCTTAGATTGTTTTGGGTTTTTTTACATATAGTTAAGTTTAGAAGATTAGCATAAGAGTACCAAACCTGGAAATTTTTGTCTTTAAGTTAGTCTCTTTAGGATGATATTGCATTTTTTCAGGATCTTAGTTGCTGAGGCTTTTTCAGGGAAGATTGCAAATATAACAACCTCTTTAATTATCCACAGGTCAAGTGCAATGAGCAGCCTAACAGAGTAGAAATTTATGAGAAAACTGTGGAAGTTCTGGAGCCAGAAGTCACAAAACTGATGAATTTTATGTATTTTCAGGTAAAAGGAATGGAAACAAAATTTGTCAGTAGGCTTGTAATTTTATATTCCTGTTTTGTATACATCATATTGTGTGCTCAGGTACTGAACCTAGTCATTATATCTCAGAAAAAAGACACCATATTCCTCACAGAAGGGCAGAATTTTTAATGCCTGTCTTAAAAATTGGAGTCAATCTCCATTAAGACTTTCAACATAAAGTCAAATGTAATTACATATAGTCCCTATGCAGCACATGGGGACAGAGACCTGTTACTTCAGGAAGAAAGGAAATAGAAATATAATGTGTTTCACTTGTATAATAAAAACATGTCAGCACAGAAACCATTTGCTGTGGAGTGAGGGATCCACAAGTCTGGACAGCAGAGCAGCAGGTGCAACTTTGCTATGGCGATTCATAACTGAGGCAAGCTAACCCAGTTGTTGTGACCTGCCAGCCACCCGAGCTGGAGAATAGCAGTCTGTCTTGCCTTCTCCTCCCTCCTGGCAGCTTGCCATCTCTTTCAATGGACTGAGGATGTTTCCAGGCATTATTCAAAGATGGAGCAGCTAGAGCCTGTGAGGCCTGGAGCACACAGGAAGGAGGAGGTTGTTGTACTCAGTAAGACCCCCGGTTGGGGAAGACAACAGGAAATGTTACATTTCATTCAGTCTCCTTTCATTCAAGCAGATTAGAGCTTTAAAGTCAGAACAGATTCCTTTTTATGTTTGAAGTTGCTGTCTTTTTGGTATTTGTAATCTCCATCTGAAATGGCCCTGGTGTGCACTTGGAAATAAGCCCTCAAATAAACATGTGCCAGGATGACTTAACAGAGCTGGCATGTACAGTGTGCTGTGGATTTTCGTTTGTTTGTTTGAAGGGAGCATTCCTATAATTTGCCTTTTAATTCATATATACTTCCTCACCAAAGAGCATGAAATCCCTTTCTTTCTGGGGGATTTTAAATTTCATAGAATCACAGAATAGTTTGAATTGGAAAGGATCTTGAAAACCATATAATCCAACCCCCCTACAGTGAAAAAGGGGTATTTTTGAGTAGATCAGGTTGCTCAGAGTCCCGTCTAACCTGACCTTGAACACTTCCAGAGATGGGGCATCCACAGCTTTTCTGGGCAAGCTTTTCCAGTGCCTCACCACCTTCATAGTAAAAATCTTCTTTGTATCCAATCTAAATTGACCCTCTTTTAGTTTAAAAACATTACTCCTTGCCTTGCCCTATTTTTTATTTGTACTTTTAATTACTTTTACCTGCAAAGAAGAACCTTGGTTCTTGTGTTAGGCAAACTTGTTGGTAAAAATCACCGATCACCCTTGCAGCAGACATCAAGTACACAGTGGAGGAGCTGAAAGGCCTGTACTCATACCTTGCTAGTTTTGCATGCTTTAAATATTTGTCTGCTTCACTGGAGCTTTTCACAGGACCAGCTCTGGGTACATGATGAAACTTTTCCCCTGGAAATGTCATGACTTTTACTCTCTATTTTTCTGTCTTTTCCCCCCATTAGAGAAATGCGATTGAACGGTTTTGTGGGGAGGTGAGGCGGTTGTGCCACGCAGAGAGGAGGAAGGACTTTGTGTCTGAAGCCTATCTGATCACACTGGGAAAATTCATCAACATGTTTGCCGTGTTGGATGAGTTGAAGAATATGAAGTGCAGCGTGAAGAACGACCACTCAGCCTACAAGCGGTGAGTGCACGGGGCAGCAGCACGCGGCCTTTGCTGCCAGGATTCAGGCCTCCCACGAGATGGCAGCAGTTTCTCTTTTTCTCACAGCTTTTCCTTCAAAAATAGTCTCTTCACGTGTGGGACAAGCTACCTTGAAACTAGGGATGGCTTGACTGTAGTTAGGCAGTTGAATACATCTGTTTTCTCTGTGCTGTTCTTCCAGCAGCAGAAGGTTTTTATGCCTTTAATGCCAAGCTGTCAAATACTTTTGTCTTGGTGTATGCTAAATGCAATGCATATACTTTGTTCAGTAAAGCTTCTGTTTTTAAGTTTAAGAGGAAGCTGGCTTTCTGGTCACTTATGCTACACCTTTTTTGATCTATGCTATTCTTGGCATGCACTTTTGATATTTGTAGCAGAGAGTTGTTATACTTGTTCTTAAGATGCTTCAGCTTTGCTGTTCAAAATCATTGTGATTGCAGGTGTAGCAGGGAAGGGAGGGGGTGAAATACCTGTGGCCAAATTTTGTACATGAACTACCAGATGGTATCAGCTATCTCCTGTTGAACACAGTGGTCAGAGCAGCATCTTTATGCCAGCTCTACCATCTATAGTCTTTCATGCAGAAAACTATTCAGTCAATGACTAGCCAAATTTACCTGTGATGTTTCTACTTGCAGGAGATTTAGTTTCCGCCTCTACCTGTTGTAGTTGTTGGGCCTGGAGACCTCTTTAGCTTACTTGGTTTGCCTTTCTTTTTCTTTGGAGGTGTGTTTCTGTGAAGACTGATTTTTCCTGGGTTGTTGAGTGGCTTGGGTCTATAGAGCCACAGCTGCACTCAGTTGAAGGATATAGCCAATGGTTTTTAATTTGTTTTTTCATTTCATTTTTTATTGGACCACTTAAGTAGTGTTGTAGTGAGGAATTTGGGAGAGCAAAACAGTTTATTTTGGATAAATTAGGTCTATATCTGTCTTCTAGTGAACTTTTCACCTTTTTTTTGAGGAGATAGATTTACTTACAAACAGTCCTGGCCAAGGGAAATACAGTTTTTCTTTTGTTTTTAAAGAGCTGCTCAGTTCCTGCGGAAAATGGCAGATCCTCAGTCCATTCAAGAATCTCAGAACCTTTCCATGTTCCTTGCCAACCACAACAAGATAACACAAGTAAGCTTGAATTGTCTTTTTGCAAGTTACCTAATGCTTTGCAAAAGTATCAAAATAAAGCTCTTCCAGTTTGGTAGTAACTTTTTTCCCAGTCAGTGTAACTAGTTAACTAATATCCTTCTTTTTTTTTTTCTCCAGTCTTTGCAGCAGCAGTTGGAGGTGATTGTTGGCTATGAGGAGCTGCTTGCAGATATTGTGAATTTGTGTGTGGACTACTATGAAAACAAAATGTACCTAACACCCAGTGAGAAACATATGCTTTTGAAAGTAGGTTTCTTTTGGGTACAAAATTTAAAAAAAAGAATGTTGAGGCAGGGCACAGGTGTTTGAATTCCAGATTGTTTCTGGTTGTTTTTGTTTTTTTAAAAGGAAACAGATTAAGCAAATAATTCGCATTACTGCTTTTCCCCATTATTGTCTTTTTGTTGTATTACATGCTAAAATTATTTGAAAGCTTTTAATCCATTTTTGTTTTTCATAAATTGAAGTTGACCCATTTGAACTGCATCCAGTTCTGTGGAATTGTGTTTCACTGAAGTATAATGACAGTAGAAAGGAACTACTGCGTTTTACTTTAGATATGTGTCAAGATTGTTTAAAAAACTTTTGGAAGTGAGGCTGTGTATCAAATATGTCAGGGAACAAGTATCTTGGAATTAGGACTAATAAATCAGTTTAGTTAGCTGTACCAGTAATAAGAAGGTGCTGGGCAATGTGAAATGTGCCTGATTTTATCAGCTGTATGTCTTGCAGTGGAAAAAAATATACCGAGTAAGAACTAAAAAATTGCCTTATGACAAATATTTTGTTTAACTTTTGAAGAGCTCTGTTTGTTAGGAGTAACTGAAAGTCCTCTGAAACCATACATGAACTCTAGACCATTTACATTCTGTCTACAAGGGTGCCTAGTGTGATTTATGTATTTGGGCCTTTTGTTCACTAGAGATGCTTAGAACAAAGTAAGTTTCTTTGTTTGGTTCCTGTAAATACTAAATGGAATCCAGGAATATGCTGAGTTGGGAGGGACCCACAAGATCATTGAGTCCATCTCCTGGCCCTGCACCATCCCCAACCTGAGAGTGTTGTCCAAATGCTTCTTGAGCTCTGTCAGGCTGGTGCTGTGACCACTTCCCTGGGGAGTGTTCCTGTGCCCAAACACCCTCTGGGTGAAAAACCTTTTCCTAATAAATTCCTAACCTTATGTTAAATACTTTGGACAAAATGTAATTAGATTTTTTTTGGATGCTTCTGAGCTCTTGTGTGTATAACTCAGAGAGGCTGAAAGCCTCTGAAAGCCAGAAGAGCAATCACTCAGAGATGTTAGATCTAAACTCCTGTTACCAGATCAGTTTGCATGTACAGAATTTTAATAAATCGGAAGTGAAAAGAAAAGCTCTAAAAATAGCCAGACTCATTTCAGTGAGGTTTTTTATGCTAAACCATTATACAAAAAAGCAGCATCCTTTAAGGGTAACTGATCAGGCTAATGCTAATGTAAAAACTTCTAATACAGTAAAAAAAGAATAGTACAGAAATGTATGTATTAAAAAATATATTCTGTTTGAAGGAGGTTGGGTGTTTCAGGACTGGTTTTAAAATGTTACTTCTTTAATTATATGAGGAGCAGACTTAGAGGTTTTTACTTCTGAGATCCTTTTGTGGAAGGTTTAATTTTTTCCTTTTTCAGGTGATGGGCTTTGGATTATACTTGATGGATGGAAGTGTCAGTAACATCTATAAGTTGGATGCAAAGAAAAGGATAAATTTAGCCAAGATAGACAAGTACTTTAAGGTTGGTTAAGATGTGATTTTAAAGGTAGTTTCTCTTGTATTTTAAATATATTTAAATAGAAAAAGAAGATCTCTTTGGGTTATAATATGGGTAAATACTGGTTTCCTTTCACTATGATTTGTGTTACTAATTTATCTAATCTGATTTGTTCCCTGTGTACAGCAGTTGCAGGTTGTCCCACTGTTTGGTGACATGCAGATTGAACTTGCAAGATACATTAAGACCAGTGCCCATTACGAGGAAAATAAATCCAGGTAAGAAGGAGAATGAAACAGAGAGGAGCATCTTGGATGGGGAAGATCTGACCCTTGGAGTATATTTTCATACTCACCTGTTAGTCCATGCATTTGTGATAATTAATAGGATTTTCACTTTGTCATCTTTTTGGTGTGGGTATTTCACTATTAATATAATTCGTGTAATGGAAACAGCTAAAGAAACAGATGGTTTATAAACCTTTCTGTGCTACTGAGCTCATTCTTGTATCTGTGACATTTCTTATCACCTGGGTTGGAAGAAATTAATTTTATCTTACACTAATTTAGTTTTTATTTTTTCCTTTAAATATGAAAACTTTCATTAAAAGAAATGAAGGATTTTACTAAGCAAGGTGAGCAAGTAGTGCATGGGTGAATAGGCATGTGTACATTGTACATGGAGCAGCAACTTAGCTTGTTCCCCCCTACTTTTTTTTTTGGCTAGGTGTGCAGCACAGCAAAATGGTTGGAAAATGCAGCCAGCTGTTGCATTAATGGATCCATGGTTTCTGGTTATTGCTTTGTTTTAGTGGGCCTTTCTGTGCTCCTCCAAGACCTTGCCTCTATGCAGTTACATGAATTTAGAATGCTGTGCTTTGCATTTTAATTCCTGCAGAAAAAAACACATAACTTGCATGTAATTGCTAAGAGAAAATCAATGGCAATGGGCCTACTGAGCTACTAAAAATATGAGGCTACTTAACATGATGTTCTTGGTAGCATGTTTCTGTGTGCCTCTTCATAACATGTTAATAGTCTTGATAATGTCTTTTTTATAGGTGAGAGCATACTATACACTCTTCAGAGTTCAACAAGAATAAAAAATATCTGCAGGAGGCTAGATGTATCTTACAGCCTATACCTGTGCTTCTGCCCTACCTTTTAATCCTTTTTGGTCTTGTTCTAATCTTTGTTCTTGTGCCCTTAAAGAGAGATGCTGGTTTGTATTTCATAGCAGCAGCCTTTAAAAAAACAAAAAGAAATCTCCCAAAAGAGAAAAGAAAAATTGACCAGTTTTTTCTTAAGACTTGGAAGAAGTGCTATTGTGCAGAGGTAGAGGTATGAAGAGAGGAAAAGCCTCTAACAACAGAGAAGGAAATGTGTAAAAAAAAGAAAGGATTGCATTATGGATCTTTCTTTACAGTATCAATTGTGCTGTCTATTGTCAAAACTGATTTAGGTGGGTTTTTTTTTGTCTTCTGAACCAGATGGACATGCACATCTTCCAGCAGCAGTCCCCAGTACAATATATGTGAGCAGATGATCCAAATCAGAGAAGACCACATGCGTTTCATATCTGAACTGGCTCGTTACAGCAACAGTGAGGTGAGTGGGGTTAGAGCTATGTGTGCAAATGGCACAACACTCATTAACAGTTATTATTAAATATCTGAAAAGCAGGTAGATCTCTGGCTAAATGACAAAGCTTGGCCACCTGAGTCAATAAAAGCTGATTAGGCTGCAAGTATAATCCCCATTCTCTGAATTATATTTGACATAATAATGATACATCATACAAACTCTTAACATCCTTTGGCCTCTTTATGTATCTCAGATTTATCCTAGAAATTTTGGTATGTCTCATTTAGAATATGTAGTCCTTATTCCACACATGTGCTAGTAAGAATTTAAACAAAACTAAGTTAAGATTAGTAAAAGAGTACAGAAATGCATATGTATGCATATGTATGCACACATTCGTACATATATATAGTATCTAGAGACAAAAATGACTATATATATCATATATAATTGGTATCTTGAATTCATCTGCAGCAGTATTGTAGTCATTAGTGATTTCCATCTATTGACCAAAATCTGTGAAATTTCCTGAGTATCTAGAAGAAAAAGCTGATGTTAGATGGTAAAGCAGGTGTTGGTATATGATGCTGTTTTAGTGCTTCAGTTGATGTAGAAATTTGGCTGTGGGTGCCAAACACAGCATCTTCGGATGTGGATTTGGACATAGATTTTTAAATTTTTAAAATTTTTTAAATTTTTATAATGTCTAGGTGGTGACTGGGTCTGGTCGACAGGAAGCTCAAAAAACAGATGGGGAATATCGGAAGCTCTTCGATCTCTCTCTTCAAGGCCTGCAACTTCTCTCCCAATGGAGTGCCCATGTCATGGAAGTGGTATGTTACATGGGAAATAAAAACATGAAAAAGAGGTGGCTTGGTGAGGTTAGACAGAATAAAATTGCTTTGCTTTACTGGACTGAAAAATGTATGTTGTGTTTCCAAAGGGTCTCTGAATATTCTGAATTGGAAGGGACCCAACAAGAATCTTGTTCCCTTAGTTTCCCCTCTTCCTTCACTCCTTTTCTCTTTCTGCTTCAAATCTCATTCTTAGAGGAGGGCACATGAAGTCTTCAGAGTCTAGGAGTAATGTTGTTGCTTTGAAGATCCAGTAGCTTGTATCTCACACAGTACATTCAACTTGTTCTATTTAGTGGATAGGCTGTCACCTGTGAACCTTCCCCAGATGTTTTACTATCACTCTTGATACTAACATTTTGTAGATTAAGACTTCATCATTTCCTTCTAAACATTTTTTAGAATCATACTGTTGGAAACATCTGTACTGACATGCAGTCACTGAGGAGGTGACAGAACACCTCCTTCAGCTGGCTGTGTTTAGACATCACCACTGAATAAATAGATGGAAGCATGTACGGTTTTAACACACAAAAATGGATGGAAGGGCTCCCATTGGTTTAGATTGGGCTTTTAGTCAAAAGGAAAGTAAATGCAGGAAAAGGAAAATGTGTGAGGACATGAGTTTTTTCTCTATATTGTAATAGTTTGTTTTAAAAACAGATGCCAGTTAGAAAAGTGACTGTGCTTTTTTGTAATAAGAAGCTGCTTAAGGCAGAAATTGAAGAGGAGGATGCAGGAGTCCTTGTTATGCTGCAGACACTGGATAAAAGCTGAATCAAAACATGTTCTAGGAAGGGTTGAAATGTGACTTCCTGTATGACAGAAACCAGACTTGCTCCTCTTCTGCCTCAGATGTCTTGGGGGCATGAAATAATTTGCACTATGTGACTCCACAGTGGGCATAGCTGGTGAACCAATTTTCTCTCTCATTTGTATTTTTAACTGCCTCTTTTAAAGGCCAGTAGATGAGTCATGCTTTTCCCTGTATTATCCTATTCCTGTTTAAATCCACAGTGTATTTAATGGTGAAAAACTTGTTCTCCTTTTCTCTTCTTAGGGGAGTTTGCTGTCATCTATTCCTTGCCTCTGCAGCTCCTAGACTCGCACCCTTTATTTCTGTCATCACTAATTGCTGCATCCAGGGTGTCTTCACAATGAAAATCTTCCTATTTTATTATATCTCTGCAGGAAGTCTCTCTTAGCTCTGTTTCTGTCCTACTTATTCCAGGACAAACTTTCTCTGGGCATCACAGCAGGTTTTTTGGCTATTCTCACTACTTTTCATTGTCTTTCTAGTTTGAATGAATTCCCATAAATACTTCTCATCTAAGTTCAAGTTTGTGTTCACCTTCTTCCTCTTCTACTGAGAATTTATTCTGATAGGGAGTATTCTAATTATTTACCTGTCTCTACCTTCACTGAGTATCCATGAACATAGTTACATGCATCATGTTCAGATAAAAACTTGCAGCATATGTTTGTTGCGCATCTTAACCCTGTCATTTTAAGGCCCCAAAGAACTTCTTTGTTTAATCATTTCCCCAGTGCCCTCTTTGTAGCACTCAGGTTTGTAGGGCGTGATGCTCCCCTTTGCTATAGGTGAATTGATGCTGTTAATCCATTATATTAAGCAAATTTACATTGCTCTGTAATCTAATATTTATGTTAAGGTGGTCTTAACCAGATCTTGCTATGTGCTGAACTCAAACTGTGAGAAAATTGTATTTAAATGTGACTAGGATTTTTCACTTTATGTACCCTGATGGATATTAGGCCAGCCTGACACTGCTCAGGAACATTTTGAGCTGTGTTTGCAGTGACTGAAAAGGCAGTATTTAAGAGAATTGCATGCTGTGCAGATCATATTGTCACAGATAATACAGCTGTTTCCACACATTTCAGCCTAGTAAACTTAAAAATCAGCTTTCCACCGCCCCCCCACCCCTCTTTTTGTGTGTGGGTCTGATGGATTTTTTTCTTATGTTCTGAAGTCTTTCTGTGTTTGTCATATTTGAAGCAGAGAAGAAACTTTTGCACAGTAAAAAATGCCCTTAATTGTGATACCTGTTGAGTATGAGTTCCATTTCTTTGGAATAATACAGACTTGCTGGTTTTCGGGGAAAGTTTTTTAAAAAATTATTGTTTGGCATTTCCACCAGATAGTAGTTTCACAATTTACACAAGGTTTGAACATAGTACCAAATACTATTCTTCAAATATTCCTGAAAACACTGTGATATCTCTCAAAGCATGTTATTCGTGTCCAGCTGTGTTTTGTGTTTCTCAGGCATTTTTGTTTCTTTTTGTTCCCCCCACCTTTTTTTCTCCCTCTTCTGCCTTGTGAACTGCAGTACTCGTGGAAGCTGGTGCACCCAACTGACAAATATTCTAATAAAGATTGTCCTGACAATGCAGAAGAGTATGAAAGAGCAACAAGATACAATTATACTAGTGAGGAGAAGTTTGCTTTGGTTGAGGTAAGAGAAATGTTTTTCTATAGGGATTTTCCAAAGATTAATTCTATACAAAAGAGAGCATTCTCTATAGGCATTTTGCATACCCAGTGCAAAAAGACAGACTGGCCTGTGCTGACTCTGAAACCAGTCTGACTCTGTGTTCCTCCATTCAGTAAATGAGGAGCACAGCAAATCCATCCTTTGTCATTTGTAACTTGTTGATTCCTCTCTTCTTATTTCTTATATTTGAAAATACGCTATTTGTACAAATATAGACACAAAATAAAAATATTTTTGTCTGGTTTTTTTTTTTTTTGCAGGTGATTGCCATGATCAAAGGTCTTCAGGTGCTGATGGGACGAATGGAAAGTGTTTTCAATCATGCCATTCGTCATACAATTTATGCAGCTCTTCAGGACTTTGCCCAGGTCACACTTAGGGAGCCATTAAGACAAGCCATTAAAAAGAAGAAAAATGTCATTCAGAGGTAGCATTACTGTTTTCATATTTTTCTATATTCTTTTCTCCAGTCCTTAGTAAATTAGTTGCAGAATTACACAGATGTTAAATTTTATCTAAGTCTGTACTCCCAGTCTGTCTGGCATTCATGGTTAGCTTGGTTGGATATGAATTGAAGTTGAAGCAGTCTGAAATTAAAAATGAATGGCTGCCAGCATGGCTGCAGCAGGAGTCCAGGTTGTCCTGAGCCTCTTAGGACTACTTTAGGAAGTCTTGTGTTCCCTGTTGTTCATTTTTATTTTAAGAAAATACAAATGCAGTAATAAGGAAACCAAAATCAGTGTTTGTATTTTGTAGAAAGCTATCACTGTCCACTTTATTATTCCAGTGTTTCCTTTCTTTGTGTTTTATATTTATCGTACTCTCTCTTCTCTCTGCCTCTCTTAGTGTTCTGTCTTATTTCTCAGCTTCTCCTGCTTTTGGTTTATTAGCCTTACACTTCTCTTCCAGTGCTCCATCTGCCCACACTAATTGGTGACATTTCCTGACCTTCTTTTTTTTTGTCCCTAGTTGTTTGCTTTTAATCTTGACTTGTTTGTCATGCGTTTACTCCCACATTTCATTGCAGAGCTCTTAGAGGTGAAAGTCCTTAGCTAATTAGGCTATTGCTAAGTGCTCTGTCTGCCACAAAAATATCATCATAAGCTAAAAATAAATAAATTGCTCCACGTTATCAGGTTTTCAGGGAGAGTGTTTTTGTCACAGGATTTTAATGAAATAGAAAAATATTCCTTTCATACCTGCTCAGATTTGGGATGAAACATTTTCTTGATCATTCAGCATGTCACAGATTATGTCTGACTGTGTTCCTGGGAAGTATCTGAGTTCCAGTTCAGTATTTGGACCTAAAAGTATGAAGCTGTTTGTGTAAATTTTAGCTGAATTCTGGAATCTGAATTTCTTCTGGAAACAGGAATTCTGCTTTTTTTCATTTCAAGCCATCATTAAGGTGGTTAATAATCTGTTTTGGTTTGGTTGAATGTTAATTGGATTGATAGTGAATATGTATTCATATTAGTATGAATTTGGTTTGATTGATCCAGCTCTGGGGTCCTCAACACAAGAAAGATGTGGACCTGTTAGAAAGGGTCCAGAGGGCCATGAGGATGATCAGGGGGCTGGAACACTTCTGATACGAAGACATGCTGGGAGAGCTGGGGTAGTTCAGTGTGGAGAAGTAAAGGCTCTGGGAGGCCTTACTATAGCTTTCCACTACCTTAGAGGGGCTTATGGCAAAGAGGGAGAAGGATTTTTATGCAGGCAGATAGTGACAGGACAAGGGGCAATGGTTTTACTGAAAGAGGAAGGCAGGTTTAGATTAGGTATTTGGAAGAAATCCTTTATTTGGAGGGTAATGGAGCACTGTAACGCTTTGCCCAGAGAAGTTTTGGTTGCCCCATCCCTGGAAGTGTTCAAGGCCAGGTTGAATGGAGCCCTGAACAATCTGATGTAGTGAAAGGTGTCTCTGCCCTTGGCAGGGGGAAAGTTGGAACTAGATGTTCTTTAAGAGCTCTAGACTACCTTTTCTGATATACAGCATGGAGTTGTTATTTTGTGGATGTGTCATTCTTGAAAACATTGGTGAAATTTTTTGTTCTTGGTTGGAATTACCCTGAGCTTGTGAATGCTGTCGCAAAGTTTCTGTGCTCGTGGAAGAATGCTTAAAAAAAGTAAAGTGTTCTATCAGGGCACTTGGATGTGCTGCAGTCTGAAGTTGTGGGAATTGTGTTCAGTGTTTTGCAGGCCATAAGGAAGACAGTGTGTGACTGGGAAGCAGGTCACGAGCCATTCAATGACCCAGCCCTAAGGGGAGAGAAGGACCCCAAAAGTGGATTTGACATCAAAGTCCCAAGACGTGCAGTTGGACCCTCCAGCACGCAGGTATTTTCCTGTCTGGTGGTTGTGATGCCTATCAACAATTATTGCATGAGGTGTTTTCTTTCTGTCCTGAATTATTTTAAAATTGCAGGTTTTATTGTGGTCTTCTCTTAATGCCAAAAATCTACTCTGATTTATATTTGCAAAATTAGATGCACTTAACCAAGATCCTCTGCCTGGATTGCTGTAATTTTCTACTCTGATACATAATTTTTCCAAGGGTTCAATCTCTTTAATTTGATTTTCTGGGAACAAATATTTTCTCATTGAGCTCCTAATGTTTTTAAATAATATTTTTGAACTATATGAATTATTTATTGACTGACTCAAGACTGATTTCTATCTCTGGTATGGCTGGTGAAATTTTTTTTCTTAAATCACACTATTCAGTAGATGTCTAGTAATTTTAAATTATGTTTAAAATATAAATGAATGTCTGTTAAAAGAAGGGAAAGTATATGACTTCTGACAAAATCCCTCACAGTGTTCAGCAATGAATGATAAAGCTGGTCCCTAGAATCTAATTTGTCTGCTGCTGCCACTAAAATGATGTATTTCAAATGTTTTCTGTGGTAGTCATCAAAATCCCATACATAGATGCTCATTCTTGTTACCTCCATATAGTTCTCTTTCTTATTTCATTTGTGGATGTGTTTGGAGAATGTATGGTCTGATATTCATGGCTTATCTGAGAAAATGAGGTACTGAGTACTTGGGGTGAAAAATTGAAGGCAACTGTGGTTTGTGAAGGCAATCTTTTAATACCTAAAATCTCTGGGAAAGAGAACACATATGGTTAATAATTTGGGATGATAAAATGTTGCTTAGTTTGTGATAAGATTAGTTTAATGAAGATTTTGTTTTGATAATTGCAGAAAATGGTTTTGATTTCTAATTTCCTGGGGTGAAAGAAAAGGTTAAATATCACCACCAGTTTGCTTCTCCTGTGCTTTAAGGGCTTACTTCACCTTTGCAACAGGCTGTTTAGAGTATGTGGTTCTTTCTGCTTTTTCTGCTCTTAAGCTGGCACGCTTCTCTGCCTGGGTTGACAGAAAGGCAAGAGGTCAAATTTTAGATAGGTTTTCCTCAGCTTCATGTGATTCTAAAATGGCTGTATATAAATGGGTAATTAGTGCTAAATAATTTTTAAAATATTTTGATAAACTAATGGCTCTCTGAGCATCCTCTGAAATGAAAGGGAACTTTCCCTTTGCTTGAGGGAGCTCCAGATTGCGGTGATTTTTCTGAACAACCTTTCTGTATGACCTCCTGTGCATGCTTACTGTGCTGCTTTTCATTTTTAACAAACTAACATGTTTTCTCTGCTTCTCTTTCCCGTTCCTTATTTACCCATGTGTTTTTATTAACGGATTCTCTTCCCCTGCCTGCCCCTGTCTGTTGGTTTTTAGCTCTTCATGGTTCGCACTATGACAGAGTCCTTAAACTCTGCTGAGCTGTTGAAGCAGCTCAAGTCTCTGGGATTGGAAAAGCTATTGCATGTGACACACAAGTTTCTGAGGCAGTCCTACATCTATCCGCCTCTTTTAAACTTTGGTGGTAAGACATTACTTATTACTTTTACTTTTTGTGGTGATATGAACTGTTCCACTGCAAATGGTCTGCTGCTGAGTGTCAGTGGAGGTCCCCTTGGCACGGGTAGGCATTTGTGCTGGTGTGTAGGCTAGTGCTGCATCTGTTCCTCTTGCCTCAAAGGCTTTTGTCCACACAGTGCCAGTTTTCAATTTGAAGTGGAGCAGTCATTTACTGATAGTAATTCTCAGTGTTGCTCAACTAATGTACCATGTGTATTTTCCTTTTTTCCCCTCCCCTTTCCACCGTAATTGTTTCCTTTAATGATACAGCTTTACATGGTGAGAACTATGTTAGAGTCCCTCATTGCTGACAAAAGTGGTTCCAAGAAAACCTTGAGAAGTAGCCTTGAGGGGCCCACCATATTGGACATAGAAAAATTCCATCGCGAGTCTTTCTTCTACACTCATTTGATAAATTTCAGTGGTAAGATATGTAGATGATCAGTGTCCAGCTTAGCATGTCCTAACACCTCTAACACGATCTGGAAAATGTTTCCGATTGCCTAAGTCAACTTAACCTTTGGTTTATTTATCAAAAGCCTTGGTCTGTCCAAACTTTTTCTGAGATGGTACTTAGCATTGTGGTGGGATTTTTATTTTGACTTGTTATATGTTTGTTTCTAATGCGTCAAATTTCATATTGTTACCTCCTTTTTCTATTTTATGTATGTATTTACATAAACAGTAAGCCTATACACACTGAAATTTTTTAAAAGGAAATAGTTTTTGTGTTTTGGGAGATTTTTTTTGTTGTTTTTGTTTTAAGTACAGAGGAAACAAATTCTCTGTTGTGGTAAATTTGATGTCATTTCACTACTCTTACTATTCAGTTAATTGTAATCGGAAACATGCTGTCCTAAAGAATTCACCTACTGACATTGAGTGTACCTAGTCCTTGTCATCACCATGCTGTGTTGTCTTTCATTTTTGTTTTGCTGCTGGTCTCCTTTACCCTTGGAGAAGGGGGAGCCTGTTGATACCAGTCATTGTGCTAACGGGGGAACAGCACTGCAAAAGGTCTTCAGAAGGTCTTAGTGTCAAAAGCTCATTCCTGTTTTAGTTCACAAGCCTTTGGGAAAGGAATTGTACCAAGTGCTTTCTGGAGAGGTGGGAAGCACACCTCTGTGCCCTTGATGGCATCTTTAGAAACTCGTTGTTTTAATGCCTACTTCACGTGTCTGTCTGTCATTCTCTGCCCATCTAATCAACAGGAACATGTGGAGCAATTCAGTTCTCCATAGGGAGGGATGGTACTGGTAGTTCCAGTGCAGTTTTGCCTCCTTCACTTACTGCTTCCCAAATTCAGTGTATGGCTTTCTCAGCCCCCAGCTGAGAAATTAAATTAGAAATCCATTTTTACTAGCGTACATAGCTTTTATGTTTAACTGATAGTTTTGTCCACCTCCACTCTTTTTTTTTTTCTATGAGAAGGCACCACTTTGGGGGTCAGTGAGGAGTTCAAAACTCTTACAAAAAGTCATGGGCTTTACATTTTGAATTTGCTTTAGATTATTTGGCCTGTGTACAGCTCTAGTGACTTGCACCTGCTTTTTTTGTTTTGCATTGCATCATCAGAATCACAGTTGTATTGTACCTGATGTATTTCTATAAGAAATGTAATTCTCCCTTATTCATTCTGAAAGAAACTCTGCAGCAATGCTGTGATCTGTCCCAGCTGTGGTTCAGGGAATTCTTCTTAGAGCTAACCATGGGCAGAAGAATCCAGTTTCCCATTGAGATGTCCATGCCTTGGATTTTGACGGATCATATTTTGGAAACAAAAGAGGCATCAATGATGGAGTAAGACCTGCTTGTGCTCTTCCACTGAATGATTATTCTTAATGATTGCCATTCCTTATTAGAATGTTGCTCCTTTAATTGGTTTTAACAAGTAGTCATTGAAAAGATATTCTAAACATGAATGAAATTTTTGTTTTACATTTGCCTGTTTTCAGAGTCTCTAAGTTTTCTTTTTGAAGTGAGTATTTAAAATGCTAAACCTTTCATATCATTGCACCAGCCACATATTTTGCTCCTTGAGTTCTCCTTACTTATTCTTCGAAGATTTCAAACATAATGTACAGTGGTTAAAGCCTAGTTCCATTTTGATAGACAGCTAGAAAACCAGTTTTAGACTTCAAACATATCTACACTTTTTCTTAAACTAACAAATATTTTCTTAAAGGAAAAATTGTGATCCTTTTTATATAAACTAAAAAAGGAAAATACCCTGTTTTCGTGAACCACTTGTGGATTACAATATTGACTGGCTTACTTCATCTTGACTGCACCATCCTAAAGAATCATAACTTTTATACACGTGTTTTATTCTTTTTCTTGCAGGTATGTTCTGTATTCTTTGGACCTTTATAATGACAGTGCTCATTATGCACTTACCAAATTTAAGAAGCAGTTCCTCTATGATGAAATTGAGGCAGAGGTAAAGTAACCTTACCTACTTAGCTATAGAAAAATCTGTACCTGAATGTGAAAATCATGCTGAAGGGCAAGGCCTTTTTAAGAGATTCAGAACAGCTGGAGATAACAGAAAAACTGAGAAGACTGACCAGAAGATGAGTAACTGGATGGGTGATAGGTTGTGAGGAAAGCTGTAGATATGTGCAAAAATGCTTCACATTAATGCTGAAAATTGTAGACCTCTGCAAAAATCCTTCACATTAATGGTGAAAAATGAACTACATCTCTTGTACTGGGAAATTCTGATCTATTAACTTCTTTTACTATGTTTTATAAACAGTGGGAGGTCTTAGAGCAGCTCTTTTAAAAATTTTAAGTATCTCTAAACATATGATATTTTTCTCCCCAAGGTAAACCTGTGTTTTGACCAATTTGTCTACAAGCTGGCAGACCAAATATTTGCATACTACAAGGCAATGGCTGGCAGGTAGCTATTCCTTCCACTATGAGAGCTTTTCTTCACACTTTTCTGCTTTGCTTTGCTGTTTAGTATACCTTAAGCATTTTATTCCTTTCTTCATAGCCTGCTTCTGGATAAACGGCTGCGTTCAGAGTGCAAGAACCAGGGAGCAACCATTCAGCTGCTGCAGTCCAACCGCTACGAGACACTGTTGAAACAGAGACACGTTCAAGTGAGTTAACTCCTGCATCTTGTATCTGAGTTGCTTGGAAGCTTTCCAGTGGTGTTGATTTATGTAGGTAGACAAAACTCATTTTGTGCTTCATATTCTGTCATCTCGGTAGCATAACTGAACACTTGAGATCTGCATTTTTGTCACATGAAGGTGTAAAATAAGAAAGAAAACTTAAAAGATCCTATTTTAATGCAAATGTCTGCTGTAATTAAGAAAACATGAGCCACATAGGAATGCCATTGGTGGTAGTGTTGTCTCCCTAGTAATGTCTTTCACCAGTGTTCAGTATGTTGTTGGCATAATATCATGGAAGCATGAAATGCTGATATAAGTACTTAAATGTAGATGCAATGCGTACTTTTTTTTTGGAGAGAATTGGGATTCAAATAGTAGTACCACATTTGCTCATGAATGTATAAGTTTTGTCCATCTGCTTTGTTTCAGTGTGTTTGGGATGCAAGTTCACAAAGTGAGAGTCAGTTAATCTGGGGAGTCTCATAGTCCTTGTACAGTTTGTCTTGTAGCCTGGCTGCCAGTTCAGAGCCTGACAGCATGTTTTGCTTTAGCTCCTTGGCAGGTCCATAGACCTGAACCGGCTGATCACGCAGCGCATTTCGGCAGCCATGTACCGCTCCATGGAGTTGGCCATCGGCCGCTTCGAAAGCGAGGATTTGACTTCCATTGTGGTGAGTGTTGCACTGCCATTCTGCCAGATCACTGACACACCAGTTGAGGTGGAACAACCCCAAACCTACTGCACCCGAGGCGTTGGGAGCAAAGTGTAGAGAAGGCAGTTACTTGGAGCTGTGAGAAAACAAAGCAAGCAATTACCTTTTGCTTTAAATTTTTGTCAGTGCCCATTTCTGCCCATGCTTATAAATAAATTGCACATCAAAAAAAACAGCCTTGTGCTTGGTAGAATCAAAATTCATTTATTTACTCAGGCAGCTTGCTTTTGTAGCATGACAAAAATATTTTTTTTGTGAAGGAAAGAGATCTGACTTGTGCCTATGGAAGAAAAGCATCTGTGCAATATTGAGGTGTCCTTTTGAGTTAGTTTCCTGATTAAAATGCTAAAAGCCATATTTTATTTCAAGACAGCATGAATTTGACAAGTAAACATGCAGTCAGCAAGAAAAATATCAGGCACGTTGAGTTCTGCTAGAATGAAAAATCAATTAAAACTTCTGCAAAAGAGTTTATTGTTGTTCTTTCTGTAATAAGATTTTTACCAGTGACATTTTGTCATGCAGTTAACTATCTTGTTTAATTTCATTCTTTACTGAAGAGAAGTCAAACACTGAGGCCCTAGAGCCTGTTGACTTCTGAATGCTTGGTTTTTTAACTTTGAATTGTTGAAATGCAGTTTTTCTTTGTTATGTGCAGTACACTCTTAGTGACTGAGTGAACAGAAACCATCAATGATGTGTTCCTTAGGTCACAGGTTCTTATTCTTTGAGTAAGAGAGTGACAGAACTGTCCCTTTACCATGCTCCTCAGAAAGAAACTGATCCAAATAGATTAAGTGAACTGTAATTTTTGCTGTTTTTCAAGATGAATAACTTAAATTAAGGTATTTACAAGACTGAGCTATTATTTTCTCCTCAAACTGGTCTTAATTCTGTAGTAATAATCATAGTGATTTTTTCCCTTGAACTAACTTGCTTACAGGTATAAAGCTCCTTTGAAATACGGAGCACTTAAATCAGAGATTAGTTCATGGGAAAATAGTAGTAGTAGTTTGATACACAGCTAGAGGAAGCCATTGGATATTTCTTCAGTAGGTCACTACACAATAATCTTTAAAAGCAGTATTTTGATTTTTGAAGTAAAGGTTGTGTCTTGTTTTTTTCAGTGTCTGATGGCAGATATGGAGTTACTTTATTTTATTTTAAAGAAATTGCCTGAACAGATACTAGGAATTTCTTGTCAAGAGGAGAAACATTATGAAATGCAGTACTCATATAGAGTAATGTAGCCTGCAGCTAGTGATTTTGTGGATACCTTCACACCATTTGTAAATGTCTGATCTGGTCTTTCATTGCATTTTTGTACATCCTTCACTGGAATAGACTGTGAGAAGGATTTATGGTAAATGTGATGTTATTCCTAACATTACCACTGCAATAGTTAGTTTACCAGTTACTCTGCTGAGCAGAAATTACTTTGTGATTGTTTGTAAAGCAGGAAGTGCAGAAAGGTGCTTTTGGCCTATGTTTGATCCTATTCAAGTTGGAGTTTCAAGTTTTGCTCAGTGGAGGAGTGTTGGTACAGATCTGTGTTTGAGACCTATCTGTATCTGAATACCCTTAAAGTCTCAGAAGGTTTAAGAAACAATCCCAAGAGAACTGATTCTGTCCAGCCCTTATTTTTAAAGTAAGAGACTGGGAGAGAGTCAATTGTTCATTTTGACTTATTTCTAGTCTTCTCTTCCCTCAAGGTTATTTATGTACTTTGTTCAGTTTCTCCACTTTATCAAATGCATCATTCTCTTTCTTTCCCCTTGTTTTTCGTAGGAGCTGGATGGCTTGATAGAGATAAACAAAATGACTCACAAGCTTCTGAGTAGATACATGACCTTGGACAGCTTTGATGCCATGTTCAGAGAAGCCAACCACAATGTTTCAGCCCCTTACGGCAGAATCACTCTTCATGTCTTTTGGGAACTCAATTATGATTTCCTTCCAAACTACTGCTACAATGGATCAACTAACAGGTTAGCAAGGCAGCTTTTTTATTTGCAGCTTTTTGTTTATTCTCCCACCCTTCTGCTACTTCCTTCCTAGCAAGTGCTGACAAGTTCATCTCCATTCATTTGGTGTTTTCCACTTCTAAGGCTTTACTTCAAATGAAGCAGCATGAGTCATTTTACCAAGTACTGTTAAATGTATGAAAGCCTGTTATTTGTCCACAATAGAAGGCAAATGGAACCACAGCATCCAAATTCTGACATTTTGATGACGTAGTTATGATATGCTGAAAAACAAGTATGTCAAAACACTGCTAAGTGCATATCAGGAAGGTATTTTGAAACAGGATCTTCAAGGGTGAGATGACGGAATAAAATTATAGTCCTGATTCTGTGCTAGTGTGAAGAAAAATATTCTTTCTGTGAATTATTTCTGATATTTATATAATTCTTATTTCTGATCCTTTCTGTTCAGTTCATACTGAACTCTTCCTTTTGGGAGAAAGGAGGAGTTCAGTATTCACTGGAAACTGCAATTGTAGCCTTTAAGGAGAGTGAGTAATGGAAATAGAAAGAGGAAGGTAGGATCTAAGGTTTGAATGAGGGGGAAGCACAGTGTTCAGAATTTTGCATATCTGTGCTTCCTGCTCGTGTGCTGTTTTTAGGATTTGTGTTACTTTTAGCCTTTACTCAGGTTTTGGTTAAAGCCCCATGCAGTGACAGTAAAGTGATAGTGAATATTGAGCTGTAGGAAGAGAAGGAAGCCTGTTCTCATCTTTTACTGTCTCCTTGGAGAGCTTTCCTTGTCTGACATGTTCTGTGATGGTTGTGTTGTATTTTAGATCCAAGATTCTGTCTGCAAAGAAAAAAAAAGAGTGTTTTTTTTTTTTTGTGGTTAAGTTTTACCCGAGAAACTTCTGTTACAGGAATCTGTTTGCACAGGAAAATTGAATTTATTTCCGAGGGAGTTTCTGTGCAGTTAACGTATCTGGAGAACAGTATTGGAATATTCAGTGTGCTGTATTAAGAATCATGTAAAATTTTTGATGAAATGCTGCTCTTCCACCCATCAGCTTTATTGAAAGACATTCAGTAGCTCCTGTAGAGTTTAGTCTATGTTCATCCTGACTGCAAGAGCTGTCTTACTGCAGACCACAGCGCTTGAGAAATGGGTGTGAGGGGCCAAAGGACATTAGCAGGATCCTCTATCATTGTGGCTTGTCTGTTTTTAAAATCTGTACACAAGAATTGAGTTAGGCTCAGCTTGTTGGGTAATTAATTCAGGATAATTAATTTAAGAGGTGTTAAAGGGAGCCAGATCTTAGGCAGTATGTGTACCATGTGTCTGATTTCATCACAGAATGCTTTGGTTTCAGTCAAAAGCAGCAGTGTGGAGAGAATTAATGTATGTGTTGCTCATGCTATACAATGCCCTTTGATATTTTTGGTGAGAGAGAGAACAGGAAGTTTTTAGCCTTTTTATAGTCCTTAAGCATATTCATTGCTGCCTTGCTGCTAGCATGAACTTTAAATTGCACCCTCTCAAGTGTACAGGTTATTGAGTGCAAACACAGGAGTACACTGTGAGGAGCTGTGTGAGAGCTGCTGGTTTAATGCTTGACTCTTGTCTTGCATGAAGGTTACATGTAAACAAGGGAACAAAAGCAGCAATTAAAGGCTGGAAGAAAGAGAGATAATCATGATGAGAAGCAGAGAGGTTACTTCGTGGTGTGAGGGGCTGGAGGCAGAGTTCTCAGAAAATGTGTCATACCTGTGGCTTGTCTTTTAATATAACAGCTTGGTATAAGGGTTCTTCTTTTAAAGTTAGTGTTTTGGTCAGATTAACTTGTTTCCACGACCTTTTGAAGCTCTTTTCCCAAGAATAATTGAACATGATAATTTCATATATCTGTGGAAGAGTTCAACTATTTAGAAACCCTGCACGTTTAGTTCAAAAGCTAAAGCTCTTCATGCAGAAGTGCTGAAACACATTGCATGTTTCATTATTTGGGACTTAGGACATTTTTTTTTATATCTGGTAATGTACTGAGATTAGACAGTGAGTCTGCTATTAAAAGATTTAGCAATTTAATAATTGGAGTTGCCATTTATCTGAAATTTAGTCTCATTAATGCTGGCCAGCTGCACAGACTCAGGGACAGCAGTTTATGGAGAAGGAATGGAGAGATGAGTGAGAGAATCTTTGCAGATGATCCTTAGCAGTGAAATCTAGGGGTATTTTTTATCCACCTGTTGACCATCATAAAAGAAAGAAAACAAACCTTTGGATAGTGCACAAGCATATGAACTGCAGATGAGGTCAAAGTTGTCTCTAGTCCAGTGTCCTGATGCTGTCAGTAGCCATAAAGGGGCTGAATATGAAAACAAGGAAGGCTTGAGGTGGTATTTCTCCCAGGAGACATTCCAGCCTCTAGCAATGATTACATGTTTCTGTAAAACAAAAATGGTGGGATGTTAGTGCAGTTGTGGCCCTTTACAGGGGTATTTATTTTTCCCCATTGTTTTGTCCTGTCCCTTTTATAAAAGCTGTGTGAGGCTTTGTTGTCTTTTCTGTGCTGCCTGGGATTGTTTTTCAAGAGTCCTCTCTCATGTTGGCCCTCAGTTGCAGGTCTTGTCAAGCCAAGTCTTTCCACACCAGGAATACTTGTCATGCTTCGGCCTGCATCTGAACTTTTTCCTTGTGAAGTTAGGTTATCTAGATTCAAATGACTCAAATACTCAGTCTTTGTTCCTTTTCCACTGTCTGTAGAGTCCCTTTTTCTGCTTTATTTTCTTTACTGTTTCTAAGCTGATCTTTTCCTTCCTTGACAGCTTGTTTTGTATTAAGGACTAACAGAGGAGCAAGTGTGAGACAGCCTTATATTTATTTGAATTGAAGATTTTCTGTGCTTTCTTGACACAAATGATACAAGCTTTTGGTGACAGTAGTTAAACTAGTAGCTCTATCTCCATTAACACATAACCCAAATCTGTGTTCTCTGGTATAAATTCATGTGTATAGCACCCTTCCAAATGCAGTATGACATGTTTCTTCCAAGGGTGCAGATTTGTCACAGAAGGAGCAAAAAGACCAGCTTTTTATTTTTCACTCTTCCTGACAGCCTCTCCTGCTTCCTTTTGCGAGCTTGCTCTCTCTCATATTGCTTTTGAGACTGGTTTTCATGAGAGAACAGCTGTGTCTTCTTGTGTTGCATATACTCTGACAGTCACCGTTCAGAAAAATTTTCAGCCCTTGCACATAGTGCTGGAGCAAACCTGAAAAGTAGCAGTGAAAACCATCTAGCTTCTGCTACCAAGAGCCAAATGGTACAGGGATATAGACTCATGTAGGCTCATTCATGGGGGTGACTGTACTCAACTGCCTTTCCCCTCCTAAAAAGACAAGCAACCAACCAAAGTCTTTCTGCCAAAAGGAAAAGTGACAGCATTGGATTGGCAGATCTGTTACTCTCTCATGCAGTATTTTCCTTGCTGTTTCTCTGTTCTCTCCATCTTGGCATCCAGGTTTAAGAAGGGTGAGTCAGATCTAGTGTTCACTGAGAGGGGAGAGGGGGTGGAGGGCTACCGTTAGTTCTGCTAGACAGGACAAACTAATTTGAGAATGCTGGAAGCAAAAAGTGCTCATACCAATAAGACAGGGAGGTGCAGAGGAACACTTTCTGCAGGGAGGGATGATTGTCATATCTTATTACTTCTAAGATGAAGCTCAGAAAGTTTATGAATGAGGTTTGTTTGACCTGGTTGCCTCCAAGGCAGCAGGCTCATTGACCAAAGCAGTCTCTTTCAGTTATCTCCTTAAATAGATTATAGTCATTAAAATCATAGAATCATTTAGATTAGTTTATGAAGTGCTCACTATAAACTCCTTCCTGGTAGGTATCACAGAAAAATTAATATTAAATTATTTGATTGCTAAAATACTTACTTTGGGGTCTCATGTTGTCCTCTAGCCAATCACTTGCAAAGCTTTGGTAAGCCAGAAGGCTTTTCATCTGCTTAATCTACTTTGACTGCTTACAACCTGTGCTGATTAAAATGGATAAATTGCTGTGATATCATCAACACTGATTAAAAATGAAACTGATTATCTTGGAGTATGCTGAAACCTGTATCCTACCAGTATCCAGGGGAAAGTAAAAGTTTGTTTAGCTTTAGCTTTGATATTCAAAGAGCTTCAGTCCTTCAAAGAGACATTCCTCTTTCTTGGAGGAGGAGTAGGAGGAAGCCAACCAGCAGAATGTCAGAAAGAAAGAGCACACACATACACACATGGACACTGAAAAACTTTGAAGAAGAGTAGGTGACGCTGGACTGTAAGGTTTTCATATAGCCCTTAGTTTTTAGGGAAGAAATTTCTATTACTTACCTGAATGATGTGCTGGGGTTAGTCACATACCTTCTAGCATGAAGCACTCTTTAGGCTGCTGTAGCCTTAATCTTAGATGCTGCCTCTCCATAACTTAGCAAGTGAATGTTATCTTTTGCCCCTATTTCCTTACTCCTTCTCTTCCTCTCTTGGCCTCTTTCACCCAAGAAAATATAAGCACGTGTGTTTGCTTCAAGTCTTGAAGAAAACTTTAAGACTATTTTGCTACTATGAAGCATTAGAGATGGAGAAACCCCCAAGCATGCAGAGGAGCCCTGGAAAACACACAAGAGTTACTTGAGCATTTACTTGCACTGACTGGTTTATTCCCAGACACTAATTACATTGCAATGGAGAAAAACACACACAATAACTTCTGATAAGTCTAAGAATTATAGTTACAGCTTCCAGAGTCATGGGATGCACCATTTATATGTTGAAACACTCCTTTCCTTGTGAGCATTTTAATTCAGTGGTAGCAAATCTGCTCTTGCCAAATATGTCTGCACACTGAAACCCAGTCTTATCTCAAATGACATGGTATTATGATTTCATTTTAAAGATTCTCTTAGGGCTTGAAAATTGATGTCAGTTTAAAAAGGAGTGGGATTTGGAGAAAAAAAAAAAGGGGGAATAGAGTAATCTCTGGCACTGTCGTATGTTGCAGATTACTTAGAATTCTATCAAATGTTTGCATCATCTCTGGTAAACTCATTAATGAAGTATCTGCAGAATACAGATTCAAGTAATCTCTCTCAAAGGAGAGTTTTCAGTTTCTGTGTAAGTGAGAGAGAAGAGGATAAACTTGTAAGCTGAGGAAATAAAAATGCAAGGAGATCTAAATAATATATATAGTATCAAAAATAATGCATATAAATAATGTTTTTTTCCTTAAAAGCTCTAAATGCAAACTCTTTCTGGACTACAGCAAGTACAAGTATTTTTGGGAGGAGTGGCTAAACTGTGTCTGAACAAGTAGTTGTACCTATTTTTGTGAAGGTTAAAAATACAGAAAATATTGTTCTGAAGTTATAGATTCTCAAAATAAAACACAGTGGAAGTAATTGCAAGCAACATAGTGCAGTTTATACTGGTCTAGGTGATACAATTTTTGATAAGCATGGTTGTTTGTTTTTTTTAACTAGAAGATGAATATATTAAAAATGGAATGTCTCTGTCCTTTCTAGGAAGAATTAATAATGAATAATTAATTTTTGTGTGCTGATGAAATGTAAATATTTTAAACAAAAAAGATATAATTGTATCTTATGATGTTATAGTGTAAGGCAAGTTTTCTTTCCTGAAACACTTTCCTAGATACATTTGTTTTCTCAGGTATCACTCAGATCAGCCTGATATTATACAACCATTTGATGTACACTTCTTAAATAGCTATTTTCCCCCTTTGCTGTGCATATACAGCTTTGCACCATTTATCAAGAAATACTTTTTAATCAAGCTAAAAAATAAAGTAGCCATCCAGCTTGTAAACACACATCCCTCAATAATTTTTCTCTGTTTAGTGAAGTTAAGAAGAATCAGAATTGTAGTGGATATGAACTTCTTCCTGCACAAAAACTGCAGTGCTGCCAAATGTGCATTACACAGTCAACAGGGAATGTCAGGGGGGGAAGATTTGTGCTGCTTGTTCACCAGAGGACTGGGAATGGTCCTTCAGGCTCTGGTGCCCTCAGTTGTGAGTGGGATGGCTGATCCTGTCTTTGGCAGTGCTCCATATCTTTGTAGTTCTCTCACCATCCTCTTAACAGTATACAAAGGTAAAGCTAAGCATGATTTGTATTGGTACATGCTCACACTGAACTATGATCAAACTTTTGAAACATTGATTTTGCTGCAAGTGTTATACCCTTCCTCATGACTTTTTTTAAAGGTAACAGCTAACATATTTCTCCTGATGTGAATTTTGGGGGAAAAAGCTCTGAGACATTAAACAGAAATGCCATATTCCTCTTTGAAGGCATACTTCTTTCTCAAGGACTTCATTTTGCAAGCACGTTATGCCCTGTGAGAGGCTATTGCCACTTGGTTAGTTACTTCCCAGTTTGCTGGCCTGGGTTAGTGGTGAGGAATATCTGGGGATCCTGCACACCATGGGAAGAACAGTAATTGTTGAACTGCAGTGTGATTTGTGTCCATGTTTTGGGCAACTCAGGCTGTGTGCTTCCCCAGTTTCTACTAGGACTGAAAGGCTGCTGGTCTGTCTTTGACTGTATGTGCAGGCAAAAGCAGTCTTCTACAGGGTAGGGTGCACTAGGTGCACACCTGCTCACCTATGTATAAATAATGAATTCTTGTTTTTATTTTTTTATATAGGTTTGTTCGGACTGTGCTGCCATTTTCTCAGGAGTTTCAGCGTGATAAGCAGCCTAATGCACAGCCACAGTATCTCTATGGATCAAAGGTTGGATTTCATTCCCTTTATGGTTTGCTAATGTTTAAAAGTATCTTTTTAAATTATAGAAACAATGGTATGTGAAAGTCATTAGAAATAGGCTGATATACATTTTGTGTGTATTTTAAATTGAACATACACTTTTTTAAAGATTTTGCTTGAAGCTCACCATATGTTTCAGCCATAGTGCAATTGGTTAGTCTGATGTGTAGTCTTATCTGACAAAGCTAAAAATAAGCCCTTCTCTCAACCACCTTGCATTGTTCAGTTGCTAACAGTGGCAGAGCAGACTCAAAGTAAAGATTAATTACTCATTAATTACTCATCTGGTGAAGTGAGAACAAGAGCCCATCTTGATGCAGCCCTCCCTTGTTCCAGTGATGAAGACTGTGATGACAGGAGAAAAGGGAATAGATAGAAAAACTGCTTCAGATGTTATCTGACTTAAGAGGAATATAGATTCTGACCATCTTAAACTATCAGATACCTAACTATTTCAATTATTTTTTTAAATGTAATGTTTCTTTGGACTCTACAACCCCAGAGTTGCAAACTCACTGTGATGAACTTGGTGTCTTGGCCATCTCATCTTTCTATTACCATCATATTTCCTGATTTGCAGTTAGGTGGGCTGGGAAGGTTTGTGCAAGTTTTCAGTAGAAGGGTGCATGATGTGCTCACATGCTCTGTCCCCGTGGCAATCCCCAATACTGAGGTTGCTAAGGAGCTTGTGTGGGTGATAATTTGGAAGAGTACTTGGCACAAGAGAGCAGCTGTAGGCTACCCATGTAGCCTGTAGTTACAGGACCAATGCTATGCTCATGTGTGATAGATTTGTTCTCCCTGACCACTGCAGATTTATTTTCTTATTCTTCAGAATTATTACTTGTGTCATAATGACAGTTAAAGATATAGTACATTAACATACATTTGCATTTTTAATATCTAGTCAGAAATATTGATCTACTTCAAACAGCAGTAAAAACCAGCATACTATCTTCAGCAAAACATTTGGAACTATATGACAAGGTGTCACTCTAAATTTTGCAATGTTTTCTTGTCTATCAGGGTGGCAAGCAGAAGTATGGAAAAGATAAATGAAAATATAAGGGTTAAATTAGAGGATGGACAATAAAAAAGCTTAAAATTATTTGTTATTATTTAAAATTATTTAAAAGATATATTTAATTATACATCTCATTTATGCAGATGTGCTGTAAGTGTTGTGGGTGGCTACTCTCAATATCTACCTCCTACTTAAGCATGAACATAATTAGTCCTTGTTTTATTCTTGTTTTCTGCACATCATATCATAGTTGTATGGTGCAATTTCAACCCAGTAATCTAGGTTTTGAGATATCTCAGGAGTTACAAATTTCAGTGCTAAAATATCTGCTGCATTTGTAAAAGTTTCATGCCTTTAAAATGTAAAGGAGGTAGAAAAGGATTCACATGTCCTAATGTGGAATGTAGCAACTGACTGTCTGCTTCTGTAAATAGTGTTTTATGTAATTGTTCTCCAAAAATGAGCAGTAAATTATAGGAAAGTGGAATTTCCTTACATTAGAGTTATTGTGTTCCTTGCTATTTTAGTAACTGACCAGATGCAGCATAGAGCAAAAACCTGAATTTCATAGAGATTGCTAACTTAATTTATCTAAGTGATGATACAGTGGGGTGAGTGACAGAAGATTAAATGGGGAATACTTTTTTATCAGTCAGGTTACATTATTAAAATGAGTCTAGTAGTCTTCACACTGAGAGCTATACATTTTCAGAATTCTTGATTATTTTTCTATATGAGCAGCAGCAATCAAGGGGAGGGAGTCTTACTTGCATTTTTGGGGCAAATTTCATAACTAGATGGGCCTATATTAGAAGAAAACTTATGACTCTATCTAGTTTTAAATTTTAACAAGAGTATATTTTTATTCTTGAATTGAATGTATTTTGAAATTGAGGATATCTGAATGGAGTTTTTAATATTTCTACTTTATATAGCCAGTAACAGATAGGAATTCTTACATTATAGAGGCTGCACTACCTCAGGAGTAACTAAAGAAATTTTTTATTTGTATCTCAAAGCATTCACATATTCCCAGATATTTCTAAATGGATCAAAGCATCTGGTCTATATTAATGTGTCTTGATACTTAGCATAGAGAGTTGTAGTAACATTCTCTTTAGCACCTAAAGTTTTCTGAGTGGTATCTTCATGTAATTAGCAAAACAAAAACCCACAGATACAACTTCCTTCTTCTGGTTGATATGGAAGCAGAGCTGTCAGGTGGGAAGGAGCCAGCCTACAACAGCTCGTTAGCCTTTTAAGTGAGCTGGATTATTTTAAAAGTTTGGTTGAGCATGGTCACTGAAATCCCTTTACTCAGGCAGAGTATGTGTGGTATTAATGATATTAATGTTAGCAGGTTGGAATTCAGCAACACTGGGTGAATGCATGAAATATTTTATAATATACATATAAGAAAGTATCTTTTCTGGGAACTTGAACTAACTTTCTGTTAAATACTTGGTTTTATAGAGGTTGTGTAGACTAGAATTGAAGGGCTTTCTTTCTGTCTTGTACAACATTTTCCAAATATTGTCATGTTTTTATGTCTCCAGCACTTTGTAGATGCTCACTCCTTTATTTTGTGAAAAATACATGTTTGAAGGGTATTTCTCATTGTGAATATAATGATTTTTATCTACTGCTGGTGCACGAAGTAAAGGCAGTCTGCACTATGTTGCAACCTGTTATCAGTTTGGTAATCATTTAGAATGTTTGCCCCATACTCAATGACTGCTGAGTGGAGAATTACCAAATCTAATACAGAATTGCCTGAATGAACCTGAATTAATCTGTAATAAAACTTTCTCAGCAAGAAACAAAGAATCATGTAGCTCTGTGAGCATGTGATGACATGAGCTTTTCAAAACTAGAGCAGAAAACAGATGACGCTCTGCATGAATTGCTCATTTGCAGCAGGTGCGAGATGGTCCATTGCTTGTGAGATGATATAAATGTTTATATTAGTAGTGCACAGTAAACTGTGGGTGGAATGGTTTTATATTTAGAGTAGGTGAATCCCTTGGGAAGCACTACCATGGTAGCTCTTTGCCTTCTCACTTGGATATAGGCATGTCTTTTGATTATATGTGTTTGTGTATAAATAACAAAATGCAGTAGGTGAATTGCCTCAAAACTGCTTTAAGCAGAACTGGTCCTTATTCTTAGTGTGGCATGTACATGTGTATATAACATAAATATGTGTCTGTGTATGTATTGGACTGCCTTAAAACCCACATAAAGAAATGGACATGCAGAGAAGTAAGCAGGTTTTCAAGAGCCCAAGATATTGGCAGAGATTGACAGTGTCTCTCTTGACCTCATCCCATTAATATTAAAATAATATTTTCTTGATGAAAACCTAATCAGAGAAGTGTTACTGTTAATTTGATTACAAGATATTTTTAAAGCATTTTCTCTGTCCTCACCACCCAGGCACCCCTTATGGCACTTAACCTGTTGTGTTGGCTTCATGCTCTGATGAGGGTTTTTCAGTGTCTATTTCGTGTAACACCGTCATTTGAAACAGCAGTGAACTGTTATTCTCACAGTTTATTTGAGTCTGACGTGCAAGACAAAGGAAAATGTGTCAGCTGGAGGAAGTGCTCTGCAGCAGGTGGAGAACACGTTATTGCTAACTTCACACAATAAAAATGCCTTTTGAAGTGTTTTCTGAAAGTCGTACTCGCCCCCGTTCCGCAAGTGCTCTGTGTGTCATGCTTATCCTACTCAAAAAAAAAAAAAAAAGAGTAAAGAAGATTCATCATACTTATGCCAGTTTCTCCTTAGCACTCAGAGTCAATGCATTTCACAAGTCGTGGGAATTGTTGTCAAAATAGAGTGGCTGAAAAGATCCACTACCTGCTGTGAAATATTCATGGGGAGCTCTCTTGCCAAAATTGTACCCCCCTTACCTTCCAGGGTGGAGGGGGGTGGCAGCTGCCCAGCCAGCAGCTCTCCAGCCATCCCTGGTACAACCCAGTGTCAGAGAGAGCTGACTTCACACATACATTCATACCAAGAGCAATTGAGTGCCTGCAGTCACAGTGCACCTTTTTTTTTTTAATCATAATATACAGCAATACTAAGATTTATTATGGAACACAAATGCGCTTAAGAGGTTTAAAACAGGGTGACATACACAGGTAAATCAGACAACACTTTTCACGTTGTGAGGGTGAACAGATTTCTGTCCAAAGGACCTTGGCACTTTGCCATGAAGCTCAAGGCAGAGTGAGGTGATCAGCAGGTTTTCTTGTTACAAAAATAAAATGCATTTTGGCATGTTTTTACTATTTTGCCCCCCTTCATTACACAAAATGTACTGTGCAATTGAAAGGAAATTTGCAGCTGATTAATGTGAGTTATTATTAAAGCTGAAAGGGAAAGAGAAAAGGTAGGGCCATGAGGTGCATCTCTGAATTCCATTTCCTCTGCAGGGAGTCTCTGGCCCATGGAGCAGAAGGTAGCCTGTGGTGGGAGCAGAAGAGTGCAAAATGCAATAACCCAGGATATTTCCTTAATTAGATGTGTCCTTACTAAGTCTCTATCTTGCATGTATTTAGACTGAGGGAAAATAAGACAGATGACAGGAAACAATTAAAATCCTGATGAGTTTATCTTACATTCTGAGACTGACCTCAGTGCAGATGGGAGGGATGGACAACACCATGGACAGTGAGGTGTGTTGTCTGAGTATAGTACTGCTTGTAGTGTGTGTTTTGGGAAGCAGCTGGGATTGCCAGGGTGTAACTCTGGCAAACCACTGCACTCTGTGTGTTTATTCTAGTTGCCTATAGTGTAACAGTCTGGATTGCCGTCTGAAAACTCCTACTCAGTTTTATTCATGCTAGTTAACAGAAAGTATTTTGGTCACTTTTTATATTTGTTTGCTGTTTTAGGCTAAAGAAAAGCAACAAAAAGATCCCCTTGAAATGTAAGCCAGTTACTTGCTACATGCTTAATTTTTAAATAATGGAGGGTGGGTGAAGTGCTCACTTCTTGGGCATGTGAACCTTTGCATACAGACTGTTGGAAAGGGGTGTGAAATTAGAGGTACAGCCAGGAGAGCTGCAGTGAGCAGTGAGAGCTCCCTGTTGTGAGCACCAACAGTGCATCTGATGTGTTTGAAATAGCTGGGGTACCTTAGATGGCAAAAACTTTCTCCTGGACAAAACATTTCTAATTTATAGCAGAGCACTGTCCTGTTACTGGGACTCGCTCCTGACTTTTAGAAGATGGCATGATGGGCTCATTGCACACTGAGGGATTCTCTATGATTGTGGCCAGCTGGATGCTGTGTGGATGCTTTTCCTCAGCGTCCTGTGTGTGCCAGCTCTGCCTGCTGAACTCATCAGAGGCATGTGCCACGCTTTTGGTCCGTGGCTCCTCAGGCTCTTGTTTGGAGGTCCTGTTGCGCTCTTGCAAGCGCTCGTGTCTCCTGCGGCACAGCAGGTGCAGGCAGCCGTAGAGCAGGACTGCGGCGATGATGAGCAGCAGCACGCTGCTGGTGAGCCAGATGCCCAGTGCCAGCTCTTTCTTGGTGCTGCTCGCCGACGCCGGGTCTCGTTCCAGTGTGTTGAACACTCTGCACTGGTCGCTGGAAGGGTTTGCGGACTGGCAGGTCACGCACATGATGTATGTTGTGAGGGGGGTCAGGTTTTCAACAACAAAGGAGGAGCGAGTGGTGGGCACCCTCTCTTCCCTCTGGAAGCTCTTTCTGGAGTAGCTGGACAGCATGCTGTTCCAGTTAGGGTGGTACATGATGCTGTAAAAGCTGTCGACACAACTGGCCATTTTCGGCCAAATTACCATTGCTGTGTTTCCTGTGATGTTTTGGATGGTTATTCCCATCAGGATGTTGTTTGGGAGGTTTTTTTTCTCTCTTGATGCTGATCTCCCTGTGGAAAGGGAAGATGTTCTTTGCAGAAGCTGCAGCACTGAGGATGTCGTTTGAATCTTAATTGTAGTGCTCTGTAATGTAGGAATGGAGTTTGTTAGGAAAGTATGCTCTCATCTTTGGCACTGCAGTGTAAAAATGGGAATGAAAGTTCATAAAGTCTGGGGTGTTTTAAAATGTGTATTTCTCTTCCAAGTGAAAGTGTAAAGATAAACGTAGAGAAATTCAATCAGAACTGCTGCCTGTACAAGTGACCTGTTGTATCTTGAGAGATGGTGAATTTTTGCAGAATTTACAATAGGGGAATCACTTCCTTTCACATTTTTTTTTCCCCCAGGTGATTGTAAAAAAAATGCAGCAGATGTTTTTTTCTCTAGTCTGTGTATCTTGCATTTTATGTTAAGTGGCAAGAGGGCTTGGCAGGAGTGGGTATTGAGGAACAAATGTCTCTACCATCCACAAGTCTTTATTTTTGCTGGTCACAATTAGTTGAAGAACAAAAGAGTATGTGGAAACCTGACCACATATTCTTTTTTCTCCAATATCTTAGGTTAGTTTCTTATTCATGAGTTCACATAGGACCACCTTCCCTATGAAGACAGGCTGAGAGAATTGGGGCTGTTCAGCCTGGAGAAGAGAAGGCTCCAGGGTGATCTTACAGCACCTTCTGGTATCTAGATACAGCAATACAGCTGGAGAGGGGCTTTTTATAGAGGCAGATATTGATAGGATGAGGAGGAGTGATTTTAAGCTTAAAGAGGGTATATTTAAATCAGATATTATGAAGAAATTCTTTGCTGTGAGGGCAGGGAGGCACTGGAATGGGTTGCCCAGAGGAGCTGTGGAAGGTGTCCCTGCCTGTGGCAGGGGTGTTGGAACTAGGTGATCTTTAAGGTCCCTTCCAAGCCAGACTGTTCAGTGACTCTGTGAGACTCTCTGTGTTTTGTTGTTAAGTTGCACATCTGTAGCCTCTGCAGCCACACTGCGGCAGTGGCTTGTGAGCACTGTACATTGGTGGTATCAGTATCACAAACTTGAGGCTTGATGCTAGTCAGCCTCTTGGAAAAGCTTTGTCAAGCTTAGTGAAATACACTGTAGCCTACCTTTTGGATAAATAGTGGGGATTTTTAAAAATTACTAATGCTCTTTGCTGTTTTAAGTCATTTTATGTAATCCCATAGTCTGTCTGCCCTGAATCTATACTCCTCCTCGTCCTCAATTCAAATTAGAAAATCTGCCAGTATTTTGAGGCTCTCAGTATGTGTAGACACTGTAAATAGCGAAAGGAAAGCATCTCTTTTCTGCAATTTCTCTAAACACATCTGTTAAAGAATATATAATAACAACCATACAATTTTCATTTGTTTGGCTTTGGTTTTATGCTTTTACTGATGTGGTGGTAACTTTTGAAAAAGAGCTTACCTCAGCAATTTAATCTGATCCCTTAGTTTGATTGTCAGTTTCCAGTGGCACTTGTGGAAGTTCTTTTTCCACTTTGAAAGTTTCTCACTTTTTTATGACTATAAATGTCCATGACAGTAACACTGTATTTCATTGTTTATGATTTTGTTGTGAAAATTAAATCTAATATATTTTTTAATATCAAGTTTAAAATGTTATATTTCCTGGCTAAATAACAATTAATTATTAAAAATTCTCCTAAGGAAGAAAGCTTGTGAGATTTGCTCATATCATATTCTAAAATTATTCTGTAATACTTGTATTTTATACTAGATAGGAGACTGGGAAAATATATATTTTATGGGATTTAGGTAGTGACATTACATTAACAGTAAGAATTCTGTGCCTGTTTATGTATGAAAATAGTTGCTCAAGGCTTTTAGATTATACTTACTGGGAAGTGGGAAGAAAAATAGGTATGTTTATTTTCATGACAGTGTAAAACCATGGATATGACTGATCTGAGTAGATACTGCTTTTTTAATTCTGTAGTAAAGGCACCATTTTTAATACAGCAAAAATATAAAGAAAATTAGTTTGCTATCAGATAAACTTACCAGACAGACACATTTTGGCATCTACCCAGCTACTGCAGATATTTAAATGGAGTGCATTAGTGAGATCAGAGTTTTTACTTGCTCGGTTACCTTCTCTTTAACTGGTAGATCCCTGTTACTTAAAATTGTAATCTATTTTTTTATAGAACACTTTTTAACACAGCCTAGGAACAAGAGTTTCAACAGTTTAATCCTCATAGCATTTTGTAAGTAGAATGAACTGTAATTAAATAACAACAATACATTTCTATTGCTACAAACCATCAGTTATTAGAAAACACACAATTACTGACATGTAAATGTTTGGAGAAGCCATCTGATGTTTTATGGATCATAAAGTCAGTACTTACCGTTGCTCCCTGATGGAAATTCCAGAACAGAATTTCTTTATGGCAGTGCTGCTGTGAAAATGTTACAAACACCACATTTTTTGTATCCCTTTCTACACGAATTATTTCCTGACTGATCTCTGTTTGCCAGTTTGCTTTTTCTTCTCCTCAGCTTCTCTGGACTGAATTCTCATTGCTTGGTGATTTCAGTTTTTTTCTCTGATGCTGCTGGTAGCATGGTTTCTTTGTCTCTTCCACTTAAATTCCTGCAAGAGCACATCTTGTCTAAAGATGCTGTTGCTTTGCTTTTCAAAGACCACACAGGAGAAGAAAATAATGTCTTTTCCCCCCTCTCTTGCTTGCCTCCCCTTGGCAGTATGCTGCCTGAGCATCCCTGTTATATACTCTTGTGTGTGGACCAGTGATGCTGTGAGTGATTAATGTTAGCACTTTGATGACATCAGCAACTAACAACTCTTTCTTTTTTTTTTTTTTAATTTAAGTAGGGGAGGGAGCAAGTATAGCTTAAAAAATAATGAGCAGCAACTTCCCTTCCCTCCCTTTCCACCTCCACCCCCCTCTAGTTAGTGGCTTCTTCCCTAAGGATTTTATGCTTTTGTGTCTCACTGGGGGGGAAGTGGTGTTGGTATGTAATGTTTTTTTCTAAATTCCTTGTTACAGTTTAGAAAGATCCACTAATCCAGCATTTACAGGTGGATTGTAAATTTTAGGTACTTCCCCATGAGGTTTACATGGGAGATATATTTTTAGATTGGTTGGCTTCTTACTGTTATGTATCAGCATATTTTTTAAATACCATGTTTCTAGGGCTTGCTTTTCTATGACAAATTCCTGCTGTGTAAAGAGAGGTTCACTCCCCTTAACCTCATGGCAGTAAAATCCTTTAATAAAAATTTAGTAAAATGCTAAAAGAAAATTCTCCTAGTGCTGTAGCTGAAATACATAGTTTTGACATGTCTGTTGTAGGAGACCTACATAATTGGAAACATCAAAACCAAAAAATGAAATCTCATATTTTAGTGGCAGTTGTATAAATCCTTAGTTTATCAGGACATTCAGCTGCACATATCTTCTTAAGGTTTTACCAGTTCTCTGTGCTGTCTTTGGCCCAGACATCATTTTGTATGCAGAGGGCTATGGAAATGCACAGGTTGTACTGGAGGCATACAGCTTTAGGCTGTCCCCTGGTGGGACACATTTGGAGTTTGGCCTTTTAGCCCGCTCTGACGTAACAGCAGGGCTGTGTTGTGTACTAGGGTTCTAATAGTTATACAAGTGTCTATTTTAGTTTGCATTTAGAATTTTTAAGTTTCTAAGACCTCAGTTGGAAGCTGATGTTTATATAGAGACATACAACATAAATAAAAATGTGCATATTGTATTCTGATTGCGTCCAAAGATGATTTTAAAGTCCTTTTATGAGAATAAAATCCTTCAAGAGCTTGGTAGCATTTTCTAAATTGAATTCCAACTAGCTTAATGCCATGTGTTTACAATATCTGGTGTTGACTTGTATGGGTAGTTAGGGCAGGATCTGGGAATGTTTCTTCCTGGAAAATCTTCTGTTACAGCTCTGTGTGAAGTTGAAAGTTTAACAGTATGCTGTTTTCCATTAGAATGAAGCTTCATAAACTGAAGGAAACACAACAGTCCCTTCTGTAAGAAAGGTGGCCAAGATTCCTGCTAAAATTAAATTTCAGGGTATTAGGAGAACAACCCACTTGCAGAAATGGAGGATGCTAAGTTAGCCAACCCTCTCTAATCTGCAGCTTCAGCAACCAGTTCCTAAATCCTCACATCACATCAGTCTGTACAGCTGTGTTCACTTTCATGGAAGTAAACATGACTATAGCAAAGCACCTGGTCCTATTTATACAAGTCTTGAAGAATTTCTATGAGGTTGGATCCCAAACTTAGATTTGCTTTGATCTTGTGTACAGCAAGGGGGTTTGGGAAAGAAAGATCCTTACTAATTAGTTGCAGAGAGCAGTAGCTGCAGAAGGCTTTTTTTTTTTTTTTGTAGTGGAGTACTCAGAGACTTAAAACACCTATTATGAACAGAAAATTAATTTCTTTCAAGATGCTTTGTGCATAAAATGGAAGATAGAGCAATAGAAGCTGTGCTTTCAATTCAGGGACCTGGACATGGCATTGGCTACTTTTACCCTTTTATGCTTGGGTAAATAGAAAAGTACAAAAGAGAAAGTATTTGAGGCTTTATAAATGATAAACGGAAGATGTCTGCTTGAAAAAAAAGCTCACTAATTTTTCTTGCTGATAGATTTTTGTTGAAGTTCCTGCCTTAAGAGAAACTGCCAAAAGAGAAACTGTGTTTTTAAAACTCTTTCAGAGACAGTGAGATACAAAGTTTTTATTTCAGTTTTAATGTGCTTTAAAATGACTTTTAAATTGCATTATTATTGAGATAAAGGCAGACAAAATTTTCATTAATCATATCTGCTTTCTTGTTTTAGGCATTGAATTTGGCATATTCCAGCATTTACAGCAACTACAGGAATTTTGTTGGTCCTCCCCACTTTAAAGTCATCTGTAGACTTCTTGGATATCAGGGCATTGCTGTGGTGATGGAAGAGTTGCTGAAAGTTGTCAAGAGCCTGGTATGCTAATTGTCTTTATTTTTCTGCTAGTCCAAATGGTTTCTTAGAGCAAGTATCTCAGGAAAAACAAAGAAATTGAGATCCTGGATAAAAATGATTAAAATAACTTCCACTGAAATTTGATAAAAGCTGTGCTTGACAGTACTCAATGTCTTGTATAAGCAATAGAAAGAAGTGCCTTGGTGCTCTCAGCAGTGTTTTGAAATCTTTGGATTCTTCTTTGGAAATTCATGCAATTTGTGGTGACCTGAGCTGTTGAAATAAACTTATTTAAAATACTCATACTTTTCCAGGGCCTAGGTAGGCTCTGGAAAATTATGAGTATTTTAAATTAGTTTATTTCAACTTAAAGACAGTACTGTACATTCACTTCCTTGATATTTTTGAGAACAGCTGTAGTGTGCTTTCTGCCTGGGACCTAATTTCAGGGCTCTCATTAATGGCATCACTGATAGGTGACTCCTTAACAGCAGGAGTTTAACCTCTGTGCTTGATTAGCAGTGCTGCTCAGGCCAGCTTTGAAGACATTATCCTCACAGCCTGGGTGTCCTCTATTGGAAAGGGCCTTCTTTGTAACTGGGAGGAGGTTGAGGTGCTGGCTGTTTGCTATACTGTTAGAGTCTATATATACAGCCATAGTGCATTGCAGTTAATTTAAGCCAAAGAAATTATATTTTCCTCCCTGTTGCTTGTAGGAGCATGCTGCCAAAATAATCCAACTGTACCAGGGAAAGCTGTGGTATTCATAATCGTACTTCAGGCACTTGACACATTTGGCAGTTTGTTTACAGTAATTCCCACAATGTTCTAAGTATGTTTCTGGTGTTCTAGAAAGGCTGAATCCTGCTTGAAAAGATGCTGTATTTCAATCTTCAGGGAGAGAAGAAAACACTTATATTTTTCAGGGTTTGAGTGTCAAGTATTGGTTTGCTGGATTTTTTATAACTTAGTGATAAATTGTCTCAATTCATTCAGGGTGGCATTGAACACCTGGTCACTTACAAAGAAGGTTAAAAGGCCTGGGGAGGATATCCTGCCAATGCCTGATGCAGATGCTCAGATGCAGGGGGACAGATAGGGAGAGGTGTCTAGTGGTAGGAAGACAGGCTGACTGGAGGCTGGAACTATCTCAACTGGTATGTCCAGAAGAACCAGTTTGGGCTGTTGCAACCATTCCTAATCATAAGGGCTTTTTTCATGTTGCTTTTGAACAAATTCAGATGCTTTTTGAATGGTTTTGAAAGCATTTGAATGCAACTTTTTAACCAAAAACCTAAAAGTTAGTGAGACAGTAAAGAGTCTGTAAGAGAAAAACGTCTTCCTTTTTTACCTTTCTGGCCTTAGCTGTTGTGACACTCTCCTTGTAGCAAAGATGGTTAATGCCATGTGAACTCTTTAAATTTTAAAAAGTTGCCTTTCTAAATATGATGACTGGCAGAATTAAATGCAGGATTTTTAGAGCTGCTCCAGTTCATGTATTGTTTGAATGCAGTTTGTTGTAAAGTTTTCTAGTTCAAAAGCACTGACATGTTTACATACATCTGTTTTCTCTTAGTTACAAGGGACCATTCTTCAGTATGTCAAGACCCTAATGGAAGTGATGCCTAAGATCTGTAGGTTACCAAGACATGAGTATGGTTCTCCAGGTTAGTTTGTGTTTGATGTTACCTTAGCAGCCTTAATAGGATTATACTAACCACTATCTTCTGAATCTTTTTAAATCTGTCTGTCCCTCCCTCCTTTTTTTCCTGATAATCAGATTTTAGCCTGGCTTTGCATTTTTATTTCTTTTTTTTTTCCCCATCAAAAGAATATTTGAATGCTATGCTTTCTGAAAGTACTTTATGAAGTTTTAAGACTTCTGTATGTAGGACAAAAAGGATGACAATCTGTACAGAGACAGCCTTATGACATAATTGATCTTGAACTGGGATGTCCACAATAGTTTCTGTTTCTTATCTTTCTCATGAGTGTGTTGAGCTTTTGCCTCAGCAAGTTAGCCTCTCACATTTTTTCTGTTCAAACATCTAATTTAGATAACCCAGTTCTCTGAACAGCCTCTATTCTTTTTTCCTTTGCCCTCACCAAATGCAAGATAAAAGGAGTGATACTGCTGGGAGGTAAACTGGTCCTGCCAGAATAGTTATGTCTCAGGCTTGTGTGGGGTGCATCTTAGCCTCTCAACAGGAGGTGTGACAGTTGCAGAAGAAGAAATGGCATTGAAAGCTGCTTGCCACTATGGAGAAATAATTGGCTAATTAGTATTTATCACATTGTTCACTGAAATTCTGAATCTGCTTTCCCCTTCAAAATATTCCTCCTTCACAACTTCTAATTAACACAAATTAGTCCTTCCATGTGCCACCCACCTCCTGAGTTTATTTTTCCAGAGTCACTTAGTTTTATTAAATGCCACTCCAACTGGAATGAGGTTGGGTTTTTTCTGCTTCCCACAGCTTGCTTGACGTTCATTACCAATGTTAAATGAAATTGAGGTCTTAGTAAGTGTTTCCTTCCTGTTTTTCTCCATGGAGCATAGAAATGGATGAATCATGGTAGTTAGGAGTATAAAAATAATCTCTCTGAGGCTTTTAGCCATTCATTAAGGTCTGACCGCAAAAGCAGTAGGTATTCTCAAATATAGATAGTGCATCACCAGAATCTGTGATGCTACAGGTGACATTAGGAAGCTTGCCAGAAATCCTCACCTGTAAGGGCTAAATATTTGGCAGGAGATGCCCAGGGATTTTAGCAGAAACCTTTCTGTAAAGTTTGAAAGACAATCCATCCTATAGGAAAGGCAGAACTTTACTGGTGCAATGGTAACAAACTACTTTGACCTCATGTTTACTCTTCCAAAAGAAATGCCATTTATGTAGATGCCTGCTGTACCAAGAGATCAAAGCAACTCTTGGTTTTACAATGGAATGTCATACTTGTTTTGGAGTTGGACTGGATCTCAAAACCCCACCTGATTCTCCGCTCCTTTACTGCCCCTGTTCCAGTCAGGTTTTGTCTTAACACATGTGGTTTTCCTGTTCTGGACTATTTCTAGCAGAGGACACATAATAACCCCCTGGAGAGTCTCTTCCAAGAAATGCAGAGACAGCCTTTATAACACTGTCTCGCCAGCTCTCCCTTTCCTTTCCAAGATCAGGACACCACCATCGCTCTCTCACATCAGGGAAAAACTGCCCCTGCTCTCTGACACCTCCCCATCATGGAGCTGTCTGCCCTTGGAACAGACTGGCTGAGAAAGGAAAATGTTCTCTGTGATGAGGATGTGCTGCAGATTTCACCCTTCATTGGGAGAGGAACTGCCAGGCAGTAGAAGGGCAGGCTCAGAGCATGCTTCCTTTGAGTCACTGTCCTCTCCTTTCTGTGCTAAATTCTCCTCTTCAGCAGTCTTTTCCATACCTTGTTTATGTGTTTTGTCACAGAAGATGCAATCTACACACCAACTGTTGTCTGTTCCCTCTTCTGCCTCCAAAATCTTCCTCAGAAGTTGTTAGTTGTAGTAGTAAGCCTGAGTGCTGTGGGATATGTCTGTGTGCTGCTTCTGTTCTTTCATAACAAATCATTTTATAACATCTTTATAACTGGCACAACCTACATATACAGACCAAAACTGTGATTCCAGTCTTTAGATGAAGTATACAGATTCTCATCTATCTTGCTGTAGCATGCACTTATTAATTCAGAATTAATTTCCTGAGTCCATTCTCCACATGCAAAGTGATTTAAGCACACTCAGTAAGTAAGCCTCTAGCTCGTTCATGCACTTCAGACTTTTCAGTTGGAGAGTTTTGTTTGCACTCTGCTGATTGCAATTCCTTGGCCCCTTCATAATCAGCCTTCTAGACTTGCGGATTTCTAAATGGTGATTTATTGTTGCTAAAAGGAGCAGGGTACAGACAGTGGCATCAGAGTTGTTCAGGACTCCTCTTTGCCAATGGGTTTGTTTCCATAGGAACAGTCTAAAGCAGTGGGGAACTTGTTCATCTTGTAGTCATAAAAATATTTGTCTAAAAATACATTAAGCATAAGGATTTTTAAAGGGACCTTTTAAAGTTGCTAAAGCTCTTAAAGGAATATTTGCCTTGTAATAGTTTAAGCTTGAAATTTCATCTTGGAGGTAGCGTTTTCTTCTGCTATTTTTTGAGTATTTGAACATGTCATTTCTGCTTTTAATGAATTAGTATCCTGCCACTCTGAAGTGTCATTGAATACCATGAAGAAAAGTAGTTTGTCAGTTCTGCTATGAGATGAGGCTTTTGTCACTGGTGTTGTCATCCCTCCAAGATAAACTTTTTAAAAAATGAATTACCTTAGCAAGATACAAACTTCATGAGAAAGGAGCCAAATTGTGTATTTTTTCCTAAGTGAAAACATTTCCATGTTTCTTCTTTAAAAGAAAAACATAACAAAATCAAACCAAAGAAACAGAACACTCAAAGTGGTGCAGGACAAAGCACTTGTTATCCCAGGCCATGACCTCTTGAAATCCCATAAGTTGGCAAGGCAGTTTGGGGAATCCCTCCAAAGCCCTGTGCCACGGGCTGCTGTGTTCCCATCTCTCCCTGGGCTGATTGTGCTGCTGGCAACACTCTGGGGCCTGCTTCTGCACATCAGTCTGGCAAAAAAGAGTCTTCCACCCCTTCTTTTTCTGGACCATCTCAGGTCAGAGTCTAAGAGGAGCTGGAACAAGCCTGGGCTGGGAAGCATGGGGAAGGGCAGCAGTGGCTGGAGGCTTCCAGGGTAGCATCACTTGGGGCATAGCAGAAGGGTTTGTAATTCCACATGTTATCCCAGGTTTTTGATCAAACTAAGATAAGGAGGAGAATAATTCAAGTGAGGGCACAATGGCTTAAGTCCGCATTGGATGAAGGAAATGTATTCATAAATCTTCCTGATTTGGAAGGAAGGAAGAAGGATTTGGGAAGGCATCACAGACTATTTGAAAGAATTTATGGGAAGCCCAGACTGCGTTGATGACTTTAACAGGGCATTTAGAATTCATTAGATACACAGAAAAGTGGAATATTTCTTTCTAGCAAAATAAACACAGCACACAGGCTCTATGGTCATAATTCCTGGATATATGTATGTATATGCTTAAACCTGATTTATATTTCCATTGAAGGGAATGAATGGCAGCACTGTTGATATGCAGAGTTAATGGTGCCTCTGGTGAGCCAAAGAAGTATTTGGATGCAGCATTTGAAGGTCTCTATGAAAAAGAACATAAACTAAAGGTCATTATAGCACCCAGTTTCTTGGGAGCAGCTTTGCTATTGCAGATTAGTAGATTTTATTTGATAATAGTCAAGTCAGTTCTTTGCAAAAAATAACCCAAAACACAACTAGACCAAGAATTATAATCAAGATCCAGTTTGTTTGTAGTCAAAAATTCAGTTCTAGAATTAATAGCTCATTTTTGTCCTAATCTTTTAGGTACCAGAATTGTTACAAGCTCTGGAACATGTTTAATTTCAGTCTGTAGGTGTGAATTGAGAAATGAAAGGTGACCAAAGTAAAGGAATCCATCCAGCTTTGAGTTGCATGTTTTGATTTGTTCTGACTTCCTAAATTAATCAGTGTACAGAGTGCACAGCTGAAACTTGGCATCTGCTATTTGAGTGCTGTTGAGATAGGATTTTGGAAGGACAGAGGGAGCCTAATCCTTTACTAATCTTCTGTACTTTACTGGGTCTATTCTATATCAACAGTCTTTGCTTCTGTTGAGATCTGTGTAAATCAGAAACTGGGATTGTATAAACAATTATTATGACACCTAATGTCGTCCCATCTGCAGGAATAGAGGGATTTAATTAAAACTGCTTTCTTGGAGAGGAGGAGCAAAAAACCTTGATTCATTTACCTTGCAAAGTTCTGTGTATGTATAACTAATTCAGTAACTTATGAATTCCACCCACAAGCAGAATTAGAGGAAGAAGGAAGGTTGCAGGCAATTAAGTGAAATTAATTTTCCTAAGACACTTGTTCTTTTTCCAAGGCTTTAGTAGGCATGCATAGTCTTTCATAAAAATACACGTCTGTGTAATGTGCACAGAAGTGTAATTTGGAGTGGCATTGCTCAGACATTAATGAAAACATGAGGATGTATTTCTGCCACAGGACTCCACTGGGGAGCAGGTTGGTCTTTCATCAGAAATAGCCTGTGTAGCTCTGTAAACTTTCTTCTGTTTTGCTGGTAAATCAAGCTCTTGATCTAAAGGGAAGAAGTACACTAATGATGGCAGCATTTGGAACACCTGCGTGCTAAATAGTGTCTGTCAGATTTTCAAAATAATACGACAGTTTGTTCATGAATGTGTGTGGGTGTACATATTTATATATCTGTATATGGAGATTGGGGCTTTGAGTGAAGAAATAAGGAACTTTGTTAAGGACTTTGAGAGGAGCTCTGTCACCTGGAGTGACTGGAAAAGACAGTAAGTAATTTTTATGGTATGAACCTCAAGCCTCTTTGACTTTTACTGTCCTGCTGCTTTTGGGTGCACTTAAATGTCTCATTTTGGTTTCAGTCAAACTTTCAGGATGAGTCTCTGTTTGTGGTCACAGTTGTTTGTGCTGCTTGTGGTTTCTCTCTGTGCCATTCTGCTCCTTTATATTTGCTTCAGGGGACATGGGTTATTCCCAGGATTTCACTGCCCATGAAAAAATATTTCTCATCTTTCAGATGAGATGTCAGCCTTTTTTCCTGAAACTCCCCACAAAATCCGCAGGTTGGGAAGGGGATTGAATGGAGTCTGAAAATCCTATTCTTTTTGATCCCTGTCATGACCAGTGGTTGTTTCCATGCTGCAGCAGCAGAATCTTCCTTGCTGTTCTGCTCACCTTATGTTTCTCACCAAGCTGCTCCCCACCCACCACACAAGCTAAAGGGAAGAGCGTGTCCACGGCCACGCATGTCACCAATATCCTGTTTGCTTGGACAGTGCTTTCTCTCCATGGTCACCCTGTGGAGAAGTCCACAGTTCCTCATGGTGTTTCAGGGAGTCTTACAGGCCGTGTGTTGGTTCACCATCAATCTCTGTGTATGTAGCACAGATCATAAGATCAGAAACATTGGTACATGTTTTAGTTTGATTTCCTTTGTGGCATAGACTTAGGTCGAGGCTAACACTTTTTTTTTGCAGAAAGTCTTGGAATGAGGAGAGTATTTAGCTTCTTGCAGTTCATGCTTTCTTTCTAGATGTGGAAATCCAACAAACACAAAACAAAGACTAGGGTGTGAAACTAAAACACTGGAGGTTTGTGATAAATCTGATTTCAGTTCCCTAACTTTGCATTTTCTTCCTAGCTCAAAAGATTTTGGGGAAAAATTTTCAACCTTTTCAGTCTGATCTTTAAAATGGGAGTCCCAGTATTCAGCACTGCAGAATCCCATTGCCATGGGGGGCAGGTGTGTTTAAATGACAAACACAAGTGTTCACTGCTCCTCACACACCTGGGGATTGTGACTGGCTGGTATCCTGCCGTGTTCAGTGGGCACTGCCAGCCTTTCCCACAGCTTTTCCATTCCACAGTCCCTGCATTGTGGGGAGGTGGGAATTGGTGATGTGCTGGCATTGTTTGCTTTTTAGCTAGTTGTAAATGTGTTACCTTGGAATAAATTAAGCTCAGCAAGCACTCACTAGATCTGACCTTTCTCCATCAGTTTTTCAGTTCTGTTTTTCTTTGAAGTCACCAAAGTACTCAAGTTAGGTCTGAAATTCACCTGCAGTGAATTTCATGTGGGAACACTCATTTGCTGTTAATTTTCTATCGACAAACAATTCTTTGAGATGTAACAGAGCCAGCATGCATCCCCTCATCATGCACTTTACAGATGTTTTGTGTTACTAATTTTAATTATATGAGGCTTTCTGTAGAAGTGTGTGGGTTACCTACATAATTCTTTCCTTCACTGTATGTTTTCAAGTTCCTTTGTGTCAAGTTTTGAGTGGGTCTTGGGCCTTCAAAGAGACAAGAGCAGTTGTTGGTTGCTGTAAAGTTTTTTATTGCATGAATGCATCAGTCTCAAAGGCAAAGAGTTCAGAGTATTAAAATCTGTGCTAAAAGCTTTCAGGAATAGTCCCAATGTCCCAAGCATCAGCAGCTCCCACACCTTTTTTTTTTCTTCCTCTTTTTCACCCCAGAACAGTGGGATTTTATTAATAAATCATCCAGTCGGCTAAAAACATGATTCTAAAACATTCTTCCTGCACCTGAGCTTGATTCTAAAGTAGTTTTGGTTCTTACACAAAATCTACGTATATAATTCTGTCTGTTCTATCCAGAAATGCAAGCAATGTTCTACTGTGTTTTCATTATGTCTAGAGCTAAGTTAATTTTGTGAAAGGTAACACTACTGAACTTTAAACTAGGCTTTAGGGCTTTTTACTAGCTAATACGGTTTCTTAAAGCACTTAAGATATATTTCTGTTTACTTAAAACTTACGCTCTTACTTCATGTCTGTGGTTTAATATATTTCAGTTTCTCTAAAGGTTCCAGTTCAATCCCTGAATTCCTTTCTCTCTCTGAGGGACTCAGAGAGGCTTCTATTTCATGCATTCCAACACCTCTGAATTTGAGGAATTTCCTTGGAAGAGATATGCTGCAGGCTGGATTTCATGTTTCATGTTTGTGTGCTGTCTTCAGCCATTGCCTCACTGGATAGATAGCCAAGTATGATCTCCTGCATGAGAAGTGTTCATCAGTTGTGTCAATGGAACTCATGGGAAGGTGCTGAAGGGTGTCTGCATTCTCTTTCCTTGTCTTCTCTCAATTGCTTCAGATGTAGTTGGGTGGGGATTTATCTGGCTTGATTCAGTGTAATGGAAATTAATTGCTGTGTGCAGCATGCAATTTAAAAGCTTCTTATGATGCATTTTCTTCTCAGTCAAGTGTTTTGGTGGCTTTTTAGAAGGGACAGGCTTGTGCAGAAAGATGGAGAAATGCTGCTAAGAATTAACTTGTAAAAAGCTGAAGAGCTGTCTGACCTACTGTAGTTCCTACTGCTCTTCCTCTCCCATCCTGCACATGGCCTGAACCTCTGACAGATAACTAGGCTGGGTCTCTGCAGAGGCTGCTTAGCCTGTGATTTCCTGGGCTTCTCTCTAACCAAGGGACTGTGCAGCCTTTCTGGGGCTAGAGGGCAAGGACTGGAAGTCCACCAGCATGCTACACATCACTGTTGCTCAGGAGAAGTTTGATGGAAGAGACACATGTTTATGTAAACTATGTGGGTTTGAAAATCATAATTTTAGCTGTTTTTTAACAGCATTTGCAAAACTTTGTCAGAAACTGTGTTCTGGTTGTACCTGGCACCAGGATCTAGTCTATCCTTGCCTGCAGAGCTTGACTTGTGATCTCTGTATTTGCTTTGAGAGGTCCCAGATCACCTCTGGCCCCATGGCACTGTCAGTTATAGCCTGACACTACCCATCCTCCCTGTGTCTGAGCTCTCTGCTCCTTGCTGGCTCTGTCATCCATGAAAATAGCAGCTGTGAATTGAGTGTGTCAGTGGTGCAGCAGGATGGGGAACGGTGGCTGGAACAGGGCTTAAAGCAGATGAGAGCTCTAGTCTCTCTTTCTCCTCCTGGGTATTTTTTTCTTACCTCTTATACTGGCTCCCTTTTCCAGGAGTGAAAAGTTAGGCACTCCACTTTGCATGATTTATCCAGTTAAAAAGGTCAGTGCACTGGCTTAACACTTCATAATCTCTGAGTTTTAAATGCTGCTCCTTTCAGTTTCCTCTAGGCTGCACGTCTGGAGATAAAATCTCATGTGCTGATACATGGAGAGGGAAGTCTAAACCTTCACCCGCGGTTATTTGCATCAAACAGTGTGTGGAGGCACATTTCTGCTACTTTTGCATAGACAAATTGGTTAGAAAAGGGCTTTTGAAGCAGAAATTGAAATGAATCCTGATCTCTGACTCTTATTCACATGGCCAGCATCTTTTGTCTGTTTTCCTGAGGTAACAGTGTGCCTGTGTGGTCATCACTAGATTAATTCTGGCTTTTGAGACTTTTTTTTCTCTTTTCTTCTGATTTCAGGTATCTTGGAGTTTTTTCACCATCAGTTGAAGGACATTGTTGAATATGCAGAACTGAAGACTGTCTGCTTCCAGAATTTACGGGAAGTGGGAAATGCTGTCCTGTTTTGCCTCCTCATTGAACAGAGTCTGGTAGGTGCCTGCTGTGCTAGTTTAAAATCCATCTGTCTCTCAAAATGTACTCTCATATTTTTGTTACTAACGTCATCAATAACAAGGTTGAAATCTGTGAGTTTGCTGTTACTGATGGGCAGATGGGTAGGAACAGTTCCCTGCACTCCTCTCTCACAGTCTTGCAGGGCTTTTCATGTCTGTTAGATACAGTGATGCCTGACTCTGCTGGGTGAGAGACGTTGCCTCGTGCGTGGTACCTGAGGATCTGACATTGCAATCTTCGCCGTAAATTATAATCACATATGGCACTCCTGCAGACAGTCACAGTGTGGCCACTCTTTATGTCAGCAAGCTGTGCATCTGGTACTGCTGTATTCCTTTCCTGCATGTCATTCCTGTTGAGGTCTGAAACATCACAAGGTTAACGTGGACATCCTTGGATGTCCTCCTTGCTGCTTGGATGGCTGACAGTGGTGCAGAAGTTCACGCATCTGTCCTAGCTTGAACAAAACTGTGAAAAGTTTCAGTCTTTCAGCTGCTTCTGTTATATCTAGAGTTTACCTTACACTGTGTAAACCTGCCCACAGGTGGCAGGTTTACACAGTGTAAGGTAAACTCTAGATATAACAGATGGCACAGTGCTACAATTGATCTTTATCCCTACCTCCAGTTTTCTTTTCCCACCCTTCTCTCATGTTATTAGTATTTGCTGTTCAAACAAGATGCCCAGACCTGTAATTTCTTTGTTTTCAATGCTTTTGGGTGCTTACAGAGGAAAGGTGGGCATTGATAATGGATCAGAACAGCAACAGGTGTGCTGGCTTCCCTTTCTTTACCTGCATGGTGTTGTTGAATGTTGGGTGGGGGGGTCTCTTCCTGCTGTGCATACAGGCACTCTGCCCAGGCTGTGCAATCTCACAGTGCTGCTGAAGTTGGGCAGCATGCAGAGATCTTTGCTGACTGCAAACCAGCCGCGTCATTTCCTCAGCAAGCTGGCTGGGGGCCTGCTGTTGGACAAAAATAAACCCTCATGGAAGGCTTCTCTAGGGTGTATTAAAGCTGTCAGTGTTAGATAAGGTAACGAAGACATGCTGTTCCTCAGGGTTCCTGCTGATGGTGTTAGAGGATCCCTCCCTCACGGTGGAGAGGAACTGTAGGGTGGGGGGACACACAGCAAACCTGTAGTCAATAATGGCACAGCTGAAACAGAATGAGAAGCTGGATTGCTTTGGATTCAGGCTGAGTGGCTGTGTGGTGAAAAGCCAGGCAGGGACATCACTCCCTCCTGGGAGGACTGAGGCAGTACCAGAGTGACACCAGCACGGAGGTGCCTGCTTTGGGGCACCGCCGAGGTTACCCTTTCCAGTCACACACCCATGCTCACTGCCTCTCCTCTTGTTTTTGTCCTCAGTCAGGTCCCCATGGCCTGTCATGTATTTCGTTTTCATATTTTTCCTCGTGGTCATCCCTCATAACCAATCTAGATTTTAGGACAGTGCAAAATGTAATTCTGAGTATATCCTTGGTAGTGGGTCTCTTGCATTTCCTGGTTGACATCAAGGAATTAGAAAAGGAACTGGAAAAGGCACATGAGCCCCCCAGCACCCTAGCCTTGCTAAGAGTATGGATGACACTAACTTTTCTAATGTTAGTGTTGAGGGATTACAAATTAGTAGGGTCTCTGCTTCAAAACTGAGGAGAGGTCGTAGCAAAGTCATGCATCTGCTTCTGGTCATCTGCATTTTCTCTGTGTGTACAAAGGAGCAAAGAAACAGGAGACATCTGTCTTCCTTTCCCCTGTCCCTAAAGATGTAAAATACTTCCTAAGACATCGTTCACTGCTGTTGTCATACGTCTCAGCCTGGCGGGGAGAGGCTCCCAGCACGATAAGCTCCCATTAGGATAATGGGTTGTGGCTCTGGTAAAAATAACCAAGCAGTGAGTCATGCTCTTCCCCCTTTTGTCTGCGCGGGAGCTGTCTGCCACTTTCCCACCGAAATTACTCATCCTCCATTAGTTTATTTAATAAATACCCTGTCCTTTATGAACTGCCAGCTGAGGGTGGGAGGGGAGTTGCTGGAGTTCCTTTGGGAGTGCAGAGGAGCTGGTGAAATGGTCTTTGGGAGCGATCCGTGGGGAGAGGCAGGGCTGGGAGCGGCTCCTGCCTGGCGACAGAGGCCGGCCGCCCTCTGGTGTTCCTGCAGCGGCATCGGCCTGCGCTTGGAATCCCGCGTGGGGTCTGCTGTGCTTTGGGGTTGATGCTTCTGTCCTAAATGCCTCTCGTTTTCTTTTTGTCCCAGTCTCTGGAGGAAGTGTGTGACCTGTTGCACGCAGCGCCATTCCAAAACATCCTGCCCAGGGTTCACGTCAAAGGTATCGGCAAAGCGAAAATACCTTCCTTGGGTAATGCTTTCCCCTTTCCCTTCCTGCTGCTGTGCCTTCAGCAACCACCTCCAGCCACCCTTTACCACAGGACAGAGGTATCAGATCCAGGCCTGTTTGCCTGCTGAAAAAACAAATGTTTCCTGGCAATGCTCTGTGCAAATTACAGCCATGACAGGGAACACAGGATGGATGCCCAGGGCAGTATTATCCTGCTTTGTGGATATAGTGAGAGGCTTTTTTGAAGCTTCTCTTTAGCTTATAGAATTGTCAGTTAAATGGTGCAGGGTGTCTGTCAGCAAGTAAGTAAATAAAGGTGATCCCTGTAGATTTTTCACTTCCTTTTCACTAAAGAGAGTATGCAGTAGTGAATATTTGCAGGATTGCTTCCTATGGTATCTGCTCTCCTCATCTTTCTCCTCATCATCAGAAAGTGAGCTGTCTCCCTTCCCCTTTGCCCTCTCTTCTTTCTGTGCTTCTCTTCTGTCTTCTTTCTTTTCCATTTCTCACTGCTGGAGCTAGCTGATTTGTTCTGCTTGGAGAAATCCCATCAGCTACAAAACTATGAGAATATTTCTGAGCTCACAGTAGCTACTTGCATCTCTGCATAAAACTAACCAGATCATTGTAAATTGTATTTTCCCATTTGCCAGAGAACCTTTCCTACTTGCCAGTGTTCAGGAAGTTCCAGCTGCTTTTTAGCCTTGCTATACACAAGATTGTATCCTCATTTTACCTCACCTTCTAGAGACAAACATTTTGTGCATAAAGACAACTTAGTTGTCTTAGTACAAGTAGGGGTCAAATATCTTGACAACAGCAGCATAACAGAGCCTTATATTCTTCCTTGAATTTAGTTAGATGTACTCTGCTACAAATCCTCCTTTCTGTTTGCACATGTAATGTAGCATTTTAAAATATGTGTGTATTTCTCTAAAAGTGCATAAAATATTAACCAGCTATTTAATAGTTAAATTGCCTAAAAAGAACAGAATTTTCTTCCTTGCTGGATAAAAATTGTGTTAAAATAAGAATTCTCTTGGTTACTTGCAATTTATGATTCCTCTCTTCACTTTTTTTTTCTTTTCTTTCAGAGGGTGAAAGACTTGATGCTAAAATGAAGAGACTGGAATCAAAATATGCTTCACTACATTTGGTTCCTCTCATTGAAAGACTTGGCACGCCCCAGGTAATCTTTCTCATTTGTGTCAGAGGCAATTCAAGAAATTTCTGAGCATCAGAAAGCCTGTCCTGATAGCTCTGTCAGAACTTCAACCTGCACATCCAGCTTCTTCACACAAATAATTTTTATTTAGATCCATAAATTTGGAAAAAGCTGCTAAAGCTTAGAAGTTTAAAACATTTGAGACTGGGGCAGAAGTGACACATTTGGGGGAAAATGCTAATTGGTATGTGTGTTTACCATGGGATACCCTCCCAGTGTAAGGTCCAGCCTGGGAGCTCCTCCTGCAAATTCCACCAAAAGCAATCCGTTTTCTTGTGCACATATATATATATATTTAAATCATTCTGTCACTCTTTCAGCCATTTAGAAACTCTTGGAGAATTAGCTGTCATTTGAGTTGAGGTCTCCTGGGAACAATGACCAAAGAGAACATTCTTGAACTGCCTTTGCAGCTTCAGCACTGTTCCCCTTTCTCAGGGGTGAGGGTGCATTAATCCCCTGCTAATCTTAGCAGTTTACTAAGGTTGAGATGTGAATAGTAGAAAGTAAGAGCAGAATGCCCTGCAGCACAATTCAGACTGCTTTTGTCATCATAGGTGCTGCAGTTCAGTAGGTGCTGCTGCACTAGGAGAGAGCTGTCTGTGTGATGGCACAAGCTGGGACAGGCACATGCAGCATTCCTCTTTTGGATTTTGTCTGAGCCTGTTGGTGCTCCTCTTTGGAGCCTTCTCATCTCTAACAGCAACAGCTGAGAGTTAGGAGAGTGCATGTAGGAGCTACAGCAGAGCACTGAACTCTGGTTTTTCTTTCTGCCTCCATTCAGACAAAGAATTCTTTAAACTTCCTTGAGATAAATCCAGGACTAGCATTACTGCAGTTAGTGTTACTCACTTTAAGTCTGTCTGCTTAAAAAGGATTTTACAATTTTCTCTGAATGTTTTTCCACTGATCTGATCCCCAGGTTAGCAGTGTCTGACCTCACTTTAAATCAGAAGACATTTCTCCTAGAATAAATCGTGTGAAACTGAAAAATGTATTGTATTAATTTTTTCAAATAAAATCTTGTGGTGAAGTGGCTTTTACCAGGATTTTACCAGCTTTTTTTCTCTCTTTGTTTCTCTCCACTTCAGCAAATAGCAATTGCAAGGGAAGGGGACTTGCTGACCAAAGAACGCCTCTGCTGCGGCCTGTCCATGTTTGAGGTGATCCTGACGAGGATCCGCTCCTTCCTGGACGATCCCATCTGGCGCGGACCCCTGCCCAGCAACGGGGTGATGCATGTGGATGAGTGTGTGGAGTTCCATCGCCTCTGGAGCGCAATGCAGTTCGTCTACTGCATCCCCGTGGGAACACACGAGTTCACTGTGGAGTACGTGCTGCCAGCTGCCCGCAGTGCCCCTGGGGCCACAGTGCTTGGCTTGTCCTGATGTGGCAGCGGGGCTGGAGGGAGGTGTTTGTGTGCCTGCCTGCAGGAGCTTAGGGCAGGAGCAGGGAGAAGTGCTGCCGTCACCACGAGGGACACATCGTCCATGAACACAGATACTATTGTTATCTCTAGTGAAAATAACCCTCTATTTTAAGTATTGCAGTGTATAATGAATGATCCTGTGACAAACGGGCCCTAGCACGTGTCTTTCAATAGGGGTCATGCCCCTGTGGACACCCAGCTTAAATAAAATAGCAGAATATTTGTGCATCTAACTTTAACAAGTATTTCTTCTCTGAATTTAAGAGCAGGAATGAGCACTTGGAATTCAACATGATTAACACGAGTCATGTTTGTTTGTTCTTGGTTTTGTGGGTTTTGAGAATATAATTATTTTGAAAAATTGTTGTATGAGCTGTAACATGCTTTTTACTGGGCAATTAGAAAATGGCATAGGACATTTACTTCCTTTCATGCCTGCAGCCTAAAGGAGCAGAGTGGTGTTGAATTCCTGCTTTGTTTTCTTTGCAAGTGTTGTTTCCACTGAAAATGAAATGTAATGCCGCAGGAGTCTAATGGGCAGTAAATGTTTTTTGAGTAACTCTGTTATGTGGAATTCAAGGAAGAGAGGGAGTTCTGTTTTTTGTTATGTATCAATTTGAATTGCTTGTGATACCTCCAATGATAATTAATATCCCAGAGCTTTTGCTTTGTAAATGAGTGTCTACCACATTTATTATTTAGTGAAGTGGCTGATTACTGAGTGTTTGCTGTGACTGTGTTTGAAGATGTAGTTGAAACGTGCTCTGTGGTGTGTTTCCTGTTCCAGGCAGTGCTTTGGGGATGGCTTGCACTGGGCTGGATGTATGATCATCGTGCTTTTGGGACAGCAGCGGCGCTTTGACGTGTTGGATTTCTGCTACCACCTGTTGAAAGTCCAAAAGCACGATGGCAAAGATGAGGTTATCAAGAATGTGGTGAGTTGAAAACATCTGTATTTGTTTTAGTAATAAAGACAACTCAGAGCTGTTTGTATTCAGATGTAGCGTAGATGTGGCAATCCAGTTTTTAGAATGAACTGCTGAAAATGAGGGCACCAGGATTTTCAGAAACAAAAGATTTAGGCTGGAGTTGGAAGACTAGTCAAGCAGAATTCTGATGTCACAAATATATAAGATTTTCTTAATGCCTTCCATCTTATATAGGTTCATTCCCAAAATGGCAACCTGCTCTAAGTTGAGCTTCTTTGTACCCAAAGCAGCACTGTCAAAACCGAAAATGCACCTTGTATTTCCACTGGCTTAGCAGCACGAGGGAAACATTTGTAACATTGCTGGGAGAGATGAAGCAACAGCATTTGCTGGTTTTCTGGCTAAGGCTTTTCATATCCAAAGCTAATTCCTGTGTCTGTTCTTTTGATGTTTGCAGCCTTTGAAGAAAATGGTTGAGAGAATTCGCAAGTTCCAGATTCTGAATGACGAAATAATTGCTATTTTGGACAAGTATTTGAAGTCCGGCGATGGAGAGAGCACACCCGTGGAACACGTGCGCTGCTTCCAGCCACCAATTCATCAGTCCCTTGCCAGCAACTAGATTCTCACCTAACAATACTTTTTGCACCTCTTTAGGCTAAAAGTATGAGAAACAAAGGAAGAAACAAAACCCACACCAACATTCTCTCATCTGCATTTTTCAGTATGCCTGTGCCATTTGAGTGGCACACTGTTCTCTCCATCTCCAAGCACAGTAACTGTATACAATCCATACTTATTTTTCTAGACTAAAATTTTATACACTTTGATTAAAAGCCTGTGAGATTTTTGAAACCTCTTTGCATTCCTGTCCGAGGTGGCCATTTTAGACTGGACTGGTATAATTTTCCCCTGAAGCTATAGAAATAATGGCTGTGGAGGGTAAAAAACGGTTCTGTAGAAAAAATTTTTAGAAATCAATGAATAATTGTTTGTATTAGAGCCTTAATTGCTTAATTTGCCTTTATTAAAAAAAAAGAGAGAAAAAACAACAAAACAAACTCTGCTGGTGCTTTGTGAGTAATTTTCTCGTCAGTTGATTCTTCTTCCTCTTTGCAAATCTATTCTCAGAGATCAGTAATTACGGAAATGAAGGTTATTTGAAGTGTTCATTTCAAAGTCACTTAACATGTAGGTTATTGACAGGATTCTAATATTTTTAAAGGTGGCAGTTTGATCGATCAGAATGGGGACAGTTTACTTTTTCCTAATGAGAGCTTCTAACACAGTTTATATTTTGGTTTGCAATACATACCTCTGTACCCAAGCACATCTACAAGTGATGAGGAATTCTTCTTTATGAGAATCCTGACTACAGTGATCAGGTGTAATCTATCCCAGTACATAAACTCTAATGATGTTAATCATTATTTATTATGGAAAGTATTTGTTAAATTACACTTGCTGTACAATGCAAACACTGCATCAGTAAAATTGTAAAACTTTGCAACTATAGAAGTTGAATTTTAAAGCAAACCATTCAGAGAAAAGTAGTAACTCCTGCTTGCTTACTCCAGGATCCTGTCATCTGGCTTTGGGATCAGCCCTAACCAAGATGTTAAGATGGCCAAAACAGACACAGACAGATAATTATATGTTTTACCCAGGATGTGGATTTGTGGAGATGTTACTTGGTCAGTGTTTCTAACCTCTAGTATGAAACCAAGAATGCATCCCTTTGAGAACCTGTTTTTCTTCCTTCCCTCTTAGTAGTTCATGGCTAAGTTACAGCACATCTTTTGTCCTGCTCAGCTCTTTCGGTGCTTCATTCCAGCCAAGGAATTGACTCCAGCAGTGGGTAGAAATGAGCATCGGACAGAAGAGGTACACAGGAAGTGAGGAACATGTAGGTATTAAGAGTGGCAGAGAACTCGATTTTGAGGAAGGAAATAAACTGAAATTTCCTCAGCAAAACAGGATGGAGATTTTCCAGACAATCTGTCAGCAAGTTTCCACAATCACAGGTTTCCCTAGGACATCTGTGCTTGAGAGCTGCCACTCTGGAGTGGTGTCTGTCGTGGTGAGAGTGCACACAACGCTGCCCGGTGCGTGGGACACAGAAGTCAGAAGCACTTGTGCTTTGTTACACCAGCTGGTTGCAGGATTTCTTTTACAAGGTGTTTTACAGATGATCTTCTTTAAGAAACAGTCTTTTAGTTCACACAAGGCTTTTGGTCAGCCAGGTTCAGTTAAGCAAATGAACAACTTTCCTAATTTGCTGACATCACTATTTGTTTAAGGATGTCTCGTATACCTGAGATTTTGGCTCAGCACTGGTGCAAAAATGGTTAATTAATAAAGCCTGATTTTGTTTAAGAACTATTTAAAAATAACTAATCATTATATGAATAATTTCTAATTCTTACCAGTTAACTTTCAGCAGTAAGAGAATTGTTCCCTTAACGTCTTAAAACTGCTATCAAATACATATTTTATGATCACTGAGGGGGAAGAGAGTTTAAGACAATTCAGACATTAGTCCTAGGAGATGTTTGTTTCCCATTTTTATAATGTAAATTTTTATTATTTTTCAGAAAGGATTATAGACTTGATAGGAGCTAAATATCCTTTGCTAGTATACCCTTTCCTATCTAAAAGGAAAAATGTAGCACAGGTGCACAAAAGGTGTAACTTTTTAATTTCCAATTAGTTCTTAGCAAAAACATTTTTCTTGTTTGAGACCTTCACCCCTCCTGTATGTTATGACACATATGAAAGGAAGGCCAGCAGAATTTTGTTTCACAAGTGGTAAACAGGTTGGTTTTTTTTCTGTCCTAGTAAAAATCTTAATTTCTCTTCAATACTAAGCACTAAACCTGACAACATGAGCAGTAACTATTAGTCTCTGTCCCAAGTATTTCCAACTTTCACATGCATGGTAGAAAGTTCTTATAAAACATTCTTCCCTAATTTTTATTTTCTGCCTTTACAACAGTGAATTGTTGTTGTATTGTTGAATTTTAAAGCAATGCCATTCATGTTTCATTTTTTTTTAAATCTCAGTGTTGCAGCAAACAAAACAGCAGTTCTGTGAGTTCAAGCTGTAACATCAGGAACACAGAGCAGGTCTGCAGAGCCAGGGCAGCATGGTGCAGCACAGACAGAACCTGACCGCTGTTACAGAAGAGGGAGCAGCTCTTTGGCTACTAGTAATGATTGAGATCCTTCCTTCTGCATAAATTGTCAAAGCAGGAGCCACCATCTCACCTATCCACACCGAAAACAGCTACTGCCTTCCTGTTTCTGCCAGCCTGTTACTCTGATTTGGTAAAGTTGGGGGTTTTTGATGCAAATCCAGCAACTTTTGCATACAGCTTTACCTAACCAGTATTTTCAAAGTTTTCCTTGGTTGTAGCCTTCCCTTTTCTCTTCTACAAACTAGGACAGGAGTAGTTACTGCAGCTCCTGTTTCAATATGGTTGCAGTCACTCCATGGTCAGTCAGGGCACAAGTACAAAGGATTCAGGTTTGCTGCAACCTTTTTACCACCAATGCAGAAATAAAGCCATTTATTTTTGATAAAACTGTAATTAGTGCAATACATCTTAAAAACAGAAGAATGAAATGAAAGTATTTACATATAACTTAAGCAACAAAACCAGTTGTGGTCTGAGGTCATTTTAGTACTTTTTAAAGTAAAAGTAAGGCAAATAAAAAACATTTCAGTGTTCTTTATCCAAATGAATCAAACTCAAAAATCAACGATTGTCTACACATACTATTAAAAAGTACATGACTTTCCAGACAAGCTCAGACATTTCACAGCAGAAAAAAAAAAATCCAGGGTTACAGAATTGTTCTTAAGTAACAAGTAGATATTTTCAGAAGGGTGACAGGCTTCCATTTCTTCTGGCTGAGAGACTCTCAGTGGATTGCATTTCACCTAGGCAGGCAGAACTTTCTTCATCATCATGAAAGCTGTCATATGTGCTCAGCAAAGTGCCATTTGCTGCTCTATCATCCTTCCGCAGAGAGAGGGGCAGGTTTGCTAGGGTGAAGTTAACATCTTTGAAGGCATGCAATAAAAAGATCCCCACAATAATAGTCAGGAAGCCACTGAAGGTGCCAATAATGTCATCAGCCGCCATGTGTTGCCATTCCTTGAAAAGGATGGCAGAACAAGTTAAAACAGATGTTGTGAAGATTACATAATATATTGGAGTCACTATTGAAGTGTTGAATATATCCAGAGCCCTGTTCAAATAGTTGATCTGCGTGCTCACACAGACAGTAAGGCTTAGCAGCAGAATCCAAGACAATGGATGTTTCAGCACTGGTTTTCCTGCAAAAAGTTCCTTTATAGCAATGCCCAGACCTTTGACACAGGAGACTGATAAGGCTCCAATTACAGAGCAAATCGTTATGTACACGAGAATGTTGGTCTGTCCATGGCGAGGTCCCACCACACATATTAGAATTAAAGACACAATGACAACGAGCGTTGCGAACACCACAAAACCTGTGGTTGGAGGAAAAAAAAGTCTTGTTATTTATAGACACTAATGGACACACTTGTTACTTATGGACTCTATTTATCAGAAGCAGGGGTATGTATCTTAGGGGTGCAGGGAAAACACTCATTAACAATGGGACCAACTCAACATAAACAGACGAGTTCAGGATGTTTCTCATTATTCCTCCAGCATCACAGTTTAGATGATTTTAGAGTGAGTAATCCAAAACAAAGGTGGTACCTCAGGCATGCTGTATTACCTTTACTTGTCTATTGGCACTACTACTGCAGGATTAGGTTGCTAAACTGCCTTGCAGCCAGACTCACTGAGGTGTAGGTGCCACTGGACACAGGTCTGGGTCTGAACAGAGCCTTTTCTAGGAGATACATTTTGGCAGGTGGCTGTATTCAGCAGCAGGTTTCTAACGATCAGGTCATTCCTTAAGAATAACTTTTTAATCTCTGTGCTGGCTGTTTCCTCATGTTTAATATGAGAATTGCCTTTGTATAAATAGTATTTTGCAGACGTGCATTTGTCAGTGCCTCATCTTCCACACAGGCATAGCAGCTCAGCTGTAGGACTTTACTTCTCAGCAGACACCACAACACCTACCTTTTCATTTTAAGGACATCTCAAAGTTGGGCTTAGAGATGACACACTTAAATCAAAATTTCTATACGTTTTGTTTATCCACCTGTGCTGCTGCTACCTTAGTTGCCATAAAGGCACTTTATTCAAGGCCAGACAAATTCATCTTGCCATCATGCAAAGTTCTCTACAGAATTATGTTACAGAATTCAAATCTCTACTTCATTTGGACATGAAGCAGACACAGGCCATCTTCCTCGAACTTGTGTACAATGAAACTATAAATGAAACAGTAATCAAACTATAAAATGAAGAAATTATGGGCTGTGTACAACTCAAGCCAGCATTTTTCTTACCTGGATCACCTAGTTTGTGTGACATTTCATCCAAAGTTTCTACTTCTTCTTCTTGTGGAGCATGAATTACCATCACAGTTGATCCCAGTATACTTAACAAACATCCTATTTTTCCATGTAAATTAAGTTTTTCATTTAAAAAGAAGGATGACAGAATGGCACTAAGAAATAAAAAAGGCACCAACAAACATGAGATTAGTAATACTCATTTGCTCATCAAGTTACAGGTTGTTTTGACTGTACAAGTCACTTATATACACAATCTGCAGTTTAAAAATGGCTACTTTCTATCTTGAGATACTTGCTGTGGACAGAACTACCTGTTAGTATTTGACATCTCTGCCCAGAACCCCTTTTTTATGTTGCCTGCCAAAAAAATACTATGTCTAAGAACTTGCAAAAATAATTTTACAAAGAAAAAAAAATCTTACTTAGGAGTGAAAATACTGCTCTGCTCTGATCACCATGTTTTCAAAATGCACAAGACGACAGCTTTTTCCAGAGATGGACATGTAGATGCATTGCTAGAACCCTTTCATATCATAGCCACTACGTATTTGGAGAAACTTAAAAGTTACTCCTGACATTTATTGTGAAGAGTGCATTTATTACAGCATAGTTCAGTGACATATTTCTAAAGAAGTAATTTACTTTTCTGCTTCAAGTCACACTGCTTTCTGTTAGTGTTTCTTACCTTACAAGAACACTGAGAGCTCCCAGAGGAGTCACTAACGTAGCTGGTGCAAAAGCATAGGCAGCAAAGTTCGCTACTTCTCCAGCTCCCACTGCAGAGGAACAGCAATTCAAAGCCAGCAGTTAGGCTGTCTCATGCAACAAACCTCTGATCAGGGCAAGTAAGTGTCCAGTGTTCACGTAGACACAAACATGCAGCAAGGGAACAATGCAAAATTCTAATGACAGCATTCAGCTAACAGTATGAGCAGAACACAGCCCTGCCCCTCATCCCCACTATTAAATTTTAAAAGCAGGCTGTGGAACTACATACAACAGGTATTAGAATTAATTCTACCAAATCAGAAGGTGTTTTATTTTAATGTCTGTGCTGTAGCTCCCCAGCCTGCCAGCTTGACTCATGAAGTTCTGCATGGAGAAATCTGATACATCAGGATATAGCACAGCACATACAGTAAGCCACAGTTACCTGAATACAGACAGTAAGTTGAGAGTTCAAGCAATGAAAAAAATTAAGAACAACAGGCATAATCCCAAAATATGCTTCCCTTCAAGAAATCCTATACATCTAAGCACTTCTCTGCTAAGACAAAAACCAAAATGCATGTGGGTAGCAAAGGCATACAAGAGCAATGTCTGCCTAGTTCCACTGTTACACTAAAGGAAGAGCTTCTGGTGTGAGACAGGTTACATTAAAATCTGAACTGCATCCATCAAATCACCAGGTAACATTATCATGTATTGCAGAAACTCAATCTTGTTCCCTTTTTTGTAACCATGCTGCCATCTGTGGCATAGTTATTTATTAAAATTATATAATGTACATTGTTTAGATGAATAATTTTTGATACTTACTTGAAAGAAGTCCAGCCCACCACAGCCATTCCTTAAGGTATGCATGACCACCTTGACCTAAAATTGAAAGAACATTGGCTATTCCACTAAAAACAGACACCCTGTCACTTGTAACACTGCCATGACAAAATAATTTTTGCAACCCCTGCCCTTAAAAACATGAGCAGTCTTTTGATACCTAGGCTCTCTAGGTAAAAAGGTTGAAATCAAAGCATCTTCAGTTTCTGATGTGGCTGTGCCTCCTACAACCAGTTATTTTATTTCTTTTGTGTTAGAAATGGCACTGATGATCATATCTGCATTACCCTGAGAAACAGTTCTTTCAATCACTGAAATTACATGAAAAGCCAAGTTATGTGCCTCTTACTAAGACTGCTGATTTGCAGAAATTGTGCATGGTTTATATGTGATTGATTGCATGTGCAAGCATCACATTTTCTCATTCCAAACCAGGGTGGCATGAATTATGTATCTCAAGATCAACAATCTTTTAGAAGCAAAAATGACAGGTACTAAATAAAAATATTCAGAGTCAACATTCTAAATCATCTGAGGATGCTGCAACTATCCTACCTAAATTTATCTTCTTTCAATTTAAAGTCATTGCCTCTTGTCCTGGCAACACAGGCCCTGATCAAAACCAAACCAAAACCAAATCTCATCTCTCTTTTTCATAAGCCTCTTTCAGTTACTGGAAGGTGCTATAACGTGTCCCTTTCCTTCTCTAAGCTTAACAATCCCAACTCTGCCAGCCTATCCTCAGAAGTGTTCTGTCCCTCTGATCATTTTCATGGCCCTCCTCTGGACTTGCTCCAACAGGTCCATGTCCTTCCCACGCTGGGAATCCTGGAGCTGGATGCAGCACTGCAGGTGGGGTCACACCAGAGCAGAGCAGAGGGGCAGAATCCCCTCCCTGGCCCTGCTGCCCACACTTGATTGGGACATACTTGGCTTTTGGGGCTGTGAGTGCACATTGCTGGGTCACGTCCAGCCTCTCATGTACCAGCATCTCCAAGCCCTTCTGGGCAGGGCTGCTGTCCATCTGTCCATCCCCCAGCCTGTGTTGATACCAGAGGTTGCCCTGACCCAGGTGCACCACCTTGCTCTGGTTCTGGTTGAACCTCGAGAGGTTTGCACAGACCACTCCCCAAGGCCATCCAGGTCCCCCTGGATGCCACTTCCTTTGCTGTAGAGCATCAACTGCCCCCCTCAGCTCAGTGAGGTTCACAACCCCACTGCCAGCACGCTCAGTCAGTGCCACTGTCTGTGTCACTGATGAGGATATTTTATAGTATTGCTTCCAGTATGAACCCTTGAGGTGCTCTACTCATCACGCTCAGTTACTACACGTGACTTTCAGTTTTCCAAAACAATTTTCTGACACCCAAACACGGTTAAAACTCTCTTAAATTCACTCATTCAGGAGCACAGACATAGTTAAGAGTGCTGCTTGCAATTTGCAAGTACAATTTAGATTTAACTGTCATACAAAGGAATCCTTTGACAAATGTCCCCAAAGGGCATTATGTATGCATTAAATAGCATGTGTCACACACGGAGTTAAGGGTATCTGACACCCTGAGAAAAACACACCAGCTCTATGTTTTAGGTTTCATACACATGTAACAAAAACCCAAGAAAGTCAAAACAAGATTATTAGTTTAATGAACTAATGAACAGAAGTAATCTTCTGTTAAACAGCAAAACCTAAACATCAGCAAATTATTAAAAGATGTATGCATTTACCTGCTCTCATGGAGCCTTTCCTGGCTAACCGGAGGAGACCTTTCTTTTTCAGGATGAAACTTCCTCCAATGAAAATGCTGGAACTCATAGCCAACACCAGACCAATACAGAAGTCATACTTCCCACGAGTTTGGCTCATCTCGTAAACTCCTGAACACCGTCACATTGATCAACAAGGCGTAGAACTTCTGATAATCAACAGAAAATGATGCAACACTGAAACATGAGCAAAATATACACATTACATTAAGCTGGTAGAAAAGGAAAATCCTCAACAGCTCATGTGACTGGTTGTCCTGCAAGTGGCTTCTGCAAAGAGTGGTTAACACAAAAAAAAGGTAATCCGAAGCATGTATAAGCTTGCACTAAGGATGAGTAACTAACAAGTCTGAACACAGAGAAGGAAGGATTTCTGACCTGGCATATAAAAACTGAAACCCAAGCAAACAAAAATTCCTTGAGAAACTTTAGAGATATTTTACAAATATGTAATTTATTTTTCTTTTCATTGAGTATGCAAATCTGTGTCTGGCACACCATGGTACTGAACAAGAAATTGCTTACATTGAAATCAGTCTGTAACAGAGTTTGAGAACAGTCGCAGCAGCATTTCTTCCATATAAACTCCCTAGAAAAATGAAAGAGAGTATTAGAAGGATCTTTAATCATACAGCCATTTTCTTAATACAAACAAACCTCACATGCATGCACATGCAATTACTCTTTAACAGGAAAATCTGGCAAGGAATAAGTATTTTGTTAAATTATTTTACACAGTTTCCCATACTTGTATGAAGCACCTTTCAATATTACTTTTCCCTGTACTTTTGTGCTTTCAACTTTGGTTAATTTGCTATACCTCTAGGAAAACCTAACAGAGAGTTACTGGTAGGTTAGCATTAAAACTGAGCACAGATCCTCTTACTTGCATCCAGTTAGGCTGTGGAAAAGTAAAGGAAAACAGTAAGCACTCAACATAGCACTATTCAAAATGCTGCATGAGCCACAGTTCAAAATTCTCAAATCTACTTCCCTTAATCCTTGCACAGTAATTTTTAAGATCTTATTTTGTGGGAGAAAGTAAGTAAATTATCTACAATAGAGTGCTTTCACTTCCTATAAATTTTTAAAAATAAACTAGACTCTTGCATGACACAAAACCACCTAAAAAAATGAGACCAAGAAAGACAAACCATCAGTGCATGAGACAGACCAAACCCAGCCACCTCACCAACTGCATAAAATATCATCCTGGTTTTAAATTCAAACAAGATTTTCAGTCTCTGGAAGAAGTTTTAATGCAAGGAAAAGACGTAAGACTTTTGTGGCTGTTCTCTCCACCATCTGTTGTAGCAGGTGTAAGGCACTCAGGTAACTGAGCTAACAATGTTCTTCCAACTCCAGCTGGTGCAAAATGTGCCAGTGGTATAGCATCACCTGGGGGAGGAGGGGCTGGTTTTGCTAAGCTTTATACTTTACCAGTTTTTTAAACAATTAGCTATATTATTAATGGGATTATTTTTACTGGTGTAGCTTTTTACTAAAAGAGAACTCTCCATACTGGCAAAGCCACTTATTTTTTTATTTTATTTCTTCCCTCCCTGACTTGCATACCTTCACCTACACTGACAAAGAGCATCAGTTAGTCCCATCCTGACACCTTCCACCCACTGCATACCAGAAACAAGGGAAAAGCACAGGCTGCTTTTCTTCGCAGCAAAGGAAGAATTTGGTTGCAGAAGAATGAAGAACCTTGTCTGCTCACAGGTAATTTTATGAATTTAGACTTGAAAAGGATGCTACACTTCAAAACTAGTATTTCTACTTTCCCCTATGTCTCAAATACACTGAAGTGCCCTGTCAACCACTTTGTTAACCTTGTAAACCACTCAAATCTCAACCACTTACATTACAAAAATTCAGATAAATTCCTGCCAGCTCTTCCCATCACATTTATTTGTCCTCACAGACACAGCCAATCCCATTTCTGCTTTGGCTGGGCTGCCTTATTTCCACCTAAGGTTTATTCAGATGTCTACAGTTGCAGACACATGTCACACAGCCATGGTGGACCCAGCTTCCTTCTGAAGAGATCTGGCTCTCTCTGTATATAGCAGATATAATTTGCATGTGCAGAACTGACATGTGGAAGGTCAAAGCAGTACCAGGCACTGGAAGTTTTACACTTTCAGAAATCAGGACTTTAATTCTAACCCTAAGACTTACTAAAAGAAGAACTAATGCATGCTTATAAATACAATCAAGAAAAATTATCTATGGGCATGAGAAAATGCCATGAAATGAGCAGTTTCTGGAATAAATAACGCCTCTCATGTTTCTGCCTTGGGACATGCCAAAGCTGTTGCATTCCAGCAGCCAGGGCCACTACTAGGTTCTAAACAGAGAAAAGCCAGAAAATGTAGGAGTTAAATAAAGCTGGCATTCATGCAGTGCTGCAAAGGTTCTCTAATCAAGTTCACAGCTGATTTTAACACATAGAACACTTCATCCACTCAAGACCAGCAGTGTCATGGAGGCGTACTAGTTTCCTGCTCTGACTTCAGAGAAGCAAAGAAGGGCTGAGACTCTCTTATTCGCAGAAGCTACAACATCTACCATGCCTCCAAGAGCCACTCATTAATGAATTGCCTGTTGATCTGCTGGTGTCATGAGTCACAACTCTCAGCGTGCAACAGTGCAATGACAGTGCACACGGGGAACTGGGTTTGAAGGTTATGACGGATCGATGCAGAAACTTGGAATGCGAAAAAAAACTGTGGGAGATAAGCAAATCCAGATTAGCCATAAAGTTTTTTTGCTTATTTTTAAGATGTAACCAAATGTATCATAAATGCTAGCAAAATACAGACTCTCTGGTCTAAAACACAGGCTAACATTTCGCCTCTTGGCTCAGAAGTCGTTTTCTCTCAAAAGCAGCACACACACAGTGCTCCAAAGATGTTACATTTATTGCAAGCAAGACCTCTCTAAATATTCAGAAACATTAAAAGTGGTGTAATGAGAAGAAGTAATACATTACATTTAAGAGAAGATAAGCATAAGTAAGAATATGGGAGTTACCAGCCAAAGAAAATTAGTATCACTTCCACAAGCTGCACATTGTATGGAAGCAATAATTAGAGCTGGGAAAGGCAGACATGGTGCATTGTTCCAACTTTGCTTACTTGGCCACAAGCCCTCTACAGTTAAGTAGACAGTCTTAAAATACTTACAAGAAATAATCCAAATATACACTACATTATTTAAATTCAAGAATCTTTTTTAAAACCTGCTCTTTTCAACTATGATCAGGATGATGCCATTAAGCAAAAAAAATGACCTTAAAAGGCCATTTACTTCAACCCTTTGCCATGTACTACATAATTCACTGCTGCTCCTCATTACAGATAATTCAGCCAAACTTCTCCCACAAAATTCTTGCAAAGGAAACTTCAAAAATGTGGCAGCCATGCTTTGATGCCATTAGGAACTCTCATTATCTGATCATCTTCACTTTTACTACCAAATCCCACTGCTGGAAAAAGATACAAGTCCCTTTATCTTTGAATCCACATATCAACATTACCCTGCAGGTGTCTCCTCCTGTGCCACCCTCTGGGTTCTTTCCCAAAAGCTTTTTTTAAGTGCAATTTCCAAAGCTGTATATAGTACTTTGGCTTGAGTTATTATCACTTCTGCAGTAAGTGGCAGACTCTTATTTCTTTTCAAATGTCCAAAGCAGGTGGGTTTTTTAGCCCTTTTTCTGCAGTCACCTACTGTTGACTCATTTTCAACTTCTCTATTGGTGCAACCTCCTGCACTTGTACAGCAAATTACTCCTGCCTGGGTGAAATATCTTCCATTTACTCCTATTAAAAAACATCTCTTTTTTTAGAAACGTTTCCTGAAAACATTCAACCAAGGTTACATACTGGCAATCCTTCCCTGCCCAATGTTATTGATTATTTCTTTGTCTTTTGAGCCAGATCAATAACATTAAACAGCCAAAGATTCAGACATGATGGAAGATTTTTGAACAAGAGCCTGCTTTGACAAGACAATAATACTCTAGGTACAGCCACTCTGCACCTTTTGAACTGTTCTATGGTATTTCACTGTCAATTCTGCTTAAGTTTTATGTTTCTAACATTGGAATTAAGCACCTATTTAATGCCCTTCTAGCCATAAAGCTTGTCAGGGAAGAAAAGGAGGTTGAATCAATAAATTGCTTTAACAAATACACATTGACTATTATGTGTCATGTTGGCTATTATGTGTACCCTTTTTCCTTTCCACAAGCATAAATCTACATGAAACAAACATTCCCTAAGAAAACAGAAATCCAAACGTTTGGTGATGAGCCTGTAGACAGCTCATTATACATACCAATTTTGTTCCAAAATCCAGAGGCATTCACTTCTTAAGTATTTTGAAGTTAGGTTTCTAAAACAGAAATCAAAAATAGCATTAATTGGCATGTTAAGAATTTGGCAAAAAAATTATGTCCATCATTTCAAGACAATTTAATTTTCATGCATGACACACAAGACCATGTCCAATCTATGCTTTAAAAAGGAAGAGGATTTTTGTTTCAGAAACATTTGCATAACAAATCAGCGTGATTTTAGATTTGATCTTCCTTAGATACAGCTTGCCTGAAGCCATAGTTATTTCATCCTTTTGCTTTTCACTTCACAAATCAAAGAAACTAACCTGTGATCTAAGTTATTCTTTAGTAGGTACCATATTAAAGTTGAACTGAAATACTTTCCTAATTCTTTCAGTTTCCTTCTGTAACTAAAGTGCTAAGGCACTTTTATTCCAAGATAACTAATATCAAGTTGTAATTATTTGCTTTGATATGGCGAGTTTTCAGAGGATGTTTATACAGAATCACTGAAGACACTGAGTTGAAAGGAGCCCACAAGGATCACCAAGTCCAGCTGCTGGCCCTGCACAGGACAGCCCCAGGAAACCCACCATGTGCCTGACACACACACGTTCAAACTCTGTCAGGCTGCTGCTGTGACCTCTGCCCTGGGGAGCTGTTCCAGTGCCAACCACCCTCTGGGTGAGGACCATTGTCCCAATATGCAACCCAAACCTTCCCTGACACAGCTTCAGGCCATTCCCGTGGGTCCTGTCACTGGTGTCCAGAGAGAAGAGACCAGTGCCTGTTCCCTGCTTCCCCCCATCAGGAAGCTGTAGACCCTGGTGAGGTCTCCCCTGAGCTCCTCTTCTTCAGGCTGAACAGAGCAAGTGGCCTCAGCTGCTCCTCACACAGCTTCTCCTCCACCCCCTTCACCATCTTGGCAGCCCTTCTTTGGATACACAGAGTGATGGGGCAGTGGGCAGTATGAACACAGAAATGTTCTTAGTAAGATTACTAAAAGCCCCCAAACATACCTAATTATTAAATCCAAGCCTTCCTCAGCCATGTTCCATCCACTCACAAACATATCTTTTAAACAGATGTACAGAGAGAACATTGGAGGACAGACACAACAGAGTAGTAGGATATTCAAACCTTAGTCATGTGCACCTTTAAAAGGCCAAGATGGATGCACACAGTACCTACAGATCCTGTACACACTGTTTAGGGTACAATACATTCAATTTTGTACTGCACATTTCCCCCAATACAGGATAAAGTTTTCCAGCTCTGTCAAAGTTAAAAACTGCCTAAACTTATACACATAATTATTTACATATTACACACAGGCAAGCTAAAATCATATTTATGATATATATATGCATATATATAATGTTAGAGGCACTATCATGTGCTCAGAAAGCAAAACATACCTTAACTATCCTACAGTTGTCTATTTTAAAAGGTTTAGATAAACTATGGGGAAAATTAATACTTTAATTTTATTAATTTTTAATAGCAGATTTCTATTTATAAAGCAAAAGCAACAAGCACGTCATCTTATGAACCTAGGAGGAAACAAAATCCACATAAAAAACCTATTCTGTGCATGTGCTACTTGTAGTTATTCTATAAAAAACTGACCTTTAATTAAAGCACTTTCAAATAAAGCTAAAAAGGATCTTCACTATAACAGTGTTATTCATTAACTGAATACAAACTACAGGGAGTGCTTTATAACTGATACTGCATTGACTGTTTTCATGGAAAGCTATCAAAATAGACTCAAGGTAAGACTTGCCTCATCTTTGCTGTACCTGGCACATGAGTTCCACTCTTGTGGGAGGAATACCCAGCACAGGGTCACTGAAGTTCCACCTTTGGTATTTAATATGGGCAGTTTCAAATTGAAGATAACCCAGGAAGTTAAAGTCCAATCTATACATTAGTCACAGCTACTCTTTTGACACAACTGATAACCTGTTATAACCTGCTTTCCTGTTTGACAGGATTTTATCATCAGAATTAAGTACTTTAACAAAAGCAGAACTAGTGTCACACTGAATTCTAAATATGATACCAACAAAACCTTATGGAATAATTTTCTATTGATGAAGCTGTTACCTTCCAGGGGGAAAAGCCCTAACTGAATACAAGGAGGCACATCAAAGGCATTAAGATAGAACCACAAAGACTTACATTTATCACATCTTCAGTACAAACAATGTTAAACAGAGAAAGTTGACTGCTTGAAAAAGATTGTGGGAAAAAACAGGGATGAAGGACTTAGATCCAGGCAGTATCTTCACTCTGAATCACAGAATCAGCTAGGCTGGAAAAGACATGTCAGACGGAGTCACATCTATAACCCAACCACCACTATGCCAACAGACCTTGGCACTAAGGGCCATGTCCATCCAGACTTTTCTTACACAGCTCCAAGGACAGTGACTCCACTAGGTACCTCCCTGGTCAACCACTCCAACATCTCATCACCCTGCCTATGAAGAAATTCCTCCTAATGTCCAATCTAAACCTCCCCATGTCAGCTGAAGACTACAATGAATTACAATGCAAAGCTACGATTACTTTCTCCGCGTCAAAATGAGGCACCAGGGCTCTGAAGTTCTGAAGGCGCTGTGGAAGCGCTGCACGGGGCACAGCGGCCCCGGAGCACGGCCAGAGCCAGCGCACTGTACCTGGAACCTCTGCCCGCTGCGAGAACCCCGCCAACAGCCCGATTTACAGCTTTTAATCCCGGCCTTCTCGGACCAAAGCACAAGTTTCCCACTACGGAGAAAGCACCCTCGGGCTTGTCCAGCCAGAGGCGAGGCCCGGAGCCCCGCTCGCTGTCAGCCGCAGCGCCCGGCACCGAGGGCCTTGGGGCAGGAGCCCCGCCTGCCGCCTCCCCCGCGGGGCCGGCCGGGCCCCCTGCCCGCCTCTCCCCGCCTTACCTGCGGTCACGGCCCCTCTCACATGCCGGGGAGCGGCGAACCAAGAGGAGACGGGGGCGGGGGAGGTCGGAGCGGGCGGTGGGAGGGGCCGGTGCCCGTGCGCTCCAGCGCCATGAGGGGACAGGACGGGACTGGCGGGAGGGACCGGCGGCGGCGCAAGGCGAGGCGGTGTCCCGGGCCCGTCCGCCCCCTCCGCTCCGCGGTTCCGGCAGCGGCCGCCGGAAGGGGCGCGGCCCGGCCCCGAGCCCCGCCCGCCGCGGTCACATTGCCCTTCCCGCAGCCCCGCCCGGCCGGGCTGCCGGCGGTTCCCGGCTCCGGGCTGCCTGCCGGCGGTGCCCGGCCCGCTCGCTCCGGCCAGCGTCCGCGCTGAGCAGATTTTGCACTCACAGAAAATCGTAAAATCACAGAATGGTTTGGGGACCTTGAAGATCACCCAATTTCAACCCACCCTGCCGTGGACAAGGACACCTTCGACTAGACCAGCTCGCTCAAAGCGCCATCCAATCTGGCCTTCACCACGTCCAGAGATAAGACATCCACAACTTCTCTGGGCAACCAGTTTCAGCTCCTCTTCACCCTCACAGTACGGAATTTTTCCTAATACCTAATCTAAAACATACCTTCTGTCACTTTGATGCCATTCCCTCCTGCACTGTCACTACATAAATAGTCTTGCCCCATCTTTCCTATAAGTTTCCTTCAGGTACTGGAAGGCTGCAATTAGGTCACCCCGAAGCCTTCTCTTGTTCAGGCTGAAATAAACAACAGCAAGGGAGTGAGACATTTTATTGAGCCAGGTAAAGGGAATGGTTAATGAATCAATTTAATCCAGGCCATCCACTCTCAGCATCTGCTTTACTCAAACTGCTTTAAATCTCATACAAAGTGAATGGATAAATACAGTTAGACAAATATTTGTCCTCACACACAAGGAGTATTTGAAAGTCATAACATCAGGCTCAGAGGGTGCTTTGGTTTCTTCATGACTATCTCTGAGTATGCTTTACACAGCTGCCTTGTAACATTAAGTCTGAACAACCAACCAAAATATATCTGTGATATCTCCACATGGAAGATGCGGCTCTTTAAACTCAAGACAGTTTTATCACATCCCTTAGTGACAGCAGTTCCTATTTTTTAAGTCTTCTCAGGATTTGTGTTGACATTATCCCAGTCTGCAGCTGCTTCATTTTTGCAACACCTGGAAAGACCTGGAAACAAAACCAGTCTTGGCTTTCCCTTGCAGCATACCCATGACACAGCCACTCCTCCTATCACATTACCTGCTGTGTTATATCTCATTAAAAATGGTCCCTCACTCTGACACAAAAATTACATTTCTACACCACCCAAAGCACATGGATAAATGTTAGGCCTATTTTATTCTCTAAGGCAACATTCCATTCCCCAGTATAAAACTAATCTAGTATTCCTGACGTGAACTACCTTTGCACTTACTAAATAGTATTATATGTGTGTATATATAAAAATATACTTTAAGATAAAAAAGCTGCCAAGCAACTTACAGTAATTACCTACATACTGACACAGTAAGACACTGGCTTTTCTGGGTTTTACCAAAAGATATCAAAACTGTGAAGTTTTTGAAAAAGTTAACAGCTGGTGAAAATGGTTTCTCAAATGGATTAAAAGATTAAAACCTGTGCCACCTAACCAGTACAGTATAAACAGAAGCAACTAAGTACTGATAGCTAGGTTCAAAGCTTAAAGGAGCCAAAGAACTTCGTCTGCTTGTAATCATGCCAAATGCTGATAATGTATTTGTGTACATATTTCTGAGTTAACAGTAATGTCTGAAGCAAGTCAATTTAGTCTTCCCCTTCCTCTGCTCTCCTCCCTTCAAAAACACCTCCTCAACCAAGCTAAAACAATAATGAATAAATATCTGAAAATATTAACTCTAATATTAACCTCTAAGCAGTTTAGATGCTTGTGGAACTTCAGTTCTGTTAATCCCCTCTCTTGTGTTTTTCAGCTGCTAGTTCTACTTAACATACATGCAACTGTTCAAAGTACAAATTCAATGCTTTCCATTTGGCACAAAATTTGGCACATTAAATATTTATTTCAAAGCCAGGGTTTGTGCTCAGTAACTTGGAAAATACTCAAACTATCTCAGAGTAATTTACAACAGCACAGTATTTCAGGCATGTTTGCTGAGTATCTGGCAAGAACCCCAAGCATGAGAATGGTGGTAACCTGCCTAATTTAACCCCTTCTCACAGGGCAATTCAGATGCACAAACCCTCCTTGTGCCCAAGGAATTTCATGACAGTGGTCAGTGTATGTCCTTTTGTATGGCTATGGACAGGATTTTTTAGGGTTTAGTATCTATATGTATAAATATCTTGTAAAATTCAAAAGGGCAAAGAGCAAAAATACACCTGTACAACCTCAGGAAGCTTTAACAGGGTCTCTGGTGAGAGACATACTTCCCTGCTGTGTTTTGTGAAGACATCTGAGGAGAACAAACAAACCATGTCTGTAAGTCTACTTGTGCAACATCTACAGTGTCACAGGGAACTTAGGGGACTGCTTAAGATCTAAATTTGTAGAACAAACCTCACAAAAATCAACAGGATTTTTTTTTCTTTTGACACAATGAGATTTTTGTCTTTAATGCTCTTCCAATATGAACTGCACTGCTGAGATAAATATATTAACTGTGTTGCTGAGATAAATATGCTTAGGATTGATTATGTCCCAGACTTTCAACAACACCAGTGGTGTAAATGGCTCATTTGCCTTTACCACAATGCTGCTGCCTTAGAGGCCTAGCTCCTGGCATGCACAAGACAAGGACAGCTGAATTTTCTTGCTAACAACATACAGACTCCTTATCCTACCTACTTAAAAATCAGAGATGCTGCATGCAGAAGTGAAAGCCTTTCAAGGTTTCTGGTCTTTGTACATTGCATTAATATCATAAATACCTTTAAAAATAAAATTGCAATAAAAAATTCATACCCATCTTTTCCACTGCATACATTTAATATTATTGAGGAGCTAGTTTCCTTGTTTAAAGATAACTTTGAATTTTGACTGGCAATAATATCAATGCATCCCCTAAAACAGAAATGCACAGAATGCAGCAGTTCTTAATCATAAATCCCACCATTAAAAAAAACCCAACCAATCAAAATCTGAGACACACACAGAGAAAGAGAGAGAGACTCGAAGTTATGAATTTGCCAGCACCTGATATGAGGGGCTAGGAATTTCAGATGAAGAATGAGATGGGCAATCACTGTAATTTCCCAAGAATTCTTTCTACACAGAGCTATTATGACAGAGAGTAAATGAGACTGGTGACACAGACTTCTTTACAGCTGTTACCACTTGATACACACCCAACTGCTAGAGCAGAAGCTCTAGCAAGTAACCAACGTACAGCAGTGCAGGAACAGAGCACATGTTAACCCTGAATACACAGTCTGAAGTGACTCAAGCCCCAGCAAACATTTCTGCCAGAGAAGTCTTCATTCTACCTGTAAACAAACTTCAGTCCAATGAAGACATTAAGACTGCAGCCTGCTGGTAGAGATGGGTATAGGGCAACTGAGACCTTTGTAGGCCGACTGATCTGTACCCAGGCAAGAATCTGCAATTCTGATTAAAAGAAAAGCTGCTATTGTGAGAAAGGGTAATGGAAATAGTTTAGGCTTATGAACTGGAATTAGCCTGTAAAGCAGTGTGTGAGAAACTTCATTTCCCCCCGACCCCAACTGCTAGAAACAAGTCACTAAACAAGCATTGAGCTAGAAATAAATCATTTATTTTAAAACAATACAGGTTAATAAATAGATTAATTATCAGAAAACTTAATAAATAGCCTTTTATAATTTACACAAGGCAAATACAACATGCCTATAACTATTTTTTAAAAAGCGAAGAGAGTAAGCTTGACTTGTAAGCCATTAACAAATCTATATATACATTATTTGGAAGCTAATAAAATAAACCATTTTTATGTAATCTGTAGTAACTATATTGCAAGAGCATTGAAGCAACCAAACCTGACATTGTATTTTTGTTGCCAACTACCTTTTCCCTATATCCCATTATAACTACTTTTTACATTCCAGGGAAAAAAAAAAAAAGAAAAAGAAGAAAAAAAGAGAAAGTTCCACTGTTAAAAAAAATTGACTTAAGAATACCCTTTTTGTGTAATCGTTTCCAGTATTTTCCACTCTATAGAGCAACTGTCTGGGGAGGGATGTGGACATGGAAGGACCCAACATAACCACAAAGAAACCCCAGACTTATTTGCAGCTTTTAAAAAGATATTTCTTAATCCGTAACCTTTCAACATTGCTGTCTGATACACTTGGGCACTAGTAATGATAACTGTTGACAACATTGGTGCCTAACACAGTACACATTAAAAATCTGCATTCTGTAAGCCCACAGATAGCACCAAAGAATTATTACAAAGAAAACAGGTAACAGATAAACATTTCATAATGCTTGATTTAACAGTAAAACTTCAGCAGTTACACCATCTCAAGACAACCAGGGAATATCTGTAGAATCCTTGATGTTTTATATTTGTGAAACAAGAATGTGAGGGGGGGGTACAATGTGCAATTTCACATTTAAAGCACGCCCTAATTATTAACTCCAAATTTCTTCAAATACAAACCCTGTATTTTTTAAAAATAAAATGAAAGCTAAACCTCACTTTCTAGTGTGTCAACAACTTAATCCAGTGTTTCAATTTTTCAGTGCTAGTTACTTCAGAAAAATACATAAGTTCCAATAAAATCAATATTATTAATAGGAAGCCTCACTTGTCAAACTGTGATATGACAGGTTCTTATTAATGTTAGTTGCAGCTCACTAATAAATAGGCTCTATTTACACATACAGAGTCCTGGAAAGTCAATACAGCAGATAACTTGTTTAGATATTTTTCTTTTTTTACAGAAGTACTTGAAGTGTAACAAATGTGGTTTTTTGGTTGTATCAAAAAGGTTTCTATTCTCCTACTGAACATTTGAGGGATTTTTGTGTTTGACACCTAATAGAGATTGTGACTGACAAATGCAAATCCTCCATACACTGAAGGGATAATGATCAAAGAGCAATCCTCAAGTGAGTACCAAGTAAATATGTTTGACAAGTATAACAGAAGTCAGACATTCAGAGTGAAATGCCTTTCCTGTGGATTTGGACGTAATTCAAATGCATTCCACCACTGTAATGAATCCACTTTTTCTATGTGTAGCCTTTCCCACTTCCACTTTGGAATCAGAACTGAAGTCATCTGGCTTGCAGCTATCAATGCATATAACACAATGAGAATGTGAAAAGGGCAGACCCATGAGGGAAGCCAGAGCTCAGGAGACAACTATGCACATTTGCTCCCTGAGATGATGGAACTCGGATATCTGTCTTATTCAAAGTGCTTACTTGTCAAAGGGATGGAAAAAAAAGAGGGAACAGCTAAAATTCAACTTCAACAGTGCCTCCTTTTAAATCAGAAAAGCAATGGGACTAAAAAAGGTAGGACACCTGGAAAGAGGAGGGCGTGGGATGGAGGGGGAAAGAATCATATCAACAGTGACAACAGAAAATGCTAATACATTTCTAAAGTTAGAACTGAACCAGATCCAGGTACAGCAGAACTTGAAAGAACACTGCTACACACTGAACAAAGTAGCAAAAATAAAGCTTTCAGTTACTTAGCATTCAAGAAGTAAAAGGCTGCAGATACAAATGATGTGCAAGGCCACGAGATTTTCTTCCACCTTATGTGCTGGCTTTTGGCGTCTTTGTTTTAAACATCAGGATTAATTAGACATTTCTAAAAAGCTCATCAGAGATGAGGAGCAGCTGGGGAGAAGAGAAGAAAACTGTGCTGATATTTCAGTGTTTACAATGGTCAGAGGACCACAGAACACAGTTGCTACTTTATTCTTCCTCTGCATAGTGAGCACTTAACCAAGTAAACTTTGTGTGGTGCAGAAAATGTCAAGGTTTAGACAGGGCAATCAAGTTATTCTGAATCCAACATTTACTAATAATCTGCATATGTATCTAACATACTAGGACAGGCACTTTATAAATAATTAAGAATTAACTTTAAGACCAACCAAGACAAACAAATATGGCCAAAGAAGGAGTAAGATGGGTCCACAATAATTTCCATTTTGACCTACAGATTTTCAGAGAAGTCTTCAGAGATTAAAGGCTAATAGAAAACCAACATAGAATTATGAACTCTGAAGCTGAATTTTGAAAAGACAACTTGACTGCTTCAGAAAACAGGTAACATTGTTTTAAAAAGTAAGTTAGTACAGGTCTCATAACCTATGTGCAATTCCAGGTTCAATCAAAAAAAAAAGGGGGGGAACTAATATGACAAAATATGAATGTTTGCTGAGAACCAAGATACCATCTTCCAATCAATAATGGACAGAGGCTAGGTTAACCAGATTTCATAGCCCAATTACCCTCATCTACAATTCTCAGACTTTCTAAAAATCTTGCACAATATTTGAAAATCCATGAAGATGCTCTTTTCTCTGCTGGAGCTACTCTATTTCATTAAGGTACCCAGTTACTGTGTGTTGGCCTGTAACAATGCACATTTCTGCCAACTCAGAGCCATTCGCTGCAATATGGAATTTTAAAACAACCTTGCAAATAGCATAGTAGGGCTCTTACTCCCTCAGAACAATCCCTTCAGAACACTAAATCTTTTGGATTCACTTTTGCAATTATTGCTGCCATTCGTAGGGCTTACAGCATTCATTTTAAATGAAGATGAAGGCTTAGTTTTAAGAAAACCTCAATTCAGATCAACAAAAAACACCACAAGAGCAGACACTATTACTCCCCACTAATCAACATCCATGGTCCTGTCAGGCAACTACAAAGTTACATTCATGATTTCTTAATAAAATGTTGTGAATTTTCTCAAATACTCTCTTGTAATCACATTGGGATTTTCTGTTTTCTCAGGAGATAGATGTTCTGATCTAGAGATATTGAGTTCCACTGCACTCTTCCGTTTTTGTACTTAGACGGAAACAAATATTCATTGCTTTTCAAGCTTTCAACTTTTTGACCCATGATGTTTTTGCTACCAGATATAAGTAAAACATGAAATTAACTATTTCATTCTTTAACATGTCAATATTCTCTAAATGTCATCCTCATCGTAGCTTAAGCTGTCTGTACTACTTGTCAAATTAAACTGACGTGTTCACACAAGTCTATGAATTACTGATCTGAATGTATGTCCCTGTCAGTTACCTAAAATCCAGCTCTCTGAATGCTTTAGTCTTTTCAGTCTTTAACCTCCTTCTCCCATGTTACAACATCAGACCATCTTTTTTTGAGCTATGAGAAATCCCATGCTCTTCTCTCTCTTAAATTTCTTTCTTTTTGTGGTCCCTATTTATTATCTGTTTCACAAAATGGTCTCCTGCATTTAGTCACTAAACTAAAAAAAAGTATGCTGGACTGATGGCAACACTCCTCTTCCCAATAGGACTATGAATTTTTCAGAAGCTGTCAAGGTATCCAGGGATTTCAGTTCAGGTTTGTAAATTCTTCCAAAAACATATGGTCCTTCTGGATGCTTTATGTGTTTAGAATTTGAAAATATTCCAATACTGTAGACAGTGAAATTGAATTATTAAACTGGTATAGGCCATCTGAAACAAATACATTCAAAATTATGCAGTATTTTTTGATTGCAAAGGCACTGAAACAATGCTGAGCTGCTTACAAATATGCCACCATGTAGGCAGTGAGCCTGTGCATAATTTCCACATCCTTCACAGTCTTTCTACCTGCTCCCAATTAGAACTCTCAGATGAATGCAGTATGTCTTAATGTATGTAAGTTACAAAAAAAAATGCATACCTGGACACTACCATGAGCTGATAAGTAATTAGTGAGAGATATTTAAGGGTCCACTGCTCTGTACAGAGAACTCAATTTAAAACTCCCATGTCTTCACTGCATGGCAGACAAAATTGCCATGACAGTCACTACAAAGAACAAATCTACAGTCCATGATCCAACCAACATTTGTCTGAGAATTCACAGCCTTGACAGTGAAGACATTGCTATACTGAGATTCACAAACCGTTCCACTTACTTTTCCCCCCTTATTTAAAGGTATACATCACTTATGATGAAAGGTATCAGATTGAGTGCATTAGAAACTGATGTCCTCTGCCCACAGAAATGGTACCTCAGAAGTCACAATACAAGCTTTCACACAGGTCTGTCAGAATATTCACAGAGCTCTTCTGATGGACTACCTTTTACAGTGAGGAAATACATCAGTCTCTCTGCTGACTCAATTAGTAGTTCCAATTAAGGTAATTTATTGTGTTGACTGGGTTACATGGACATCCTTTGAAACTGGATGGAGGTCTCCAGTTCATTTCACATAGGCCACCAAATTGTCAGAGGGTAGTTACCAACCTGAATCCTATTTGAAATAGTGACCTAGAAATGAACAGCTCTGCATCCTTCCCTGAGCCATCCAGTTTCCCCTCAAAAATATTTTAATCTGTCTTCATGTTAGGTTTGTTTAAATCTCCAATATTGAAGTTGAATTCTTTGAAGACTTGTATAAGAACAATTCCAATAGACACTGTGGTGAATCCACAAGCCATGCCCAAAAAATCTACGACTCCTACATTACTCCATTCCCTGAAAAGGATGGCTGAAGCCAGCAGGACTAGGGTGGTAAACACAACATAGTAGATGGCACCAAACACAGAGGAGTCAAAACACTCCAGTGCCTTATTGATGTATCTGAACTGAATGATAATGCTACATCCTAATACTGCCAGAAGTACCAGACAGAGGTACAGAGCCCTTTGACTTGATGGGTTATTGTGAAAGATATCTTGAGCAGCCAGCCCAATGCCTTTTGTGCTGGGAACAGTGAAACTGCCCAACAGAGAGCAAATACTGATGTAAACCATAATATTAGTAGGTCCATGAGCTGGAGCTATCCAGAAGATAAGCAGGAGAAGCATTAGCAGCACTATGCAGAGATAACCCACGAAAACTGGAAAACAAAAAGAAAACAAGAAAATATCAACATAAGAAGTTTTGGTCTTCTAAAGATTTTAGCAGACAAATCATGTCCTAACAGTGACTTTCAGGTATACATCACAATTATGATTTGCTATTGAAGATAGGCCCAAATCACTGAGCTTCCAGAAATGTTGGCATCAACAACTGATGATTATGTCATGTTCTTGGGGAAAAACAAATAACCATGCAGAAAATTACACTGTGGCACATTTGAAATGGATTGCATATAGCTTTTTTTAATCTTAGTCTCTTTTCCACTAGGACTATACTCCTTAAAGTCTCCTGTGACAGACAGAAGGAGACCTCATTCATACACAGTTCATTAAGGCACAGTGTGTGGATCCAGTAAAGAGCTTAAACATAAAGTTAGATCCCCCTAAGGTGAGAACATGAGTAGGGACCATTAGAGCAAACATGAGGCCATATTATTTACATTATACAATCAGTACCCATATAAGATTAGTGAAAAACATTTCATGCTTTAGAGTTTTTAAAAAATGCATAGCCAATGCACTTTGTTCAGATTTAAATGGTAAACTGAAACCAAGGTATTTGTTTTCTTTTCATTGTTTGCAGACTTTTTGAATAGCTGATGTTATTAGGTTTGAGTTTCTCTCACTTCAAGCAAATACAAGAAAAACAATAGTTGGCAGCTTAGCGCTTAAGCAAGAGAAATAAAAATGGGCCTGGAACATATTAGTACCAGGATGTGTCCTCCAGCAGCTGGTGAGAAAGAACAGACATTTCAGCTTATGTCTCAACAGCCTATTTCTACATACCTTTATTGTGCAAATAAATCTGGGAACATAACTGGTATTTAGTATAAACTTTTAATTAAAAAACCATGGTGAAATAAAGGAAAGAAGAAAGACAGTATTTTTTTGTTTTGTATAAAACAAATTGAGGTCCTAGATTTATACTTTTCATCTCTAAATAGCAAGATACAGTCTTTCATAATGTTATAAAATTACAAGTTCAACTGGCCATCGTTCTGAGCCTGCTGTTCAGGATAATGTTTTCAAAAGTATCCATGTTTTCCTTTCTGCACACTTGTCCCAATAAGTACGACAAGTTCTAAGAGCATGGCATAGTTTTCTTACACAAAACCTGTACTGATTCGCCTCTGTCACATCATGATTTCTTTATAAGTCAATTTCTCTACCTGGTAGAAGTGATAAGCCTCTTCCTCAAGTGTGCTCCTGCTCAACCTCAGAAAATCATTATGAATTAATGAAAAAACAAACTACCTGGATTTGTAAGCTTCTCTTCAAGCTCAGCCTGAGTCGTTACACTCTCGGACTTTGGGGAATGGATAATGAGAACAACAGACCCAGCACAGCTCAGCAAACATCCCAGCTTGCCAAGAATGTTCAGTTTCTCTTTCAGTAGGTAAGAAGCTAAGATAGACCTTTGAAAAGAGGAAGAAAAACAGAAGTTTGACTACATCCTGTTAATAATGTTCTAACAGTGCTGTGCCATACGAATTTCCCTTTCAAAGGAATATTATCAAACGTTGATGAATTCTCAAAATGTATTTCTGACTTATCTGAGGAAAGATTCATCCATTTGCAGTTTTACTCCATCCTTGACATCTCACCTTAGGAAAAAAACCCCGAAAAACCACAACAAAACAAGATATAAACCCCAACAAAACTCCTAGCCACAACACCCCAAAAAACAAAACTACATCCCCCCCTCACCCATCCCCCCCAAAAAACCAAAACCCCACAAACCAGACATCTGACCCCTGAGGCAGACGTCTACCCATTACAAATTTGGTGAGCTGTCACAAAGCCCCATTTTATGCTAAGCAGTCATGAGATATAAGTGACCTTTGGTTTCAAAGTTCCCAGGGCTGGGCTCAGATATGTAGCTGACCACAGTGAGCAAAAATATGTGGCCTAGGATAAAATAATAGGTGGTACTTAGAGCACCATCAGTGTGCTTCATAGTGACAGAACTAAAGAAAGACATGAAGCAATGCCATCTACACTCTGAAGCAGATGCAGTCACAATTCAGCAGGCAACAGAAAAATCTCAAAGCAATGCAGAGCTTTCTTTTCAAAGAGTTGTGCTTTTTCACTGCAGTAGTTCCACAACTGTAATTCACCTATTCACAAAACATTAGTTACATATTAAACTCCTTAAACTCATTGCCTTTTCTGTGCCTCCCATAAACATAACCTCTAAGAGGCTGGGGGTATGCATGTGCAAGGAACTCCCTTGAGTTTTCCTCCTTGGAAAGAGGCCAGATCCAATGAAATGAAATCAGCATCAATAAACATACGTGGGCTGTGGATAGCTGGATAGAGAAAGACTGTGAGACAAAAGGAAAGATCTACATAGTAAGGGAACTGTGAACAAGAGAATAGGCAGAAAAGTCTAGAAAATCACAGAAAAGACAGAAAAAAAAATGTTTGTCTGTTTCAAATCATGAGAGCTAAAAGCAGAAGATACTCAGGAAAACCCTTCCTCACCACTGCCTTCCCCCAGCCATGCTTTCCTGGGGAAAACAGGAATAGGTGACATTATAACACATCATGAACAGCCATAAGCCTGACAATTCTCCGTGGACCTCCAGTGAGCATGAGTCCATCTGACATTTTATGAAGTAGTAATGACATCCAGATAAGAACAAGAAAAGCAAACTCTTACCCAAATGGAACGCCAAGTGCTCCCAAGGGCGTCACTAGCACAGTTGGGACTGCAGTGTAGGCCAAGAAATTCCCTATTTGACCCAGTGCCACTGTCAAGAGAACCAGAAATAAGCCTTTAAACCCCTCTGTAAAAATAAGTAATCAAAACTTGCCCAATACTGTTTGGGAAAGACTGACCTAACTGGAAAACAGATGTTACAATTTGCTTAGTTCTGTTAATTTTGCACATAAACAAAATAGCTGGAAATTTTCTGTAATTTTTTATTTGTTAATACAGGGTTTATATCTGCCACACAGGAGTATCCAGGTGGGCACAATAAATAATCTCATTTGTAAGTTCTCTTAGTTAAATATAAATAAGACTATAAATTAGAAACACTTATCGATTATACTCTTAGTATTACACTCAAATATTGGTATGAGGAGGGGTAAAAGTATATATAATCCCTGGTTTCATCTTTAGAATGTGCATTCACCTAAAGCAAATGTACTTGATTATAGTTCCTAACAGTAGTGTTAGTTTTTGGGGGGGAAATAAAGACAGTGCTAAGGAATCTACTACTGAAACACAAAGCACATGCATAAGGGTTCTTCAATATACATGAACTTTTCATAACACTATGTAACATCCAAAGTCATTCCTGACAACTGTAAAAAGAACATGTTTGACAAGACACAGTAACAGCCTCAACCTTATTTTTCTTTCCTCCAGTAAAACCAAATTCCAAGATATACCACAGTATTGCACATCACAGCTGTGATAACAGTTCATGTGTTCAAGTTTTCAGTTAAAAAAAGCTGGATGGTTTTGCAAGTGCTGGCAAGTTTATAATAGGTCAACATACTTGCATAGTTACAGGGTCTGTGGTAACTGGCAAGAAGCTTGAGACTGAACACAAATTACATACAGCTCCAATTTCCAGTTGCTGTTAAAAGCCATTATCAGCATTTAAAAACATTTCAAGAATCCAAGATGTCTTTATGCTCAGGTTGGCACTGCCCTCAACTATCAAATATCATTACTATCATCCAATTTTTTACATCTGCAAAGCGCTCTGCAAACATTAATTAATTTACCAATTTAGCTCACATTATCAGTAGAGCTGAAGACCTGTGTAACCTACAGGAAATATTAAGGAGACAAACAAACTTGCAAAAGTGCAGAGTGTGAAAAAATTATACTAATTAAATTCACTGATGCTTCCTCTATGTGCAGGAGTGAGACAGAGAAATTGATGGGCAGCATTTCCAAGGCACAAGAAACATGGTGGTCTCCCTGTCCCTGGGAACAGAGTAACTCAGTTATCAGCCTCAGGCTGTTTGGAGATCTGTGTAGCAGCTCTGGCATTATCTTCAAGGCATCTGAAGGCATTCTCTCTTGGATGGAGAATGGCACACAGCTGGCACTCTGCACTTCTGCAGATTACATACATTTCCAAATGACTCGGACAAAAGGTTGCTTTTTCTGGAGGTCGGGTGTCTTAACTTTCTCTTGGAAGAACTCTTAACAGATGGCACCAACATCAATCCATAAAGTAGATCTCTGAAGCTTCAGTCAAATGGAACATATTGTAAGGCAACAGAACTTACTGGAGATTTTCCATATCACCATGTAGTAGTAACCCGTAGTAGTAACAGTCCCTTACCATCACAAATGACAGACCAGGACTAGTTATCACCAATTAAAAAAAAAAATCTCAGTGATTGTTACCGTCTACCTGACATTGAGAATATTTGCTGCCAACCTATCCAGTCCTCTCTGAACAGAAATTCCTCATCAGATATTATCAGTGCTGTAAGTCAAGACATGACTTCAGTTCTTGAAGGCACACCAAGCTTTTATGATAAACAAGTACCAGTACCCTCAAAGTCACTGCACCACAAAACCTGATGCACACTGGCATGTCACCATTAGCAGGAGACCAGGAGTAGACCTGTACAGCAAAAGATATCTATTCTGGGGGGGGTATATTCTAGATATCTGTTCCAGGGGGCTTATTTCAGACAAACTTCAGCCTGCTCCCACTAACCTAAGGTCTATTTGCAGCTCACATGCATCAAGTACATTAAGTATGCTCCTAGAATTCATCTTCCAACCTAGTTTTATTTTAAAGACCAGGTCAGGAGCCCCAGCTCCGCTATGAAATGTGAAATACAGCTAAATCTGTGGTGACAAACAGGAGATGCACTTCACAAGTGTACTCCCCATCTGTAATACAACACTAATGCAGATGTTTTCACTGTAAGAACCAGTCACATCTCTGCTGCTATCAAAATCTGCACTGAAACTAATTAATTAGCCAATTAATTAGTTTAATGCTCATTGAAATACCTGTACACATGCTGCAATCACTCTTTTGACTACAGAGTAAGGAAAAGTCCCTTAGCAGAATGTGCAGCCCTTCCTCTGAAGTCTTCAGTAATCCAGTGGATCCCAGGGCCCCCAAATGGTTGGGCAGCATTATGCTGAGTCAGCATGCCAACACAGAAACACTTATTCACCATGTGAACAAATACCATGAGAACAAGTTGATAGAATTTATGTGGTTTTTGTTAGTCATCCAAACTCTCTGCTTGAGAAAATGATGTCAGCTGTTATCATTTCACCCAGATAACTGGGGGTACTGCTAATCCCACAAGTAACACCTTTCCCCAGTGGCACCTTTCTCTGCATCCCATAGGTGCCTACCCAACCCTTGCTATTGCTGCTTGTGACTGTGCTGCCATTCTGAGTCTGTAATATGCACAAGCAACTCTTCTTGCTCAGCTCCTCGGTAAAGCTACTGAGGTTTTGTTTTGAAATACCTGCATCTAGCTACTGGAAAAAATCCAACTGATACTATTCCCTTCAGCTGTTTTGCCTTCATTCAATTCAGTCAGCTCTTTTAAGCATGAAATTGTTTTCTCTGATTCACCAAGATAAGTTCTGTAATAAAACCTCCCTTTTTTAACTCCTTCTGCTTACAGATTATAGATGGGAGCCTCAGGAGTGACAAACAATGACTGATGCACAGATTTACTCTTACTTAGGCAGTAGTGATCCTGTCAGGGGAGGAAGCTGTCAAAGAACTACTTAAACTCAGGTTAAATCAGCTGAGGACTTTTCTTCTGAAGCTCTGTTGGCTTCTACACTTGCTGTGAACTTTGTCCTTCAATGGGATCTATTTGTTTTCATTTCTTTTGCATAGCTTTAAGACAACAAAACCAAAAATCAGAGACTTACCTTGCTGCCACAAAACCAGGGGCACAACTGGACTCATATACTTCTCAGAAACAGCATCAGAACTTTCCAAATAATTCACAAAAGGCTGGATTAGAATCTAAAAGTGGGGTATGATTCTAAGTTTGTGGGTAGAACTAGGGCTCATGTAAGAGGAGAAAGCTAGTTGCTCACCATGCTCCAGATTCACATCAGAGAATGAACTTGGTGTGAGCAGAGTTACAAAGATATTAAAGGTAAAATTACACTGATCTCATATCAGCACCAGAGAAGGCTTTGCATTAAGCTTGCAAATTAAAAGCAAAAGCAATTAATCTTGCAGATTAAAAGCAAAACTGAAACTTTATCTGTTGAACAAGAAACCAAAAGAATTTTGTTTTGGTTTGTTTTTTTTTTTAATTGAGGCTGGTTAAATGCTTTCTGATTTAAAGCATAACATGTGCTCAATGAGCCCTTTTGTGCACAGCAACAATTTTTAATTCAGCTTTGACTTTTATTAAAAACTGAGCTGGCCAGTGCAATACAGAGACACAAACCATGCAGGAACCCAGAGGCAGAGCAGTGTGTGGCTGCCAAGGGCTGCAAGCACCAAATGGTTAGGAAATGTGGAAAGATGTCTGACTCATGTTTGTCCCAGCTCCTTTGCCTCTGCAAACACCACCAGGCATGGTAGCCATGGTAAGTTTACTAAAAGTGGAATATTTCTAGGGATGGAAATTTCATGACAAGGAAGTGTGAGATTAAAGATGAAAACCCAGACCTCCTGATGTCTCCTATTACCATCTAAGCAAAGCTCTCCTAAAAAAAAAAAAAAAACAAACCCAAAACTTTTTAAGATACTTACTTGCAATAGTGCCCGACCACCATACTATATCAGTTAAGTATGAAGTACCTGGAAGTACAGGAAAATGTATTAGAAAAATATGAAATCACAATATCGGAACTATGAAACAACAGTCTCAGTTATTAAAGACCTTAATCTTAAATCTATTCTTCAAGGCAAATGAATCTGAGATTTGAAAAAAAAAAATAATTAGAGAACAGTTTTGGATTTGGCTTATGCTTCTAAGTAAGAGCATCTTAACACAATACGTTAGTCAGAAGTTCTGGTTTCCAGTTTGAAGTACCACCTATGTGACACTAATACAGCATTGTGTAGAAAAGCATCCAAAATATCACCAAATGCTTCTGAGGGTGACATTTAAACATACAAATTAGAACCACTTCTAGGAGAACTGTAAACCTATGGAAACCAAACATGAATTGGCTCAGTTCGTTTGCTAATACAACCTCAGTGAAACTGTATCGGAAAAATTGCAGCTGAGAAATGATTTCTGCAGTTTTTGCCCACAGGTTTGGCAGGACCACGGTGTTGCCTGATCCTCCTCCATTTAAGCATTGGAAAGGGCTACAGCTGAAGCCTCTGAATTCCTAACATAGTTCACTGTTTCAGTGAGGAGCAAAATCTCTGCATTGTCCTTAGTGCCCCCTGAACTGAAGGGTGATTATTTTCACTGGCAGATTATAAATTCTTGCCTTGGGATGTGCCCAGGTGGAGCCTGTGCACCACTGAAGTTCTGCTTCTACAGAACATCAAGGCTCATGACCACTTCCTAAACTAAAGCATGGCCTTCTCTGAGCACAGCCTTGGCATTAAGTCAATCTCCTGTGTTTTGCTCCTCTTTCTAGCAATACAGCTCTGCATTCATTTGGGAAGATGCCCCTTAAAAGCTGCTGGAGTAGTAGGCAATATTGTACCTACTCTGAAATCCCAAATGGAAGAAAAACAGTCATCACTAACTCTGGAGACACATAAAGTATTAAGCACTTGGAAATCACACTATACAATTGAAAAGAGATGAAATATGACTAATGAAAATGGCCAGCTTTAGAGTGGGCGTAGTAATTTTTTAGACTTTTGTTATTGCATAGAAAATAAAAACACTGTTTCAGGCAGAAATTATAGAAAATATTGACTCAAGTAAGGTAACTTTGCAAAATATTTGTCAGCCACTGCTGTTTCTAACTAGACAAGGATTGCTAATTACATCAATACTATATTATTGATTCAAGAGAGAAGACAGAAGAGACTTGAAGTGCCTCCTTGTTAATTATACAACACCTGCTGAAGACAATGGAAAGAAGGCATCATTTGACACTGGCCATCTCAGACTCACAGCTCCAACTGCTGGATTCAAGGCAGATCCCTACTGTTTCATACCATGAAACAGAGAGAAACCTGGGGTATTTTCCTGGGTGTCTCCTCACTGAGCATGCCAATAGAAAGAACTACAACATGCTCAGCAAGATGCACAAACACCAGAAATATCTTCAAAACAGGAAGTTTTACAGCTGCTAGCACTGAGAAAACAGGAACATGCTCATCACTCACTTAACCCAGTGCTCCACTGAAAGCTCTTCAGGAATAAGTACACTCTAAATGGAAACTTCCTCCTGCTGCCCTGGGATGCAAAACTATTTTTCTCTTGTGTTTTCTCATTGTTTCCCTTACAAAAAAAAAAAAAAAAGGTTTGTATTTATGATGCAAACCTGATCTCTCTGTGGACAATCAAAATGGGTTACAGCCATCTTGGAGGGAAAGGGAGACTATGCTTGCAAAACAAAAGTTTGTCTGATGCCTTTAGATGTAAGGTCATTGCAGAAAAAGCAAAACAAAACTTTTTAGATCAGGCTGCCAGGTTGTAGTAACTTTTTAAACTTTTTAGAAGTTCCAAGCTTGCTTTGCTCCACTGCATTCATCCTGAACATGCTAGATGCAGCAGGAAATGAAAATGAAAATACAAATATATATATATTTGTATGTGTGCATATATGTACATATTTACACACATGCAACGTATACAGAGAAAATACCTCACCTGGAACTAAAAAGGATTTTTCACAAAAAAGAGTTCCTAGAACTTATGGACACATGCTCCAACACAGACACCATCACCAACAAAAACAAATGGCTTTTGACCACAGTAATACAATTCAAAGGCATGATGCAACCTGTGTTTACAGTCTTCCCCTTACATAAAAGCCTGATACTAAAACCAAATAAATAAATGTTTTAAAATTGCATTTTCCTCTGTTCAAAGCATGAAGATGCAACTAGTAAATACTGTTCAGGTGCATCCTTTGGGGAGCTCAAATTTCAAAATAAAATTCAAAATATGTTCACACTTGTGAATTTACAGCTTTGTTTTGGCTAAACTGTCTAGACAGCACAGTCAGTTCCTGAATATGTTCATCTCAGGAAATAATAATGAGGCATGGGATTTCAATATGAAAAATATAAGAAATAAATTGTTTTATGTTATTGATCTGTCTCTTCTCAAAAAGTGGAAACCACCACATGACTGATACAACTTGCATGCGTCTGTGGAACTGCCGGAATAAACAAGCAACAAGATGTGCCGATGCTGTTCATGGCAAGAAACTATCTAAGCCACAGAAACTGGTGCTAAAGTCGCACAAGTTCATGAAAAAGAAGAAGCTGTGTGCGGAGAGGAGTGCAGACAACGCTCAAGCCCCCGGCGCTGTCACAGGGCGCCGGACCAGCGCTCTGGCCGTACCCCAGGCACTGTTGCTGATGCGCAGCTATCACCGCCCGCTGCCCTCCGCCGCCGGCACATCCCGACTGACCCCACCTGCGGCCGCTCCGCCCGCTTATCGCCTCCCTGCGCCTCGGTCCAGCCACGGACCGCTGATGTCCAACACGCTTAAGGCGACAGACGCCGGGAAGGTGTCCCGCACACCAGGCGACCCGGCCACCCCCGACACAGGCTCTGACACAGCCCGGGGTGCCCGTCCCCCTGGCGCCGCGGGGTCCCTCGGCAGCCCTGCCCCTCCTGCCCTGGGCTCCGGGCCGGCCGCCGCCGCAGCGCGGGGAAGGGCTGCGGGCGGGGCGGGGAGCGGCCCCGCGGGCGGCCGGGGGCACCGGGGCCCCGCACACCTGCGAGGTGACCGGGGAGTCGCGGAGGGCTGCCGGGAAGCGCCGGGAGGGGCGCTCCCACCCGCGGCCACCGCAGCGCCGGGCCCCTACCTCTCCCGCGGGCCCGCACGATCCCCTTCTTCTGCAGGACGAAGGTGGAGCCGTTCACCAGGCTGGAGACCACGGCCACGCTCAAGCCCAGCGACACGGCGGCGGGGCCGGGGCTCTGCGCTGCCCCCTCGCCCGCTGCCGCACCGACCGCCATCCGCATGGCCCCGCCGAGAGCTGCAGGCGCGGCGGCTGCCCGGGCCCAGCGCTCCCGGCAGCGGCTCTGCGCCGGGACCCGCCCTGCGCTGCGCCGCGCCGGGGGCGGCTCCGGGCGGCAGCCGCGGCTCCTGGCGCGCGGCCCGCGCGGGCCGGCAGCGCGGTGACGTCATGGCCGCGGCCCGGGCCGGCCCTGCCGGGGCTCCGCGCACCGGGCAGGAGCTCCGGGCCGCCAGCGTTCACGGGCAGGGGCTGCGGAGACCGGGGGGAGGTGGAGAAAGGTGCACAGGGATGTGGAAGGCGAGGAGGATGCTAGCAGGGCGAAAGGATGCGGAAGGACAGTGATGCGAGAAGAGGTGCAGAGGGATGTTGTGCAGGACGGGCGAGTCCCGCCCGGCCAGAGTTTCTGGTGTGGGAGCAGCGCTTCTTTCCAGCGCTCTCGCTTTCCCGTGGGGTTTCTAAAATCCACGCTGGCTTCCCGGCCCGCCCGGCAGGGCCAGGCGGAGGTCACTGCTGCCATTTACAGCCGGCACCGTGACCCGGAGCCGCCGCTCCATCCCCCCTGCCCGGGCAGTGTGAGGGGCAGAGCCGGACAATCCGCCCGGCACTGTGTGGCTACAGGCTGGGAAAGCTTGGCCTCTGCCCGGAGTCACGCACATTGCCCGAAAACTGGGGATCCGTAATCCCCCTTGCCGTAAATCCAATAATCCACTTTTACTTCCAGGGAAAAGTTAACTCTCTTCTAATGGCACAGAGCAAGGTCAGATTTTATTTATGCACCTTCTGTCTCAGCTATCATCCAGCATCTTCCGTGTGCTGGCAGGGCAGGAACAGAAGCCATCCTGCCACTGCAGAGAAGGGCTGGAGATCCCTCTGGCAGCAATACAGCTGGGCCATCACAGGGCCGCTCCTCTTTGAGAGAACTCAGTCACTCAAAGATGAAGTGCTGAGCTGAAAGTAATCTTCCTTGCTCAGCAAAATATTTTGTAGCAGGTATCTTGCTGCAGTTCTTACTATTTCTAGATATATGTTGAAATAAATCAGTCCATAATGGATTCCTGTGGCAACATCAGTCTGAGGAAGTGGGCTATGGTATCTTGGCTTAATATAAATGAAAGTGGGTATTTTTGTAATTTTTAGCAATTGGGCATGGTTCTTCACACATATTTTGGCATTCTCAGGAAATATGAGGTTAGAAATATTTCTCCTGGAAATATTTCTCTAGTCTGCATATTTCTTAATTTGCCTACACTGCCTGAGGCAGCTGTCCCAGGAAGGCACAGGAACACTGATGATTTTTTTAAGGTTTAATGGCAAGATATGTAATGCTTACTGCACTAGTGCCCATATTTCACCTAGGTTGTTTCATCAGGTCATTGTGTCAATACTGAATGTGATGGAAGAGAGGATTCATCCTTGTGAGACTCACAAGACCTGCAAAATGAGTACACAGGAGGTGGAAGAACAGTCATCCATAGCAACACTTGGAAACAAAGATAGAGGTGAAGACAAATACAGGCTAATTATAAATATCCATTTCTGATCTATATACAGCCTAGTAACATGTACAGAAAATTTTATTACAGGAAATAATTTATGCTTGCACAGTGGAAAAAGGATATATATTTAACAGCCTTTGCGTCTAATTTTCAGGCAAGTTTCTAAACAGAGCTCAAACCTGGCCAGTTTTTAAACTCAAAATCTCTCTCTGGTGTGGTTGAACCAAGACAAAAGTAGGTACCAGAGATCTCAAGTTCATTTCACTCCAACCCACTCTAACCATGTCATTTTAATATCTTACTTATAAATCTTACATATGCCTTTCCAAAGTATGTTTTTGGATAGGAAATTCTAGCATACTTCATCTGCCTTATTCAGTAGTTACTTTTGCACTTGCCATAGGTATAGTGTCAGGATTAGTCATAGACCAAAATAATATGTGCAGCAGTGATAAATATTAAATTTGCAAATATCTTGAAAAACAGCCTGAATTCACCCAATATCTGCTTTATTAAGTTTACAAACAATTTGGACCAAGACATAAAAGTACCTCAATGAAAACAGCTGTTATCATTATTTGAATAAGATGACCTTTTTTTAACTATTACATATATGGCCCATATAAACTCCTCAGGTCCATGTAGTCTTCTGGGGCTTAGTTTCATTGTGATAGCATCATTACTTGTGCCCAAGCTGTGCCATCATGTATAGCAAAATAGGCTTTGGGTTACTTTGGCTTTGACCTTGCAATGCTCAGTATTACTGATGCCATATCAGCCTGATGTCTCATGGACACACAAATTGCATAGAAGGAACATCAGATTTATATGGCATTTCCTCCAAAAACCTCTGCTCCCCTCCATTGGCATGGGTATTTTGGGTCAGCCAAGAGGTTGGAGGAGTATTTGTTAGACTTTTATAAGTCTCCTGTTCAATGGAAGGGATGAGTGATTGAAGTAAGCTGGAGTTCAAAGTGAGAGAGCAGAGTTGGTAGAGGTTACACCATTTTTTTTTTGCAGGGGTAATGGACCTTTTCTGATTTGGATGTTTTTTTTTCCCCTGATTTTAGGGGGAAGAAAAATGCTTGTGCCTGATCTAAACAAATTGATTGCTTCCTCTGTAATGCCTTGGATTCCTCTATTTTGTTTGGTTTATATACAAAAAAAGTTTTTTTTTTTTCAAATTAAATCAGTTGTTGGGCTGTTTTGTCAAGGCTAGAGGAAAATCAGATAATTTTGTATCTGGCACAGAATGAAAATACAGTAACTGAGCCCAGAAGATAATCTGAAACTGCTTATAAAATAGCTGGGAGAGCCGGGTGGAAGTTTACCAACAGCTCAATCAGACCCTGAAGCAACAGCAATAAATCTCCTTGGCAGAAGCACTATAAAGATCCACTGTGCCAGCAACTGAAGCAGTAAGAACTGAGATTGCAAACTAAACAGCAAGAAGACAGCAGCAATCCTACTTTTCTAGCTCTTGAGAACCAAAGACCAAAGTAAGGGCAGTTGTATGAAGACTTTAGTAATGATCCACTGAACCTAGGCCAAAAAAACCCTCAAAATCCTTTATAGGCAGTCTTGATCAGTTACTAAGAGTATAAAAAGTGGCTTTGGTATGAGTAGGACATCACTGGTACAGGTGGTTCTGCTTGGGAAAGGAAGGGAAGGGACTTGGACCTTTGTTGCAGTCCAGCCCTTGATTTGCTACGGGCATCCATATGTATGGATGGGAGAATGAATGAAAGGTATTGCTCTGCAAAGATGGGTCCTTCAGCTTTTTGGCTCTCTATTTCATTAACTTAAGGACCTCATTGAGTCTTTGAGCCCAGATTTGGGTTTTTTAAGTCCAGAGTGATCTTCGTGAAGTGAAATTGTAGTGCTGAGTTCTACTGCACTGTTGACAATAGCCACAAGACTGGCTGCTCTGCAGCTGGAACTGAAAATTAAGCTCAGCCTTGATGTCTGAATTTGACTGTCTAGGACTGCAATGAAATGTTGCCTTCCATCTGCAATACTGAGCTCACACAAGCTTCTGTGGTGTCTCTGTCCTATGGGTTTACAAGAGGAAGGGTAGCCCTTGGCATACACCAGCTCTCTTCATGGACAGAACAGGCTGCAAATCAAGGCAACTCAAATCAAGGCAGAAAAGTGAGGGGTGGTTTCATTTTTCAAAGGGTCCAAGGCTGGTGCAAGGAAGCTTGTTAGTGATGTGCAAGTCTGGTTTGAATGGGTAATGAGGGCTTACTGCCACTTTTGCCCATGGAAAGCAACTTACCTGCTAAATGACAGTGGCCACACACAGTTCTGGGGGTTTGGAGAACTTCAGCATCCTGAAGAGGTGGTGCAAGACTGATTTTAAGTTATTGACACAGGAAGTACGGCAAGACTACTGCAAACAGACCACGTACCATTTCAGCTTTTCTGCAAGGAAAACAGATCTCTTCAGAGAAAAGCTGTCCTTCACGCAGCAGGCAGAAGTGAGATAGCTAGTGCTGATAAGTGTGCATGATGATGCCACAGAGAATCCATACTAATTAACATCATGCCTGCTCACATTTGCACTGCAGAATGACTAGGGAGCACAAAAGAAAGCAGAGATTTCCCAGTTAATCCTGTAGCAGATGTTATAGTTCACCTACATTAATTGCAAACTCTGATGAGGGCATTCTTTTCTATGCTGATTTCCGAAAGTTGGTTACAAAATCTTCATGTGATGAGTATAGCATATGTAGATCCAGCTCCCTTTCCTCCTGTTAGGAGTGTGGTAAAAGCTCAGCACAGTATTTTAGCACGAACCTTTAGAACAGGGCTTCCAAGGCATGGTCATCACAATCATCCTAAAGTCCACCCTCCCCTAGCTTTATTACAATCTCTCATGTGAAGAATTTGCCTGTCTTTCATACCTTGTCTGTTAAATGGACATACTAATCTTCTGTTTGAGATAAAGGGAGTTCTGGCTTGTGACTCAGACTTACAGATGTTATCTTAAGCTTTGACATAGTGATCTTTTTTGCTTCATAAGCTGCATACCTAAATAAAGCATAGTAATCATTGAATTACCTGTGGTCTACCTGTGGTTACAGAAAGTCTATTCCTGTTAAGCTGGCCAGCTGCTGAATTCCATGAGTGAAGACAACATTTTAGGGTATACCTTGGAGTTTTGAAGAATTAAAATTCTCTAAAGTGAGGAACATTGGAGGCACACTTATTAATCAAGTAAACTCGCTCGTCAGACTTGCTGGGTAGTTCCAACAACGTATGGATGGATTTTCTACATTGTATGGATGGATTTTCTACATTGTTCTTCAGCAAAACATCTTTTCTAGCAAACACCTCAAGGAATATTGCAACCAGCTGGCTGTTCAGAGATCAGTCTTTGTACCCTTGAGCGTATATTCTACTCTGAAGCTGGAATGTCATGATAAATTTTATTTTTATGTGGGTGCTTTTGAATGGGGTTTCACTGTTCAGTATTGTTGGAAAACTGAAAATGCATTGCAATGTATCTGAACTGGATTTTTTCCTTCAAACCAAACAATAGGATACCATGAAAATGTCCCCTATTTAACTGCTTTCCTCTTGAAGCTTCACTTTCAACTGACAATGCATTTGCAAACTGTAAAGCCATTGTGTTTCTGGGACCCAGTTATTTAGTTCCAGGTGCTTACGGTATGCCACCATAGCAATATGTTCTATTTACTAAATATGTACCTTCCCACCAGCAAAGCTACGTCTGCAACCTCACTCATCATTACCTCTGAGAGCACAAAGAAGCAGTCTGTCTGCTCTGGGGGAGCAATGCTGAGATGCTGGAATTCCCAACTAATTCCCAACAGAATTCTAGAAATCATGATAGGCTGATGCAAACTGTTTCTAGAGAGAGTCTACCAGACAGTGCATGATGGAAGGAAGCTTTCTATGATCAGGGCAGCTGCAGACACAGCTACTGCAGTAATTAATATTTGTTGTGGTTTAACCCCATCCAGAAACAAAGAACCACATAGCCAGGGTGGGAAAGAGAATCAGAAGAGTAAAAGTGAGGAAACCCCTGGGTTGAGATAAGGACAGTTTAATGGGACAGAAAAGGAAGAAAATTATTATTGATGATGATTATGATGATAATAATGTCTAGAAGAGGTGTTGCAATTGCTCACCCCTCACTGACCAATGCCCAGTCATGTCCTGAGCAGGGACCCTGGGCCAGCTCTCCCCAGCAGTTTACATGCTGACATGTTGCCCTGTGGTATGGGATATCCCTTGGGCCAGTTTAGAGCAGCTGTCCCAGCTGTATCCCCACACAACTTGTGTGTCCTTCCAGCCTTCTTACTGTCAGTGCATGAGAAGCTGAAAAGTCCTTGACGTAGTATCAATGCTACTTAGCTAGAACTAAAAAACTTGTGTGTTACCAACATTATTCTCCCACTAAATTCAGAACACAACACTTTACCATCTACTTGAAAGACAATTAATTCTATCCCAGCAGAAACCAGGACAGTATTTAATATTTAAAATAGAGTTTAATATATAAAACATCTGGTTAAAGAGTTGTACTGAAAGCCAGCTGTTGTAGTTGTTGTCCTATGCTGGAAGGAAACCATTTGGCATGAGGTTAATCTCACTGTGCTTAGCAGATGTTCAGTGTTGTGCCACAATCATTGCATATGCTGATCTGCACCTTTTAATATGACAAGGCTGTATTCATTTGTATTAAATGTAGCATCAAGATCTCAGTCAAGGTCAGAATGGTATTGTCACCTTCTAGGGAAATTTATTTAATCTTCTCTAAATCCTGTCAGTGTCCATGCTGAAAAGTCATTTTTTTGAGTAGTTAAGGACCTGTTATGTGAGAGGTCAATATTAATGCCTTGTTGTACATCACAAATCCTAACATAATTGGAGTTTAATATGACTAAAATGTTTGGGTTGAGTTTGGTCTGACTTCATGCAAAGCAGCTGTCAGGAATGCTGACTACTTAGGTGAAATTGGAAATCATGTTTCTTGTTGTTAGCAGATGAAGAACAAGGGACATGGTACAACTGAATGACTGAGTTTCTTCTTATTTCAGCTATTCTACTTACTTATTATTTACTTAAACTGAATTACTGAACTTCTTCTAATTTCAGCTATTCTATTTATGTATTTGATGCTCTCTTTGACATACATCTGTCTTGTGGATTCATTTGATAATGTTTTTTTTTTCTCAAATACTTACTCCAAAGGGTTTGGTCCCTATCACAGTTCTACTGATAGTTGTCAAAGTATTATATTTACCCAGGCTATATGGAGATTGTGATTACTGGCACCTTGACAGCAACTGATTTTTGTACAAAAGGTATTAGGTGCTAAACTGTCAGAATGAGCCTGGAGAACAGGAATCCTTGTGCTTAGCTGTGACTAACTTTGAAGTGCTGAGAAATGTTTACTGGCTGTGAGATGTCCAGCAAATATTGCAGGAACCTTCAGGACAAGTCTTCCGATGTACAGACTGCAGAGAGATAAAGTCTTTGGTGTACATCATACTGTCTCTAGTTTTACTGATTAAGAGTATTTAATTATTATTTTAATGATGACCACTGCTGAAATGAGATGTAGTGGTAGAGAGTCATGGATGAGTGCAACAAACAATGGTGTCTCAGGTTTAATGACCTAATCTTAAATTCAATGAAATTATGAGGTTCCTTTGTCAAATGAATGTCACTTAAAAAAGGAAACAGAAAAAAACCCAACACTTTTTAAAAGGAACCTGTGAACAAAAGAGTATTTTTAAATCTTTTATTTCAGGACATCTTTCCTTCAAATGAGACTGCATAATAGCACTGTGAAAGGGAGATAAGATAATTGCTACTTCAGCAATAGAACAGCAGGAGTGCCTGAAGCTCCCTCCTGTCTGAGATTTAGACAGTAGCTGGAACAGAATAATTATCTACCTTAATGTTTCTTTTGGACTCTGTTTGGCTGACTTCAGTTTTGCCAACCCCCAAAATTAATATTTGGGAGACTTCCCTCTTTGGGACCTTAAATAAATCATTGTTTGTCTCTTTGTTTTGTTTGTTTTTCCCCCCTCCCCCTCCCACCATTCCTTTTAACATCCTCTGTTATACCCAGGGACAATGACAGGTGCTGAAACATCTGCCATGTTAGAGCAGGGAAGGCTTTCAGCCATGGCTGTTAGAATTTCCTCAAAAAGCAAAAAAACTATGAACTGATCTAAATGGAAAAAACAATGATAGCAGAATCAAAGCCATAGCTTGCCTTGCTGCTGCAAGGTGGGCTACCACCACACAGTGGCTCGAGGAAATGATCCCCATGCTGAGGTGCTGAGAAAAAGTGGATGGAAATGTTTTTTTCTAGCAAGTAAGGAAAACCAACAGCCTGCTATTTGCAGTAGTGCTTAAAGCAAATACATGTGAACACTTGCTGATCTGAACTGTGAAATGAATGCATTAAAGTTAGGCTCTGAGATTCAGAGCTGAGCTCTATTTAAGTTTGGGCAAGTGGAACAGCGGTGTGGTGAGAAGAAAGTGGCACACTTAAGTGCCACCTGAGCATCTGGACTGTGAGCCTTCTTTTCCACTGGCTCACTAATGTTTGGGCATCTTTTTCCATGCAGGAGCACACAGGTTTTTGAGTACCCGGTGATTACTACTTGGTGAATGTGCACAGAAGGGAGCAGGTCTAACCTGTGGGGATAAATATCCTAATATGTCTGGCATGGAAGCCTCAGCACCCCAGGGCAACATGTTCTTGGTCACACCATTGTCAGTCATGTGGGAAAACATCTGTTGCTCCTTGGAGCAGGATAATCCTCTGTCTTGATGAGCTGTTGTCTTCTACCTGCCTTCTGAGGTTTTTTTCTCAGTTTTCTAACTTCCACATCAGCACAGTTCTCTTGAGGCCTTAAGTTAATAACAAATATGAGTCAACACTTTCACTTCTTTTTTTTGTGTGTGTGTTTTGTTTTGTTTTATGTGTGCTTTTCTTATCCTGCCTGGTTTTCTCATTGCCTGACAACAATTTTCTTCAGTAAAGCTACACATCTTAATTAATTAATTGGATCCTGGGCTGTGGGCTACTGTTTATGATCTTTGGGGAGGACAAGGCATTTTAGCACAGCCATTCCAAAACTGATAATGGATACTTCATTAGGGATCTGGGGAATACATCTTCTGGTGAGGGAAGATGGCCTGTCCCTGGGGAGCTGCTGAAAGATGAGCAGGGGAGGTAGGAAAGCAAGAAAATTACCTGGGAGCAAAGTGCTTAAAAGGCTCCCTTTGGGTGAGAGGCAGGCTTCACCAAAAAAGTGTGGCTGAGGCAATCTGTGGATTTTGAGAACTGCAGGGAAAAGCCTTCTTCTTCTGTTGTCTCCTTGTCCTGCTCAGGGGTGCTGGCTTGGCTCTGTGGCTTGCAGCAGTAGAGCCTTCTCCTGAGTCCTCTCTCAGCCTGCCTGACAGGGGCCACTTTGTCCCCTTCTCCATCTGCCCTCTGCTTGTCATCTTCCCTGCTACACTCCAGCCAGCACTCACCCTGCATCCATCCAAACCAAAAGCAGCTCTTATGTGGGAGGAGCATCCAAAATGCAGAACACACTTATGGTGAGGGGGATGCAGAAAAGCAATCTGAGGACTGCTGGCTCGGCGCGTCTAATTCCACACTGCAGAGGAAAAAGCAGCACTTCTCTGCATTCCAAAATAGCATGGCAACATCTGAATGCCCAAATGCCACTGTGCATGTGTGACAGGAGGGTTCTCCTTTGTCAAGGAAATACCTCTGTAGGGGCCAAGTTGTGCTAGTACCTGTCTGGCTCCCAGGGGAAAAACTAGGGAATATGGGAGAACAGAACTCTGAAGAAATTAGAGATGCCATCTCCCCACCTTCTCTGTCCCCTCTGTCCAGCCTGTCAGACTTGCCCAGCAGTCACTTGGGTGTAAATATTTTAGTTCACTGCTGTTGTTCAGCTCCCACTGTCCTTTGGGGTGATGTTTGGCAGTGCTCCCTCCAACAGAGGGAGCCTGAGGTCTATCTCCTGTCCCCACATGGCAAGAACTACAATCTGCATCATTCATGCAAAACGTAACAGCCAGGAAAACTGTAATTTTGACTGCTGGTCTTCACTTGTTAGTCAAATTTTGACTGAGTCCCTCTCTGTGTCTGAGGTTTCAGAGCTCCCTCTCTGCTGTTTTTATAGTGGATTTTTTTTTCCTGGCATTTGTTTTCAAACTTCAAACTCTTCTATTCAATTCCTTTATGTATTTTTGGTTGCTTACCTGTGTTCCAATGACTAATGTTTTTGAAAGGGTGAAACCTTGTGTTTTCCACCTCCTTTCCAGTCAGACACTTAAATATTGCTGCAGTAGGTTTCCTAAAGTGAAATGTAGAGGAAATGAGAGATCAATGTAGATTATTGAGCTTTTATGCAACAGAAATCATTATCTTTGACCCCATCCCTATATGCTAGAATTAAATGAACAATGTCCTTGCTGTGAAACTATTTTTCTTCTGTTTTAGAAATACTTACAAAGTGAATCAGCAACTTAACAGTATGTTAACAGTATGTTAACTGTAACATGTATGTAAGTGTGTGTTTTTATAGTCTGAAAGTCTGGACAGTTCAGATGGCCCATCTGGGTTAAACATAAATTATATTTAAAATGGTGCTGCAGACAAGAAATTCCCACATTTTGCCTTTCCATGCCATTTTAATTTGACCCTCTAGTGAAAGTGTATGCTGATATAGCAATATTGCATCATAAACCTATGAATCACTGAACCTGTGCAAGAAGGAGTCAGGAAGGAGACTACAATGGGGCAGAGATCTTCCCTTCTTGGAGAAGCTGAAAGACGTCAGACGGCTTAGGGGTGCAGATGGACAGGACTGTCATTTTCTTCAACACCTGTGGGGTGGCTGGAGTGTCCTGTGCTGCTGTCAGGGCCTGTGAGCTATTTGATAGCAGCGTGTGCTCCCAGCCAGCTCCCTGACAAACATGCCTGTCTGTATCTCCAAGGCTGAGACCTGATTTGTCACCCTGCCTTTGCCAGTCACCACTGTGCCCTGCTTGCCCAGCTCAGGGACTGAGCTGTGCTGGAGATGGCACTGCCTGCCCTGTGGTCACCCTCAGCTCTTGGCTTGCCTCCCCTGATGGAGCAGCTCTGCTGCTGCTGCTCCCTGGCAGTCAGTGCAGGTCTTCCAGAGCCATGGAGCCTGCTCCCCAGAAAAGAAAAGAAAAAATTGTTACAGAGAATAGGCTGACCACTGTCACTAACAGGCTGGAAGAATTATTTTTTTAATTGAAGTTTTTGCCAAGTACAAAATTGGCACAACAAAATGTCACCTAGTCATGGCATACGAACAAAATTTTATGGTACTGAGCAACTTCATTTTTAAAGGTCATTGCATTTTGATTCTCATATTCTGCAGTTTAAATAACTAATAGGCAGTACCTCCTTTATTAGCTTTTCTGAAAAATAATAGAGGTAAACAAGCAGTTTACATTTTAAAGTCTAAAATTAATTGAGAAACTAAACAGGTATGAAATGACAGCATAGAAAATTCTAACACATGCACTTTCTAAGTAAATCATTGCTTCAGCAAGATGAACACATTTACTAGCTTCAGATGTAGGTGTTTCTGGATGCTGATCTATGCCTATGCTTCAAGACATCTAAACTTACCATCAGCTTAGCTGGGTCTGTATTTAAATAGTTCATTGGACTTGGATGGCTTTCTACTTCCCCATTTCTGTGCTGCATCAAACATGCTTAGGAAGACTAGGATAAAACAATGTTGTTATCATAAGTCTGCTCTCTTTGAAAAAAGAAAGACTGGAGTTTTTGCCTGACATTATTACTGTGAAAAACTGATTAGTGAAATAGCAGAGTAAATTCTGGATAATGCTTTCTCTTCTCAGCATCCCTTGTTTTTGTTGCTCCTGTGCACGTTCCTCCCACAATGTGGAGCTCTGTCACAAGGGAAATAGGTGGATGGGTTGGTAAATTCTAAACTTGCACTGAAGAGCAACCCTATGCTGAATTCTTGGCAGTAGGCAGTAGGCCAACATTTTGGAGGGAAAGATGGTTCTTAAATAGGAAAGCATCAGTGCTATATTAAAAAACCTTGTTGTAATGCCTTAAATAATTTTCTATACACTTAGGGAAGGAAATTTAGTGTTTAAGGTAAGCCATCTGTTGCAAACCATCAGCCAAATACTTTCAGCTCTCAGGGTTGCAGCCCTTGGTTCCCAGGATCCTCTTCTCTTTCTTGCCCAGCATGAATCTGAATTTTTATAAATTACGGCTCTCTCAGGGGCAAGATTCTGGAAAGCTCAAATACACAGGCAGCTCTTGTGAAATAGGCAAAAAATAGGTTCTTGAATGCATATATGAAAGGAATACTTTATGTTCCTTTCAAAGAGATAATTCACTTAATCCTTCAGAACAAAGGCAAGAGCTGGCCCCAAACCCTTACAAATCTCATTTTCAGCCATTTCAGAATAGCTTCCTTAGGCCAGCAGCTGTACCTGCACCACATGGTTTGCTGTACCTGTATAGACTAATTATACCAGCGTGTTGGTTTCCTCCCATCCTTTATGGAAAGGGAGATCATTGCACAGGTCTTGATATATTTTAATCTTGTGCTATGTGACTGTGAAAATGGAGAATGCCACTATGAGTATAAAGTAGTATCCCTGTAGTGGAATTATTTTTAACTTGCCTGTACTTCAACATGGGAATACTGCATGTTAGATACCTAAGAGAAAGTCATAGCAGTGGGCAGCAGGGAGCAAAGCTGCTGAGTTTTGATCACACTGGTCCTTGTGGCAGCAAGGCAGAAGGGACTGGCTCCCATTCTGTACCAGCAGAACAAATTGGCAGGCAAAGTGGGCAGAAAGGGAGTCAGGGCTGAAGGAAGTATGAGAGGGCTGAGAGGGGCAAGAAACTCTGGTTGAAATGGGGAGTCTGTCTCCACAGAAGGCAGTCCCATAACCATGCTTCAGAGGTCACGGGAGTGAGTTCCCATGCACTCTTCTCTGGGTGCTCTTGCATTTGCTTAGGAAAAATCCTGACTGTGAGGTACTTTCAGACTTCAGGGATATGAGAGAGACCCCACAGCTCAAAGGACACCTTTTCAAGTCTTTTTAATGTGGTTCACCTGGCAGATCTGAGGCTGGGCGATTACACAAGACTCACACAGAAGCCGTTTGGCATGTTTATTCCAGGAATGCTCAGCCACTGGAATTGTAACTGGTGAAATTATAGTGTTGAAAACATCATTGATGTTCAGGTGGCATAAAGCCTTAGATGTATCTGTGAGAAGAGAAACATCTGGAGAAGAACAAAGGATTTACTTGTTCCTCTACTGAAGGAGCTTCAGGGCTTTACAGTGCTTGATGCCTCTGAGGCTTTTGCTCTGTTTCAAAGGATAGGCTGGGTAAGTTGTTGCTCTTAACTGGTAATTTTTGGTACCATGTGTAAGTGCTCAGTAATGTGAAAGATGTTTATGGTCTAGTCTGTGCTGGAAAAATAATCAGCTATGCAATCTTTCATGCAATTGTTTCACTTTCTTGTAACTTTGAATGATGCTCTTCAGCTTAAACTTCTTAGTCTCAACCCAAGGAAGACTGAACTAAAATTAGAGGATATAATTTTTTTACATAGTTTCCTGTACTGTGTACTGAGGATTAAACTGTAAGCAATATTACTGTTATGATATTTCTGCCTTAACAGAAACCTAACAGAAGTTCTGTGTGGTTTACAAAGCCAAAGCTTCAAAAAGTGATGCATCAAACACAGACAGAATCAAATATAGATGATTCCTTACAGTATTAACCTATGTGCAAATATATGTGTAGCCTGTTACTCCTAAAGACTAAGGGGAAAAGACCTAAAGAAAGGAAGTGTCAACTGGGAATTTCCATTTGTCTAGGTTTCCTTCAGGCCCTTCCGTGAAGCCCAAAGCAGAGGCTAGAGGGAAGGAGATTGGAGGCTGAAGACAGGCAGGATTAGATAACAGTTAATTATCCCCTTGCTGCTCAAGGACCCTTTTCTGTCCATAAATGTTGAAGTTGAATTCTCTTCTGGAGCACTTCTTACCTTTGAGGAGTAGGATATGCAGGTTTGCTTTTAGAAAATGAGTGGATGGTGCTGAGGAGAATGGATGTGCCTTTGAGAGGCTGGGTCTGTCTATAGCAGAAGCTCAAACCAGCACAGGTAGGTGAGTCCCTGGTAGCACAATGTGGGATAACAAGGGTGTCTAGAAGGGCAGCCAGGTACAGCCCTTGCTGCTTCTTACTCATAGGTAAACAGATGCCTCTAATAGCCTCTTCCTCCCTTGGAAAAATAAAGCTTGAGGATAATTGCTATTAACACAGGCAAGCATTCTTTCCCTGTTCCTCACAAATAGTCTTTCCACCCCAAAATCCAGTTAATGTAAAATTATTATGTGAGTAAATGACATGGAAATGAGACCTACTTGAAGGAAAAACGCCTTTTCCTTTTGCAAAATTCTTTATTCCCCCCCTTTTTCTCCTCAAATTTCAAGTACAGACTGAAGTTGATTTTTTTCCAACTAGAGTAATTATCTCCTTTTTGGACTAGAAAAGGGCCTGATTATCTCTGAGAGGATGGAGGTAAAAAATTAACTCATGCAACAATTTTAGTAAGACTGATGCTGGCAGAGGACTGAATCATTTGTTTTCCTGCTCATAGTGGTATCTCACAAATAAATTGATAATTACATTTCTTGGCTCAGTCTTTACTGTGATGAAGCAGGAGCAATATTTGAGGCTGCTGAAAATGTGCTGCAGTAAAACAACTGTAGAGTGAAGGAGCAGGAACTGTGCACCAGAGGTACCCAGAGCAGCAGCTGGGCTGGGACTAATGCAGGCCATGTGCTAAATCAAGCCTAAAATTTTAGGTTGACACTACTAGGATAATGTTTAATGTGAATTTTGTAATTATAAATGGCTGTTCTTTTTCAATTAACTGTTCAAGGCTGTTGCAGGAACAGCTGCAGTTACAGGACTAGTGAAAGATGATGCCTGGTTTAGGGCAAATTTGGGAGGAAACTCCAAAACAGGTCCCTCTAGAAAGCAGATTCAGGAGGCCTCTCCCTCTACTGGTTTGGAAAATTATTTCCTTGGAGAAAAGTGGGAAAAAACTGTTTATTTAACAAGCAAAATATTCACAAACATAGAAAATGAATAATATTGAACAATGGAACCTCTTGCTGTTCTGAAGAGATGGCAAATTCAGAAAGTCCTTTCCATGGGGTGTAGCTTGGCTCACTCAGTCTCTTACCAGTCCCTCCTGTGCTGGAAAATGCCACGTCCCAGGCCCCAGCAGGCCACAGGTGTGAGCTCCCTGTGCTCTTCTGGGTTTTCAGTCCAGAGCAAGATTATCAGTTCCAAGAAAAAGAAAAACCACAGTCCAGGAACTTCTCTGCCTCAGCTAGCTAAAAATAAAACTAACTAAAAAGCCAAGGAGAGTTCTCTCCCCTACATGTCCATGCTGCAGACAACACAGTCTGTGAGAAGGAAAGCTCTTATTTTTAATGTTTTTGAATACAACTGCCTCAGACATTCCACCACCTCTCCTTCTTCCCCCCTTCATTCTCAGATCTAGTTTTAAAGGTGCAGAACTTATTTCTGGGCTAAACAGACAAATGGGGATACAATTCAGCATCATAAAGTCACCCCAGGACAGATGAATGATAGCTAGATTTAAATTAAGAGAGAACTGAGCTCTCAAAACCATCACAAACAAATATATATCTCTGAAAAGCATGACAGAGAAATAAAAGCAGGAAGCCAAGATATGATATGACTCAAATTCATTTCCTTTGAAAGACAGTTAGTATGGGCATTGATCCAGAAATGTAGCTTAAAGACGCTGAAAGAAATATTAAGAAATAAACCAGTCTGAAGCATAATTGTGTGGATGTTTTGATAAAGTGGAAAGGATTGTGGAAAGATGATGGTTGAGGGAAATAGGCTGAGCTGCTTTATTTTAAAGAAAAATTTCAACCTATTTTTTATTATGATTGAAGCAAAAAAAATTAAGTCATGTTGGCCAATGGGTTTAGATAACTCTATTAGCCCTGTCTCTATCCAGTAAGTAAGGTACTTTCCTGCTGTGTCATGGATGAGGGGTGAGGGCAGCAGCAACATTTCCATCTTCTCTGGCACAAAGAAGAAGAAACTCTTAAGAGCTGCCCTGATATCTCTTGTGTAGCATACTACACAAGCCAGTTATCCTTGTGTAAAAAGGCCATAATGTGTGTAGGAAAGGAAGGGCATGCTTTGGAAATCTCATGCCTGTAACTTTAGAAGACTTTGTGCCCAAGCCTTGTAGTGTCAACCTGTTAGTGGTGCAGACCTAGGTGTATAATGGTTATCTGAATTTTCTTACAGGTTTCATACAGTCAGCCCTTTGGGGCTGCAGACTTAAATTCCAGTCTGTCAACTCCATAGAGCCGATGTGAGCAGCTCCATCCCACACCTGTGTGTATCCCATTGTGCTGGTTGCCTTCTCCAGTGCTCCTCTGACCTCATGGTGTCATTAAAATCTCCATTCTTTTCTTTCAGGAGTTAAAAGATGTGGAATTAGGATTCCTTCAGAATCACCTTTCCATGAATGCTCTGGAATTAGCAGGTCTAAGTTAATTCTCACAAAGCTATTTGAGACAATCTCTGCATTGGTTATACAAATACATCTGAAAACACTTGGAAATTATAGGAAGAATGAGATGCTAACATTTGTCTGGCCTTAAGATGTCTTATCTACCCTTTTTCATGACTAAGTGTGTTTCATTTACATTGATGCTAGGCAAAATAACAGGGAAAAAACTACTATACATTACTGAAGGTCTGAGCAATTCAGTAAGGACTAGGAACATTCCAGATTCATGAGTTTATTGAAGCACCAGGCAAGCAAGTTCAGGATTGTGGGTGGTAAATGCACCAACTACAGAGTGTTCATATGTGTTTCCACAGAAAGATTAGTAAGATCTAACCATGCTATATATTTATAAATGAATATTCCCAGCTGTGTTCCAATGCAGATGGAGGTGCAAAGCTCATGCAAAGGCTTCCCTCTGGGAGAAAAGGAGAGACATGGTCTATTGACTGACCTTGAGCAGGCATGAATGTTTTTTCCCTTCAACCCTTTCTGCCTGAGACCCCCGTTTTATACAATAATTTTTGGTCTGTCCCAGTAGGATAGAACAATCATGTGTTATTTGGTCATACGTGCATTACACATCCCATGTTCTCTTTCATTTGCATCCCAAGGGGTGAGTAAGTGAATATGTTAATGGAGCCTAATGAGGCTCAGTTACTTTTGGTCAAAATTTATAATTGACAAAAGAGGTAGAATAAACACTTTGATCGTCTTCCTCCATGTACTGAGGCAGCAGTAGGGCCCTCTGACCTTTATCAAAGTGGTTTTGTGTGCATCTTTATCTCCCCAACAAACTAGATTTATGACAAGGCTTGTTTTCCCAACCAGCCTCATCAATTCTTTACCACCTTAAAGCAACAGTGCTGTTCTGACCATTTGCCACACAAAAGGACAGCACAAGTTTCTCTCATGGGGCAGAGAAACCCACACTGTTGCATAATTGGGGTTTCATCCAATTTGACCCAAGAACAAAAAAGACAGTGAAGGGGATGGGAGCTGAGAAAGAAGAGAAGGGTAAATGTATTGTCAAAAGCAGTTTGCAGAGAGTAGGATGGAGCACCTCAGTGAACCAGCATCTGAATGTGCAATCTTGATATGACAGAGCAAAAAGCACTTCCAGAAACAGGCAATGTGACACAGACAGGATCTCTCTATATGTGCTCTATATAACATAAAGAAATAGGAGATGCTGCTCTGCTCATAATGTTTCATAAGCACGTTGAAAAGCCAATGATGTAGAAAAGGGATTGTAAATTATTTGACAGATAAAAGGAAATGTCTGAGAGTGAACAACTTCAAGAACTTCCTTTACATCCCTACAGGAAATCAAACAGCGATTTGATCAAAACGTGTAATCCCTTCCTTATAGTGAGGAGGCATTGATGTTCCTCAGTTCTGTGGGAAAATCAGCAAGAATAAGTAGTTAGTAGTTAACAAAGATGTATTTCTTTGATTTTGTTTTGCAGAGGTAACGACCTGCTGGAGCCAACTCCCAGTGGAAGATCTGATCCAACCACGAGCTGCCCAGCAAAGGAAGGGAGAGAGCTGTGGTAGCAGGGCAGGTAGGGGCAGTGACCTCTCTGACAAGGGTGAGGGTAACCAGGCTCATCCAACAGTCCAGATCACTGTACAAGACTGAAATGATGAATCAAGTCTGAGGTCAAGCCTGGAAATCAAGACAGCAAGTCCAGGTCTGGGACAATGGTAAACACTAGGTGTGGTAGAGCTGCCATGTAGCTTAGGGAGAGACCAAGGACAGGAATATCACCTTGAAAGCATCTCTAAAGAGATCAATGGTCCCACCCACGAGACTGCTTACACTTCTGGTTCAAGGCTAGACAGCTGCACAGCCTGGGGCCCAAGCAGTCAAACCCCTGGGAAATGGAGGAGGATATTCTCAGCCTCTGATACATCTTTGGTTCTAGATGGCTTCATATTTTCACGTATTTTATGCCAACGGCTTTTGATCCTGAAAGCATAAAATTTTATAATCCATGCTATATTGAAAAAAAATGGACTGGATGATGTAATAATTCTGAAATGAAGGTTTACAGTTGTATGCATGATACAATCATAGAAGTTAGGTTCATTTAAGATGTGGAAGGTAGTAGTGTAACACTGTGGGAATTGATCAGAAAATATTCAGTGAAGAGGAACCCTCATATCTTGCCAGCTTTTTCCTGTTCACCTCTGCAAATGGGTAGAACAGTAATTACAGCCACAGTCTCCTTTTGATCCTTAGTGCACCAAAGTGTTTTATTAATGTCATTTCAGAATCTGCAACATTAGGCTTTTCTGCTTAGAACCTTTCTGGTTCTACGGTCTGTAGTTCATTGCCATTTCTTGGTTCATGTTGTTTCTTCCCACTCCACTGTTTTCAGTAGCTTTGTCTCATGAACTGGAGCACCTGAGTCACTTGATCCCACTCCCAGTATTCTGGCCTGAAATGCTGGCAAGAGTCTCCCTTCTGCCCCGGCTGCAGAGGAGGCCACTGCCCCCCACGCCTCTCCACTGTGTGAATGAGCACTCAGCCCCCCAGAGTGTGTCTCCCAGCCTGCTTTCAGGTGACATTTATTCAGCCTGCTGGCTGTGCTCCAGGCCATTGGGTCCTTGCTCTGGACGCATTCAGATGCATCATGTGATGCAGTCTCTGAGCCAGGGCTTGGCCCAATCCAGCCTCCCTTAAATTGTATAAACAGGCCTTGGACAGAGAGGCAAAAATGGCCATACTTGAACTCCAGGAAATTTATGCTGTGACCCCTGCTAATAAAAAACCACCAGGTGAGCACTTCAGCTGCTCTTTTTTTCATGGAGAGGCAGAAGGCAGACATTGAATTAACCACTTACATGGGGTTCTAGTCACCATACCTCTTACCTTCTTGACGTTAAGGAATGTAATTTGTTGGTAATTATAAAAGGAATTTTCTTATTTCATTCAAAGTATTCTAGAAATTAACAGGTGTTTTGCAATGTGTATTTATTCTGTGCAATTTTTGGAAAACTGATACAGTGCAATTCCATCTCTAAATATAAGGGTAGAGCACTGGCAATAAAAATGTGTTTATCTGTAAGGCATGCAGCCAGTGCTGCGGCTCCTAAAATGTTTCTTCTCTCCGGTAATGGTAGGGTGGGTAAAAACCACCCTCTCCTGTCCTTGATCTCTACAATGTCACCATTGTGAAGTGGATGAGTTCCAAAATACGCAAAACTGTTAAATCTAATTGTTGTACGGTTTCAAATGCAACGGCTGCATAAATATCTGGCTCTTCTCCCAGACATTGATTCTGAACTCAAATAAACTTGTTCTAGAATCAAAGAGGATGGGATTTTCAAGTTCATTGAGATAATCTGAATTTTTTTCTTGCAATGTTTTTATATACTGAGATTATAGGTTTTGCTTAAAATTTTGGCAGTCCAGAGGTGGTCTCAGCATCAGCCATTTGGTTGCTGCCACTCGGAAAGTTTTAGTTGTTTTTTTTTGCAAGGTACTCTGGAGGTCATTCATCTGCTTGTGTAGTATACTGTAAATCCTGGTGAATATTTTTAGCAAAATAAGTAATTTATGAGAAGTTCTAATCAAAAGACGCAACAATAAAATTTTTCCAGACTTATCCATGTCATAGCAGTACAGTAGGACAGAAAATGTTTGCAGAGTTTGAGTGATGTCACTTTTGAAGGCAGAGACTATAACATCTCATCCAAGTACTTTCTCTTCTGTACAATCTCTTCTGTACTTAGCTTTGTTGGTGTTCTCTGGTAATACACTGGCGTTTGAATATATTTCAAAAATGTATTTCAAAATTGGAGAACTCTGTGAATAAAATATTAGTTCAGAATTGCACCAAATTAAAAAAAATCAAACAAAAATTGGTTGATATATTATTATTATTGAAGTCCATAACAAATTGCTATACATTATAGTGATGAAAATAGAACTTGTGGTCTGTATGGTTTTCTAATAGTCCTGTGGAAAATCAGGACTGCTCAAGGGTTGCAATCTTTAGTTAGATGATGATTTTTTTTTAGTACTAAAGATGGCTCTGCAAGATGCCTTCATTACAAAAGGCACTGATCAGTGAAAAAACAGATTGTAACTTTAGTTACCAATTGGGTTGTTAATGGAGACTAACTGGACACCATTTTAAATTTCTTCTCCAGTTCAGGATGGATGTGTCAAGAAAATACATGGGATGCTTCTGAGAGCTAAAATTGAATGTAATATTTGCATAACAGGCAAAAATGTCTTACAGTGCAAAATCATATTTACTCTGTATCACCAACATAATATTGAAACAAGACTCTGAAAATCTGAACAGCAAAGCTGTATTAATACATACAAAGTAATTTTCATTTCCAGGGTTATTTCTTTTGCACTTTTCCCATTATTATCATTCTTTACTTTGTTGCATTAATATTTTGGATTTACTAGAATTAGTGACATATTAATTGCTATTGTCCATTTTGATGGACATGAATGATTTAAGGTACAAACTCTAACTTAATTTAGCCCAGTAACAGCTCTTTCCAGCCAAACTAAGCTAACAAGACTGCCATGTAAATGTAATAGCAGGTACTATATACCAGTGAAGTAAGGCAAAGCATCACTTAGAGTCAGTCTATCAAAATTGTCTGCCTATGTGGCGATTAATCTAGAAAACATCCAATGTACTAAGTGGCTGTAAAAGAACTGGGACTGATTTAGTTTTTGAATTAGGGTGGTGAAATATTAAAGCTGTATTGGATGTCCTCATTGCTACTGCAATGCCACTTGACCAGAGCCAGCAGCCAGCAAGCCTTTGTTACCTGCAGAGAAGTTAGTGCCGTGCTAGCTACTGAAATGGGAGCTGTTTGCATAAATGCAAAACTTCTGTCCATATGTAGTTTTGACCACTCAAAGCATCACCCACAAAGCCACTTATGACAGTTATGTAAAGTAGTTGGAGATCTGTTTGTTGCTCATCTTATAAAGAACCAAAGCATTGTCTACTTTTGCCCCTGCTGGACTCTGTCAGGGAAGATAATTTATAGCTAAGACTTTGTGAGACTCTTCCACAGAACAGCAAAATATGGTAAAATCAGATGTAACATATGTTTTCCAAAATGTTGAAGATAATTAAAATTTACACTGATTTCTTAGTATATGAAAAATCTTCCAGAATACATACAGCCATGTATGTTTCAGCATCTCCTAAATTAGTATACTTGTAGGTAGGGGGTTGACACAGTGGTGAGGATGTTACTTCAGCATTGTCTCTAACACTCTGGACAATGGGGAAAAAGTGAAAAATTAGGGTGTGAGTGGGTTGATGTGCAGTAATATTTGTATGGGCAGGCCTTTTTAGCTCCTTCCTTTTGCTTCCAGTTCAGTTTGCCTTCACTCTATGGTAGCAGAGTTTTCTCTCCTCTACTCTGTGAAGTGTTCTTGTGACATAACTGCATTAAATGGTGGAGCAACTCCCTGAACTTCTTTTGGACTGTGTTCTGAATAACTCCTGTATCTGATACCCAAAAGGAAGGATGCAAGCAAATTACTATTAATTAACCAGTTAGTGAACAACAGAAATAGACAACACAGCCTAAATTACTGTTCTAAAATAATTTTTAAAACAGAGGTTTTCTGGAGATCTTCCTCAGGGCTTAGCATTAGAGAAAAATCTCACTGTAGAAGAGTCTTCAGTAAAAAGTATCTCCTAGTGAAACTCATGTTGGCTTGCAGGTCTCAGAAAAGAGATGCCATTGGGGCAGCAGAGACATGGGTGATGACCCCTCTCTGGTGACCAGTGACAGCACACAAGGAAATGGAATGAAGCACTGTCAGGGGAGGTTTAGGTTGGACATCAGAAAAATGTTCTTCACTGGAGGTTCACCACTGGAATGCCCAGCTCCTCAGGACAGTGGTGATGGCACCAATTCTGTCAGGGTCCAAGAAGTCATGTGGCTAAGTTTTAGGTAATCCTGAGAGAAGCAGGGAATTGGACTTCATCATCTTTATGCATCCCTTCCAACTTTAGAATAACATAAAATATCTTGATATTCTGTGATTCTATAGGCTTAAAGAATATGTTTTTGCCTTAACAAGTTCCTAAGTAGATTCAGTAACTGTTTTTTAAAATATATTGTCATGTTATATTTTGAAATTAAACTATTTTCCTAATTATTAGGTACATGAGAAATACATTATCATAGCTTTTTATTTTTCTATTAAACAATGTCAAGTTAATATGACAAGAAGCATTGTGTTTGTAGTGATATTTTTGTTGAGGTGACAAAGATTAATAAATTTGATTTAAATTTGGGCATCATCATTCTCTGCTAAAAAGTATTCTGATAGTGCAGAGAAGCTGCACTGTCATTACAGAGAGGCTGTAATGACAATTTTGAACTAGAATATTCTGAACAGAGAACTTTACAGTCAAAACATGAATTGCTAACCAAATCTAGTTTGTAATTTCCTGGGACTAAGCCAGCTGTAATGTAATGTAACAGGACTAACATAACTGGAGTGATTGCATTTAACTTATTATCAGAACTGATTTTAGAAATGAGATGAGAGTCCTGTGACCTCTCTTCTTAATTAAAAAAAAAAAAGAAGAAAAAAGAAAAAAAGAGGAAAATATTGCATATTTTTCTTACAGGTCACAGAAAGAACCATGACAAGAGTTTACTCTGAGCACCATCTGTGTATGTCCATTCTGTCAGCCTTACAAACTTGCTTTAGATTGCACTTCACTCTCTTTCTTCCTTGTGTAGTGAGCAGAAAGATGCCTGTACTTCTCAGTGCAATTCCTCTGTCTCACTTTGGGGTAGAATAAATTGCATTTGAGGTGTCTATCCCTTGTCACTCACACTAGAAATAGTCTAAAGGACTATCTCAGTATGGATAATGCCAGCTAAAATCAATCCTACCTGTACTTTACAACAGTGTAAGTGGGAGGAGAATTGATGGTCACTGATTATAATAAAACTATATGCTTCTGGAGTATTATATCTCATATTTCTGTATTTTATATGGATAATCTTAGCGACATGCCTCCAATTATACCTACTTTATAGTCCTGTAAATCAGTTCTAACTGGTTTACTCCAGGTAAAACTTAGTGTCTGCAGTTTTATTTCTCTGACAAGTAAATACAACTGCATATTTCAAATGGGATTTCAGCTGTTTGTCATCAAAACAGGAAGGAAGATTATCATAAAAGTAAAGTGGTCTTTTTCCTATGATATATTGTACATTAGTAAGATATTAACAAACATCACTAATATCAGAATCAAAACTATTTTAATATAAATGTGTCAGGCTGTAAAACAAGATTTACCTTCTGGCTCTGCTTTCAAATGCAGTATGTTACCTTCAAAGCCAGTTTCTATTTTCTCAGGTTCTCTTGAGGCTATGGTAATTAATAATAGTATCAAAGAGAAAAGTGAATTATCAAGCAACTGAAAAGAATTTAAAATGCCATCAGTAATTGAAAGGGTTGATTGTATGAGTGATAAAGGATAAAAACTAAAAATCACTCTTGTCTTTAATGGATTATGGTGAAAGACAGAGTCCCTCTGGAAAGCAGTAGGAGCAGGAATCAGACTCTTCAGATGGTGGAAGATTAGTATTTGGTGTTTTGAAATGCATGTATATACAGAGCCAGAAGTGCACACAATTACTAGGGGTCATTTGTGTGAGTGTCAGGGAAGCTGTAGAGAAAGGGCTCTGAGATTTGTGATAAAGCAGGACTACTCCCACCACAGCATGGCTATCACAGCTTTCTATCACAGAAGAGCAGTCAGTCAACCTTATAGCAAAGTTTTCATAAATGTTTGTTGAAATCTTCTATACTGTCTGCAAATACAGCAGTAATTTGAAATTGATACAGATGAGTAGATTCATAGCAGAGGTTTCCCAGGCTCGAATTTTCTTCAAAGGAATATGAATAAGGTGGAAAAGATAGTGGAGGTCTGATTTTTCAAAAATACGGATACCTGGTGTATTGAGTCTGTTTTTTCAAAAAAACTGGCATGTTGAATTGATGTGTTGACAAATCTGTGACCTGGCTGAAAGGGCATGCAAAACTATGGCTCTGAAGAAAGCACTAAACAATGGGCCCAGATCCTGTCCTGTTCAGTGGTGCAAATACTTCTGTACTGAAAGCAGAAAATACAACAGGTGCAAATGCTGTTGGTTGCAACAGTTTATTGTGCTTGTAGCCAACATAACACAAATCCACAGAAGACCTCGTGCTGGAACAAGCTGAAGCACACATTGTCCCAGATTGTTTTCCTTCCTGTTTGAGCTCATTTAATTTTAGATCACTAACATTGTTGGCGTCCCAACCCCAAACTTTATGGCGCAATATACATTATTAGCATATCTGAAATATCATGCCATTCTCCCTTGAGGATAAAACAAGTTCCCAAAATTGTAATATGTGGGGTTGGCAAAACAGAAGTGCTGCAAAAAACCTGTTTATGAAAGGGCATGCTGGAGAAGCCCAGCACAGATTCTCCCAACAGTTTTTACACCTCTCTGTAAACAGAGCTGTGGACAGTTGCCTGATTCATTAAGACAAGTAGCCCGATGTTATTTTGGGCTCGGATTTATTTAAAATATTAAAGGACAGACATAGCAATTTGTCTTTATTCCCTTCCCTCCTCCCCCACCCTGGCCATTATACCTGGGATTGTGCTTTGACCCACCTGCCCCTGACCTTTCTATTCCACTGCTAATGCCCCTCCCAACATCCTGTAGCCAGGACAATCCATGGCAAAAGATGAACTTGTCCTAACCTTTTCTGGTTTTAAAGTAATTTTGTTCTTTTTTCTTTATGAAGCATTTTGTTATGAAAGGATACCATATGGCTCTAGGTTAACAAATCCTTTATAGAAATACCGCTTCCTTTCCTGCTTAAACGAGTAAAGGTTCCCTATCAACATTCACAAAGGATTTCCCTATATACTGAGCAATGTATAAAAGCTAAAGTTGGCCACCTTCCAGGCATTAGGAGAAATACAATGCTCGGTAGCTTCTAAACGGAAAGAATTAAAATTAGCATCCCACTTCTCATATATTGGGAGATTTTCTTTATGCACTGATTATTGGCTAAAGGTTACTGTTCTCATCTCTATCTAGTAAAATTTCCTTCTGCTGCAGCCACCCACCCTAACTAAAGGGCATGAGACTTTTTTATTTTTGAGATCAAATAGACTTAATGCTTTTTCTCATTTTAGCAAATCACTTTCATTTTGGTTCTAAGTTTTCTGCAATGACCTAGCTTTGCATAATAACTTAGGAAAAAGTTGCAACATTCCTGTTTAAACTCAAAATTTGATATGGTCTTGCTGCTGGAAGTGCCTATTGAACATCCCTTCATAATTTCAAATTATTCCAAAGCACTTGTGTTGCATTGCCCACTGAAAGGTTAATTTGCAAATTTGAATAATCTATTTCTGATAATCTATTTCTATGGTATTAGGACAATTCTGCTCTCAATAGATAGGTTAGTATAACAGTGATGACACATTTCAATTTCCAGTGTAATACCATGTTGATTTTTACTTAGCATTTCCTTGTTGTTTGGGGGGATTTTTAAATTACATCTTGACCAGTTTGCAAATCTAGTACTTGTAGGTGAACAGTTTTATGAATATACTTTAGCACTATAATAAATCATTAGATGGTATTATTAGCTAACCTTATACAGAATGTTCTTGTAATTGAAAAGGCCTTTTAAATGCAAGCATTTTCTTCTTGGCTCTCAGTCAAAAATTGTATTTAATTTGAAAATGATAGACAGCCTATGGAAGTTGCTATTTTCTAGTATATGGAGGATGTTATTTTTTAGTATATGGAATTTTTATATATATATATATATATATATATATATATATATATATATATATATATATTATTTTCTATCTGAATTGCTGTATATGGACATATGTATATGGATATGTAATATCCATTACTGCATGTCAAATGTTTTTAATTTCAACAGGTCTGTAATGGATATCTGAATATCTGTGTGATGTATGCTTCCAAAGCCTCATGAAGATCTGTCTAGTGGGCATACTCAGGCTGGCATTTCCAAAGCTACTTTGCAAGTCAGAGAACAACATGCATCTCGAATATTTTATGAAGTGATTATTTTGAATTGATAATTTAAAGAAATAACACAAAGAGCCACAGAGAATTCGTTATTGTTGATGCGTTTAGAAATGTAGGATGAAATGTGATCAGACTGGTTTGGGCTGTAAAGCAAGAGACTCCCTGGACAGAAACACTGGGTCTGGCCTGGGGGAAGCAAAACAACTGTTCTTTTCTAATGGAAGACATAACCTGGAAAGCAAGCTTCTGGGCCTGTGTTTTTCTGGAAGACTAAAAACTAGCGTGGTTTTCATTGTGTAAGTGAGGCTATATGTATGAGTAAGGTTATACGAGGCTGAATTTCTGAGCTTAGTGAAGCTGATGAAAACTGCATGCTTTAACAAGGACAGGATTCTCTATAATATTAAAAATAATTAACTATGCAAAATGTAATTAACAACAAATTCTAATTAGCTACCTGTGAAAATTGTGCCTTTATTGTCACAGTTTTTCCTTTTTTTTCCCACTCTTCTGTACTCTGAATTGCTTTTCCAACACCACCTCTGCAACTGAGCTGTGTCAGCTGTGCAATACACTGTGATTCACACAACAGTGTTCTCACAAAGAAAAATTGTCACAGGAGAAGAACTTGTTAAAATTTCAACTGTAAGCAACATTTGTCATTTTGAACTGGAATAATAAAAGACAGGGAGGGACTAACCTAATTCTGTTTAATGGAGAAACAACAGAGTTTCCACATTAGAACTTACATGACTGCCCAGTAAAGGTAGGAGAAAAATCACCTTGGAAGTGCAGAATAATGCAAAGGATATAGCTTGGAAGGGAGATCCATTATTGAAATGGAAGAGATGTAGCAGGGCTGTTACCACTGAAAATGAGAAAGGAACAGAAAGCCATGCACCCAGATGGAAGATCTTGTTTCATTGTTCTGAAGAGTGTGAGGAAAGACTGGATACTGATTGCAAGAGGCTTGGGTTTCTGAACATGGAAGCTGCTTCCTTTGTTTGGTTATACTTCTCCTTATGTAAATAATATTTATTCACTAATGAAAATGGTTAGTAGAAAGTGGTATTATGACTGTTTAGAAATATTGGTGAATATGGGAAAGGAGGAGAGTCCTCTTGTGTCCTTACTGTTCTGTTTTCCCCCTGCAAAAAGCACTGGTGTGGCATAATAATTATGTATTGACCAATTTGAACTAATGGCATTCTTTGCAAATAACACAGTAAAGAAATAATGGGCCTTACCATGAGCTTTCAATTATATAAAACTGAAATTTAGGCCAACTGCTCAGTTCAGAGAGTATTGAAACAATAAAGGCTAATTGTAGAAATTTCTCACTTTCTTTGGGAAAGCCTTCATCCTTCAGAGGTAAGCCTGGGGATTCTTTGAGACTTGTTTTAGGCCTGAAGTGGACTGGATTTTGTGTTTTGTGTATAATAATACACAAAGGCTTCCCAAACTCAGTGGGACTGCTCAACACAAATGGCTCTTGACAAAAAAATATTACAAACAAAACAGGCATTGTCTTGCAGAGAGCAGCTAGGCACTGCTCTTACAGAGATGGTTTTGTGTCCCATTCACATGCATAACACTTCTTGATATTCACTAATGAGAGACAAAAACGCCCCACATTCCATTGCTGTTATAACTAGAATGGATTCCCTAGAGCGCACACATTTAAAATAATTACTAATTAGTAAAGATTTCAAGCTGGCACGGAGAAGACCTACAGGTAGGACTGGATGTTATTTTTATGTAAACATATACTTGCTTATTTTTGTCCCTTTTTCATTAAAAAAAAGTAAAAATTGTTCTCACCATTTGTTCATTGGCTCTTATGGTTTTGCATTTAGTTACTTGAGAAGGCAATTGCCTCAATTTTTGAGACTGATCTTATCAACACTTATGAACTCATTTTCACAACTGAAATAGAAACAAATATGGCACTGCTCAGAGTTTCCAAAGATACTTCTCTTTCTTCTGCCTGTTCTGCTTCAGATACTTATGACAGATTTGCTTTATTCAATTATCAACCCTCCCCACCTCCTTAGGCTGGCCTGACAGTGTTACAAATTGGAGCTGAGTGTATCAACTGCATGGAGGTGAGGGTACCATTCACGCTACCAGCCCTACCTTCTTCACTCTTCCGTGGTTTTCACAGACCCCATGTGCACCACCAGCCATTTTTCCTCTACATCATGCACCTCTACAGCACCTTACCTCTTGTAGAAGACAGTGTGGTTCCTCTACCACATTTACAAAGAAAGAGAGGTCTCCTGCCCACAGCCCAACATTTTTAAAGTACTCTGTATTGTATGTAGGTGTTCTAAGAGGTAGACCAGAAAATGTGACCCCTTGATTTTAGTGTGTCTTCCATTTTGATGTCTTTAATTTTTGCTTTAATCTATAATAAGAATGAATTTATCTAGAATATGCCTAGAAGTGGATACAAGTAAATGAGTGACTGTATCTGAGCATGGAAACGAGATTTTTCCATGTCCAACAATTTCTCTGGAGGAAGTAAGAAGGATGGGGACAGATTTTGACAGATTTGTAGTGAATGCAGAGAGCTGCACCCAGCTCACTAGCTCTCTGCCCTGCAGCTCCTGAGGGTGTTGGTGTCTCTAAGGCAAGGCTATCATAGAATCAGAGAATGGTTTGGGCTGGAACAGATCTGAAAGGTCATCTCATTCTAATCTCATGTCCCTTGCCATGGGCAGGGACACCTTCCACTAGACCAGGTTGCTCAGAGCCCCATCCAGCCCTGGTCTTGAATACTTCCTGGGATGGGGCATCCACACCTTCTCTGGGCAACCTGTGCCAGTGCCTCAATACCCTCACAGGGGAGAATTTCTTCCTGATATCTAACTGGGGTGTGCATGTGGCAATCCTTAAGATCCACTTAATGATTATCTGGGGTGTAAAGCAGGTTGCTTGAGCAAGCTGCAGAACTAAGAATGATGCCTGGAGAACCGATTTGCAGGATCATATAACCCTGCTTTATGATGGAAATATGCGTCAGGAGAGTGAAACACAAGGCTTAGAGTAATAACATTTCTTTTGAACTTGCCTTCTGAAGTCTGTCAGACCTTTATTATGTTGGCCAGTCTAAAGTGATACAGCTCGCCCTCATTATGTAAATAACATCAGAATAACAGCTATTGGTGGACTTAATACTGCAAATGCTCTGTATAAAGACAAACTTCAGGTTCCTGAGACTTCAAATTTTCTGATTATTTGAAAAATAAAATTGGTTTTAATAATGTTATCAAATAAATTATTCATGTAGTTGTACCAGACATACTTACTCTCTGGAAAATGTGACTGATGCATATTTTTATAATTGAGAATGACATTTGATATTGCCCCATGCCATTAGAGTGCATTTCAAATGGAAAATAAATGTTCTTCAGAAATGAAATCTAAATCTGGATATAAAAAATTGCCCATAAATTCTTCATAAGTATCTCTGGCTTTGAATTTCCATGGTTACTGCACCCAAATATTATTTTTGTTGAAGTGAGTGTGTACCTGCTAATTGGACCAGTGATTCAAATCTAACAAGTTGGATCATTGAGCACTTTTCAAATTCTTCACATTAGGAGTTCCAGCAAAGGCTATGGCCATTTTTATTTAATAAAAGAAAACTTCTGGACATCAATGTATACTGTCTAAAGATGATAATCTTGAAAAGCCAAACCAGAACTAGCAGTGAATGTTGCATATACAAATTAGGTTATTTAGATATGACTTGCAAATCATTTAAACAAGCAGTAGGCACAACCAGTGGGCACTGTGGTTTCAAGCAAATTTTCATAATTCCTTTTAGATTGGGCTCCATACTTAAAATATAGAATCATAAAATATCCTGACTTGGAAGGGACCCACATGCATCATTGAGTCCAACTCCTGGGACTGCACAGGACACTCCCAAAAGTCACACCATATGCCTGAGAATGTTGTCCAAATGCTTCTTAAACTCTATCAGGCTGGTGCTGTGACCACTTTCCTGGGAAGCCTGTTCTGTTGCTCAACACCCTTTGGGTGAAAATCACTTCCTTAGTACCCAGCACAAGCCTACCCTGGCAACTTCAGGCCATTTCCTTGGGTTTTGTCACTAGCCAACACAAAGAACTGTGTCTGCCCCTCCTCTTTCCCTCATGAGGAAGTTGTACACAACGAGGTCTCCTCTCAGTCTCCTCTTCTCCTGAGGCTGAAGACACAAAGTGACCTCAGGGCCTACTCATGCAAGTTCCCCTCAAGGCCCTTCACCATCGTTGTGTCCCTCCTTTGGACACTCTCTAAGAGCTTGGTATCTTTTCTATACTGCAGTGCCCAAACCCACACACAATATTCAAGATGAGGCTGCCCCAGTGCAGGACAGTCCCCTCCCGTGCCTGGCTGGCCATGCTGTGCCTGATGCACCCCAGGACATGGCTGGCCATCCTGGCTGCCAGGGCATGGCTGACTCATGTTCAACTCACCATCAACCAGGATCCCCAGATCTCCTGCTGCTCTCCAACATCTCATTCCCCAGTTGGGATGCACATCCAGGGATGCCCCATCTCAGGTGTAGAATCTGGCACTTGTCCTTGTTGAAATTCATTGCCCAGCCTTCTGATTTGTCAAGATGTCTCTGCAAGGTCTCTCTGTCTTTGGGGGAGTCCACAACTCCTTCCAATTTAGTATCAGTGGCAAACTTACTTAGTATCCAAAGTCATTTATGAAAATATTGAAGAGACTGACCCTAAAATGGAGCCCTGCCAAACTCCACTAGTGACAGGTCTCCAGCCTGATATAACCCCACTTACTCTAACCCTTTGTGTCTGACCCATGAGCCAGTTGCTCACCCATTGCATGTGTTTAGCCAGCTGAATGATGAGCAGGCATGGCAAGGAAACTGATGGGCCTGTAGTTACCAGGGCTATCCCTCTTGCCCTGCTTCCGAAAATCGGAATGACACTGAGGGACTCCAGCACCTTCGAAAGCATTTTCACAGGTGACCCTGCTAACTAGTTCCCTGAGTAGCCTGAATTCTGCTCTTCTCATATCCAGAGGTGAAGTTTTGGTGGCACTTTTCCTCCTGCCAACAGAGAATTTAAACTGGGTTGCTTTGGGATTGCTGTGGTCAAGATACCCACCAACTACCACCTCACTCATGACACCTTCTCAATTAGAAAACTAAAAAATTAAGGAGGGCACCCTTCCTAGCCTGCTGCCTTAATACTTATATCAAGAAGTTATTGTCTGGATGTTTTAGGAAACTTCTGGACCTGTTTGTACCACCTGTATGATATTCCCAGTTAACACCTGGCAAGTTGAAGTCTGCCATAAGGACAAGGGTGGTTGATTTAGAGGTGTCCCTTAGTTCCTTAAAGAATAATTCATCATTGTTGCCATCCTGGCTGTGTGACCTACATTAAACTCCCATGACGACACCTACTTTTATTTGTCTGTCCCTTAATCCTTGTGTTTCAAAGCAGTTTTTATCCCTATCTGGATTATATCAATATGACCACTTTCTTACATTTTCAGTCTGCCAGGTAAGACAAGAGTAAAGTATTTCCCATCCTGCTGCACTAACATGGCATTTGGGAAGGCTTTTCAAAGGAAACTACTTTTGGTTTTGAAAGCTTATATTTTGAAATTTCTGTAACTTGAGGAAATGGAGCATTTCTATATTTTTATATAAATTTTGAGACATTTCAGAAGTTTTGTAGAGTATTTTACTTCAAATGCCTACTGTATCTTGATTCAAGAGAGGTCTGTGATAAATGACAGACTAACCAGTTAGGTCACGGTTGCATTTTTTACTTTAAAAATGAAGCCTGGAGAATAAAATTCCCTGTTTTATTACAATGCTTCTTACATAATAACAACAACTAAATGCTGTGTACCTTTGCCTAAATGCCAGCAAATGGTCTCAGTTCTGTTAGCATTTCATTGACATTCAGTCTGTGGCTTCACGTTGGCCAAAGCCAATAACAGTCCCATCTGCCAAGTCTTGCTCTACATTCCTAATTCCTTAGCTGCCAGGGAACAGGAGTCTAAGTATTGTGAGAAACTTGACTTTTGGTTAATTTGAATTTCAAACTACTAATATACATCCCCAACAAACTTATGCTGAAGGATGATTATTTGCCTCAGAGCAGTTTCCCCCTTGAGCAATCAGTCAATATTTGCCTCCAGACTCCTGTCATTGCCTGCCATTAGCAAGTTCACACTTTATTCTCCACCATCCTTATTCCTTCATGTGTAGTGGCATCACTTTACTGTTCCCAGCCTCTGTTCCTTCCCTGGTTGCAGAAGATGCAGAGGAGGCAGAGCTACTGAGGTTTTCTTTGCATCAGTCTTTACTTACAAGACCAGCAATGGGCAGAAACTGATGCACAGGAAGGTCCACCTGAATATGAGTTTCTTTACCATGTGGATGACCTTGCACCGGAACAGATTGTGCCGAGGGGTTGTGGAGTCCCCTTCATTGGAAATATCCAGGAGGCATCAGGACAATCAAAGTCACAGTATTATTAGGGTTGGCAAAGACTTTGGAGGTCATCCAGTCCAACACCTCTGCCAAGGCAGGGTCACCTAGAGCGGGTTACACAGGAAGGCAGCAAGGTGGGTTCCGAATGTCTCTCTCTCAGACAGAGACACACCGTGCTGTGCCGCGTGCTCTAGGATGACCCTGCTAGAACAGGGAAGCTGGGCCACACTCCCCAGTGTTGTCCCTTCCAACCTTTCCCACTCTGTGATTCTGTTTGCCTCCGAGCTACTCGTTACTGACCTTCCTCGTCTGAAACATTTAAAACCCACTTTTTAAAAGAAATCAACTGTACAGTTTACAGATGGTCCCTCAATGACTTAACTTTTTTTTTTTTTTTTTTTTTTAAATCTCTGGGTCGGGCTGCAAGGATGCTCTGATCCCCGTTATTACCGGCGCGGCCCCGCCCGCCTGCCGCTCCCCGCCCCGCTGCGGGACAGGATGTCCCGCCTCCCGCCGCTCTCCCGATTGGCAGGGAGCTCCGCTGGCGTACGGGGGGCCGGGCTTTCCCCGCCTCCAGTAGCGGAGGAGCGAGGGAGGGATCGGCGAGCGGCTCCGCCGGCGGAGGGGTGGGGGGTGGGCGGGCGAGGGAAGGAGGGGCGAGGATTACCCGGGGCCGAGCGGGCGGCGGTGGAGCGAGAGCCGGAGCCGCCGCCGCCGCCGTCGCTGCCGCGGCTGCTCGGTGAGTGAGAGAGCCCCGACAGCCCCGGGGGCAGCGGGGAGGCAGGGGCGGCAGCGGCGGTGGGCGCGGGCGGCGGGGGGAGCGCGGCCTCCGCTCCGCATCCCCGGAGCCCGCGGGAGGGGCGGGCAGGGCAGGGCAGCGGCGGCCGCGGCGCCGTGTGTGGGGACCCCTGCCCGGGCGGGGCTCTGCCTCCCTGCCCGCGCCCCCCGCCCCGTCCCCGGGCTGGCCCGGGCGGGTGGGAGCCGTCAGGGGCGGTGACAGCGGGACGTGAGCGCGGGGGTGGGATGCTCCCGGGAGAGGGGGAGCCCCGGCCTCGGCCGCCGCCGGGAGGAGGGGGTGCGGGTGACCCTGATAATCGCTTTATGTTGGCCTGCGGCTTGCGTAATCTGCGATCAATTATTTATTTCATGCACCACTTACGGGGCTGAGGGGCAGCGCTAAGGCCTTCGGTGTGGCTCAGTGCAGCAGAAGGGAGGCTTCCTTCCCGCGGGTGTGATGGGGAAGGGATGTGGAGGCTTTTTTCTAGGTTCAGGTAGTATTCCTAATGCGTGTTCCTCTCCCCTTGCAAATTCAGGGGATGAGAACGAGGGAGGTCCTTCTTCATGATACATTTTTAAAGATCAAGTGGAAGCCGTCGTAGTCTGAACAAAAATAACCTTGAGTGGTTTACTTCATGTGCCAGATTATCCTTTTTTTTCATTTTTTCTTTCTCTCTGCTCATATCTGTTGCAGGTTGGGCTGCTCAGCCAGCCTGGGGAGAAGGCTGAAGGAGGAAACATGTCTTCTGATTCTTTTTGTCTGTCTGCTCAAGCAAGGTTTGACTCCAAATGGTTGAAGACAGACTTGCAGGTAAGGACTTTGATGGTCATACTGCATTGTGACCTTTCAGGTGCTGTTCAAGGATGCTTTTAGTCCAAAGAGCTGACAAGTAGAAGATTGCAGCTCTTGAGATAGTGTACAGGTTTTCCCAAGTATGCTGATTTATAAGTAGCTTTGAAGAAACACCAAGTTATTTTGATCTGCAAATAGATCTGCGTTTTCAGTCCATCCCTTCTGCTTTGAAACAAGCTAGGCTACATATGTGTGTTATCTTTGCTGAGTGTCAAAGCTCCTAGCAGAGTATGTGGCATTTCTGCTAGAACTATAAATTCTTATTTAGGCTGTTGCTAAATGTCTCGCCTGCATCTGAGCTAGCAGTTTTAATACACAGGACTACTGAAGCGAAAGACGATGGAAATTATAATTATAATTTATATTTTGAAGAAATCAAATTCGATTTTGCTGTAGTTGTTTCTATTATGAATAGAGGGTTCATTTAAATTTTGTCCTTTTTGAGTTTTTTTGTCAAGGGTACAAGGTTGAAATGGAAGTGGTCTTCACTGAAATATACCAGTATTTGGTGAAAGTTTTCTTTTGTCTTAGAAGATTTCTTCATTTAGCAAAGTTGTGTGATAAGGGGAGGAGGAAGATATTAACATGTTTTCCCAATTCAGGTTTTACAAATAAGTGGAAAATATCGAGAAATAGAGTGCTTTGGGTTAGATGAAATGAGTAACTAGATTAGGTCCTTGTCTCTTTGCCTTCCTTTACCCAGAAGTTGCATGTAGATTTCTTACTTTGAATAACCTTTGCAAGTTTCAACTCAAAACCTCGAAATTCTTTTTGGGATGGGCCAGCCAGTGTTCTTTTGTTACTGTTAATGATAGTGCTCCTGAAAAACTCTTAAAAATTCCGTCTTTGTGACTTTATCCCAGATTACCTGCTGATAGTCTACCTGCTTGAGTTGAGTTGTTCTTATGGTTAGACAAGGATTTTCCCATGCAGTTGTGATTCAAAAGCACCCTTTTTCCAGCATTTTACATCAAACAACATAAGTTGGAATCAGAAGTGACAGAGATAGCCTAAGAGGTTCCATTATTTAGTAGGTCTTGAATGTAAATGCTATGAAATGACAGGTCTTGTTCTTCATTTGGTTAGATTTATTCTATTTTCATCTTTTGTTCCTACTAAAGTAAAAGTTTCAGTGCAAAGTCAGATGTTTTCTGTAATGTAAATAAAGATGCAATACAGCATTTTGGAGATAAACATATTAAGAAATATGGAATTTTTTTTGTTTCCAGAAGGGTAGCTTTTCGATTACAAGTATGTTGTATATAATGATTATTGAATACAGGGAAATTAATCTGAAAAAGTGGCAACCTTTGTTTGTAACACCTGCTGACTATGCATTGCCTTTTTTCTTCTGTATTATATCGGGTGAAAAATGTGACTATTCATGTGATTGATCAGATTTTTCCTTTTTTTTTTGTAGTGCCTTTTTTCTACATCCCTTTTTTTTTTTCTTATTTATTTAAACTTTTGATAGAAGGGTTTTGGTCCATAAAGTTTTATGGGTTATTTTCAGTTGTGTGTATAAGTGCAATAAAATATTTGTGATTTATGGGACTGTATTTTAGTTGATGTTTTAAAAGACTTCCTTTTAATAATAAAAATCATCATTTGCAGCATATTTCTTTGAATAAATGCTCTTACTTATGTGAGTTCTTTATGTGTAGTAACAAGTTAGACTCTTAATTGCCAGAGAACTATTTTTTTTTTCTTCCAATCAAACTGTAGTCAAAATAATGAGAATAATGAAATAAGAGAAGAGTAATGATTTGTCATCTGCTGGATGCAAACATCACTTCTCTGGAATCTGAAGACAAGCCAGGCCTCCTGGGTATAATATAATTTTCTTATTAGGTTACCTGTTTTTGGTATTACACAGGTCTTCATCACAGAACTCTTAATTGGATGCGTGTGCTCAGTATTTTGAAAAACTGAGCATGTGAATCTTGAGTAGTATCTTTTAATGTATTATATGGCAGATGCCTTCATAAAGGAAAGGGGTTTTGGCCTCTTGAGAATTTTTCTGCTACATGAATGATTATTTTAGCTACTGGTTGGTCAGCATGACCTAGCTCTGTGTGGTTATTTTTTTAATAGGTATGAATCCTGTGTTTAAATCCTTTAAGTTTAAGTGAATATGTAGATTTCTTCATGTGCATGTTTTTACTGGCTCAGCTGTAGAGAGCCCTACTGGTGCTCAAGAGACTGTCAGCAGGAATTGAAAAGGTGAACACATTGCTATGAGAGTACTATGAGAGGTTTGAAGAAGACAAACTAAATTTATGTGAAAGGATTAAGATGACTACAAATTGTTTGGAATTGGACCCTGGAACTCTTCACTTTGTAGCTACATTTTTAACTTCTCAGTGTACAGCAGTCCAAGAATGAGTAGGTGACAGTCCTTGTAGAAACAGAATTATTCTGGGGAGTTACCTTAGGAGACATACAGACTTGATTAGTTTTTAAAGTAAATTCTACTGCTACAAAATTTGAGGCATGTAACTAGGATTGGAAGTAAAATGGTTTCATCTGGTGGCCTAGTAGTCTCCAAAGTACTTTTTTTTTTCCTTATTTCCTTTGTCACTGTTGCCAGAGAGTTTGTTTTTTAGACTTGATAACTGGCAGTTATTGTAGATTAAGCCAATGAAATCTCTCTGAAAATTATTGTATTCTTTTTTTGTTTTAGCTCAAGAAGGTGTTGCATGAATAGTGTAATACACAATATTGTAGTACTATTTGCATTAATAAGTATTATATTGAGGTATTAATACAATAAGAAAAGAGTGACATGTGGGTTGTAGCATGGCTTGTGTTTAATCACCTGTGTGTCACTGTTGCAGCTGGTACCCAGGCCAAATTTAAATGTTCTTACTCAGTTTTGGGGTGTTACTGCTGTGAGACAAAGGCAGTGTGATGTAGTATGTTATTACTGTTCTTAAGTGAATATCAAAGGCACAAGTCCTTTTGTAGTAGCAGTGACCTTCTGGCCTGCACAATTACCTGATGTGATGTGAAATGTTAATGGCACTGCATCTTCACAGTGTTTTTTGCTTATATGAATTTTTCTGAAACTGAGCAATACTATTTTAGGAAGCCAAGGTGCTCTGCAAAGATCCAAATGCAACCTGTAACTGCTCCATGTCTTTTTACAAACTTTGTATTTATTTGTATGATTTATGGCTACTAATGTAATTTTGAAGCGCACAGAAACATTTATTTTATTTAAAAAACCTAAATTTCCTGGTGGAGCAAAATAGGATATTCTATGGTATGTGAAAAAAACAGACTGTTACAGCAGCTGAAATATCAGGGTAGTTCAGCTGAATATGAGAACATCAGTACACGATATGTAGTATGTTCTCCTATGACATATCAACAGGATGTGTATAACATCACCATTAATAAAATAGTCCTATGAAGTTCTAAAATAGGTGGATTTTAGTGCAGGCCACTTTTTCATGTACCATTCTTAATACAGTCACTTGAAAAGTTAGTGTATTATTTCAATCTATAAGTTATTTATTTGAATTAATACATTGAAAAGACCTGCCTATTGATGACTATTATTAGTAGAAACCATCACATTTATAGCAAACATTGTGTGTAATGGGAGATTGTTTTTCAATGACCGTTCCTAAGGAAGACATCCTTTATTATAAAAAGGGAAGATTAAAATTGTTTACTTAAACCTAGGTACCCAGTTTGCAGAATCAAACTGTGCTTAAAATAATTCTGATTAAATAGATGTACTGTACAACTAAATTAGAATCTTATGCAGAGACCTTTAATTAGTGATGGATGAATAACTAAAAACTAGAATTGCTGTGAGCTAATGGGATGCATGTGTGTGTTCAAATGGAGTTTAATTAGGCTGCTTATTCTGGATCCTGTGGAGAACTGTTGTGCTTAATAGCAGGAGTTAGAGGGAAAAACTTTCTTTTTCCTGTAGTGTGGAGAAAAACTTTAGGCAACAGTCAAGGTGTGGGAGCTGTCTGCAAGCGGAACATGAAGCATTTCCATCAGTTTTCATTGAGTTCATGGGTGACAGACAATTTCTGTCATTACCTTTTGCCACAGAGATGAAAATCAGTTTTTTGAAACTATATAGCCACCCTTAAGGGTTGGATTGGTTTGAAACCTTTTTACCCTTCCTTCAAAGTTACATTCATCATTTTGATTGTCTTGAAAATTGTAGCTTCCAACATTCAGATCAGTGTCTTTACTTGTGAGAAGATTATGTAAAGAAATGATGTCTTGGCTCTTAAAAGCAAGAAGTTGGTGAAAGTTGCCTTCTCTGTTTTATTGCTTTCCTGTTAATCTACTTTATTTTGGTTTTCTGATCAAAAAAAATGAAGGGCTTATTTGGAAGCTCTTACAGTAAACTGCAAATGAGGACTCGTTTGTATTTAAAGGAAGTGAACATTGTGATAGCAATTTTTAAAAGTTATTTTAAAAATGAAGTAGTGCTCTCTCCTAAACAAGTGATTTCCATATGGAGGGAAAAACACTATATGCGGTGTGGTAGGTTAGAGAAATTAGATTTAATACATAGGTTCAAATATTTGGGTTCAGACAGAGCTATTCTTCAGATGCATAAAGATAGTTTCTAGGTTTGAGGGAATTCTATAATTTTTCCTTGTGTGTGACCATTGGCTGTTAACTTTTGCAGCAAGTGGAAGACCAGCATCCTCTTATGGGGATGCTGTTATGGGTATGTTTCTAGTTTAAATCTGTTGAAGTAATGTGGGGGCAGCTGAATTTTTTTGATTTTGCTCTCTGAGCACTTGAGCACATCACAACAGTGATGTTGCACTGTACTCTGCATAGGTGTGATAAGCAGCTGTGGTCTCAGGGCATGCCTCGTTCAGAAGGGGAGGAAGGAAGCTAGGACAAAATACTAAGACAACAATAAAGAAGGAAACACAAATTGAATGGATTCAAAAAAAGCAAAAACAAAAGAGAGACTTAGTAAAGGACTTATTGTTCCGTGATTTTCTTCACTATTACTGGGCTGAAAGTGTTTTTCAGTTAAGTATTTTTCTAGCAAGAAAAGTTTTTCCTACAGCCAGTGGCTAATGCAAAAATAAGTGAATAGGAGAACAGATTCTCCACTACCCTTGGCAGTTCTGAGGTGAAGATCATTTAAGTAGCTTATATTTTAAATCCATATTGATGTTCTGTAGTTATGAAGTCAGTTTCTTAAATTTCCAGTGCAATTATATAACCAGGAATCCTACCTGAGTCAATCTTTGTTCTTTTGTGTAATTTTATTTTCCTGGCTTCGTTTTTCTTGGATTCAAGTTAGCTTTTATGAAGGCTTCTATGCTTTTTGCCGGGAAGTTTATGAAACCACCTTGAGAACATAATCTAATGTACTATAGAGTTTGTCTAATTAAAGTAGCTGACTTTAGAACAAAATCAGAGCTGCTGATTATTCTTAAAATAACTTAGTGAAAACAAAATTGTAGCAGTGCTTTGAGAATTCTCAGGAGCTTACCCAGTTATGGTTGCAAGATTTAATTTTCTTCAAATGGAAGTAAATGTTAATTCCTTCCAGGGTCTTATTGTCTGAAGTTGATGGGAATGGAGAGAAATTTCACTGCCAGCCCTGTTGGAGGTAGGCAGCAGCATATGTCAGCAACCAAACTAGATACCCCTTTGACTTAATCAGATGTTGTACCAGACAGAATAAATTACAGTTCTACTGCAGAGATAAGATTAGCTAAAGATTAGAGTGGAGGCAGTCTAGTTTACAGTAGAAGTTCCCTTTAAAGTCTCCTTAGGCCCTTGTGTTTTTAGTTTGGGATAAGTGAGCAGGGCTGAGCCTTAGGTCTGTGTGGGAGGTGTGGATTTGAGGAGATACATGGCTTTCAAGTGATCCAGACATGGTCTGGGGATGAGAAAGTGTGACAAATGATGGAAGAGGCTTGGGGCCTCTGAAGGTGAGATGCGTGGGAGATGGGGATTGAGAAGAGGTCAGTAGATGTCATGGGAAAGGACAAGGGAGATTTTTAGCATGGGGAATGAGTAGGAGGATTAAGAACACAGGCCAAAGTTGCAAGGCAGTGGATAGTAGTAATGGAGCATGGAGCTGCTGTTGTCCTGGTCTTTGGAAGGAAGCGTGTAAGTGATGGGGCAAGCAAGGCCTTGGGGGGAGATTTACTGAGGGTACATCTCTGATCTCTGGTAGTGTTGTCAGTTGCAAAAGTTCAGTGAAGACTTCATTATTCTTAACTTGTTAACTTACTGAGCTTAAGTTCATCCCATTAAACATGTGCAAATGAAGTTACTAAATTAATAGAGGGATATTCATATGAATCAAGCAATCTAGTGAGAGAGACTTTACAAAACACAAATGGCTGCTCTGGTGTTTGGAACTCCAGTATGTCAGGAACAAGGAAGACACCAAGTGTGTTTCTTGTCTTGCACTGTACCACCAATTTTTCCTTTTTTTTTTTTTGTTCTGAACAAAGTTTTGTCCTCTAGTTTGAACACTGAGATGTGCTGATAGACTCTTAATGAGTGACTGAATGTGAGAGATATTGGTGGGAGCAAAAGAAGAAAGTCATAAAATATTACAGGAAGAAAAAGATGCAGGATTGGGAAGTTAAAGCAGACCCTTCCACTACACAGAAGAGTGTTATCTTCAGCTGCAAGTTTCACAGGGTCACAAATGTTTGAGATTGGAAGGGACCTCTGGAGGTCATCTGGTCCAACTCCCGTGTTCAAGCAGGGCTGCCTAGAGTCCTGTGCCCAGGTCTGTGTTTGAATGTCTTCTGAATATCTTCAAAAATCAGGAATCTACAACCTCCCTGGGCACACCTTGTGCCAGTGCTTGGCTGCTCTCTCACAGAGACAATGTTTCCTGGTGGTCAGAGGGAAGCTCCTGCATTTCAGTTTACACCCATTCCCTCTGATCCTGTCTCTGGGTACCACTGAGCAAAGCCTGGATCCATCCTTTTTATACCTTCCCTTCAGATTTTATACACATGTATATAGATGAGCTTTCCTCCCAAGCCCTTTCTTTCTGCCTTTCCTCATAAAAAGGGTGTTCCAGTCCCTTAATAATTTTCATCGTTCTTTGCTGGGCTCTCTCTTTTTTGTCCATGTCTCTCACATGGAGCCTACTCTGGACCTGTAGGCTCCTCCCCAGCTGTAGGACTTTGCACTTCTTCATGAGGTTTAGGTTCATGAGGTCAGCCCATTTCTCCAGCTTGTCAGGGGCCCTCTGGATGTCAGCACAACCCTCTCTTGTATCAACCACTCCACCCCATTTCTGTTGGCTAAAATAAATATTTCTCGTAAGGGAGTTGTAAATTTTCTATTATGATTATGTAATTTTGAGATCATGAAAATAAACTTGCTTCAATAATTTATGACTTTAAAACTCAGACTTTTCTTTCACTTTCAGCTAATATATATAGCAAATACTAGATACCTGCTGAATGTTGAATAGATTAATAGTCATTTTGTTACAGCTGAAATTAAGTTGCCCTGTTATGACATATGAATTGGTTGTAAATACTGTTTCTTAATTATCTGTTCAGCTGGCTGCTTTGATTATTGCTGTAAAGTCAGTCCAGTGTTTCTTTACTTTCAAACTTGCCTCCTTTTTCCCTTCCCCCGACACAGATACTGGTGACAAAATGTTAACTACAACCTGAGTAGTAGGCAAAATTGTTTATCTGAAGGCTGCTTACAGTATTTGGAGAGGGAGGTGGAACTCTGTGACCCGTAGTCTTGGTGGTTCCTCTATCTTTTTGCAACATACCAAGAAAAAATTACTTTGATAAGACTTTGAACCAAACCCAAGGCCGAAGAAATTTTGTTTACTTTTTCAGTTTTTAGTTGCCTGAAAGAGTTGAGTGAACTTTGTGCTGTGTAAAAGAATTAGAGGTTCAAGTGGAGAAAACAGTTCCTGATTCTGCTTTACATGAATGCTTTCAAAAGTAATAACTTTTTCTGAAATAGAACAGTGCTACATTGTGAAGAATCTGACATTCAAAGCCCAGAGACATTTAGATTCTATGGGCTGTGAGAATGATTTTCCATACCAAGGTGATCTGGGAATGTAAAGTAAAATGTGTGAAAAAGACAGTTTATTAGAGAAAGATCTTTAGTTTGTGAAAACTATAATTTATTATGCAACCCATCTGGAGGGTTGCCTCACTTACTATTTTTCAAGCTTGTATTTTACCATAGGTTAGCATTTAAATAATGTATCACCACTATATGAACCAAAATCAGTGAAACAACTGTTTTACTTTTTTTTACACAGGAAAAAACTATGAAAAGTAAATTCCCTAGGTGTTCTACTAAAGTATATGACCACATCTAAAGAAGGAAAAAGTGAAAACCATTTATTGTTGAAATATTCATAGGCTGGGAACAATCAAGAAAATCAGTAAATGGTGACTGATTTTTTTCATTGTTGAAATGCAGCTTCAGATTATTCCAATTTTTAAAAAATGAAGCCAAATGTAAAGCTCTTAGCAAAACACAAAGCAGATCTTTGCAAAAGCTCCTTGTGCTGTGTAACACTGAAGAACAGGGACTGTACTTCTCAGTGAAGTGTGGTCAGAGTTTGATTCTGGTGCTGTACAATTGATAAGTCACGGATAAGATTAATAACGTCTAGCTCACACTGCGTGATTCTGCCTCTGATCAGGCAATAGTAAGTGACAGACAGATACAGTGTGTCAATTCACATTTTATGATGAAAGAAGAATTATGGAAATAATTAAAACACGGAGTAGATTTCTGATGTATGCTATATGCAGTCAAGAAATTACTATGGTCATTTAGTGTGTTACAGTGGTGTGAAAACATGCAACTTGTCTTTTAATTCCTGTTAACTGACATGAGCTGGATCAGCAAATCTCTGCCCTGCTGGTGGATGTGTCTCTTAAAACCTGTAATCCTTAATCATTCCAATGTAATGATTTTATTTTGAGCTGTTTTCTCGAGATGAGTGGACTTTTGTGTAGTGGTAAATATTTTATGGTAGTTGTTGTAAGCCACATCTGTGTATTACCTCTCAGTTAAAACACCTTGGATTTGAATGTTAGTTACATAACCCAAAGATGCTTCTGAATGAGCCTTCAGCAGGTGGTATATTTTATTTTCTTACTTAAGAAAAAAATGGTGTTGTTTATGCTGGGTTTTTTTTTTTTTAATGTGGTCCACTGCATCACTGTGGTATGTAGAAAATACTGTTTTTCAATTTTGTGTCCTGCCCTCCTCCCTTATGCTCTACAGTTGTGAAATACAGCCTGGTTACAATGGAATTCACTTGGGATGTAGATACCTGTTCTGCAGCATTTTTAAAGCAAAAAAACCAACATCCACAGAGGAGAAGTTGTCCTGGTCATTAGGATTCTCCAAGGGAGATCCAAATTCCTAAATCATTAGGAGACTTGTGTTAGAGCCAGTGCTTTTGTGAGTGGTTCCAGCTAGCAGAGCCTGTGTTCTGTTGCCAGTATTTGTGCTCTTGAACACAGAGTGTGTTGGGAGCTGACCTGGGCTGGGGCAGCCCTTTGCTCTTCCTCTGGGTGTAGCTGCTTTTAGGCTTGAACTGTTCCACAATCTGGCTCTTGGTGGGAGAGGAGGCATTGTAGAAGTTGGAAAGAAGAGGGAGGGTGGTGAGAGATGCTTTGCACAGCAGGACCAGATTGAAGTGGCTGAATTCATTTACAAATCTGGGCCTTGATGTCATCATTCTGGTTAAGATGCCCAGCTCTTCATTTGCTGGTTGGCGAGGGGACTGAGCTTCTCTGTCTTGGGATTTTATGCTGCTTGACTTTGTTTGAATAGCTTTTCCTGAAGAGAAAAAGGACTCCCCACACCCTCTCCCTGCCCCTTAGCTGGTGTCATCATGAATGGGTGGTTAGTTCTGAGGTGACCAAGTCCATGCTTTTGATGAGAATTTGTCACCAAAAAAACCAGTTTATTTTTCTGGACTTGAGTCTACCTAAAATTTACCATTTTGCACTTTTAACCTGAAAATAGCATAGCTAGACAATCAGATTCTGAAGATTTTTTTAAAATCCTTGTCATACACACACACAAAATCTCATTTCCAATGAGATGGTACATGTGTTTTCTTTCTTCGGGATGATGTATAAAATAAGATGTGTTTTAAGTGTTAGCTTGAATTGCCTTGAGAGAAAAGTGTGTGTAACTCTATATAATGTATTATTTTAACTCTATATAATGTATTATTTTTAACAGCTTGCTTTTACACGAGATGGATTGTGTGGCTTGTGGAATGAAATGGTAAAAGATGGGGAGATTGTATATCCTGGAACAGAATTAATACAGAGTGGTGAACTACCTCCAAGAAAAGGTATGAATTTTAAATTTCTTTGAATTTGTTCATTTTTTCTCATTGTGATGTTGAAAATGGACCTCAGCTTTCATACTGTCACAAAACTTTTGTTTTTCATTACCTGTCTATACAATTTGCAGGTGTTAATGTTTTGAATTAAATACAATTGAAAGTGATTTCTGAAAAGTGTATGAAAAGGTAATCTTCAAGCCTCCAACTGAAGGCTTAAATCTGTTCTAGCCTTGTGAAATTTAACTTCATAACTAGGCATGTTACTATGAGACAGGCTTGGCAGTGTCTTTTTGTTTGGTATGCTTGGTGTGTTTACAGCTGTAGCCTTTGTTTAAAGGAAGTGGACTGAGGAATGGGATAAAGCTGATACTGCTATTTCTAATTTTGTTTACAGTCCTCAGAAAGTATCTGAAAGGTCAGCTTAAAAACTGTCCACGATCTGCCTGAGAACGTGGTGCCTTTTTTTTCTTTTTTTTTTTTTTAAGTTTTCCAGTGTATTTGAGAGCAGTTAGAACACTGCAATATTGCAAATGGCAGAATAATACATCTGCTTAGTGAGATTACTTTGGTGGGGGTGGATTTTGTTTTGTGATGGGGAATGCTGGAATGGGGTGATTTTGCTCTTGCCTTTTTTTCATCTTCACCACAAAAGTGGTGCTCTTTTGACTCCATACTGAACAAAAAATTAAGCTGGTCAAAAACTAAAATATTTGTTTCCTGATCTGGCTGAAATGGACTCGCCAAATGGTCTGATAAGTTTGTCAATAATTTGTAAGATTCCCAGATAAATGAGGAGATGGGTAGAAATACTGCCTTTGGTAATAGTGAACTATTTTTTTTGGCATCTGTGACTTCCTGTTACTATGTCTATATGGGATATAGACATATCCCACAGTACAATTATCCCACAACCAGTAATGCTCAATTACTCATGTAGACAATTTTTTCATACCTATAGTATGCCTCCTTTAAAAATAGGCAGAATGGATATCTTTTTGACTAGTGGAGGTAATTTTTACAGGAAGTAAGATACAGTAAATAATTTATGAGAGAAGAATGAATTATACATTTACTTATCAAGAGTATAAGCTTTTTAGGTTATTAGTGGCTGCATGCTGTAGTAAAAATCAGGTTATGCTCCTAACTGTATCAGAGTTAGAAGACTTTTGTCCTCCCTATGCTGCTGGCCCTTTGGAATATTGTTGTTGACACTGGGTGAAAATACAGCTGATCTTATCAGGCAGGCTACTACAAAGCTGCTCATGAAATGAGTGGAGGTAGAGTAATAGTTTGTTCTTTGCGTTGGCTACTTCCATGTATAGTAACAAAAGGCATTGTAAACTTTTTGCAATAAAGGGAAGTATTACCTCCTAGAGGAATTGTAGGAAATGCTTTCCTGTTCACTGACAGCTCATGATAGAGGTGGTGTGGTGGTTGTGGAAAAACAATTCAACACACTATGCTTTCATGTAGAGGAAGGATAACAAACATCTGTAGTACTGAAGGGTATTTATATATAGATATTTTTTTTTCTTTGCAAATTAAATTGATTAATTGACGTTTTTGTGGTGGACACTTACACATTGTTTTTAGAATTGTACCTGTGCTAGTCTTTGACAGAAAACTGTTCTTCCAATATCTTTATAGCTAAGTAGCTGCAGAGAATTGAGATGTTTTGTTAATTATGGTGCTGTAGTGCTTTTAGTAATTCTGAGAAAGCTTACAGAAAGATGTCATAGTATATTTGTTTTTGATTTTCAGGGTAACCCTTGAAATATCACCTAGGAAAATGCAATCTGTCACTTCTGATGCAAATTATAGACAGCAGTATAAAATCCAGAAGTGCTAAGCCAGTCATCTGTGACTTCATGTTTGTCCACTTAGGACACTTGTTCTGAGCAATGATGAATTTATTTTTTTAATGTCAGATGTGTGTACATGTCTCAGAAGGTTCAGAAAGTGTTGAAGACTGTAGAACAGTTATTTAAAAATACAGAGTTTCTGACACTTCACTGTATAAATAAGGCTTTTATGTTACTCTAAAGTGTCCAAGCTGTGATGAGGCTTTTGAAAGCTTTTTCATGTACATAGTGTGGTGGTGGTAAAGGCAGACTGCCACTTGATTCCAGTACTGTGTTGTGGTGGGTTGACCTTAGCCAGGTGCTCACCCTTCCAGCTCTTTGCCTGCTGCCCCTCCTCCATAGGAGATGAAAATAAAATATAAAAGCCTGGGAGTTGAGATAAAGCCAGGGAGATCACTTACCCATTACTGTTGTGGGAAAAATAGACTTGGGGATAATTACTTTAGTTTATTTTAGTGCCAATTAAGATAGACTTGTATGGTGAGTAACAGAGGTAAAAGCTAAAATGCCACCTTCCACTTGTCTTTGCTTCTGGAGGAGTTAAGTGTAGGTATTACATAGCACAGATCACACCTGTTCCTTTCCACAGCTGGAAATATTCCACATATTTCTTGAAACTCCACAGTAGTTTAGAAATCTAAATAACAGCTTTTTCAGGCTCTTAACTCTTAGGATTAATGTATGAATTGTGTCTCAGTGAAGTTAGTCTTCATAAATGCTATTGTGTTGTCCTGCAGGATTCTAAAATACAGCTATCTTGCTTACCAGGCTTGAGGGGAAAAAAAAAAGAAAAGGCTGTTTTTGGTCATGTCAGTCAGGTTGTATGTTTGATCATGGAACCAGAAAAATTAGTGGTCAGTTTGCACCTCTGAACTTGCAGCTCAAGTTTAGTTTCATGAAATGAAAGTGTTTGCATCTGTTTAGTTGGTACTTCTTTTTTTGCATAAATGATCTGCAAGTACAATTCAAGAGGAGAGGGAAAAGTACACACAAGTAATGAGATTTATATAAGACCCAGTGGTTTTATATGAAAAGCAATATAGATTAATGGCAATATTCAGAATTTACTGTTAAATGGACTAATCTGGAGATGAACAAGAGGTTGCTGTATGTAGTCCCTTTTATTCAGTCTTTTAAAAGAAGTTTTGATTTAAGCCCATCCACTTAAAGTTTATTTCTTCACTAGTGCTATAGCTCTCTGTTGATGCTGACTAGACTGTTCAGAAGAGGCACTTCATTCTGTCAGTGGATATTAGCAGTGGCAGTAGACTGGAAGAACATGCTCTTGATAGCAAAAAACATTCCTTTTCTCTCTAGGAAGAATATAGAAGCAGTGCATTTTTTTTCCCTCCTGTTAGCAAGAATGTTTGGTTAGGAATAAGGTCTTTGTTTTGAATTCATGGCACTTTAAGAGAAACATGTTTGATAAATGTGTTCAACAGAATGTGTTTGTATGTTTCCAAGTACCATCTGAGGACACAGCTGTGACAGTAGTGATGTCCAAATACAGGTGCACTTGTAGCATTGCATGTATTTCAAAGACAACCAGGCTGCCCTCAGGAAATTTGGATTAGATTAATACCTTGTATACTGGAATCTGTGTTCTGAAAATAATAAAAAGTATTAAGTAATATTATTCTTACTAAATTTTCAAGTTCGAGAACTGTTACTGTAAAATTTTAAGATGTACCAGTCTCTTTGAGACACACAGGTCTCTTTTGTGGGTTGCTATTTTTTATTTATTTTTGATTCCTCAAACTTCATAGGTGTAAAATTCTGTTTCAATTAGCTGTTTTAAGTTTGAGGACAAAAATGTAAAATTTTCAGCTTCATACCTCCATCCTGCCTTTGGCAGGCACTGTGGGCTTCCTCTTCTCTTCCCTCTTTCCTGAGAGTTGGACCTTTCTCTGCCTGGTGTCTCTAAATACACAAGCCCCATGCAGTGTTGCACCTGCAAGCAGGTTAAATGAAGTCCAAATGCCACAAGCAATTCCAGAGAGGCTGGCAGAAACAAAATATTTATGACAAGAATAACAGCCTGCAGGAATTGGTTATGGTGGCTGGTGTTCAGACCACATTATAAATCAAACTGTAGTAGTGTGTAGGGATGTGGGCTGGCTCCTGCTTTGAGCCTCCTTTTTTTGTGTAAGGGAAAACTTGTTAAAAGTGAGAAGTGGCACTTTTCTGCTTCCCCATACCCAGCTGTGGGTTGTACACAGTGACTCAAGAATTCAGTGCTCAGCTATGGATTATCATACTCTCTCTGCAGGATAGGGAAGTCTGTAGTCACTCTGTTGGATTGTTTGACTTCAGAAGTGTAGAACGCTCTATTGTAAATTCAAAAAATAATTTAATGCATTAAAAAAAAACAGTATACAGGGAAGAAAATAAACTTTATTTCTGATTAGGGTTAGGAGATCAGAAACTTATCATCTAACCTAGAAGGCTGTAATAAGTATGGTTTGCAAATGGTAAAGCACATCTTTCCCTCATAAATAACTATCAGTTTTGTGTATGTAGGTATATATGTGTGTGTGTGTAAAAAAACCAAGGATTTTTGACAGAAAATATATTGCAGCTGAAATATTTCCTGGATCTGGAACTACCAAATACTGGTTTAGGGTGGTTATAAAATACAGCCCTTTTCTGAAGCACACTGTGTGACTTTTTGCCCTGTCAACATCTGTAGGGAATGTGTTGCAGGCTTTCTCTTGCCATGGAGGGATTCCCAACTACATGAGTTCATTGGCATTTCAGAGCAGCACAAGACCATACTAGAACAGGTGGTGGAGGCCACTATGCAGTGTCAGGTTTTTTCCCTCATTGATTATGAAATGTAAGTTCCATTTTTAGTGCTTCCTTTTTATCCTCTGTTTATACCAGATTAGGCCATGGCTGTGCAAGGTAGTGCACACATGGTGAGCTGCTGTGCTTTGGTTTGGGGGCTAATTTCTAGCTGAGAAGAGTGACTTCAGTTGCTCAGTTCTGACTGCTGGCTGTGCCTACCTGCCTCACTGTAGAGGTATAAGGCTATATACTAAAACATAATAAAGGGAAAGGTCTCTTAGGCAGATGTTATGTTGCTTCCCCCACCACAATATTCACAAAATTAAGTTAAACCATGCTGACACACTGCACTGTATTTTTGCATGCCTTGTTTTGAAAATTGTCTTGTTACTTTGGTCTGTTCTGGCTTTGCTCAAGATATTTCTCCTCCCTGCCCCTCTTTCTGAAAAGTCTTCGGGTCTTCCTGTTTAAAAATCTTTCATGATGCATAACAGAACCTCCATAATTATGATGTCAGTGTTGCTGCTTTCAATCTAGACTGATACCAGCTTTGTCTGTTATGTGGCAAGTAGTTTTTTTGCAAGTTTAGTGAACTGTCTTTATGGAACAATTTGACATGGTTTTTAATGTGAATTTTAGCTCATTTTCTTCCCACTTTTTCTCTCATTGCTCCTCTTCTTGGTTCATACAGACAATAAAAAAAAAAAAATCCTCCTGTGGATTTACATGCCAGGGTTGTTTTTATTCCATACAAAGCTTGAGTTCCCACCTGGATTGGGATCTTCTCTATTTGCAGTGAGGAGTTTGATAAAATGACTAAGTTTGTAGCCCTTGGTTATCATCCTTTGCCAAGGATCTGTTAAAAAGCATAACAAGTTCTCTTACAGCTGCCTGTAAATTGTGTCTTGGCACAGCATCCTTCTACCCACTAACTAAAATTCCAGACCCTGCAAAGTGTGTCTCTAGACGTGTGGGTGAGTGGAGAAACAGGGAGATTGATGGTGTTACTGTGGAAATATTCTGAGCCACTGGGCCTGAACAGGGTCCTTGGTCTAGAATGGGTTCTGTACTTTTCCTGTTATTTGCTTCTGCCTTTGAAAAGAAACAGCTGGATTGAATCACATTTTGGATGTTGTTATCAAACTGGTGACTCACAGGCTGTTCCTCAGTGTTTGAGGGACACAGTTCGATTCTCTGTTTGCCACTTACAAGAAGTGTATCCAAGTTGCATTTTCCTGTTCTCAAGTGACTTTGTGGGCCAAGGAAGAGATAGCAATCTCATGGATACTGCAATTATGCCTCCTTTCCTTTTTTCCTGCCCTTCAGTCTTCATCTTCCTCCTGAGCACCTGTCAGTTACAGGTCAGGAAAGAGTGCTTTAATTTAAAATTTGTGTAATGAAGGTGACCCAAAAGAACTTTATTTTGGGAGGTCTTATTGTCTCCAGTAAAAAAAAAAAAAAAAAATTAGCCAAGAGGCAATCGTAGATCCAGTTCCAGCCAGCTTAAGCATTAATTTTCTGTTAGGCCAGATGGAAAGAACAGTTGAATGTTCTTGTACATTGTGATAGGTGTATTTTGTACGTTCTGAGGGAATGAGAGCCTTTGATCTCACTCCATGAGTGTGAGGCAGGAGGCAGTCAGATGTTCCATGTCTGGCTACTGATGGAAACCTCTTGCTTATTATTTTCTTCTGATATATGCTGGTACAAGTGTATTATTTTGGTGGGGTGAGAAAGGAAAAAATACAAAATAGTACTGATTATCTGTTGCGTTATGGTTGGGACATTAAGGGAGGGAGTCTCTGGACTAGACTGGCAGATAGGAATGAAGGATTGATCAGTTCTAGGAGCCAGGTAAAAAAAGCTGGAACCAAACTCTTCATGGGCAAGTTTCAAATGCTGGACTTGAGAAATTATGAGAATTTCCAGCTGTCTAGTTCTACCCATTTAGAAAATTGAGACTTTCAGGCAGCCTTTGATTACAGAGATAAGTGACTAATGTCTGTGTTCTGACTTTGTAAAAGTAGTCTCAAAAGGATTGCACATGCTGTTTTGTTGCTTGGGCAGAAAATGGTGGTATTATTTTCAGTATTTGCCAGTAATTACTAAGATGCTAGATGTTTTACAGATGTTGACATACTGCTGCATAAAAGTAATGTAAATGTCAATGTAGAGCTCTCCTTGATTTTGAAATATGGGCTATTGCTGTCTTTTTATTCTTGGAAATGGAATATAAAACCAAGTAAATGATACAGCAATACAGATAGTTGGGAGCACAGTCTGATGTCAAGTGCCTTCTTTGCAGTACTGTGTATTGTAAATTCTTTGCAATTCTTACATGATGATATCTATATTAAATGTTCATCATCCTGAGGAGGTTACAGAGGTGATTTCTGGATTGTAAGGTCACTGTCTCACGAAACATGAGACCCAGCACCTGTGACAGTTAACATGAGAAAATACTGCTTCCCCCCCACCTTGTTCTCTTAATGATAGACAATATTTCTGTAAGCTTGTGGGCTGCGGATTTTACCTTTACTCTTTTAACCTAGACCTGAAATTCCAACCTGACTTGAAGGTAGCTTAACTGGTCTTTTTTCCCCCTCCCTTTTGTTTTCTTTAGATGATAGCACCGAATGCCAAACTGCATCAAAGAAAGAAGAGCAGAACGACAAAGAAAAGAAAGATGAAGAAGAGACTCCAGTGCCCACTTACAGGGCCAAATCGATTGTTGAGAGTTGGGTGTGGGGTAAACAACCAGGTATCACAGCTGTTTTGGTCATTTTCACTGATATTATGTATTCTATATTGATCACTACTTTTGTAGCATCAGGAAGTATTTGTATCAAATACTTATTCTTGCTGGCATAAGCATCTGTTAGGTTAGTGAAATAAGTTGGATATGTGGCTTAAATGTGACTGCAATTAGATATTTGCTGTAATTAATTTCAGGTTTAATTAGAATCTTGACTTGAAGAGTCAATTTGCCCCTTTCAGGCTGTTTGAAGGAATGATAGACTGACCTGCAATAAATGAAATTATCCAGTGAAAAGTTCCAATGTCTTCAGAATATTTCTTTTCAGCTGCAGACATTATAAAGAAATTGCTTTGTTTCTGAAGCCTGAATTTTCTGCAGGCAGTAATGTTTTAATGGTGATTTTCTCTTTGGTTTCATGGTCTGGTTAGATAGGTTTGTGTGAATCATGGGGGGAAGGTTGAAATGGTTAGTTCAATTAACTGTTTGTCCTCACCTTTGCTGACAGTAATTGCACCTGTGGTGGCAGTGGAAAAGCAGTTTGTGTGTTCACATCTTTGTGTAGGGGTCTATAAAATACTGCTTTTGATACTGAAGCCAGTTGAAGTTTATGGCTGTTTGTTACTGTAGAGCAGCAGTTCATTGTCTAAAATTGTCCATGTTTAAAAATAGCAGATCAGAAGAAGCCTCAGTTCAGTAGTTTATTTTACAGTTCCTGGTAGATGATATTGCCTGATTCAGATGTTGGCATGTACAAACTTCAGAGACATCTGTTGTGTCACTTGTCCTTTCCCCTCACCCAGAAAGCACTTGAAGATCCCTGGGAAAAGTATTATCTCTTCATTGCCAGAATCTGCATCTGTGTAGCTGTGTTTGCTGGGGGAGATACTTGTTTCTGTTGAGCCACGGGTCAGCTGCCAGTCTGCTGTCCTCTGCTCTGTGCCAGCCTGCTTGCTCCCTTTCCTTGAGGACAGGAGGACAGATGGATTTGCTGTCACTCTGCTAGTAGGACAGAATCTTGCAGTATATCAGGAATGACAAGAATTGCCACTGCAGTGGAAGAGGGAGCGAGAATTGAATGTGTTGTAGAGATGTGAGCTGAAGGTCACATTATTTATGTCTTATATTCTTATTTAATGTGTGTTGCTGAAAAGTAAAATAAAACTGTTTTACAGAATGGTAATCTAAATGTCAAAGATCTTACCGACTTTCTGACACCTGACCAAAGTGTTTGAGACAACACTTGTTGTTTGAGCTCACTCTCCAATTATTGTTTTAAAAAATTGAAGGGGCAGTTTTTCAAAATAAAAAGGATGTATGTGTGTTTGGAGTTTTCAGAAAGAAATAGCTTTCTGTCTTGTAGTTACTTTTAATGCCTATATATAGTATGATTCATTGCCACGTGTATGGATTCTTGTTCAAGAAATAACATGTGAAGCCTTTATAATTTCTCAGAAATAAATTTTTATTCCTTGGTCTCTGTTACCCTTTGTGCTTGAAGTTTGTATCACCTAGCTGTGACAAAACTCCTTAAACAGTGCTATGAACACACTTGTGGTTTCTTTATACAATAAATGCATTTATTGTATAAAATGCAAGTGTAGCTTGTTCATGATTGTAGGTTACTTTGTTAATTTTTGTTTTGCATTTGTCAGAAATGTAGCTAACAGCTGTCTTTTGAGCCATCCTAGTTTTTGTGGCTGGGTAATTAATTTTGAAGAAAACTACAACATCAGTTCCATTTTGATACTTTCTGTTAATGTTTCATAAAATGAGAACTGTTTTAAGTATTTCTTCTCTTATCCTTCAAAAAATAAACTTCTAAACATTTCCTTGTCAAAACCATGAAGCAACTTTTAAAAAGGAGAGTTGTTTCTTAAATATATCATTACTGATCAAGTAAGAATTAAACACTTACTATGTCTTCATTTATGGTTTATATTCCTTTACAAGTAAGGTATAATTCAGAGATGGAGATTTGAAGTTATGTTATGAAAAGAGCTGAAGAGGCATTTCAAGTCAATGTTTCAGGTCAATACACTGAAGCATTTCTACTGAGTTGAATGATTTACAGCCTTACATTATGAAAATAGTAACTAGATATTAGACACTGTATGTTTTAGAAGTGCTGTAATACAATCTTATTTTGCCAAGTGTGGAGGATCTTGGTGTTGAACTTCAGGCTAATCTAGGTCAGTGGGCCTTGTGACACCCCTCCCCCATGAGGGCTGAGAGATTGTGAGAGCACTGAGAAAAACCTGCTCATTAGATCTTGAGAAACAGGACTTCATGTGCCCCTCAACTCCGTGCTGCTTTTGTCATCCTGGCACAATTTCAGAGAAGCAAATTGCTTTCTCTAGGTCTCATTTGTGCTGAGATCACTGTGCTGTCAGAACAGGGCGAAGATATCACAGTGTTTTTCTTGTTTTCTTATTTTTTTGTAACAGTCCTACTATTCCAAGAACTGTAAGAATACATAAGATAATGATAAATACATGCACAAGTCATTATGTGATTTTAAGGTGTTTTTTTTAATTTCTCTTTTGCATTTTGGTGTTCTTCCATTTCATATGCAGCTCTTTTGTGATACCACTGTTAAACTATTCCTTTTTTACATTAATGTTCCCTTAAAATATCTCCTGCCTGTTGTATTCATATCAGGTTGAGTACAGTCATGAAGCAGTTCCTCTGATTCTTTCTAAAAATCCTTGTTTGCTACCTTAATCAGTTTTCTTTTCTGAAGTTACTTTAGTTTTAACATCTTACATGATCTGAGGTCCAGGTGTTCAGCCCTAGGTATGGGGGGGAAAAAACAAGATGAAACTCTTTGAAGTGGTTGTTCAAAGCCTACAGAAAATAGAGAAGTATTTCTTCTTCTTGGGCTTCTTTTTCTTAGTCATAATATGTTTAAGGTTGCCTATATTGAATCATACTTTTTATAGTTTTGCACCTTATTTTTCTGATGTTGTCAGTACAATATCACCAAGATTGCACCAAGCGATGCTTTTTAGGCACTACTGAAGAGGCAGGGTTAAAATTAACCATGTGACTTCAGTGAACTTGTTGAAATACTTGTCATTGCCCAGTGTGCTTTTATTCCTGCATTTGTGTTGTGAGAGAGGGAGATAGGCAGAGCTTCCATCCTGTAAGGGGCTTTTAGTTACATGATGAAATCTAAGTTTACACTGTGTACTGGAGTAATTACAAAGTAGTCATGGCATTGAATAAAACCTTCTTTTAGCCTTCTTTATTGAGATACTTTTGGCTTTTATAAAATTTCTTGGTTCATACTTTCAACTTTAGATTTACAAATGCTTTACAAATGTGTTAGTGTATTTTTTACACACAGGCAGGAATTTAAATTCTTGCTAATTTGTTCTGTGCATGAGTATTAGAACAATAATTTAACCAAGTTTTGCTGTAAAACTTTGACAATTACAGAATTGTAAGATATGCTGAGTTGGAAGGGACCCATGAGGATCATTGAGTCCAACTCTTGGCCCTGCCCAGGATGCCCCAATAGTCACACCATGTGCCTGAGAGCATTGTCCAAACACTTGCACTCAAACAGGCTGGTGCTGTGACCACTTCCCTGAGGAACTGCAGTGCCCAAACAACCCTCTGAGTGAAAAACTTTTTTCTGATATCCAACCCAAACCTCCCCTGACTCAGCTTTGTGCCATATCCTTGAGTCCTGTCACTGATCACGAGAGTGAAGGATGGGTACTTTCCCCTCCACTTCCCCTCACAAAGATGTTGAAGCTCACAATGAGGTCTCCTCTCGGTCTCCTCCAGGCTAAACAAACCAAGTGTTTCTTGGTTCATTCTCAGCTGCTTCTCATAAGGCTTCTCCTCCAGACATTTCACTGTCCTGCAGCCAGCCACAAAATGAGATGCGTTCTGAATGCACATGCAGCTGATCAATATTTCTTCTGCTGAATACTAATAAGGTGAAGTCTGATGTTCTCTTTTGAACAGGGGAGGAGAAAGCTAAATGCCCTTTAGGCATTTTAGTCTTTGTTGGTATAAAATAACATAGAAAGCCTATTTTGGTTTTGTTTCTGAAGGAAATTATGTGTATGTGATGGCATTTTTGTCCTTGCCTGTAACTTTTGAATTTGCTCATTCTAGAGGTTTGAAGGGTCATTAGAAGCCTGTTAAGCCAAGCCAACTGCATCCTTTATCTCCTCTTTGTCCAGTGGAAATAGTGTGTAGTGGTAGGGGAAAGAGAAGACAAAATATGAAATTCTCTAGGAAATTAGAGCACATTAGTTCTGCTGGTGACAGGAATGTGTACTCATTATAACAGTAGAGTCATGCCAAATTCTGCTTGAAATGTGCTTCCAAGTCTGAAATCCCTCCACACTGTAATGTCTATATTTGCTGTTACTAAAGTTTGTGAGTCAACCTGGAAACATTTCAGCCTGATACTGGATTTTTAAGGTGCCTGATTCATCTGTCAGAAGCATGTGGTGATCCCTAAAAGAGCTAATGAAATGAGTGTTAACATGCTGTGTGGTTTCTTACTTCTTTGTGCTGCTAAAACAGGAGCAAACTGCCTTTGGACATGCTACCTGTCTTAGGACTAGTGTCAGAGATGGTTTAAGAAGCTGCTCTCTTCAGCTGTTTGTTTTGTCCCCTTTTTTGTTCAAATATCTGAATAGCACCACTTCTTAACTCTGTTCTGTCACATAGGCTGGGTTGAACAATTCCAGTGTTTTTCCTTCTAATGCAAGGAACTTTGGGCAGAAGGAATTAGGAGGGGAAGATGTGTAGTTGTGTTGTTTGCTGAGAGAAGGGAGAGGTGTGATGAATTTTAACAGAAGGGGGTAAACCCCTTGCCTAGCTCTACTGCAGCCAGCAACATACCTGACTGTAGCTGCCAGTTAACAAGTATTCTGCTGATGGTGGTTGGAGAAATTAAACTGGTGTGGTGTGACTCCAGCTCCTACAGTGCAGGTGCAGAATAGGTTAATAATATGTCTCTGCCTTTCACAGAATAACTGGCAAAGGATGGCTAGCATCAAGGGCTGGTGTAGTGACATATGAACAGTTTTGTTTAAAGAGTTTCCCTGTAACCTTCTCAGATGAAATTTGAATCGTTACTATTAATAAGCTATTCTCTCATTAGACTGTTCAGTTCATCAGTAACAAGTGTTGCTCAGATTTGAAGGTTTATTGACAAAGGATAGAAATAAGTCTGAAAACAAATGTATTTCACTGCTTATCTGAAAAAGAAAAACGGCGTGAATCTTGGCCATGCTTTCACTGTGTTAATTCTCAGATATGATTAAATTTTTTGAAAGCTTAATGAAAATTTTTGTATAGATAAATTTACTTATTGTGGAATAAGAGAAGATTTAAAGTGAGGATGTGAATAGATATATCTCACTTAAAAATAGTGTTGCTTTTAATAAAACAAGACAGTCACTTGTTCAGTTTTTAGATGTCTGAGTTATAAGGATACTATTACTTGTTCCAGACTTTACTACACTTTGTGTATGAACTTTGTTTTGCCTTCTCGAAATACGAAAGGAAGTTTTTATATAAAATATTTACGAGCAGAATGTTTTAATTTTGGTAGGAAGCCTTCCTAAAACTGTAGCCATTTTTAACCTTGAAGACACATCCTTCACCCCCAGCTTTCTTAACCTTCCCCTAGGTCTGAGATCACATGTCAAAAACATGTCAAGCCCTAAAGGCAATTCTGCTGGCAAGAAATATATCTTTCTTAATTTATGCAACACCTGGATGTCATTGTGGCTGTGTGAAAGTGGTTAGAAAGGTGTGCAGTTGCAGACTTTCAGGGAAAGTTCCTTGTGAAGTAATTGCTGGAGGTTTGGTGAGTAGGTGGTCTCTGCTTGTCCTAAGCATTTCTTTCTAGTAGTGCTCATGATGGATTTTTCATTAATGTGTTGTTTTGAAACAAAGGGCTTTTTTACCTAAGTCTTCAACTCTCAGAAGCAATTTTAGAGAGTTTCCACAATTAGGTAACTTGCCAGGCAGGAAAGAAGGACAAATGCTGTATCTCTGTATTACTTGACAGACTGCTGAATCTATCAATCAGTGCTTGTTTTCTGTAGCAACAAACATAGTCTTTTCCCCAAACACCACTGTTAAAGTGCCTTCTTTTTTCTTGACTATTTCTTTGCTTTTCCTATAGATACAAGACCATAATTTAGGAATTGAATCTGCAGGATAAAATTATTTGTCAAAACAAATAGTGATTAGCCAAGTCTCTTTGTGAAGAGGAGAGCATGGTCGTTTTGTACTTTGGTGTTATAGCCTGGTGGTATTTTAGAGGGTGATAGGACTTCAGTGCTCAGGAAGGGAGGAAATAAGTCCTGACTTGTATGTCTTTGAATGGCTTGCCTAGAGGGATCATGGAAGTGGGGTGTCAGTATTGACTGTGTTCTGCTGTGATACAGTGTGAGGTTTTTTGTGTGTGTGTTTTTGCTCTGTGCTACACAGTAGTTTGGCAAATTTTGTAGAGCTAAAATTAAGCATGGTGTGGCTTTTTGTCAAATTTCTTCTTGGTTTTGTCATATTTCTTGTTGTTTGAGTCAGGATGTATAATTGTTGCTGTCACTTTTATCTGTGAGGTCTGGACTGCAAGGAATATTTTTTAATCTGTTCTTTCCTGTTGAAAAAAATAAGTTCCTCATAGTCAGGTGGAGAGGTGGGAATTGCCTAGGGGAAGGAATCTAACACATTATGAAATGGTGAAAGGTGAGTAGCAATGTTGAAAACAGGCTGGGATGCTGGCTGACAGCAAACCATAATTGACTGTGCAATGTGATCCAGTGGCAGAGAGGGTTGCTTGAATTCTTTCCTGGGTACACAAAGATGGGGGACAAAACTTGGAAATACTTTTTGCAGCTGCAGTTGCAAAAGAAGTTTTATACCTCCTTAGATTAAAACCTTTAATCATAGAGGCTACCATAAAAGTGTCTAAATTTCTATAGTTATGAGGCATTTGTTCCAAAAAACATACTGATTTTATATGGTTTTGGGATTATTTGTTTTTTTTATAATTATTTTGAAATGTGTCCATCTTCTCATAAGCTGTTGTTACATATATACAGACATATGTGGTTTTTTTTTCATACCCTTAGTCAGGTGTCATTTAAAACAAAGACACTTCTGTGTAGCTGCCAGGCAACAAATGTGGTTGGCTTAGGAACAAGTATAGTAATGCAGTGCAAAGCAGAGTGGGGTGTCTCAGTGATCAGACTGTTAATGAAGGGACAGAAAAGAACCCCTTTAGGAATGTACATTGTTGATATTTGTCTTAGGATTTAAAGCTACAGACTATATAAAAATATAGTTTCCAAATTTTTATTTTAGAGGTTTTTTTGTTGTTGTTGTTGTTTTTGACACTGTACTTGTTGCCATCAGTTATTAGATTAATAGGACTTTGGGCTGTTGCATACTTGCTGTGGTGAAGAGAAGGAAGAATTAATATTCTAGCATGGGTACATAAGTGAGATCTTTTATTTGCTAATAGTACTTGAAAGCATCTTAAATTTATGAGTTGTTTCAGAAGCATAACAAGTCTTAGCAATGATCCTAGAGCTTCTGAGTAGTTTTATAACTTCTGAGAAGCTTTAGATGATATGTATCAGTGCAAAATGACAGCATATTCTTGTGGGGACTTGCGAGGGGCTTGCCTGAGCTTAAGAGAAGTCTGACTCTGAGGTTGGATAATGATAAGAAGTTGTTGTCTAACTTGTTTTTTTGAAAAGCATAAAACATTTCCTGATGTTTTAATTTCAGACATGAAATATGAAGGTTTAGATATGTTTAGACAAAACCAGTTTTGATGATAACCTGTGTTTAAACACCTGTTTTATTTATGTCATATCGTGTGCATTAAATGTAGAAATGGGGAGTTCCACTGAGTTCAGACTTCTGGTCAATTTTTAGTTTTCAATTTGTCTTTATTTTTCTTGATACTGTATATAATAAAGATGAAGGTTCATAAAATGGCATCTCTCTCTTGATTCTCAGACGTGAATGAACTGAAGGAATGCCTCCAGGTACTAGTAAAGGAACAGCAAACTCTGGCCACACAAACTGCAACGACAGCTCTCTCAGCTATGAGGCTAAAGCAGAGGCTGGTCATCCTGGAACGATATTTCATTGCTCTGAACAGAGCAGTTCTTCAGGAGAACATCAAAGTAAAATGGAAAAGCAGTAGTGTTCCTCTACCTGCTGTGGATAAGAAAAGGTAATAACACATGCATGAACAAGTTAATCCATTAGAAAAGCCATAGAAAGGTTATCAACCTGTCTGTGGGGGCTTAATGTGATTTATTCCTCCTTGTGAAACATTAATGGTAAAGAAACTTATTTCTTAAGATGGCTTTACCATATTAAGTGGTGTTACCTGCCATCAGTCCTCCTTCTTGTCTGGTGCTTTCTTATAGTGCCTCTGTTTGTACTAGTAGGTTTTTATTGTAGTACATTGCTGTAGATATTAAACTTTGAGCTATAAGTATACATTTATTGAAGTATTTCTTTTGTTCTGCTCAACTAGAAAGTACGGAGAAGCCTGTTTCAGAAATGGTGCTAAGGGAAATGACATAGTTTGAATAACAATATTTTTTTGTCAGTAGTTGCTCAGCTCACATAAATTAAAAAATACAAATACATAAAAGCAGCACATAGAACCTTAGCTTGGGTGAAAAATGATGTAATTGTGCATTTTACATTCTGCTATTTAATACAAATACAAAAAAGTCTAAACATAGTTTTCCTTAGTTTGAGTGAGAAGTGATGTGATTATGCATTTTATATGCAACTCTTCAAAGAGAAGTAACTGAGTAAGGAATCATCTGATTACTTTTCATGTCTGGATAGCTGTCTAGACCTAAAAATAGAAAAATCTATCAGATAAGGCATTAAATAAAGTGTTCAGTAGCTGTCTGACACTTTGTCTAGGGAAATTTTTGTTAGATTGTCTCTAGATTCAGATATGAAAGGAGACTATAAGTAGATATCACCACTAGTTATTGTGGAATTGGAGTTCTGATAAGGATATCTTTGAATAGACTGTTCCCTTGAAATCTTTTTTCAGCTCTGATTAAAAAGAGCACTGATACTGTTTAAGTTATCAGATTGCTAAAAATGCAAGTGTAATTTATTGAAAAAGTCCTAAGCTGTTCACTTTTGTCGTGATCTCACAACAAAACAAACTAGACATGGTGGTTAAGTGTTGGAAGTGGTAGGGAATCTCTTGTTGCTGAGCACAAAGGGAAGCTTACTTAAATGCATTTGATTGTCTGTGTGAGAAGAGAAGTTGACAGAAGTGAATGGGAGTTCAGAGAATATTACAAAAAGTTGAAGCTATCTCTCATGCTTGCACACACAAGTACAGAAACTGCAAAGAGTGATTTTTAGCATTGAGACCTGACTAGAGAGATGATAAAGTAGTGACAAAATAGATGGAAATAATCATCAATAACTAAAAATTAATTTTAAAAAGTCTGCAAGCTTAGTTTATGAAGTCCAAACTCACCAAAAATATAGACTTCCCCAGTAAATAATTAGTACATGTTTGTGTATTTTGAGTAAAGCATCATAATTTCACTTTGAGTAACTGGGCATTTTTTGGTGGCAGTCCATTATGCTGATCTGGTTTATATTTTTCTCTGTGAGGCTTTTTAATATCGGACATTGAATTGTTTCTTTGAAATGCTTGAAGTTGAATTTTGGTTGCTGACATTTTGATGTTGTTCACCTTGTTTCTCAAGGCACAGCTATGATTCTTTACAAATAAAAAATGTGTAATTGTATATGCATGCATATGGCTAAATTGTAAATTAATCAAATATATGTCATAAAGAATAATCATAACATAAATGTATATTATTGTAATACAAATTTACTGAAACTATTCATACACAATATTATTTAGCTCAAGACCTGTAGGCAAAGGTGTGGAAGGACTTGCACGTGTTGGATCCCGAGCAGCACTTTCATTTGCATTTGCTTTCCTTCGTAGAGCCTGGAGATCAGGTAGGTCTGCTCTTGAGCATATTGCATAGACATTTAATTTGAAGCCATGTGACTCACTAAAGTGTGTGTATCTGTGTTAAATATTGGCATAGAACTATGAATTTGTCAATAATGGATTTGCATAATTGCACTTATGTGATACTATGCCCAACAATGTTGTTGTTGATCAAAGCCACCCAAGCCAATATCAATCTTGGGTTTTTCTGGGATATTTTATGCTGAGGAAGGTAAGTTTGGATTTCATGAAAAGCATGTATTTTTAATGCTAGATTTCAGAAAAGTTAGATTTATTCTTCAGACAAGGTCAACCCACTATTATTACATGATAGCAGCAGCTTAGAAAAAGCTTTGAATGTGAAGCTTGTGTTTAGTTTGTGTACTTGTCAGCAATTGTCAAATTGCAGAGGTTGGCAGAATTGTCACCTGTGCCACTAAACCTGCCTGTCTCAGTCTGCACCATTTGGTCAGATGGCAGGTGTGGGCTTACTCCAGCCAGCTCTAGTTCTTGTCGTTTCTCAGTGGCTGCATAGTGAAATCAGCTAGTTTGGGTTTCCACCTTTTTTTTTTTTTTGTGAAGATTTCTTCAGTATCTTGTCATCAAATGTTCATGTGAAAATTGAGAACTTTGTTCGTAGGAAGCGACTTGTATCTTGTGTTGAAAAAAAGCTCCACAAAATATTGTCTACAACCATTTCTCTAACTTCTGTAATGTGGGAATCTAACTGCTCTTGTTGTGTTCTTTAGGTGAAGATGCAGACTTGTGCAGTGAATTGCTACAGGAATCACTTGATGCACTGCGAGCTCTACCAGAGGCATCCCTTTTTGATGAAGGGACTGTGTCTTCTGTGTGGCTGGAAGTGGTAGAAAGAGCTACTAAATTCCTAAGGTCTGTTGTGACTGGGTAAGTTCCTTTTTCTGAGCTGTTAAATGGCAAGCTTGCATCTCTCAGAAGCTGGGGGTAAAAACATAGTGATTTATAGAAAATTTGAAAGGTTTCCTTCCTCTTGCAGTATAGTTATACAAACAAGCAAAAAATTAATGAACTATTGAAATGATCTTTAAATATGATGTAATGATTTAGCTGCTTAAGAAAAATCTGAATTGGAACATTCTGAATCACTGCATGAAAACTTAGCAAAACAATTGTGTTTTACTAATGTAAATATATCTGCAGAAGAATGCTTTGGTAATACTATGTGTGTGCCCTTCAAGGAGAGTAAGATAATACAGATATTTGTGCATGAGGGAAGATATACACATATTGGACTTGGAACAGTCCCCTTCTTTTCCCTGTTATTTAAGTAGGCTTCAAGTTGTTACCTTTTTACAGTAGTTACTAGAAATGTCTTTTCAATACTGGAACTATTTCTTTAAGGTGAATATCATAAAACATATTCTAATTTCACCTGTGAAAAATGTTTTTCATGTTCTTAGCTGTTTAATAGAACTGTAGATAGATAGTGAAGCTTAAGGTGTTTCTAAAGCCTAGCTGTCCCTCTAAAATTTGATCTAGTTTGGAACGTGTGAGCTTTTCTTCTCAGCGCTTTCATCAGCCCTTTGATATTTTTCTGTAAGTTTAGTGGGGTGCTGTAGATGCTTTTGGTAAGCAATTGTGTGTGATGTGCTCTTAGTTAATGTATATTGTTTGACTTTTCAATAGAGATGTGCATGGAGCTCCCAGTACCAAGGGGCCAGGAAACATTCCTTTGCAAGACCAGCACTTGGCACTTGCCATATTGCTTGAACTGGCAGTGCAGAGGGGTACACTAAGGTGAGAAGCATGGGCACTCTGACTTTTAACCATCACTGTTGGAATGGGCTGACAGTCTTCAGTTTTTGATGAATTTGGGTTTAATGTAATAACTGTGGTTCAAAGCATATGCACCGTTTCACTAAGTCAGTGGTGACTGAGACCTAATACTAACTAGCCTGCAAAATCCATTTTTTATATTTTGATAACACAGAAAGCCCTGGCATCCAATTTTGCTAAACTTCAAAATGTAGAGATTGAATTGTATGGATACCCTCACCCAATGGTTTTAGGAATGCTTATTAATAGAAAATGTTGATTCTCTTTCAGCCAAATGTTGTCTGCAGTTATGTTGCTGCTTCAGCTTTGGGATAACGGAACGAGGGAAACGGATAATGAGCGATCTGCACAGGGAACAAGCGCGCCCCTTCTACCTTTGCTACAAAGGTTCCAGAGTATAATATGTAATAAAGACATGCCCAATACTGAGGAAGAGATTCAGGTACTTATTCTTGGGTTATTTAAAAGGGACATTATGTTGGAATGAAATTTCTTTTGCCTAGCTAAAATAGTCATAAAATTATCCAAACAAAGTTGTTGGCAGTGTTTTCCATGTAGGGTGTATATACACCATGGTCGTTTGGTTTTCATGTGAACATTTGAGTTTTTTGAGGTAGTGGGAAGAATGTCACAGCATGATTAGAGGTAAGCAGCGTGTTTAGTAGTTAATGCTGATGTGATAAAGAACTTAGCTGTGGCTAAGTAACTTTTCTGCATATTTGGATTGTTCTTACTTTGTGTTTAAAATCAATTGAATTATGACTCTTTGTAAATATTACTGAGGTTGATAAAACCTTTATTATCCTTGTAACTTTCTATTATATACACAATCTGACTATTTTGTCAACATTCGTGTTTCAAATTTTTCTCTAATGTGAAAAAAGGTTGTGCAGAGTTTCTTTTTTCTTATACTTGTGCAGATAGTCATCTTATCTAAATGTTATTGTGTAGTCTCATAGATATACCTTGAATCTTTTTCTGACTGCTGTTTTCTCTTTTCCAGCTCCTGACTTACCCTCTAAGTCCAAATGAAAGTTTTCTGAGGTATCTGACTTTGCCACAGGACAATGAACTGGCAATTGACCTGAGACAAACAGCTGTGGTGATCATGGCCCATTTAGACCGCCTTGCCACCCCATGTATGCCTCCACAGTGTAGCTCTCCTACATCTCATAAGGTAATTGTTTGCAATATTGAATACAGTAAGATGCTTTTCCCTGAAAGCATCTGAGTTTCTGAATGCAAGGAAAACAGCTCCTAAGATTCTTCAAATTCCTTTCTGATTTTCACAACATAACCTTGAGTTCTGAAATTTGTCTTACTTAGGTAACTTATATTACATCAGCCCTTTTTCAGTGAGCCTTGGAGTGCAATTTTATGGTTTATGAACCATTCTTTCTTACCACACTATAGTGAATTCTGCCATATTTTGAGCTGTTTCTTGTGTTTCTCAGAGTAAATTCTCAAGAGCAGACTTGATAAATGTTGGGGATCTAACTTACTAAAAAAAATAAAAGAAAGAGAAAAGTAAATACCAAACTTTCCAACCTGAAAAATCTGAGTCTCTTACCGTAGACATTTATTGCTCATTTAGTACCGCACTGAACTGAATATGATGCATGCAAGTCTTTATTTTTGGTATCTTCTAATTAGGTAGGTTTTATTGACTGTTGGAAAGAATGACGGTTTCAAATTTGAACACATTTGGCATATAAAGGTTTAAAAAATAATTTGCTCTGTGGATTTCATTAAGCTGTGTATTTCAAAATTTAGTACTTACAGAATTTCTTATTTCCTAGGGATCACTGCAAGAGGTCATTGCTTGGGGATTAATAGGTTGGAAATACTATGCTAATGTGAGTGGTCCAATTCAGTGTGAAGGACTGGCCAACCTTGGTGTTGTACAGGTTGCTTGTGCAGAGAAACGTTTTCTGATATTATCTAGAAATGGAAGAGTTTATACACAAGCATATAACAGCGATACTCTGGTGAGAGTTTTTACATGTTTTAAAAAATTTGTTCTGTATTACTTCATAAGTTTCCTCTTCTGAATATTTACAATTTCTTAGGAAAGTAGATGGAGACATGCTGATTTTTTGTGAGCTTTCTGTATGTAATTTTCTGTATATATTTGAACTTTCAGAAATAGTGGGGTTTGTCTCTTGGGTTGATTTGATGAAAAGCATATGGATTCTATAATTCCGATCATGCTAGAGGTTATGGATGCTATGATAATTGCTTTTATTGGTATGCTGGCCTTGGTAACTTCAGAAATTGCAAGATATGAAATGGATTTTACTTTAGTGATGTAACTGTCTTCAAGCTGTGTAGTTTCTCAAACAAAAATGCACTGTAAATAGGAGCCTAAGATAGCCTGGAATGTTAAGAGAAACACCATTTTCATATGTACTGAAGACCTATAAGAATGGGAACAAATAACTTCAAAGCATTGCTTTTGTTATATTTGACCATTTTTTTCCTTCATGCTTTCACCTCATTAATTTGAGAGCAAAGTTTTGATAAAACTGCAAATAGGAAAACTGTACCTAGTTATGTGATGGAAAATGTCAGCAGATTTTGTAAGCATATTGCTTTTACTTGATTTACAGGGACCACAGCTGGTGCAGAGTCTAGCTTCCAGAAATATTGTGAAGATAGCAGCACATTCAGATGGGCATCACTATCTGGCTTTGTCAGCAAATGGTGAAGTTTTCTCTTGGGGTTGTGGAGATGGTGGAAGACTAGGTCATGGGGATACAGTGTATGTACTAAAAATAATCATAACATTTATTTGCAAGTGTTCTGAATTCATAGTAAAAATTATTTTGTTGTGTATATAAGCAATGCTCAGCATTTGACATTTGACTCTGTTACTGAACAAAAGTTGCTTTCTCCCTGCATGTTTTTTCTGTCTGGAATATTCCTAGCTCTCTATTGCTACTACTTTCTGAAGTACTTGTAGGTGGAGGGTGTAGTAGTGAGCACTGTTATCAGGCCTTTTATTAATGGTTTTATGAATCCAGAGCACATTTTCTCTGAAATGTTCACTCACATGTTGGAGCAGGCTCATTATTTTTTATGCAGTCATGTTGTACATTATTCATTTTTCTGGGACATTGCTGTCTTGCTTTTGTGTAGAAGCAGTCTTCTACAACAGTGTTGTATAGGGGGTGTACATCAATACATTTTAGAGATTTTATGTGTCTTCCCCCATTGCAGAATTCCCTCTGAGGCAAGACAGACTATGCAAAGGTTGTCAGTGTCATGAAATTAGTTGGTCAGATACAGTAATTCAAGGTGGTATTTTTAACAACAGACAAATATTTTTTAAAAAACATTGCATGAACTCAATTGAAAACAGAAGTTGCAGTTGTTAGACATTTCTTCAGCGGTTTGTATATTGTTGAACAATTTGAACTTAATTTTGGCTTGTAGTTCTATTTGTATTTTGTTACTTCAGACTAATAATAGGGCTTGCAGGTAGAATTGCAGCAATTCTAACAAGTATGTCACACCTTTTATCACCTACTCATCAAATCACCTTTTGTGAAATATGTCACCTTCTCTTTAAATAGCCCTCTGGAGGAACCGAAGATGATATCTGCTTTATCTGGGAAGCAAGCTGGAAAACATGTTGTTCATATTGCATGTGGAAGCACCTACAGTGCAGCTATTACTGCTGAGGGAGAGCTGTATACATGGGGACGAGGAAACTATGGCAGGCTTGGTCATGGTGAGTTAGTTGACAGCTTCAAATAAGTTGTTGAATAATTTAATGCCTGTTGCAAAAAAAGCTGATTTGCGAACATTATGTGGCTTCATGTAAATTGAAATAATTATGGGAGGGATTGTCTCAAACCCATTAAATTCCCTGAGTTATCTGGAAATAAGCAACTGGATGGAGAAGAAAAATCTGCAATGTTCTCTGTTCCTTTCCTCATTAAGCTAAGACTATTTCATGGGTTAAATCCTTGTTGGGTGTCTCTCAGAAACCATACAGGAACTTAGTCATGATACTCAAATCTGAAAACAAAACTAAACAATGCTGCCCTGCTCTCACACAATAAATCATCCAAAGGCAAAGAAGCAAAAAAAAAAACAGACAAAAGAACCTGTCAGGCCTTCTGGGTTTAGCTTCTCACAGAACCACTTTGTTTTGAAGGTTCCAGTGAAGATCAGACCATCCCAATGCTGGTCACTGGGCTGAAAGGACTCAAAGTTATTGATGTGTCGTGTGGGAGTGGAGATGCTCAGACTCTTGCAGTTACTGAAAATGGTTAGTAGCAAAACAAAACTTAAAATTTTACATAAGGTTACCTGTCCTTCCTTTTAAAAACTCTGAAGATATTTGTACTGCAGATATGCTTATTTCTAGCAGCTTGAATTCTGTAAGAATTTGAAGCTGAAATTCCTTCTGGGGAAAAAATATGTACATTTATGCATTTTGTATATAATGTTGCAGAGGTATTTCCATCCACAGATATGCAGTACATTCCTTATGAATATGTAAATATATTGAGTTTATGGTGTATATATATTTCATGTAAATGTATAGTACATATATGTGCATGTGTCTAAATTTTATTCTTTACTATATAAGTGCAAATATCTTATGTTGTCACAAGAGCCAGAATTCAGAGTAGGAGAGCTGTCTCTCTTAACCCTTTGAAAGTGTACAAGAGAAGCTGCATGGAAGTTCATCTTTCCAACATCCTTGGCCAAGGTGCCTAGGGTGAGACAGATTCAAAACCTGCATTTCATTGTGAGATCAAGCCTCAAAGTCATCTCTTAGAAAGCAGATAGTTCTTGGAGGCTTATTGTTCCTTTGAAATACAGCTGGTTAATATGATGTGCATTATTTAAAAACTGAAATGTTTGCTCATACAGGAAATGGGAACCCAGATTTTATCAATTTTTTTCCTCTCTCTGGTCTCTGCCTTGTATGCTTCCATTACTTATCAGAGTACCTTAGGAACTCTGCTTATGCAAGTAGGGAACAAAAGTGCATCAGAACATAAAACAATTTATTCCAAACATTCCATTTGGGCATGCATGGGTTTACCAGTGTTGAACCATAATTTTATTTACTGCAGATGCAGAATGACTTGACTGTTTCTAAGTTCCTACATCAGGACTTAGATTTAGTAGTGTATTTCAGAAACACATGATAAGTATGATGATTTAATTTCATTTTGAGAAATACTTGAAAGATATAAACTGAAATTTAAAATAGGTTTAGCAGAAAATGTGGCCATTTGATGTAGAAAACATTTTGTAAGTTCTTATAAATAATTAAAGAAAGCAGTTTTTAACTTGCTTGATTTACAGGAAATCCTGTGCTTCATTTATTTTTAAGAAGGACTCTTCATACACTGATAGATTTTCAATGAATGTTCTATATTGCGCTTTTTATGTTTAGTTTTGTCAGCATGAATATTTTTCAAATATTGTTCCTTATTATTGTCAAACAATTAGACATTAGTTTGGAACTGCTTTTCTTAAAATACAATTTAAAATTTGTGCTTGTATAGAATCTTAGATTATGACTAATTTATTTGTTAAAATGGATTACTTAATTACATGAAAAAAGCAATTGAATTATTTTGTTTTCTTTCTCCTGGTTTAAAGGCCAGGTCTGGTCTTGGGGTGATGGAGACTATGGAAAACTGGGAAGAGGAGGCAGTGATGGTTGCAAAACTCCCAAGCTGATAGAAAAGCTTCAAGATCTGGACATTGTGAAAGTACGCTGTGGGAGTCAGTTCTCTATTGCTTTAACCAAAGATGGCCAGGTCTACACCTGGGGGAAAGGTGACAATCAGAGACTTGGGCATGGGACAGAAGAGCATGTTCGATATCCCAAACTGCTGGAAGGCTTGAAAGGTAATTCTCAGAGCTGGAAATATTCCAGAGCTCTTTCTGTTGTTGGAGCTTTTTACCCGACACAAATGAGTTCTGCTTTGAGTGATGACACCATACACTCGGTCATATTTTATGCTGGGCGCATTGAAAAAGGTAATAATGTGCATTTCCCATCACTTCTGCATTTACACCTACAAGATTTTAGCAGACTTAAAGACACTATGTTATGACTACTTTAAATGCTGCATGTCTTGTGTTCTCTTTATTCTTATTGCTTTTCTTTTATTAGGTTCACAGAAATGCTTATTTAAAGCAAGCATGTTTGTATTGTCATGCAAATAAATATATAATATTTGCTTAGATTAAGGAAGGTGAATGGAATAAATGAAAATAACAGACAAGAAATAATGTCATTAAAGTTGTGTTTGACTTTTGACTAGTTTGTAATGGAGAGAAAATTACTTCCTTCATTTGGGAGAAACCTGAGGTTCTGTAGGTGAAGATGAGGGAGAAACCTTTTTCATTGCTCTGTCCTTCCTTTAAATTGTTACTCATATATGTTGACTGATCTAAATGCGAATAACTTTACAGTCTCACAACATAGATGGGGAGATTTTTAAATAACTCTTTACCAAAAACGTTTCTAAGTGGAAGGGACACAAAGTAGAAATTTTTTTGGAAACTTGTAACTTTTGTACTTACCTGTCTCTTGGTTTATGCTTTGCTGTACTCTTTCAATCCACTACTGAGGCAGAATTGAGACTCATGGCATCCATAACATGTTCCTAGTTAAGCATGGTTGTAATTAGCATAGTTTTCCTTACATGTGCCAGTTTTCTGTCAATGATTGTTGTATCTAACTTATATTTTCCATATCTAACTTTCTTATCAGGAAAGAAAGTGATAGATGTGGCAGCTGGATCTACCCATTGTTTAGCACTGACTGAAGACAGCGAAGTGCACAGCTGGGGAAGCAATGATCAGTGTCAGCATTTTGATACTTTGCGTATCACTAAACCAGAGCCTGCAGCTCTCCCAGGATTAGACACAAAGCACATAGTTGGAATTGCTTGTGGACCTGCTCAGGTAGGTTTTAAATTTTATTTCTTTGGTTTTACTTCCCACTGAGGTTAGTGTTCTGTATTATAATCATGGTCCTTCTTTCTGTGGTTGCATAACTTTTTGTATTCTTCCTTATTCTGAGTAAATGAAGGCTTTGGAAAAAACAAATTTTGCACAGTTGTTCTGCCAAAAAGGGGTGATTAGTTTTCCCTGTGTTGGGTGTTCTGAGAAGTAGCTATTTACCTCTTTTGTGTTGTGTGATACAGCAATTGTGGAGTTGTCAGTAGAAGGTTTCCTGTGACAGAAGTAGTGAGGCACCTGGACTGGGTATGACAGCACATTGGTAAATATGATAAGAGAGTTTTGGATCTGTATGGATTTATTATGTATGTTTACAAGGATGCAAGCAGAGCATTCTCTTTGACAGTTGTGCTGGTACTATTTCCACATCATCTATTACTGTTTGAAGACAAATTTAGCTTTACACTCCTATCTGTAGTCGGTGTCATATTTAGACAATAACTAACTGTGGAACTTTGTGTATTGTTTCCATTTATAGAGTTTTGCTTGGTCATCATGTTCAGAATGGTCAATAGGCTTGCGGGTACCTTTTGTGGTGGATGTTTGCCCCATGACATTTGAGCAGCTGGATCTGTTACTGAGACAAGTGACTGAGGGAATGGATGGATCCTCAGACTGGCCCCCTCCTCAGGAAAAGGAGTGTATGGCTGTGGCAACATTAAATCTTCTAAGGCTTCAGGTACCTTCAATTTCTTATACTTTGAGCAGTCATTGAGCGGAATGGTTTCATTAAGTTGCTTGGATGGAAACTATGACCTTTAATGTGCCTCAAAACACTTCTATTGATTTTTAAAAGTGAAATAACTACATTATCATTTTCTACTCTTTGAAATTTGGCATCTAGTGGTTGTTTTTTCTTCTTCTTGACAGCTTCTGAGTTTCATTAAGAATGAACTATAAAAACAATATCTAAATGGATTAAACCTTTTATAATCAGAGATTCTGAGCATTTTTATGAATTTTAAATAGCATACTTAGAAGTGAATGACCTGTTTAATTGGTGTCTGACAGTCTCTGAAAATGTGCTGTTTTTTCTAGCTAATGTAGTGACGCAGAAACAGTTTAGGTTATTCTATATTTACTTCAGATCTTTGGGACTTATAGCTACTATTTGTAATCTTTGAATATTGGTTTATATTCAGGTTGTAGGCAAGCCAGCATTTCCCTTTAATTTTACAGATTTGCAGGTGAAAGTTTGTATCGTGGTCACTGAATTTACTCATTTGCGCCAGGAGTGACTTCCTGCCATCCCCACCAAGTTCATATCACTTATTAATTAAAATTTGCCTTCTATTTTTTAGCTTCATGCTGCCATTAGTCATCAGGTGGATCCAGAATGCCTTGGCTTAGGTTTGGGCAGTATCCTGCTTAACAGCCTGAAGCAGACAGTGGTAACATTGGCCAGCAACGCTGGGGTGCTGAACACGGTGCAGTCGGCGGCGCAGGCGGTGCTGCAGAGCGGCTGGTCTGTGCTGCTGCCCACGGCGGAGGAGCGTGCCAGGGCGCTCTCAGCGCTCCTGCCCAGTGCAGGTCGGTCCTCAGATTGAAGCTTTTTTATTTGGGCTTTGCATTTTGACTTCATTGATAGCTTCTTCCATTCTTAGTTTCAGGAAATGAAATGAATGTCAGCCCCGGACGTAGATTTATGATTGACCTCTTGGTGGGCAGTTTGATGGCTGATGGAGGCTTAGAGTCTGCACTGAACGCTGCTATTACTGCAGAAATTCAGGTATGGTTCATCAGCTTTGCAGTTCAGGTTCTTCTGCAGGGTACTGGATATGTTATTTATATAAATACAAGAGTAAATGTGCCTTCAGTTGTGAACTGTGCAGCAGCTACGGGCATGTGTCCACCACAGTTTTGTGGAGTTCCCCTACTCTTTTTTACCTTCACCACTCTCCCTTTGCCTTTCTTTTTACATTATAATTGTTTTTAAAAATGTGCGCCCATACTGTTGTTGCAGAATATAGAATACTCATTTTGTTTGGTAGGAATTGTTTCATTTTTGCTGTAGGTAAAAGTAACTTGATCTTATTACCATGAATGCTTGTCAGCAAAATGTTTCATAATCATAGTGGAAGTTCATGTGTTTTTTTTAATTGATTTACTTTTTTAGGATATTGAAGCAAAAAAAGAAGCACAGAAGGAAAAAGAAATTGATGAACAAGAAGCAAATGCATCAACGCTTCACAGGAGCAGAACTCCATTAGACAAAGATCTTATTAACACTGGAATCTATGAATCTGCAGGAAAACAAAGTTTACCATTAGTTCAGTTAATTCAGCAGTTACTAAGGTAATTATTTTGAATTTGTCTTTTACTTTTGTACAGAAGATGAATTTAGAGTTCTATAAACTGGTCATCTAAACAATGGTTAATTTTGGTTAGTAAAGTCTCTTGATAGCATTTTTAGCTCCTTAGAATTCAAAATATTGAACACTCTTGTAGCTTATCTGTAGTTCTGCTCTGTTTGCTAAGGAGCAATGTTCTATACTAAATTACCCAATTTTAGTAAGATTGCCTTGGTTTTATGGACTTTGATACTTCTTCTCTGAAAGAAATATCTGAAAGTTTTTGTACCAGGTACAGGGCAAATGTTTAAAAGACTGTCCTTACAAAGTGTGAGAATCACCACAAATTTGTTCAGAACTGAGTATTTTGTCCTATTTAGAATTGCCTCAAGGAGACTGTCAGTGGGGAAGAAACTTCCTTTTTAAATTCTTGACTGAGAGTTGTGAGTGCATGACCAATTAGGGTGCTGAAAACAAAGCTGCTTTATATCAGCCAGAGAAGCTAAAGGGGTACTTAGCATAGAGGATGTATAGCAGGAAATAATTATGAGTTTACTAAGAAATTTGTTGTACTTTTTCATTTAATTGTGATGGCAGCCGTGTAATTTAGTCAATACTGAGACTCTTTTGAGCTATGTAGTGTCATGGCTTTCACTGCAGCTTCTCAGTGAAGATTGTCAAATTGCGTTTTGTAGTGAATGATGACAAAAAGCACAAACTTGAGGTGTTTCACAAATCCTGTTAACCAACATGTATTCACAAAACCATTGACTTTTTGAGCACTACAATGCAAAGGAGTGAAAGTTCTGCATAGAAACTTTGCAGAGGTTTCTTACATATTTATGCAAAATTGTAGCAAAAGCTTAATTAACCCATGGACTGTGAACTGTCTTCACTGTGAGCTCCCCTTAAGTGATACTTTTATACTGCTTAGGAACATCGCTTCACAGACAATAGCAAAACTCAAAGATGTTGCTCGTCGCATTTCTTCCTGCATGGACCAAGAACTTTACAGCAAAGAGAGATCTGCTTCTCTGGACCTGTTGCTCCGTTTTCAGCGTCTGCTTGTTAGCAAACTTTACCCGGCAGATTGTGTTGGCCAGGTCCCTAATACATACAGTAAGTTGTGGTTTTGAAATTAAAAGCAAATAATCTCTGACCCCTCCCCAAGTATTTCTGTAATAGCTTTTACAGGATAGCAGTTTCTTATTTATCTTCTTGTCTCATTTATCAGCCTAGTTGCTGTCTGAACAGTGTTTGAAAGTAGTTTGTTTACATTTTTTTCTGAGATTTTTTTCTGATTAGGTAATAGGATAATAAACTTAGGATAGATAATAAACTTCTAAAAAATTTTAAAAAATATGTGATTTCCTAAATTAGTGCTAATATTCAGTAGCATAATTTCAGGAGAGTTGTCAGCTTTTGAAGTCTCTTTCTTAAATATGACTATATGATGATTTTCTGTACTCTTCCTTTATTTTTATACAGGTCCTGACCTCTTAGGTGTTGGTTCTTTACTGAAGAAATACACTGCTCTTCTGTGCACACACATTAGTGATATACTTCCTGTGGCAACCAGCATTGCTTGTACTAGTCATAGGCATTTTGCAGAAGTATCTTGTGTTGTGGATGGAGATTTAACAGGTAGGTTTTTACTTCTTGTCCTCTTTTCTACCCCTTCCATGGAATTTTAAGGTTTTCTTGAAAGTTCTAAATGACTAAGAAGGAGTCAGTTTAATTTTTTGGTTAATAGGAGAGGAGGAGGGAAAATTCAATGAGGAAGGCGAGAGCTTTGTACTCAACACTAGTCAAAGGAAGAATATATTAATGGTGATTTACTTCTGCAATGCAATGAATATAGAACTTGAACTAAATGTGAGTCTCTTCTGTGTTTGTTTGTTGTTTTAGGCATTCTTCTTCCAGAGCTGGTGGTTTCTATAGTGCTACTCCTCAGTAAAAATGCTGGATTAATGCAGGAAGCTGGTGCTATCCCTCTCTTGGCTGGCTTGCTGGAGCATCTAGACAGATTTAACCACTTAGCCCCTGGAAAGGAAAGGGATGACAATGAGGATTTAGCATGGCCAGGAATAATGGGTATGAACTTAGAAGCATCTGGACTGCTTTCATAAAGTAGCTATAAAAAATTGGTGGCTGTTCATGAACTACTTCAGGAAGGGAATTCTACTTTACAGTACAAAGTTTTATTAACCAAATTATATGGCAGTCATAAGGCGGTATTTTTTTCTGTCAGTACATTCTTAAGGAAGTTACATAGAGAGGTAGCATTAAGCAGACTACAGATGCTGCTTTTTCAAGAAGTAGTTCACATTATTTCACATTTTGAGTATGAAAAGTTGCAGTGAAAACCTGAGTAGTGCATCTAGACGTTTTGCTACTAAATTCTGTCTCTAATGCAAAGGATGAGTAATGTGAAAGCTTTGAAATAAAGAATTCTTACTTTCTCAGGGCACTTTGTAATATGATCTCTGTCTGTGGTCAAAAGAGAGGCTTCTTTTATATTAAAAAAAATCTGATTTTAAGCTGAAATGAAATATACAGCAAATTCCTTGCAGGCAAGTGAGTAATAAAACCAAAGTAATTCGGAGGAAGAAGCAATTAGAGCAGTGATTTACCAGCAAACTGATTATTCTGCTCCACCTCCACACAAAACAGCCATATAGCTGGGCAGTGCTAGGTGACATTAAAGATTAGTGCATTAGAACACAGTATTCAGACAGTTTAATTGCACAATATGTAGACAGGAACATACTAATAGCCACTTTTATTTTTGAACATATAAAAAATAAGCAGCTTTTGAACAGATGTGAAGAATTGGATTAGGCAGCTATTAAAAGAATGTTCAGGAAAACCCCCTTACTTTCTGATTTTCTGTTGATAAATTCTCTTTTCTGTTTTATATGGATAGGTTCATTTTTTACTGGCCAGAGTTGCAGAAATAATGAGGAGGTGACACTTATACGTAAGGCTGATCTAGAGAACCACAACAAAGATGGAGGATTTTGGACAGTGATTGATGGCAAAGTGTATGATATAAAGGACTTCCAAACCCAGTCTTTAACTGGCAGTAGCATACTTGGTGAGAATTTTCATTTGACTTAAAGACAAAAATTACTTTTGTTTGAAAACCAGGTGGAATTAACAGATTTTTAGATGCTGTATTGACTACCTCATTGTTTCATTAGCTCAGTTTGCTGGTGAGGACCCAGTTGTTGCTTTGGAAGCTGCGTTGCAGTTTGAGGACACACGGGAATCGATGCATGCCTTCTGTGTTGGCCAATATATAGAGGTAAAAATGTTACTAGTGGGTAAATGCTTACTAAAGTCAAGCATTGCTTGCTGTCAGATTTCTTGTTGGAGCTCAGTTCAAGCTAACAGTTGCTATTTCTTTTGTGCAGCCTGACCAGGAAGTGATTACAACGCCAGATCTCAGCACTTTGTCATCACCTCTGATAGACACAGAACGGAATTTGGGTCTTCTCCTTGGACTGCACGCTTCCTACCTGGCAATGAGCACACCGCTTTCTCCTCTGGAAATTGAATGTGCCAGTAAGCAGGGTGTAATTTTGAGCTTTATTAAGTGATAAATGCTTGTCAAAGCATGCAAGGAAAAGACAAAGGACAAATAAGTTGGCCGAAAATTTAGCACTTCTCTAGTCTTGATAGCTTCCGTAGGAGTTCTTTATTCTTAGCATTAGCTACTACACTCATCAAGATCCCAATAATTTAACAAGATTTAAATGGGGATTAGATAATTTTGAGCAGCTGAATTTAGGATTTCATAGTATGCAACATAAAATAGCAAATGATGCTACACAGTCTCCTGACTCACCAATTTGTTGTCAGTTAAGAGTGGATCATGTGGTACTGGATGTTTTCTTATTGGGTGTCTTGGTCTGGTGAATAGAAGGTATAATTCAGTATTAATAGCAGAAAACTGCTAAGCCCCTATATCTCTAAATGGCTGCTCAGTTAGTTAATTGTTTCTTGGTTGGAGAACTTTTTTTTTTCCTGTGAATGCATTTTACTGGAAAAAATTGAGTCTTGGTAAGATTCGATCTTTGATCAGAATATTCACTCATGCTTTCTTTATTTTAGAATGGTTGAAGTCATCAATCTTTTCTGGAGGCTTGCAAACTAGTCAGATTCATTACAGCTACAATGAGGAAAAAGATGAAGACCATTGCAGTTCACCTGGTAACACTACCCCAAATAAATCAAAACTATATACACATCGATTAACTTTGAGTGACCATTCACAACCCTTTCTCCAAGCTATTGCGGATAATAATATTCAGGATCACACTGTGAAGGTAAGCCCTCAGTAGTTCTGTGCACAAATACCATTTCTCAGTGGTGGTGGTGATGATGAAAATTCTCCAAAAGTTATAACAAAACAATTGAAGAAGTTATTTCAGAGTTACTTTTTGTGAAAGGAATTGTTGACTACTACTGATGGATAAAATGTTTATATGTCACTTAATGGCATAACAGTATGTTATTTCTAGAGAATTTTTGAGTGGGAGAGCTAAAAAATTTGAATATTCTTACAAAAAAATTAGTAATGCATTACTTCTCATGTCAAGTTTCAGTAGCATTGAGAAATCCTGCTCACCTCCAGTTGAACTAGGATGGAGTTTTTTTGTCAAGATGCAAGTGTATTTTATGTTTCAGATTCACATATGCCTTTGTCTTAAAATCCCTTTGTGTCTCGAGGTTCAGGTTTCACATGGTTGGAATTGTGGAGATTATGAAAAACCCTGTCATTTACATTGAGCACTATCTTCTGTAATACATTCAGATTTTCTAACCCTCTGAGTTCAGTTCCTTTATGAAAAAAATCCCTAAATAAGTATTTGGGAATAGTGATAATGATGAATCATGATTTATCTGAAGACAATTGAAAATTGTGTCAGAGGACCTGACTATCTCATGAAGAGATCAAAGCAGTAGACCTTTATTCCTTGAGTCATGTTTCTCTTGAGAAGGGATGTAGGGTATTTTTAGGATTAGGTTGTAGTTGCTGTGTGTTAATTGCACATGTAGGGTCTTTTTAGGATTGGGTTGTAGTTGCTGTGTGTTAATTGCACACACTGCATATTGTATCTCAGGAATGTTAGTTCAGATTGTGGAGATTATTCAGTGTTATTTAAATGCTGCCTCAGAAATGTGGTATTTTGAGTCCTTTAATTGTATTTTAAAACTGAAGTTAAACAGGGGCTGTTGTGTGTTTTCTTAGGACTTCTTGTGTCAAATAGAGAGATACTGTAAACAGTGTCACTTAACAACACCGATCACATTCCCTCCTGAGCATCCTGTGGAAGAAGTAGGACGTCTGTTACTGTGCTGTCTCCTGAAGCATGAAGATTTGGGTAGGTAGGCTTGTGGTGTGATTGTTTTGACCAGTTTAAACTCTGCTGTGGATGGTTTTGGAACTGCATATTGAAACACTGTCTTTTCCTATTAAGGTCATGTAGCACTGTCTCTTGTTCATCCTGGTACCCTTGGAGTTGACCAGGTAAAGCACAAAACCTTACCAAAATCTGTAGTGGATGTGTGTCGTGTTGTCTACCAAGCAAAATGCTCACTGATTAAGGTAAGCCTCTTAGCTGCTGATGTTAATCTTAACTTTCATTTGAAGTGTTTTATTAAAAAGTTATATATTGTTCATTTTCATGTGTATTATGCAGTAATTTAATCTTTCAATGTCTTTTGTAGACACATCAGGAACAAGGGCGTTCTTACAAGGAAGTTTGTGCTCCTGTCATTGAGCGTTTGAGATTCTTATTCAATGAGCTGCGTCCTGCAGTTTGCAATGATCTCTCTATAATGTCCAAATTTAAACTTCTTAGTTCCTTGCCTCGATGGAGAAGGGTAGCTCAGAAAATCATTAGAGAAAAAAGGAAAAAAAGAGGTAAGGCAGAATTAATGTTGTATTCTCTTTGAAACAGTGGAAATCCATCTTATTTCAAGGTTTGCTGCTATATGAGGCTCTCCTAAAGATAAAGCATCAAAGCCATTTGCTTTCTGCTGCTTGTTCATGAAGTTTTCTAAACCAGTGGTTGAATGTCAGATCCTACAGCAAGAACTGGCAAACTAAAGTGTCAGGTTTAGTTGAGGTGTCTTTATTCATGTTCCAGTGTATTAAAAATGATCCTTCAATATGAGACCCTCTGAATTGGCTTTGGTAATGTTCCACTGGAAGTGACATCTTTTTAGAAGTCATGTTTTACTAAAGTGTAGTCAGAAGTGATATAACTGGAAATAAATTAATGTGGTGAACAAGCACCAAAGGGCTTTTCAAGGTTGTCTTTAAAGAGAAAAGCATATTGAAAGTAATAACAGAGTTAACTTGATATTAGTTGGCATAGAGTTCACCAAGAATACATTTCCATTTTATTGCAGACAGATCTTGAGCATTGTGTGTGCTTAGATTATCATACAAACCTAAAAATGTGACACTGTAAAATCTAATCAGACTGCATGAAAAAATAATACTTTTTTTTTTATAGTGCCAAAAAAATCTGAATCTGCTGATGTAGAGGAATCCAAAATAGGAAATGAAGAGAGTGATTTAGAAGAATCTTGTGTTGTACCTCACAGTCCTGTACCTATAGATAAAAAGCCTATACCAATCAAATCACCCAAGGTAGGATATTAGATTTTGAATCAACCTTGTGAATAAAAAACAAGGGAGAAAACAATGACCTAAAGCGTGATTGCTATAACTTGACATTTAATATTCTGATAATGCTGTTTGGTATGCATAATTAAGTGTGACATGTTGTTTCAGTGAAGCCTGGAATGATTTTTAAAACTAAGGTTGTCCTATGTATTTAGCATATGTGAATATACCTTCTCTTTTTTAAAAATTATTGATAATCTTAGATAAAGCTTCATTTAAAAATAAAATGTTGTGATGGGTTACTTCCTCTTTTTTTGAATGCTAAGGCATTTGAAATTTTATGTAGCGATAGTAAAAAGGATAATGATTAAAATAATACTAATTTCTTTCCTGACTTTTAAGAAGTTTTTGTTTTTCCCCCAAGTCCCCCCACTATTTTAAATTTGGAAATTGTTTTGCCTGAAATAATTTATATTTTCAGTAATTTGAAGTTGTTTAAAAAGTTTTGACATACTGCCTTCTTGTTTTGCAGGATAAATGGCAGCCAATTTTGAGTACAGTTACAGGTGTCCACAAATACAAATGGCTGAAGCAAAATGTTCAAGGCTTGTATCCACAGTCTGCCCTCCTTAACACCATTGTTGAATTTGCACTTAAAGAAGAGCCAGTGGATGTAGAAAAAATGAGAAAATGTTTATTAAAACAGGTGACATGAACGAAAATGTGCCACTTACATAATTATGACAGTTTATTAGCAATTTACATAAGTATGACAACTTGTTTTTTCCCTTTGACAGTTGGAAAGAGCAGAAGTTCGTCTGGAGGGAATAGACACTATTCTGAAATTATCAGCTAAAAATTTTTTGCTCCCATCTGTGCAGTATGCCATGTTCTGTGGATGGCAGAGGCTTATCCCAGAAGGAGCCAACATAGGGTAAAACTTCTTGTTGCTTTTGCTTCCACAATTCCTTAGTAAGAAAGCAATACTTATTTTTGTTGTTGTTGTTTTTTTTTTTGAAGGGAGCCTCTTACTGACTGCCTGAAGGATGTTGATCTGATCCCACCATTTAACAGAATGCTGCTGGAAGTAACTTTTGGGAAGTTGTATGCCTGGGCTATTCAGAATGTCCGGAACATCTTGCTAGATGCTAATGCAAAGTTTAAAGAACTAGGTGAATCTTGCTGCTGTTTTCTGTGGAGAAAACTGTTTTACACGAATATTATTGCTTTAAGATCCCAGTAATTAGGATGTTGAAATCCGTTCTCTTGATTTGTGTTGGGAATTTGACTTTGTTTCTGTGTGCTGTTCCAACCTTCTCACCTTGACCCCATGTTAACTTACTTTTCAGTGTTTGAGTATATTGCTGATTTCCCAGCAACAGGTGATTGATTACTCATGAGTAACATTTTAGTATTATAATATAAATTAGTCAGTTTCTTGGAACTTCTGCTCAAAGCCAAGCAGGGAATAAAAAATAATTTAAACCATCAATCAAACAAATCTATAAGCTTTTTTATTGTGTTCCCAAATGCCAGCTGACTTTGTTATTCATATTATGTTTGAACTAGGTCTGCAGCCTGTTCCTCTTCAAACAATTACTAATGAGAACCCAGCAGGACCAAGTCTTGGAACCATTCCCCAAGCACGTTTTCTGCTGGTCATGCTGAACATGTTGACACTGCAGCATGGTGCAAATACCTTGAGCCTGCTCCTCAATTCTGGCATGCTGGCCTTGACACAAACCACACTGCGGCTGATAGGTACAGTTCTTCTTTCTTACTTGGAAGAAAGCATTTGCTATACAAATCTCCTGTATTTTTTACCTGTTGATGTACCCAAATTACAGAATCACTTTGCTGCTTGAAGACAGTGCTTAATGCTATTTACCTTTATCCTGATACAAAAAGCACATCTGCAAGCATGATTGAGAAGGAGGTTAATTTAATTGCAGTCTTTATTCAGTCTTTTTTTTTTTATTAAGTGTTTGCTTCGGCCATCCTTTTTAAAATTTCAGTTAATGTGTAGTTTTGGTGGAACTGTTGCAAATAAATTAAAAATGGAAAATTTAAAATTAAAGTAGTAAAAACTGCCTGCTCTCTACTCTCTATTTCATTTGTTCTACAGATGAAAAATGTTCCCAGTCTGCATATTTAAGCTTGAAGCTTTCTTTGTTCTCTGGTGTGTTTCACTATGATTCAAATTGATATGGTTTTTCTCTCTTTGTTTTCTTCTATAATAGCAAACATTTGTTCCTGTAACTTGTGTTCAACTAGAGTGTGCACCAAAAGTTTTCTAAAAAATTCTGTTTGTAGACTTGAGCCAATTGAGTCATCACTATTAATGTCTCTTACTTGTCACTTGTTTTTTCATTCAGAATTAAGTATTTCAACTTCTGTGCATTCAAAACCATTACACCCCAGTTTTCTAAAAGGTCATTTGACTTACCACCTGCTAGTCAGCTTTCCTGTTAATTACTGCTTTTATATTACAAAGTTCATGTGCCTGTAAGTTTACATGTCACAAAGGTACATATATACATGTGTAGCTGGATAAAAGCTCTTTTGTGCTTTTTCCTTATTAGGACCCAGTTCTGATAATATTGAAGAGGATATGATTGCCTCTTCTCATGGGGCTTCTGCCACAGTCCTAGAAGAGTCAAGAAAAGAAACTACACCTGTTCAGCTCCCTGTTTCTGGACCAGAGCTGGCAGCCATGATGAAAATTGGTACCAGAGTGGTCAGAGGGGTAGACTGGAAATGGGGTGATCAGGTACAACTTCTTTCATACAGGTTTTGGGTGTGTTATTTATCTAAAGTCTCTGTTCAGTGGATTGTCTGTGAAGTTTCTGGTCCATCAAACTTAAGGTCATTTTACATTCCAAAAATGTTGAATTAAGGATATGGGAATTTAATAGAAAATAAACCTTGCCTTCCAGCTGCTCCTCAGAGATCAGAGGGGTTGGTTGCAGCTGGGCTTAAATTCTAATTGTAGCCCAGTTCAGCATTGTAAATCTGAGTTTGGAGGAGAACTTGCATGAGCACAGAAGCACAAACAGTGCAGTTGACCAGTGCAGTTCTGTAGATCTGATGGATTCAGTAAGGACTTGCATGATCCCAACTCACAAGTAGTATGCTTAATTGAAGCACCAGAAAAGCAGGCTCAGGATTGCTGGTGGTAAGTGCTCTAACTACAGAGTGTTACTTTGTGTTGCAACACAAAGTATAGCAAGATGTCTAATAGCACTATATATCTATAATATATGCATACACACACATATGTATATATATCTCTGTGTATGTAAATCAGTATTTCCAGGTATGCTCCAATGTTGTTGGAGATGCAAAGCTCACATAAAGGCTTCTCTTTGGGAAAAGAAGAGAGATGTAGTCTGTTAACAGATCTTGAGCAGGCAGAGTTTTCAACCTCCAGCCCTTTCTTGCCCCTGAATCCACTCTTTTTTATACTGTAAATTTTGGCCTGTCCCAATGAGATGGAACAATCATGTTACAGATGGGATTTGGTGACTTGGGCCATATGTGCATTATTAAACATCCCATGTTTCCCTTCATCTGCATCCAGAGGGGTGCCTGAGTTAATAAGAGGGCTCAATGAGGGTCTCAGTTACCTTGTGTCAGAATTTATAGTTGCCAAAAGAGGTAGAATAAACACTTCAGTCCTCCTCCATGTACTGAGGCAGCAGTAGGGGCTCTCACCTTCATCAGAGGGTCTTTGTGTGCATCCTTATCTCCTGAAGGAACTGGATTTAAAACAAGGCTTGTTTTTCTCAGTGAAGGGGTAGTGTGGCTGTTGGTTGAGCCCCGGTGCCCTTCTGTGCCTCGCTGAAACAATATGGGTGCACGAGAGCTCCATGTCACTCCAGACATCACTCAGTTAGGCCTTGCTGGAGCCAGGTGCAAGATAAGCAAGAGGCCCAGCTTGTGTTTTTCACAACCAGCTTTATCAATCCTTCACTGTCTTAGAGCAGTGCTGTGCAATTCTGACCATTTACCACAAAAGTCTTGGAGAATTAACATAAAATAAATTATCTGTTATTTTTTGGAAATGTTTAAAATTCTCTTTTAGTTAGACTGCTAATTCGCCATTTAACAGGAAACTGAATAACTTATTTGCTGTAATAGTATCCATTTCCAACTATGTAGGACATAACTTCAACTTGTGTAAGACATAGTAAAAGTGATCTAATAATGGGTGTTCAAACATGCAGCTTACTGGGGTGATTCTTTAGAAAATTGTGAAATGCTTTCTAGCTTCATGCTTGATTTTTGAAACCCTGTTGAATGTTTACTGACTAATCATTAGGTTAGCAGCAAAATGGAGCAATTGCATTATTTTATGAGCTTTTGGTACGAATTAGCGTTATTGATTGAATAACTTGAACCTCTCTCTTCTGTCAGGATGGACCCACACCAGGTTTGGGTCGTGTGATTGGAGAACTGGGAGAAGATGGCTGGATTAGAGTGCAGTGGGATACTGGAAGTACAAATTCTTACAGAATGGGAAAGGAGGGAAAATACGATCTCAAACTAGCTGAGCCACCGCCTGCAACACAGCCCACAACAGAGGATTCAGACACTGAGGATGATTCTGGTAAAAAAAATAAATTGTAAAAGCAGAGGCACAGTTTTAGTTGAATATTAAAATTGGTGTCTTGTAATATAAAATAGTTTTTTCACAGCAGAAGTGCTTCATCAAAGATTCATTTTATAGGTGTACACTTCTGACCAGAATCTTCCTTAATGTAACTTTACTGTGAGAAAGGAAGGTAGACTAGATGGTGTCCCATTGTTGCATATTGCATATTCATGAGTCAGAGAAAATAGTATCATTCAGTTGAAATTGTTTCAGTTACAGATACCTGGAGGTATGCATTTTAACATATGTTAATAACATTCTGAAGTGGGTTTTATATATGGTCTCATTGTGCATTTAGTCAGAGTGTTTCCCTATTCTTGGCAATACATTGGAATTCCTTTCAGTTGGGTACTGCTAGAAAAAACTTGAAGATATATGTGCAAAATACCTGGTTTATATTTTGCACTACTTAGCAGTTGGCAGTAAGGAATCTTCTTCATGTCAGATCATCTCAGAGAAACTATTTATGATAAATCATTCTCACAATTTTTGTTTCAGAACCTTTGTGAAATAAAGTAACTCAGTATTAATGTATTCCTTTGCCTTTTGTGTCTCCCTTCAGAAGGAGAACAAGTTGAAAGGAATCTCCACCCTACTTCCATGATGCTGACAAGTACTGTGAACCTGTTGCAGACATTGTGTCTCTCTGCTGGTGTCCATGCTGAAGTCATGCAAAGTGATGCCACTCGGACCTTGTGTGGGCTACTCCGAATGCTTGTGGAGAGTGGAACAATAGATAAATCAGGTATATACAGCAGCAATCTGATTGAGCTCTGTGCTTGGCTTGTGCTTTGTTGTCTTGTAAGTTTGTAAATATTTTCCTACTAGTTTTTAGTCCTTTTAAGGCCAAAGGCTGGAAAATACATTTTCAGAGCTTTTAAAATCTTTATTTTTAAAGGTCATGTAAGTGATCCTGTGCATTCTTAGAATATAAACAATAAAAACAGAAGAAATGGCTGAAATATGAATTGTTGACTTAGACACTTAGCAGTCTTTTTGTGTTTGGCCACAACAGTATGACTGGGTGTGTCATACTTCTTTTTGTAGCTTTTTTGTAATTTCAGATGTAATGCTATTAACTACTTTGAAATAAGGAAACAGTGTAATGATAAGATTTATTTTAAAGGCATATTTCATAAAATTAATTACAGGCTCTAAAGTTGAAATTAATAGTTAAGTAAAGACAGTGAAATGGCTTGGTGTTCTGATTTGTCCAGAAAAAGCACCATGCAGCATATAAAGAATTATGTAGCTGGTGAAATGTCAACTGTTTCATGTATATATCTTTTTGTTTTTAGCTTCCTTGCCAAATAAATTAGTTTATAAAGAACAGCATAGGAGTTGGTGCACGTTGGGATTCATTCGAAGCATAGCACTCATGCCTCAGATGTGCAGCACTCTTAGTACCTCTCAGTGGATAACTTTGCTAATGAAAATTGTTGAGGGGCATGAATCTTTCACTGCTGCTTCACTACAGAGACAGGTAATGTGTGTATTTCCAAATTGCTTCAATAGACAATAAAATCAGTAGACTTTAGTTGTCCTAAAAAGAAAGGTGTATTTTACAAAACAGCTGGGAGATGTCCCATAAATCAGATTTTAGTTAGTTGGGAAAAAGATAACATTTTCTTCATATTTAGGAGTTATTTAAATTTACATCTCTTGAATTTTGAGCCTTCAGGACACTATGGACTAGTTGTTGCACTTAGTTCTATTGAAAGAAAGGTCAAAATAGTGTTCCAGAATCGTGCTTCAGAAACTCCCATATAATAGTTCCTATAGGTTGAATAAATGAAAGAATAACAAGTATATGGTTAGGAAAAAGTTACATTTAATTTAAAGTTACCAAGTTATGTGTTGTTTGCTGTCCCTATTTCCATTGGAAACTGTTAATATTATTTACATTACAGTCTCACTTAAGAAGCTACGTCTTTGCATCTTATTTTGTTATTGTATTTACCTTGCCATCTTTCCCCTTTTCTCATTTCTTATCTTTAAATTTTTTCTCTTTTTATTTTTCCCTCTTTTGCTGTTCCTTAGCATTTTGTTAGTGCCTTCTACATGAGACTGAAAAGAAAATTTATTATGGAATAACTGCCAAATTTTAAGGCTTGAGGAATCAAAAGATGATCTTATTCTTTTCCTTGATAAGCCATCAACATTTGTTAACTAAAGCCTTGTGTCATAAAGGCCTGTTCTTTTTTGTGTGATCTTTCAGTTAATTCTTGTCAGTATTTTTAGTATGGTGAGACTTGTATTATCATCCAGGACTTAGTGCAGTAGAGTAATCTGTGCTGTTCAGAGAATACTTAAGAGAAATGACCATTCCTCATGTACTTCATGTTCCAACTGAAGAACAATGAAAAGATGAGACCTTGAAGTTCTATAAAGAAATGTTATTGACAGAAGTTTGCAAGAGGAGAGTTATCTTTCCTGTTAGTCACTTTTATCAGTCTTCTGGGTAGAAGAGGAGGAAGCTCAAAACCTGAAGTGCTCCTACTCAAAATATGCAACCCCCTCTGCTCTTTGATACTGCAGTGCTGCACCTTCCCCTGTTCCTTGTCAGTCCTGCTCTGAGTGTCTGGGTTCAGAGATGCCAGCCTCTTCCTTCTGTACTGTGCTGGAGGTCCTGGTTTCACAGTGGCTACTTTTGAATGTCACTCTGGCTGCTGTTGCTTGCCCTCCACCATTCAGATTTATATCTTATGAATTTTAACCATTATACCTTCTTTGCAGAACACTTGGAAACTTTCATTCTGAAATACATCTTAGCACTAACTTCTGAGTTCTGCAATCTGAACAAACCTTCCCATTCTTTATTCCTATTTTTCCTATTTGTTTTTGTTTCTCAGTGTGCTTGTCTTATGTCCTAAGAGATTGATTTACTAATATAATGTACCAATAAAATTGTTACTGGCTCTGAACTGTATCCACTTATTTTAAAATATCCCTTAGCAAACTCAAGATCAGTAGCTCTGTAATTTCCACAGATGGAAAGAAATCAGCATTGTAAAAAGAAATACAAAGGAAAGCAAACTTTGAAAACTTCATTCTTCTGTACTTAATGTGTTTGAGAGCTTCTTTATTATTTGGTAATGTAGACTAGAATGACACTAATTTTGTTCTCTTTTTAGATCCTTGCTGTACATTTATTGAAAGCAGTACTTCCATCCTGGGATAAAAATGAAAGGTCAAGAGACATGAAATTTCTTGTGGAAAAACTGTTTGGATTTTTAGGGAGCCTGCTTAGTACTTGTTCTTCAGATATCCCACTACTCAGAGGTAGAGGATTTTTTTCCCCAGTGGCTTGTTTTTCTGTATGGGAAATGAGTGCATTAAACTCATAACTGTTGTGCCACTGCTTTGTCTTTCCAGAATCTACTCTGAGGAGGAGAAAGGCCAGGCCCCAAGCATCTCTAACTGCCACTCATAGTAGTACTTTAGCAGAAGAGATAGTGGCACTGCTGAGGACGCTGCATTCGCTCAGCCAGTGGAATGGACTCATAAACAAGTACATCAACTCTCAGCTAACCTCCATCACCCACATCTTTGCAGGAAAACAGTCAGAAGGGGTAGTTTCCACGTTTTAAAATAAGCTCATTTTTATAGCAATATTTATTTTGAAATGCTAAATACTAAATCTTTGTAAACAATATTAAGCTTAATATTGAAACCATTTTTCTACTTTTATATATATTTGTGTTGTAATTTTTAAGTTGAAATATGTGTGATTAACTTTGTATTTTAAAGCAGATAGAAGGGTGTGTTTTCTCCCTACAGTTAAATTTTATTGTTCTTTGGTAGGCTGTGTTGGATGACTACTTTCCTGACACTGAGAATCCCGAGGTGGGAGCTCTGATGGCAGTGTTGGCTGTCATTGGTGGCATAGACAGTCGCTTGAGACTGGGTGGACAAGTGGTTCATGATGAATTTGGAGAAGGCACGGTGACACGCATCACCCCAAAAGGGAAAATCACTGTGCAGTTCTACGACATGCGAACATGCAGAGTGTGCCCTCTGAATCAGCTGAAGCCAGTAAGTTTGTTTTATTAAGGCTTTAACTCTAGGAAGGTGTAAAACTCTAATATGGACCAAAGAAAGCATTAGTTCTTCATTGGCTAAATACACTGACATTCAACACACACAATGCTCTGAATGCATGTCTAAGATGGTCCTCATGCAAACCTCTGTATGACCTTTAAATCCCATCCTCATTTGCTAGGGAGGTGAAATGAAGAGGGATTTAAGCTGGAGGTCAAGTCCCAAGTCATTGTAGTGTGTTTTATAGCTCTTAGATGAGAGGAGCTTTCTATTTAACTTGATTTGCTTATTAACCTTAGAAAGTCTTGCGTATTTGCAATTGAGTCTTGGTTTGGTTGATACAACTTTAGTGAAAGCATAGGACTTACCTGCTTTTTTTGTGTCATTCTTCTCCCACTGTCTAGCTTCCAGTTGTGGCTTTTAATGTGAACAACTTGCCTTTCACTGAACCTATGCTATCCATTTGGGCTCAGCTAGTAAATTTGGCCGGAAGTAAAATAGAGAAACAAAGAATGAAGTCTCCCAATCAAGGTCTTTCAGGTACAGTTGGGGTTTTTTTGCTGTTTGTTTTCTTTGGAAATAGATGAATATGCTCTGAGAGAAATACTAGTATCAGCAAACATAGACAAGGAAAAGGGTGTCCTGGAACTTTGCTTGTTTTCTTATTCAGCACTGGATAATAGGTACTTAAGGGACATATTTAGCTAGACAGTGAATTGTTCTGCACTATATATGAAATATCTTTGATGGGAAAATGTTAGTAAGGTTTGGGGCTGATCTGACTCTACTGAGTTACTTAAAATGTCAGATCCAAGTAACATCTCTAGCTGCACTTACTGTGTTATAAACCAGCTCTATGATTGTCCAGGTAGTGAAAAGTAGGAAGGCAGTATTTTTAACATCATGAGTCATACAATGTGTGCAGACTTCTGATCCGTGTGCTGTTTAAACTGACTCATGGGAGCAGTACACAGCAAATTAAGATGTAAACTGATGTTTGGGCTGAGGTTGTATGAATAATAATCTTTCTTCCCTAATACAAGAGATTTCTAGCACTAATGGCAACTTAATATTTCTTATAGCTCAAGTTGATCTGGATCTGCTGCGGTGCCAGCAGTTAAAGCTGTACATACTAAAAGCTGGACGAGCTCTGCTTTCTCACCAGGATACACTCAGGCAGATCTTATCTCAGCCAGCTGTACAGGACTGTGCATCAAATCCTGCAGGTATTCTGGGTTGCTACCTGACTGTGCTGGTCTTTGTTTAGATGGTAGATAGAGTATGTGACCATAAGCCTTGCTAGTGGCAGTTGGATGGTAGAAATTCAGTTTGCTCTCAAAAGATTAAAAATTAAATTCATGTGTGTTTTAAGCTTCTATGTTAAAAAGATTGACTTTTTAACGTAAGTTTTGAAAACCAAGAACATCAAATGTTTGAAGCTCTAAATACTGGAGTTAGCTACATTTGTAGGTCTTCTATAGTTGGTAAGCTTTGTAAGTAATTTTAAAATACTTAATACTTTATGCAGTGGTTTTATTTTTCTGCTTCAAAAGTTAAAATTGGCTATTGATTTTACTTCAAATGTCTTGCAGCTTCCAGTGAAACAAGTATAGAAATATAATTTCTTAGTCATAATATTAAGGGAGTTGAAGGAGCTGTTGCTCTAGTAATTTGAATTGTTTCTTCTACCTGCATTCTACATATAAAAACAAATACAATAACTATGTCAGCTTTTGGGATAGCTATCAATGCCTTTGGAGTATGTATTAATTCCTTGGGTATTTGTGAAGCATGCAATATCTTTAAATATAATAAATATGTATCTTATATGGATATTTTTGTGGGATTTTCTTGTAATCTACAAGGGTAGATGAATCTACAGGGTCCTTTTAGGAATGGAGCAGGGTTTCGCTCTTACCATCATTTTTAAAGGTGAAAACAAAGTAACACTTTTTTTTTTAACCGGAAGAACGTATATTGAGGACTATTAATTTATTATTGTTTAATGAAGAGAGAACATTTTTGTGTGGTAGTCACAATAAATATTTAGGAAACGTGAATGTTTATGCCAGCAGGAATACAAAATTAAATATGAAAGGTGCGGAATTGTGAGCAAGTTGGTTCAGTAAAAGTATCCTGCTTTGAAGGGACGATAAACACCTGAAGGGAGCTCTTCCCAAGAGGTACATTATAGGGAAAATAGCTCCTATAATTAATGCATATATTTTGAAGGAAATCCAGAAAGCAAGCACTATGGTTTTGGGATCACTAAAATCCTTGGTTATCTGTATCAAGTGGTTTACCCTGGAAGTACCTCCTGCTAATAGCCTTATTGCAAAAAAGGTGGACTCAAAAAACACAAGGTGCAAATTCACTGTCCACTGGGTAGTTTCTGTTAGACATGTCTTAGGTGTGCTTTAATAAATACATTGTTTATCTATAAATTCTCTACTTGTTTTTTCTGTGGTATATATATGGTACACTCCAGAGATTGTGGTACATATGGCTTAATCTTAAATGCATTGTATCTCTGGAGAAGAAATATGTGAGAAATAACAATAGAATAAGTCTTCTGATTGGCTGTGTTACATGGTTTTGGTTAAAATCATGTTTTTCTTTAAGAGGATGGAGCAGTTGCCTCTCCAGACATAGGAGATATGTCTCCTGAAGGACCTCAGCCTCCCATGATCCTTTTGCAGCAGCTTTTGTCAGCTGCTACACAACCATCACCCGTGAAAGCCATATTTGACAAACAGGAGCTTGAGGTAGAGTCTGTGTTTTTTGCTAAGTAACCTAAGAAATAACTCCTTGTAATCTGCATTCCATTTGAAGCTTATTAAATTATAGGTTTTAAAAAGAAGCGACTCTGAACCCTTTGGGGCAAATAATGTTTAAGGCATGCATGTTCACATATACAAACGTACTAAATATTCTTGTTTTGCTTGGACTGATTGATTTGTTCTCATCTAGGCTGCTGCTTTGGCAGTGTGCCAGTATCTGGCTGTAGAGTCTACACATCCTTCAACTCCACTGTTTGAAGACTGCAGCTCTAGTGAAGCTACAACACCCATCACAGTGCAACATATCCGACCCACAAAAGTGAAGAAACGCAAGCAGTCTCCAATTCCACCCCTCCCCATTGTAGTTCAACTTATGGAAATGGGATTTCCTAGGAAAAACATAGAATTTGCACTAAAATCTCTGTCAGGAACCTCTGGAAGTGCTTCTGGATTGCCAGGTATTTTGTTTAGTAAAATTAATAATATTAGAAGTAGAAGAAGAGTTGCAAGCTGATTAAAACAGTACATGGGGGGAGAAGTTGTTACCCTCTTTTTGGATACAATCTTAATGTCAGAGAATCCCTTGGAGACAAGCTGAGTTTGTTTTTGTGTTAGGAGTGGAAGCCTTAGTTGGCTGGTTGTTGGATCATCCTGATGTTCAAATCACGGATCTTTCTGATGCTGATACCATCTCTGATGAATATTCAGACGAGGAAATAGCAGAAGAAGTGGAAGAAGCTGAAGCTGCTTGTCCTGTTGTGAGTATTAACTTAGTAAACCTAATTTATGCCAGCTAGCTGCAAATTTTGTCATTTTTCCCTTTTTGGGAAAATGGCAAGAGTACAAGGATAATCTGCTGTCCCAAAACAGTAACAGGGATCATGTTTGCCCTGTGTTTCTAAGACATGACAGAAAACAACTGAGAATAATCAGAATAATTATAAATACTTTGTGAGTTAGCACAGTGGAGAGCAGAATGCAGGTAGATGTTTCACTGGTGGTAGTTCCAAGTATCCCTGACAGATCCTTTTATTTTCTTTGAAAATACTTGATGTTATAGTGTAAAGGAGTTCTCCCTTCTCCTTTCCCTTGGTCTGAAAAACAAACATATGTTACCTACAAGGAAGGACTTAAGAACCAGTGAATAAATGGCAAAAAAGTCTCTTAAATAACTTAGCCTGTTCCTTATAAAAACTTTTTCCACTTACTGATGATTAAGTTACCATTACAGTGCCCATTGAGTGTGATAGCTTTAATGTGCATTTATATTAGTCTTCTGTTGACTTCAACTGTTTCAAAAAAGGACTTGTCAATAAAATTAAATGGGGTTCATATTTGTGTTTATCCCTGAAGGACTTACCTTGGTTTTCTTGCACGTGTGGGATTTTGTAATTTAAATTAATGCATTATATTTTGAAGGAAATTAACTTGACAGCTGTTGCTACCTTATCAGGATTGCAGTGAAAAATGGCTATATATTGCCTTTAATGAAAAAAACAAACATTTAATACTCAGAACAGAACAAAGTTTTCTGAAAATTTTCCTTACAGCTGGAATGCAGTAGTTCTCTTAAAAAAAAATAAGCTAATCAAATCTTGAAAGGAATAATTTTTAATAAATACAATTTAATTTTTTAGCTTGTTTTTCTAAAGAACTACATTAAATCTCATTGTATTATCTAAAGAAAAGTTAGTAAGCTTTAGGTTAGAGATTGCCATTGACCACTTTTTTTTTTCCTCTTCTCCCAACAAATGTCCTAGGAAGTAGAATGTGAATGTCTGTCTTAAAGGCTAATAAGAATAATGACAAATCCTCTCTCAGCTTTTCCTTGGCAATCAGGTTTCATAAAAGCAACTTGCAGCTTCCTTCAAACATTTTGAAAATTTGTATCTAAGTTCCTTGATAAGTAATTTTGGGAAGTAAATTTTAATTTAAAATCAAGTAGATAATAAATGTTATCTTTACCGTGAGTTGAACCTGTTGAAGTTTCTTCCCATTTTGGCAAGCAGCTGGGAATATTGTAAGGGCTTATTTTTGTTGGGTTATCTTCAATCTTCACCAACATTTTTATTTATCTTTTATTTTCTTTATTTATCTATTTATTTTTGAAAACAAATTTTGCAGTTATTTCATATTTATTTTGGACTTTTTTCCAGTCAAATGGTGCTGTTGTAACAGAGAGCCAGACCTACAAGAAACGAGCTGATTTCTTAAGCAATGATGACTATGCTGTCTATGTTAGGGAGAATATTCAGGTAAGTATGCTGATCAAAAGCAACATGGAAACTACTTTCCTCTTGGTACTAAAGCCTTTACAGATCCATTGCATTCTGTTGTCCTTTTTCCCTAGGTGGGGATGATGGTTAGGTGCTGCAGAACCTATGAGGAGGTTTGTGAAGGAGATGTAGGCAAAGTTATTAAATTGGATCGAGATGGATTGCATGACCTGAACGTGCAGTGTGATTGGCAACAAAAGGGTGGTACTTACTGGGTCAGATATATCCATGTTGAGCTTTTAGGTGAGTTCACTTCTGACTGCTTTTTAACTGAAAAAGTGAATGGTAGACGAAGGGAGATGTTTTGGAGGGGGAAACCCACTCACTATCCATTTATTCTTGCATTTGCTAGGATTCCCACCTCAGAGTTCTGCCTCCCATATCAAGATAGGTGACAAAGTGCGTGTGAAAAGCTCTGTCACCACTCCCAAATACAAATGGGGATCAGTCACTCACCGAAGCGTGGGCATCGTCAAAGGTAATGTGTGTTCAACGTGGGGCATGGGGAGGTAAGAAACTCAAGACCATGCAGACCTTCTTCTAGACACACTTAGAAACCACACTGTTTTGTAGAGTATTGTATGATGTTAGAGAAGATAGAATGCATCTGAAGTCTGTGGTGAATTTGTAGACGTGTGCTCTGTGGCAGCCCATTTTGTTAGCCTGTCCATCTGCTTTTGAGCCACTTCATTTGCACGCGGTAAAAGTCTTTAAGCATCTGTGCAGCTTCCTGTTGTACTTCTCTTTTACGCTTCGGATGAACCACAAATGATTTTTCTTTAAGAAGTAGTTGTAACTTGAAAGCTTCATAAGGAAGTGAGGAGAAAGTGGGATGCACTGGTGTCAGGCTGTAAGGGATGTTATTGAAGTAATCTGTGGAACACAGGTTCTTTGAAGAGGTACAGATTTTGGTCATACTGTATCTATGCTTAGAAGTACATGCTTGCTTGGGAACTGCTTCTAAAAATAATTAAGAAAAAATCAGAGTAGAAGAATTTAAATGGAATACTACTCTAAGCACTTTTGGCTTCATTTTGTAGAGATTTGCCACACCTTGTGTTTTCTCCATGTTTTTGTCACAGCATTTAGTGCCAATGGAAAAGATGTTATTGTAGACTTTCCTCAGCAGTCACACTGGACTGGCTTGTTGTCAGAAATGGAATTGGTTCCCAGCATTCATCCTGGAGTCACGTAAGTGATGATTTACTTTTATCTTAGTGTATAGGGGTTGTCCTTCATCTTATTGTCTTGATTCTGTTACCTTGTGTTATTAACAAGTGACTTGTACTATATATATAGACTTGTTCTTCTCTTGTCAAATCAGGTGTGATGGCTGTCAGATGTTTCCTATCAATGGGCCTAGATTCAAATGCAGAAACTGTGATGATTTTGACTTTTGTGAAACTTGTTTTAAAACCAGGAAGCATAACACCCGACATACTTTTGGCAGAATAAATGAACCAGGTAAGCTTTGTAGTGTGTTTCTTAGATCAATTTAAAATGCTTTTAAGTTTTTTTTTTTAAACAACTTATGTTTTAAATTTCAGTTCCTTAATATGATGAAATTATTATTCAGATTGACCCCCTAGACAATAAAGCATTATTTTTATGTGCTAGTACAATTGCATCCAATGGACTACAACAAAACATTAACACCTAAACCTTTTTTGTAGTGTTAAAAAGTTTTAAAAATGTCTATGTAACAGTAACTCTACATGTCAGAATGGCATTTCTACTTACACCAAGAATAAAATGTGTAGTTTTTTAATCCTCCTGCCTTTTGCTGTCAGCCTAGACATAGATGAACAGAATCCTCATGGTGCCAGGGGCAGCTGGAAATACCTAAGATGCCTTCTTATGCCTCAGTTGCTCTTCAGCTATTTTGGTTTTCACTGTGTGATGGCTGTTGCCTTATTTCCTCTGTGATGTGAAGGCTTCATAGGAGTGTAATGGGAAAGGGAAGCCTTTTAAAAAACTCATAATCAGACTTTTTTTTTCCCTAGGGCAAGAACAGGTACAGTCATTTTAGCCCCTAAAATTTGGGGCTTTGCATTGTTATGCAAAACTTACCTGATGTTTCATTTTACTTCTTTTCCATCCCCCTGTTAAACAATTAATCTTATTCCTGGTATTTGCAGGATGATGCTGACTTCTGGACTGAATTTTTTTGTATTTACACATTACCAGTGTAATTGTTTTAGAAAATGTACAAACCTGCTTACCCCCTAGAGATTGTGAACATGGGTTGTGTGGGCAAGAAAGACATTCATTTAATAAGTCAGTTGATATAGCTGTGTAACTAGAATGGTGTGAATCTGTAATCCTTCCCCTTGCCCTGTGTTGTAGGGCAGAAGAGTTACAATATTCTTTTCATCAAGATTTCTAGATGCTAGTAAATCAGTGAAGGATAGTGGGAGTAAGGTTTTTGCAGGGAGAAAATCGACATCTCACTAAACCACCTTCTTCTGGAACAAGATTTGGATTTTCCAGTGTTCCAACTTTTCTATTTCTATTCTTTGGTAGGGGAATTTTGTTGAGGTTTAGTTGTGTGTTTTTCATATGCTGTAGTGGTGTAAAAAATTGGTGTGCTGTGGACCTGTATTTTGGATTACATATCATCGTAAATTTTGATCTGTATTTTAAAGGGAAGGACCTTTTCAAGTAGTTGTCTAGTCAAGAACTTGGAAAGTTAAAACTTCTTTAAAAAAAAGGAGCTACACCCTTTAAGCATGAGTGTTGTGTGCACAGTGCCACCATGTTGATGTGACGTGTACCTGTGTCATAAATGTAGCCTATGTACCCAAAATGTTGGATTTGTTATATTTCCTTTCCCCCTGCTTATGGGCTTCAGAGAAGCAATTTTCTTTGAGAGGTGCATGCTAAATGTGTCACTTAACCCTGCAGGTCAGTCTCCCGTGTTCAGTGGGCGTTCTGGGAAGCAGCTGAAGAGAAGGCACAGTAGCCAGCGGGGAATGTTACTGGATGATTGGTCAAGGATAGTCAAGAATTTGAATGTCTCGTCCTCTGTGAATCAGGCTTCCCGTCTTATTGATGGTAGTGAGCAGTGCTGGCAGTCTTCTGGTTCACAGGGAAAGGTAACTTCAAGCCCTAAATGCTTTATTCTGGTATACTTCATGCTTAAAAGTATCTCCCCAGAGCCTTCCCTTCTCCAGGCTGAACACCTCTCTCAGCCTGTCTTGGTAGGAGAGGTAGTCCATCTCTGTGATTGCTTTTGTCACCCTCTTGTGATCCACTCTGTCAGGTTCATGAGGGTTTTTTGGTGCTGAGGACCCCAGAGCTGGTTGCAGCACTCCAGGTGGTGTCTCACAGGAGCAGAGTAGAGGGAGAATCCCCTTCCTTGACCTGCTGGTCACTGCTCTTTGGATGCAGCCCAGGGTTCAGTTGGCTTTCTGTGAGTGTACACTGGTGACCTGTGTGCAGCTGTTCATCCACTAGAACCCCCAGCTCTCTTTCAGTGGAGCCACTCTCCAGCCTCATCCCCCAGAGTGTTAGTATAAGCAGGATTACCCCATCCCACACAGAGAATGCCACATTTGCCCTGGTTAAATTTCATACAATTGGTGGTTATTCAGCCCTCTAGTCCATCAAGGCCTCTCTACCTTGGAGGGAGTCAGCAGCTTCTCCCCTGCAGTAGTGCTTTGTGACCAGCCTAGGCACCAGGATTTGCAGCTGGGCATCTCCAATGTGTTTTGATGCTCTGTTGATGGCCATGCTCAGAGTATGCCCAAGTACCCTTACTCCATGTTTTCTACAGACTGTAAGCTACTACTTATATGTCCCATTACTTAACCTCCAGTGGTACTGTGCTTTCTATGTTCTCAATGGTGTTGGTCTTGGCTGAGATTGTTTGCTACAACTGTTTCTCTTGTAATTGGACATAGGACAAGAAAGAAGTTGACAAGGTCATTTCCCTTTGGCCACTTGCCATATATTGCAGCTGTTGTATACCATTCAGAGATGTTTTCCATTCTTTCTTCAAAAATATCACATATATTCTTGTTAATCATGACAATACTATCTAAAACTGAAATTCTGTGTTTCCACTAGCACTGGATTCGCTTGGAGATTTTTCCAGATGTTCTTGTTCACAGACTAAAGATGATAGTGGACCCTGCAGACAGCAGCTACATGCCCTCCTTAGTTGTAGTTTCAGGTATGTGTACGTTCTCTAAGAAGTCAAAACTTTTTTTTTTTGCACCCAACAGGAGGGATTTATCTGTTTTTTGTTAACATAGTCATCTGTTTAACATGCATAGTGCCTGTTTGTGAAACAACCACCATATCCTAAAATGTTTTTCATTCTGTGTTTCGTTTTCTAGGGGGTAATTCCTTAAACAACCTTATAGAGCTAAAGACAATCAACATAAATCCTACAGACACCACAGTGCCTCTACTCAGTGATTGTACTGAAGTAAGTGAAGTTCGTGAGAATTACTCTTGTGTGCAGCAGAAAGTATTGTGCTGCAGGAGATGGATGAAAAGTATTGTTGTGCTCATTAAAGCCTGGTATTTTATTTTTCCTCTTACCTTAGCAATATTTCTGGCTAGTTAGTCAAGTTAATTATTCTGAAAAGTTTTGTTTTTTTTTTCCGTAATCACAAAGTAATTCTATAATAGAATTAGATATTTTAGAGAGTTTTATGTAAATCAATATACCTGTGAACCAGTAAGGCATTCCAATACACTTAAATTTTGGGGATAATTTTGGGTAGCAGCTCTTATCTTTTCTAGCAACAAGGAGAATTGCATAATGAATTCTATGAGATTGAGAGTGAAATTTCTCATATGAATGAGGCCATATGCTAATGATAAATCATGAATTATTTAGAGCTGAAATGACACGCATTTAAAGTGACAGTTTCATGTTCTTAAAGTGATAAAGTCAAGCAGAAGTTCTAATTCTTTCCTATGTTTTATGAAGTTACATAGAACCTAAAAGATGTCAACAGAGTATTTTTCTTCTTAGTACCACAGATATATTGAGATTGCAATCAAGCAATGCAGAAGCTCTGGCATTGATTGCAAAATACATGGCCTCAGCATACTGGGACGTATACGTGCTGAGGATGAAGATTTGGCTGCAGTCCCTTTCCTGGCTTCTGATAATGAGGAAGAGGATGATGATAAAGCTAACACTGGGAGGTGGGTAACTGCAGTGGTGAAGGCAGGGGGATGGTAAACGACCCTAGTGAAGATGAATGGAGGAAGAACACATTAATTAGGTTGAATGGTAGTAAAGAGAAATCAGTATCTTAGTTTACTGGAGTTGTAAGTAGATCCTTTCTCAATGAATACCTTCTCTGAGATGATCACACTGGTGAGGTGTACCATTTTGTATGACTCATTCCCTTTTGCTATACACTTGGGGTTGGAAACTGAGCTAAAAACTTGATGTGCTTATATTTGATACTTGGTTTTCTTTTTTTTTTTCCCAGCTGTGGTAGTGCAGTTTGAGTCCTGAAACTGTTCCAAACTGTAAAAATCAGTAAATTCTGTAAAAAGGTGCCTATGTTACAGCATGCTGTTTGCTAAAGTGACCATTTTTTCTTTTCTCAATATGTTCAGTCTTGTTAGAAAGAAGGCAGCTGGGCTTGAATCAGCAGCTACAATAAGAACCAAAGTTTTTGTTTGGGGACTGAATGACAAAGACCAATTGGGAGGGCTGAAAGGTTCCAAGGTAGGTTGTTTTCACATTTAAGTACAAGAGAGAAACAATGAAAAATAAAATTTATGAGTTACAGAACTTAAAATTAGCTACAAAGATTAGGATTTGGTGACTTTTTATTGTTAAGACGTGTAGATGTCTGCTGGGTGGAAAATTGGAGAAAATTTTCTTTTTGGTTGGTACTCTGAAATCTAGCTTGATTTTTAGCAGCCACTCAGTCATTTGTTATAGATGATAATGAACTAATTGTTTAAAAAATATGTAACACTCGACATGTTCTGTTCCTGTTGAGTTTGCACGCATAAAATAAAAGTTTTGGTGAACTTGTGTTTTACTTGTACCTGGCAATTGTGCAGTAGGAATTTCAGCCCAGTGTGCAGCCATTTATATGCAATTTTTATATAATACAAGATGAGATCCATCGTAAATGCTTAATCAATTTCAAATATCATTCATTAATTTGAAAATTATGTTGAAAGCATTTCTTCAGTTGATGTTGTGAAGGTATAGTATTGTATCCATAGAGTACCTTGAAGAATCATAAAGTTCATCTTTCCTGTATTCTTCAGTTTTCTCAAGAAAACTTCACTAAAAGAAAGTCCTTGTTTGTATGGCCTTTCATTTTTTTCTCAGGTTTTATATTTATCATAGTTTCAGTATTACATTTTTAAAAATTGTTTTTTGTCCTTTGCCTGGTGTAATATTAATTGGCATGGGTGAAGCATCTGAAAGTACCTATTAGATTAACTGGTTTTTCACTTAAGAACTATTCTTTTTAGAGTATAAAAGATTGAAGTGAATGGTTGAAACAAATTCAAAACATTGAATTGTAATGGTTTCTATTTCCTGCCTGCTCTAGATCAAAGTCCCTTCCTTTTCTGAAACCCTGTCTGCCTTGAATGTTGTGCAAGTAGCTGGAGGATCCAAAAGCCTTTTTGCAGGTAACATAAGTTTTAATGTAATTTTTTAAGGGCAGAAACAGATTTTGAGTTGTGAAACACTAATGGGGTTTCAAACTTTTTTCTTCATTTTAGTGACTGTAGAGGGTAAAGTGTATGCCTGTGGAGAAGCCACAAATGGAAGGCTGGGTTTAGGAATATCTAGTGGAACTGTGCCTATTCCCCGCCAGATTACAGCTCTCAGCAACTATGTGGTAAAGAAGGTGGCTGTTCACTCAGGTACTGACTATTGCTGTCCTTACATACGTAAATGTAACCTATTAAGCCTGAAAATAGTTCCTTTGCAGTTTTCTTGGGTGCTGTGATGCCTTGGCATGTCAGAGTCGTCTTCTTTTTTTTAAATAAATACAGGTTGTTGAACTCTGTCTGTTGTATACAATGTCTGATTAAATCTAATGGTTCTGTTACTAAAATCTGTGAATTTAGACCATACAAGTTTTCTTATTTGCTGGCAGGTCACTTTGGTATTTCCATTTGGTTGAAAGAGTTGTCATTTTTACTGTTTCCAGATGGTGGGTTTGTTTTTCTCACTATTTTTTCTTGCAGCTCTGAAAATAGTAATTTGAGTGATTATTGGTGGGTTTTTCTTCAAATATGCCAGGAGATGTACTGTCACAGAAATTTTTTATTTTAAATTAAATCACATACAAGCTCCAAAGAAAATACGTAATGTCTATGGAGCTGAAAGGCTTGTACAGTTGCATTGTAGAAGAACAGCAATGTTAAATTGTTCCTAAGACCTGCTGCCTGCTTGGAAGCTCAAAAATGTAAATTTATATTTACAATTTCAGGTGGCCGGCATGCTATGGCATTGACTGTTGATGGAAAGGTGTTTTCGTGGGGTGAAGGAGATGATGGAAAACTTGGTCACTTCAGTCGAATGTAAGCATACCCAATTTGTTGTATTTCAGTAGATTTGTGTTGAATGTCACAGCACAGCTGACCACCACTATTGACAACAACAGTATTTTTAATACAGTAGGAATAAAAAAAAAGTTTTACATTTTTTTACATTAATTTTTTTACGTAAAAAAATATTTTTAAAATTAAAAAATTTTACATTAAATTTTTTCCACAGTATATTCCAATTCATGGTGCAGCATTTGTAGCATGCTTCTGCCGTTTAGAAAGAAGGCATTCAATTAATATGATACTTAGAAAGATGGATGAAGTCTTGACTAGTATTTTCACATTTCACTGATGAAATTCCATACTTTTGGACCTGCAGTTTTTGTTTACTTTTATAAGGTATGGTTTTCAGAAGTGCCTTGAGGAGTGAAAACATAGCAGTTTGTATTCCTGAGCTGTAACAGCTGTAACAGTTCATAACTTAAGCTGTCATTTTATAGCCCTTTCTTTAGACTTCAGTGTACCAACTTGTTAGCCAGAAATAAACTTCTTCCAATTTTTAGTAATAGTAGTTTAATCTTCCACAGGACAGCTTTAAGAAAAATAGGAATTTTTTAAGATTTTGCTTTGTATATATGCACTGAACTGTATTTTGAAGAAAAAAACCCTGATAAACAAAGCCCATTGATAAATACTTTGTCATTCTGATATATTTTGAGAACCTGCCCATAATACTTGCAAAATTAAATCAGATGTTAATATGTTACCTCAAATACTTTTTTTAAGGCTGGGTGAGACTGATGAAAAAGAAAGTCCAGATGAGAGCAGTATTGCTGTTTATGTAATTCATGTTTTATGTAATTTTACTGAAAATGAGATTTGGAACTCGTGGGCATTTCATAGTAGCAATATTTCCAGAGGCCATGCATAATTTTGTAGAATCTTATTAGTGGTCCTGGTACAGCCCATATTAGGAAATCTTGCGTTAAACCTTTTTTTGGAATTAAGAGACCAGTGTAACCACATGAAGAATAAATGTTAGCAGTACTCGCATAGAAGTCTTAACAGTGAGTTCTAGTTCTGATATCTCTGCCGTGAAGAGCAAAGTTGGGATGGGAGTGTTATCTCCTAATCTTACTGTGTGTCCACTGCTAATAACTCACTCAGCTTTGGGCAGTGACAGGAAATTGGTTTTCACTTTCTATTATGTGCTGTTTAATTGATTGATTTTGAATTTCTCACCTGAGTTTGGCAGCATATACCTAAAATATTATTTAAATAAAACTTGAAGTATATTAAAATAGTGTAAACCTTGGATTTATGGTGCTACTACAGAGTACATCTTGGAATCAGAATGTTGCATGTTACTTTATCTGGAGATTACTGTTATTACACAATTTGTATTGCAAGAGTTGGAGTATATTGTGTGGCTGTTTATGATTAACACAATGGATTTGTTGTTCATTTTCTCCAGGAACTGTGATAAACCCAGGCTGATCGAAGCGTTGAAAACCAAGCGCATCCGTGATATTGCCTGTGGCAGTTCCCACAGTGCTGCTATTACCTCTAGTGGGGAGCTGTATACCTGGGGTCTTGGAGAGTATGGAAGACTAGGACATGGAGATAACACCACACAGCTGAAGCCCAAGATGGTAAAATCAATGTTTCTTGTTTCTGATGAAATGCAAACATGTTTAACAAACAGCAGCATGAAGCTAAAGTAGCAAAAAACATGGCTGTATGAAGACATTGTTTTGGAGTGATCTGAATTAGGTTTTGGTACCTGTACCTCTAGTGAAAGTAAAGCTATTTCAGAAAGGCCAAAAAGATCCAGTCTCTTTCTTGGTCAGTGATGTAAAATGGCAAGTGCTGCTTTGAGCATTCATGTCCTGCATCTACTTGGATACGTGGCTGGAAGCAACCATGTAGCAATGTTGGATTCTGGACATGGCTGGGTAGTTCTTTGCTCAGGCTCGGCACAATGACCAAGATGAGTCATAAGACCTTGGACATGCTTGTACGGTTTTAAAACACAATTTCTTTGACAACTTCTTTCTTGCTCCTTCTGTTTTGTAGGTTAAAGTGCTCCTTGGCCACCGAGTCATTCAGGTTGCATGTGGAAGCAGAGATGCTCAGACTCTTGCTTTGACAGATGAAGGTGGGAATATCTTGTTTCAGAAGCATTCTGTCATGTGGGAATACCGTGATCATTGTTTCACCTGCAATTTGATGTTTGTTAGGTTTGGTGTTTTCTTGGGGTGATGGTGATTTTGGAAAACTGGGCCGAGGAGGAAGTGAAGGCTGCAACATTCCTCAGAACATCGAAAGACTGAACGGCCAAGGCGTTTGTCAGATTGAGTGTGGTGCACAGTTCTCGTTGGCACTCACCAAGTCCGGAGTGGTATGGACATGGTATGTTACATTTGCCAGGAAGTATTAACAAAGCAGTTGTTCTGTGCTGTATTTAATGCTTTTTTACTCCATTTCTGCCTTACCTGTGTGCTTTGTCTTTTAAACTGGCAGCTCTTCCAGGCAAGCTGCATCCATTCAATCACTCTAACACTGTAGCATGCTTTCCTCATTGCTGTATTCTGTTAGAATGCCTGGCTCCTATTGAATTAGAGGCAGAAAGGGAAGATAATGTCTTCTGTTGGCCACTGTGAGACATGTAAAGGGATGTTAAGAGCGGAGAGGAAAAGAGAAAACTTGACAACCATAGCTTGGACTATGAAGCCTACAGCTAAAGCAGAGACTTGAGAGAGTAGGGATGCAGGAGAGTAAGGAAGTAAGCTGAAATTCAGAGCAGATGGGAAGAGCTTCCTTGGGAACATGGGAGCATAACAACAGCTTCTTGCTGCTCAGAAGGCCACTGAGTTGTCAGTAATGATGCCTTGGAGCAAGAATAGGTATGAGATGATCACTGAGAGCTTCTCAGATATGGTTTTATTTTTCTCCTGTTTGCCTGCTTGCTTCTGCTTTGTTTTGAACACAAATCTGCCTTCTGTATTTATAAATCTTTTGGTAAAATCTGAGAGCTTACTGCATAGCAGGTCAACTTCAGAGCACTAAGCAGATCAAGGTCTTACCCCATCCTTGTGTAATAAGACTGTGACCTATTTGATGTGTATCAAAACTAAGTAGACTTAAACCAATCATTTTTGTTGTGTTGTCAGCAGTTGCTGAATAACATGAAGAGAAATCCTCAAAACTCTTATTTTTTAAGTTACTACTGATGTTAAAGGGAGGAGAAGTTTTTAACAGAGATGTTAGTTTTCAGACTGGATGTTGGAAACGGTATTTGCTCTCTCTCCAGTTATGTTTGTTTTTTTTTTTTTGTAGTGACAAAAGGAGCAAGAGGAAAGATAATTTGACAGGTTTTTTTTTTAATTAAGAACTCATGCCAAAATTTTTGTTTGTTCCTTCCTTGCCCTAGTTTTTTCTTAACACTGTCATGTCTAGTCAAAAATCTACAGCTATTTCATGACATAACAGGTCTGCAAGGAGATTTTTGGGTCTGTTTTAGCTGGGGATGGCTGAATTGCTTTTCAACTTTTATTCTTCTTGAATTTGTAGTGGTTTGAGGAAAAAAACCATCACTTCTGGGTTATAACTTTAGGTTGATAGCAGTATTGACATATGAATATATGACATCATATTTCTCTCCAGCATAATATAACCACTCTTGGTGAGCAAAAGGACCGAGTGAGTGGTTACTAAAAACACAGTGGAAGAAATATCAGATTTTTTCTTCTTTACTGACATTCTTGGTGGAAGCATGTTAAGGTGTTTCCTTTTGTGTATGCTATATCTTTTTTTTAGTGCCATTTGTGTATTGGATGAATTTAAATTATGGAGACCTCAGAATCTATACTGAGGCTTCCAACAATGGGAAAAAGACTCTCAATTCTGAAGACATTTTAGTTCCCTGTGTATTTTTTCCATGGGGGAAGACTTAGGTTAAATGTTTTTCAGTTTAGCCTCAGTAGTTAAATATGTCCAAGTCTTACCAAACCACGTGAATTTTGAAAGTGTTTATAATTGCAGTGTTTCTGCAGCAGAGGAAATGAAATGTAATACCTGTTGCTTTGCATATAAAAATAGTCATAATCCTGCTCTTCTGTAGTGAGGTGAGAAGCTACAGTGTAGTAGAACTGCAGTTATCCTCGTTCTTATGCATTTGAGATTCAGTTTTGAAACATTTGCTAGCTGGTGTGTGTGTGCTTCAGGCAGTGATATATGAAGTATATTGAGTTGGGAACCTGCATTCAAGAGGAGTGTTCTCTTAACAACAGTCAAGTTGTTCTGAGTGTTACATTTTCTGTCTGTTGCAGGGGTAAGGGTGACTACTTCAGGCTGGGCCATGGCACAGACGTGCATGTACGAAAGCCACAGGTTGTGGAAGGACTGAGGGGTAAAAAGATTGTGCACGTGGCTGTGGGAGCACTCCACTGTCTGGCAGTGACTGACACTGGACAGGTATGCTGTGTGTCAACGTATTACAGCATTGGTGCTGATTAAATGAAATACAAATTCCTAATTTTATTTCTTTGCTTTTAAAATTCTGGCATAAATATAAGCACGATTGTAATTTTAAAAGTATTGGTATTTAAAATATTAGTATTAGAATTGAAATATTTTTGTTATAGTAGCTTTTGTAGTGTTTTCCCTGTATTATCCATGATCAGTTTTCTGCTTCTTACTCTGGAAATGCAGCAGCAGTCATAGTATTTTCTGGACAGATTTTTCAACTTTATCATAATGTTATTTCAGATGTCCAATGTAATTACTAAGCAATTAACTCTTCTAACTTACTGTGAACATTGAGTCATTTATGAATCAACTGATCAGTTATAATTTGGTGATAATTTATTAATTATCTGATAAAGTGCTGCTTTGATTGTTTTTTTTTTTTCTTTTAGCATATGATAATGCCTGCTTTATTTAATGGAGCCAGGGAATGTCACGACAATAGGCTGTCTAAAGTGTCCTAGATTATTAGCACAAATCAGAAACATTCTTTTTAGGAGTTTTTAAGAAAGCATTTAATTGAGATAAGCAGTGAAGCCAAGTAATGCGTGGAAATTTTTCCTGGCAGGTTTATGCTTGGGGTGACAATGACCATGGGCAACAAGGCAATGGAACTACCACAGTCAACAGAAAACCCACTCTTGTCCAGGGCTTGGAAGGCCAGAAAATCACTCGGGTTGCCTGTGGGTCTTCCCACAGTGTAGCATGGACAACAGTGGATGTAGCTACACCTTCTGTTCATGAGCCAGTCCTTTTCCAGACAGCGAGGGACCCTTTAGGTGCTTCTTATCTTGGTTGGTATTTGTTGCCTTACATTGTTTTTCCTTTACTGCCAATGGAGTGTTTGTTGTGTGTGTGGTTTAGTAGGTGATAGAAGAGTGCAAAAGAAAATGGTTTAGAAAAAAATCACAAAATGTCACCTCTGGCAAAAAAAAAAAAAAAGCCCAACCAAAACTCTTCATGAAAGTGAAACTTTCAAATTAAAATGCAATGTGCTTTCTCAAATACCCTAAGGATTTTTTCTTTCTGGAGATAATGGTACATGAATGCTACACTAGTATTAATCTTAGGCATTTACCTCTTGTTTCTAAGGTGTAAATGAGTTAAGAATTAGGGAATCAAAACATCGGTGTTTTGTGTTGAATATGAAAGCATCAAACATCTTGCAGATTAAGCTATTTCATGACCAAAGCAATTTGTACCTAATAAATATTCTTGTTATTTCAGGATGTTTGTGTAAGTAAAACTTGCTTTAGGTGCTGATCACTAAAATATTTGTCTGTTATTGCCTTAATCCTCATAAGTGAGTAACAAGATCAAATAGTATTTTATGAAAGCCCGTGTTGGAAAGCCACAGTATTAACTTTAATATTGTAACTGTAGGCACTGCAGTTTAACAATCTCCTGTAGAGTTAGTTTCAGTCATCTCTTCTGATTTAACAAGAAACTAGATAAACCATGTTCTTTTATGTATTATACCATTAAAAAGTAATTACCTTCTCTTTCCCACTGCCTCTTTTTAGGTGTTCCTTCAGATGCAGATTCTTCTGCTGCCAGTAACAAAATCAGTGGGGTGAACAGTTCCAAGCCGAATCGCCCTTCCCTTGCTAAGATCCTCCTGTCACTTGATGGGAACGTTGCCAAACAGCAGGCATTGTCTCACATACTGATAGCATTACAGATCATGTATGCCAGGTAGGCATGGAAACATTCCTTCAGTTGCAGAGCAAAAGATGACATAGCTTACCATCTAATAGGTACTCTTGAGTCAGGTATAAATTGTTTTAACAAGTTTTAGATCTTCAGGATGGGCCTAAGCTTCATCTAAATTTTCTTTTGTTGTTGATGTTAGCTTTATGTTCTTGTGTTTAAAGAAGTTTCTATTGCCTGGGGGGAAAAATTGTTCATTCAGAGATTCTCAAGTAAATAATGTAGAAGCTGTGTAAGTAAATCATGATGGATGATATGGAGGAAGCACTAGAGGGCAGAGTGGAAATAACAATAAAACTTTGCAGTGCCATCACTGTTATAGAGAACAGAATGTTTGTGCTAAAATTTATAAAGAGAAACTCACGTTAAACATTGAATCATCAGGCCCAAAGGAGAATAACAACGAACTACCCTTTAGATTTTACAGCTTGGAAACCTTACCTTATTTTGTTAAGATAATAAAAATTTTCAAGTTCAACAAGGGAGTATAATTAGGTTTATGTTAATTCATCCTAAATGATTTCAGGGATGCAGTTGTTGGAGCATTGATGCCTGCAAGTATGATTGCACCAGTAGAATGTCCCTCTTCATCACCAGCCCCCCCATCAGATGCCACTTCTGCAGGAAGCCCTGCAAATGGAGATGAGTGTGTGCTTGTGGGAGATATTGAGGAGAGGCTGAGCCCAAACCCATGGCAGGACAGGAGAGGGGAGGTAAAGTGTCACATTATTTTTTTTCATTAGGTTTTACCTGTAAAGCTGACAAATATCTCAATTATTCTGATAGTAGCAGAGATTAAAAAATTCCATGATGCCTTACTTTCAGGACTAGTTTCTCTGCACATGTCAGATTTGAAAAAAATTAAACTTCAAGCGTAAGATCAGTTTTGAACTTTCAGAAAGCATTGTGTCATATAAATGCAATCATCATGATTTCTAGCAATATTTTAGAGATATTGAATTCATTTTACAGGAGTGATGTTAAAAAAGGTCAAGAATAGCTGAATATTTGACCATTGCTTAATGAAATTTAGTTGTAAACTTAAATAACAGATATAGACATGAGGCCCTGAATGAAATTCTACTATGTTGATTCCTAACTGCTAACAAAAGCAGAAAAAATAAAAGGCTTGCTACTGAAGAGGTCTTTTGCATTTATAAATTGTGAACTTGATAGGTATTGTCAGGGCTTGCCTTCTGCTTTGTAGACTTTTCTGCAGGCATTGATGTTTCATTGTATGTTTTTATAGCAGCTGGCATTGAGGGGAGCGTTTGCTGTTTTATGCACATTAATAAGCTAAAAATACAGGCAGTGAATCTGTTGGTTTTGAACTTACAGCTTTTTTTAAATTGCTGCTGTCTTTGAGCACTACACCTTCTAATAAATACTTAAAGTCTTAATCCTTTTAGAGTGTCTTGTTGAACATTTCATGAGTTATTATTTGTTCTGGCTAGGTTGTTCCTTCAGAAGATGCTGTGACACCGTCTGCTGTAACTCCTTCAGCTGCTGCTGCCTCTTCCCGTCCTTTCATTCCAGTCACAGATGATCCTGGAGCTGCCAGTATTATTGCAGAAACCATGACAAAAACCAAAGAAGTAATGTTGTCAATACTCTTCTCAAAACTTAAGTCCTTACCATGTTTTTATCAAGCAGTTTTTCTGGGTTTTGTGCTTTAAAAGTTACTTTGTAAATGACTGCATTTAAAAAAAATCTGTGCAAAGACAGAGGGATGTTTGTTGTTTGTTTTGTAGGATGTGGAAAGCCAGAGTAAGGTGTCTGGCCCAGAACCACAGTACTTGGATGAGTTTACAAGTCTCCTGGTCCCAGATGACACGCGAGTCATGGTTGACCTGCTAAAGCTTGCGGTGTCCAACCGAGCGGGCGAAAAGGGAAGAGATGTTCTCTCAGCTGTGCTGTCTGGCATGGGCACAGCTTACCCACAGGTCAGCTTCTGTTTCTGTTGCATTTTAACTGTGCCCTTTTTATTACGAGCTTGCTCAAATACTTTATTGTAATGGAAGTGCAGTTCAGCATCCTGAGAAACTTATTATGCGTGAAAATTTGAGCTGAAATTAAATGCATGTGAGCTTTAACTGTTTTAATGGAAATATTATGTGAATATGTGCATGGGCTGCAGATGTCAGTAACAGACCAATTTCTTGGTTTTTCATGCTGGAATTAGACATTAAGACAAAATGTATTTGTGTATTGACCAAGTATCAGTGGGTGTTGGAATGAAGCTGAATTAACCAAGCTCTATTTACTTGATCTGTAGGATGTTAGTGTAAAAACTTCCATGACAGGTTTTTTTTGCATCTGACTTTATTTTTCAAATTGATGCAGTCATTACTGCTAGCTAAAATGCTGTTAGTATATTGTATTGTTAATGAATATCATTAATGAATAAATCTTAATATCTTAATGAATAAGTCTTCTGAACTGTTAAGATGTACGTTTCATGCATTGAAGCTTCTAACTTTTTACAAAGTATCCATGGGTGTGGGGGTTTTTTTGACATAGCTGGCAGAATGTAACAATTCATAAATTATTTATAGAATATGTGTGTACAATAATGAACTGAAAGCTGTTTAATATTTCTGGTAGCTTTACCTTTCAACTAGCAATTTTCCTCACGAGTAAAAATACTTTTTTTTAAGATTTCAAAAGTGTTATTCCCCCTGCCCAATTTCTGGTGATTAGCTATGTGTATTTATGCTGGGTTTGAGTTTTCCAAGTCAAATTATGTACATGCTGTATGTGCACTTATACATTAATTCTGGGTTTTTTTTAATCATTAATAGTGAGTAACTGAACATCTTTGGGTTTGTGTGGGGTTTTTGTGTTTTGGAGCCAGAATTTTTATTAGAAGCTCTTTTAATATTAGCACCATTGTAATTTCCTCCCTAAACAGGATTTTGCAATATTTCATACTAGTTAAATATTTATACCTTTCCATGCTGATGTATGCTCTATAGCTTAGATTTAGGTTTCCTTTTTCTGTAAGGGAAAGCAATTATTTGTGTTGCCATTTACTTACTGAAAACTGAAGTTTTTTGGCCTTTAGTTTTTGAAGTTTTTCTTGCTCTAACACTACCAAAAATAGTATTTTTCAGTTAATATGATGATTTTGAATCAGATTTCCAAACCCAAGTGATTTATTTTAAATTTGGGAAGAATGGTAATTTGCTTAGATTTATTGGGTTAATCAAACATACAGTTTGCAAAATGTGTGTTTTTCTTTTCTTAGGTTGCTGATATGTTGTTGGAGCTCTGTGTCACAGAACTAGAAGACGTAGCAACTGATTCACAAAGTGGTCGCCTCTCTTCACAACCAGTTGTGGTAGAGAGCAGCCATCCATATACTGATGATACATCTTCTAGTGGCACAGTTAAAATACCAGGTACAGAATTCTGAGTTATGTTGCTATGATTCAATTAATTATAAGCCTGCCTCCATTAAGTTGTTCCTTAGCTTAAAGGAATATGTACAGAACTTTTAAAGCCATGTTATGCGTACTGTTGCTATAAAAAAGTATTTCTTGAAGCTGATTTCTTACATGCTAATGAAAATCTCAGTTCTGTACAATGTGTATTCCAGTGTGATTCCAGTTGCATGTCATTGCTGTTCTCCATTCAGTTATGAAGCTGAGAAGGACTGAGTCTTTTTCAGGTTTAGTAATTGAAAACTCATCTTCTAGTCTTGAGCGAGGGAAATCCTTCTTTGTTTTAATGCTGTCTTTTCATTTAGTGCTTCCTTCAGTAATTTACCTAGTACTTACCAAAAGTCACAGACAACAGCGAGCTATCTTAACTGTAAATAGGCATTTTTTGTCTTTTGCAACTTTATTTTTGAATGTTCTGGTGTAGTCTTTTGTCTGCTGGTCCTGTTCCCATGAGCTTGCTGTGATTTAAGCCTTGCAACAAGAAGAAAGTACAGGCAAATAATGCCGTTAAATCAAAATAAGTTATTTTTATTAATGGGCACTATGGTTTCCAAACAACTGTTTGATTTCATGTGGGTTTCTGGAATCCTGCAGATGTTGATGGCTGTAGAAGTGTGTGAACTCTTTGTTCTGTTCAGGTGCTGAGGGGCTGAGGGTGGAGTTCGACCGGCAGTGCTCCACCGAGCGGCGTCACGATCCACTCACCATAATGGACGGCGTCAACAGGATTGTGTCCGTCCGATCAGGTGGGGGAGAGAGGCTTTCCAAAAGTGCCCTGTGGGATGCACTCCTAACTGCTGAATGAACTGTGCCACTGCTTCTGGCCGACTTCTTCTTGGGCATAGGCTAGTCAAAGAGAGGAAAACCTCTGTAGATTGATACTGTCTTTTAAGCTAAAAAGTTTTGCAGGATGTGGACATAAAGATTGATCTTGTGTCTTTGGATATGGAGAATCTCTGGGAAGTGCATGTTAGGTAGTCCAGTTCTTCCAAAGAGCGGATGGAGTGTAAAATTCAGTGTTTAGCACCCCTGCCAAAATGTGAGAATTTCTACATAATCAAAGTGTATTTTAACAAATTGGAAAGGGATACTTATTTTGCTAGCTTTTTCCTTTTTCAGGTAGTACTTGGAGAAATTTCAGCTTTTGTACAGTCAAGACAAATGCTCTTCTGCTGTCAAATGCCCAAAATAGTAGCTTGGTGCTCTTTCTTTCTGTTTCCTGCTCTGGCCTTTGTATGTGACACAACATGAATTCTTCACATCTTTAATCTTGATATCTCTGATTTAATTTTTAGTCACTATTAATTTCTAGTGGGTTTTGGAGGAATATTTTAATCTCATCAAATTTTGTGTTGAACCTGCCCATACACTACATTGTCTGCAAGGGTCTCAGTAGCTACTGCCTGTGCAGTCATAATGTAGGCTTTTCATGTTGACCCATTTTTCCTCAAAGGTGTTTCATTACTGAGATATTTCTGGTTGGTTCCTGGTTGGAAGCTGTAAAGCTTTATTTAATGTACAGGTTATTATATATTTTTGTAATGTGAAAGATAATTTGAAAATAGGACAAGGGATTTTAGTAAGCTCTTGTAGTTGCCTCCTGCTTGTGATTCTAGGCTATCTGCTAGCAGTGCTAACACGGAACTTTTTAAGACTTGGTTTTGAACTTAAGACTTAATGTAACATCTTTACATTTATATTTATGTACTTCGTGTACATTACATTTCTTCTTTACATTATGTACTTTGCTATTCATGCACTTTACATTAATATACTTTACATTTATATTCATGTACACAGCTGTTTTTCTAGAATGCCTTTTATGATATTTATAATTTTTAACCAGTTGCTATTGATGAGTGGCTGTGTATGGCTCAGACAGTGTGGCTGAGTATGTTTGTCTTGCCTGCCATAACAGGTCGTGAGTGGTCAGATTGGTCTAGTGAGCTGCGAATTCCAGGGGATGAGTTGAAGTGGAAGTTCATCAGTGATGGGTCTGTGAATGGATGGGGATGGCGATTCACAGTTTATCCTATCATGCCAGCTGCAGGTAAGGCATCACATACAGCATTTACAGGAGGGTAAGAGTAGATTTTGTTTGCTTTTTACACTGCACTTACTGCGTGGTATTTACATGCCAGAGTTTAATAGTTCATTTACATTTATACTAACAAAACATTTTCATTCATACTTAGGAAGCATTTTCAACTGGGTCCTGAGAGGTGCACTTGTACATAGACAAGAAAGAAAAATATTTTGTAGTCACTCTAATTTGCCTCTTCATCAGTGAAGAGAGGATACTTCTGGGCCACAAGTCATCTGAAATTTTTTAAAATCCATCTGTTTTAAAATTATGTAAATTAAGTCATGAAAGTACATCTGTCTTCCTGTCTCTTCAAAGGGAAGTAGAATAGATAACTCATGCAGACTAGTCCTCTAGAGTGCTGTTTTTGGTCAAATAAGTCCTACCTATGTTCTGTTCTTACTTCAGTCTGAGGACAAACCTTCCCCAGCTTTTTTTTCCTGTTGTTCCTTATTGTTTCTTTCAGGCCCTAAAGACCTTCTCTCAGATCGTTGCATTCTTTCATGTCCCTCCATGGATTTGGTTACGTGTTTGTTGGATTTCCGCTTAAATTTTGCTTCCAACAGGAGCATAGTTCCTCGCTTGGCAGCTTCCCTTGCAGCTTGTGCTCAACTGAGTGCCTTAGGTGAGTATAGTCTTGAAATTAGGTCTGTTTTCTTGAAGTTATGGTGATTGTTTTAAGTAATTATGTTCTTTGTGTGGTTATTTTTCCTTAGCTGCTGGCCACAGAATGTGGGCCTTGCAGAGACTGCGGAAGCTGCTCACCACGGAGTTTGGCCAGTCCATCAACATCAACCGGATCCTAGGGGACAATGAGGGAGAAACACGAGCTTTGGTGAGCAGGCAGTGGTGCTCTCCTCTTCACATTTTTCACACTAAGATTAAAGTGCTAGCCCTGATGTACAGCATTTTTTGTGTTCATGGCAAAATAGGAAATGGGCAAATGAATAGTCTTCTTGCACAGGTCTGTGCATCTCTAAAAAGTGTTCCAGTTTAGAAAAGAAAAAATGGCCAGTTCCAAGACTTAACAGGTGCACTTTCTAAATTGCCAGAAAGGGGTAGAAATAATTTTTTTTGAGCAAGTGGATGGAAATGGTATTTCACACAGCTAGTTGTAGGTTGGGAAGTTATTTCTGTTTTGTCACAGTCATCTAAATAATGTACTTCCTGTAATGCATGCACTATGACTAACTTTCTACTTTTGTGGTGTCTCTAGAGTTTTACAGGGAGTGCTTTAGCTGCTTTGGTTAAAGGTCTTCCAGAAGCTTTGCAGCGACAGTTTGACTATGAAGACCCTATTGTGAGAGGTGGCAAACAATTGCTCCACAGCCCTTTCTTTAAGGTAATGCAGGACAATCAGTAAAGAACACATTAAAATAGTTGTGGGATTTTTTTGAGATGTGCTAAGCTCACTTAGTCCTATATGAGTAATGTTAACTGACAAAACCAGAATCCTACTCTAAAAGGAGAATCAAATACACAAATGAAAAATAAAGAGGACTTAGCTAGGCAGAGAAACTCAGGAAAACATCTTATATGCACACTTTTTGGTAAGTGATTTTGAGTTTTCCTAATAGGGTTGTTGTAAATTTCTATTTAGTTAGTTTAGTACTCTGAAGGTTTTTTTACATCCAGTTGGAAAAAATGAAAATTTTGTACTTCAAAGTAAAAATCAACAAGTTGAGGAATTCTAGAGAGCAAGAAGAATAAAAGGTGAAAAAGCCTCCTTTATAGTATAAAAGTGAAATTAAGAGGATGTACCTATCTTAAGAGAGAGAAAATCTTAAAAAGTTTATAGGAGGAGGAATTAATATGTTGTTCACAATACTAATCTGAAACATTGATTTTGAATTGAGTCAAACTGAAAATGAATTGAAAATTCATTGAATTGTAGAAAGGAGACTTAGTTTAGAAAGGGAAGATAAATGTTAAACACATGAGATTTGATATGGAAAAGGTAATTCATCTGGGAATGCTTTTCACAGGGAGATGATGAAAATTTTTAGATTGAAAGAGGAAATTAAATACCTAACCATGTGAGATAGTGGGGCTTCACTGGATGTTACCCCATCCATGAGTGTAATGAAGATGGCTCTTAGTGACTTTAAGACTATTAAAGTCTTTGAGACTTCAGGCCCTACTGGCCTATGAGCTGTTCATCTCTATTAAATGCTTACTGATTTTTATTGCATATTTTTGATACCTCTCTAAAAATGTTTTTTTGATTGCATGAAGGTGCTTGTGGCTCTTGCTTGTGATCTGGAGTTGGACACACTCCCTTGCTGTGCAGAGACGCACAAATGGGCCTGGTTCAGGAGATACTGCATGGCATCCAGGGTTGCTGTGGCTCTTGATAAAAGGACACCCTTACCCCGCCTTTTCCTTGATGAGGTACTGCAGGAATACTTCAAATGGTTAATGGAACATGTGAGAGTGTCTCATGTAAAAAGATACAATGAGTTTGAATTATTTTATGCCAACTTTGAATAATGTTTAATGCAAAATATTTCACAGGTGGCAAAGAAAATCCGAGAATTAATGGCAGATAATGAAAATATGGATGTTCTTCATGAGTGCCATGATGTCTTTAAGAGAGAACAGGATGAACAGCTTGTCCAGTGGATGAATAGGTAATTTCTTTCAACTGCTACTGTTTTGGTATTGTGATACTATTGTGGTACAATGATTAACTGCTATTTTTGTGACTTTTGAAAAGCTCATATAAGATTTTGTTTCGCATTTCCTGCAGACGACCTGATGATTGGACACTTTCAGCTGGAGGCAGTGGAACTATTTATGGTTGGGGTCATAATCACAGAGGACAGCTTGGTGGAATTGAAGGAGCAAAAGTCAAAGTCCCAACTCCATGTGAAGCTCTTGCCACCCTTAGACCAGTGCAATTAATTGGTGGTGAACAAACTCTGTTTGCAGTGACTGCTGATGGGAAAGTAAGGATATAACAAATGATTGCTTATTTGACTCTCTTGAAATATTTCGCCCTCAGTCAGAATGGGTTTGGCTAAATGAAAAACAGTGTGCATAGTACAGGGTTCATTTTTATTGATAGTAGTAACTTTTTTTTTTTTAAAGAATCTAAGCTATACCAACTCCGCCAGTATTTGCTAGGACTGCAGTTACTATTGCATTATATGATTGAAACAAGAAACATATTTGAGTTCTCAATTCAAAAATGTGATCAGATTATGTCAAGCAAAGTTGGATACAAGCAGTATGCTCACAGAGTTCCCTAAAACAGGGGTGATTATTTTCTGTCAGTTGGGGGAGAGGTGTTCACAGTTGGCTAAATCTAAGTTAGATGTTGCAGGATCTCATTTCCTGGTGCTGAAATCTTGAGTGAAAAGAAATCTGAGCACAGAAGTTTAGTGTAAGGTGTAGGAGAAAAAAATCAGTTCATGAATTTGAAAAGCTTTTATTTTTGTACAGATGGCAGCTGTTAAGGATGTGATAGAGAGTTTTAGCTATTGCTTTGTGTAACAGTTACATTGATCTAGTGAGGTACCGTAATGATTCCTTGGGGTCAGTATCATCCTTGTTAATAATTCACAGGAGGGTAAAGAGCTGATTAGTGGCATTTCTTGACATAATTCTGTTGAAAGAAATTATTTCCAGAGAGACAAAAAGAGTAAAAAACAGTAATTAAAACTATTTATGGGATGGAAGGGAAAGAAGTAACTGTGTTTAGGTGTGCATATTCTACAGAAGAGAGAAAACTAGAATAGTGCTGCTTAGAAGGAGATCTACAGGCAATAGATGATTTTGTAATGCTATCAAACAAAGCTATGGTCCCTTGATAGTTTTACAAAATAAGCTTTAATATTTCACACTAAATCCATTAAGTCAGTGAGAGTTCTTATTGACTTGAATGTAACCACATTTTCCCAAAGTTTTTTGTGAAACATTTCAAAATATTTCCTTATCTTCCAAAAGAGAGAAAATAAGAAGCCTGTAAGAAAGTTTTTTTAGACTTTCTTTGAACTGCATTGTGACATATATACATTAAGAATTCTTCTCTAGAATTCATTTCTAGGGAATGTTCTGCATGAGACAAATAAAACTAAATTTTATTCTTTACTTTAAAGCTGTATGCCACTGGATATGGAGCAGGTGGTAGGCTTGGAATTGGAGGAACAGAATCAGTTTCTACTCCAACTTTACTGGAATCCATTCAACATGTGTTTATAAAGAAAGTTGCAGTGAACTCAGGAGGAAAGCACTGTTTGGCATTGTCTTTTGAGGGAGAAGTTTATTCTTGGGGTGAAGCAGAAGATGGCAAACTTGGTCATGGAAACCGAAGGCAAGTAACATTTGAAAATGTTATTTAAAAAAATGATTAACGGATGCTAATCATAGTTTATATATATAAATGAATTTTTCTAGTCAAAAAGAAATCCTTAGGATATTAAACTGGAGCAAAGCAAATACTCGGTGATTTTAGGTCATTCTCATTTTAAGAGGGGACTCTCCATACACTGGTGAATGTGAATGGTCTATCCCAGAAGTTTTGTCCAGACAGATGTTTTCTTTTCAGCCCGTGTGATCGGCCTCGTGTGATTGAGTCTCTGAGAGGCATAGAAGTGGTTGACATTGCTGCTGGGGGAGCACACAGCGCTTGTATTACAGCTGCAGGAGACCTTTTCACCTGGGGAAAGGGACGATATGGACGCCTTGGCCATGGAGATAGTGAGGACCAACTAAAACCTAAACTGGTAAGAAAAACCGTTGGAGCCTTCAGCAGTCTTAGTGTCCAGTTAATGTCTTTTGATTTATAAATTTTTGCATTTCTGCATACAGAGGATGAAAGGGCAGAACAGTGGCATGTATTTGTAATAAATGAACAAGCTGCCGCATTTGAAAGGATGAAATGAAAGAGGAGCTGCAGAACTTTGCTAGTGGTCACCAAACAGTTTACAAGGAATTTATTTTAGAGATTTAAAGAAAATTCAAAGAAATATGTGAAGTCTCGTGCTGCTTTGAATGATGGATTGTGCCACCTGGAATCTATTTCAAGTAGTGGCAATGATAGGAAGGATGGTGATGCATGTGGGTTACCAACCTTTTACTTTGTGATTCCAGATCCTATACTTCTTCACTAGGTGGCATCATTTCAAAAGATGTCAACTAAATTCAGATTATTATGCAAGTGCCCAAAAATTGTAAACTAGTAAAAGATTACTTGAAAATAAGATTTTTTTTTCACATACTGTATTCAGTACAAGCCCAAAGTGCCTGAAATTATTTCAAAAGAATGTAGTCTTTGATAGCCTTAGGTGTTTTGCATTGTTCTCACTGACATTGAGGTAAAAAAATTCAACTAGTTCACCAATTAAGAATTAAGAAATAATAAATCTTGTATTTAAAATATGTAGTTAGTTTTAATTTTTCTGTTTGAAAAGAGGCTCTTAGAGTTGCCTTTGTTTCCTTGTTCCTATGGTGTTTCAGACTTGTAGTTCCAGTCATCCATCACCTCTCTAAGATGAGAGTTGTAATCTTTTGTGAAACTAAATAACTGAGTATTTTAAGGTAAACAAAAATGTCTGATTTTATTCCAGGTGGAAGCTCTCCAGGGTTACCGTGTGATTGATATAGCCTGTGGCAGTGGAGATGCACAGACCCTGTGCCTCACTGATGATGATACAGTTTGGTCCTGGGGTGATGGAGATTATGGAAAACTTGGGAGAGGAGGCAGTGATGGCTGTAAAGTACCAATGAAGGTATTTCTGTGTGATTTTTTTCATTGCTTTAGAAGCTATGATATTGGTGGAGAATGCCGAAGAGAGATTTGTCAATATGTGCCAACTTTCATCCATCCTGGAACATCAGGATTCTTCTGGTGGTTGTTGAGAGTGAACTTTGTAGGTTACAATAACAGGACTTCAAGCTTTGTGCTAACTGTTAAAGTTGCACTTAAAGGTTTTTTTTTGGAAAACATTGCTGGTGTAAATAATACTTCTAATTTTAATTTTGGTTCCAGTCAAAACATTAGGTTTTGCCAAGAAATCTTCATGTTTCCTTGTGTTAATAAATTTACCACAGTCATAATATCAGTCCAGAAAGAGTTATCAATTAATTGGAAAGTAATCTTGCTTTACATTAAACCCTTTCTGTGAATGCCTGGTTGACTTGGAAATTCTTCATATTATGGATGAAATCCATATAGCCATTAAGTTTGACTTCAAGCATTTGTTATGAAGGTGAATATTGCTTGTGTTTGAGAAATGTGTTTGTCACTGTGTATACCTATGCACAGGGGATTTTAGATCCTAAATCCAGAATCACACTTAAGTACTTGAATAGAAGGTATCCAAGTATCATTTTGTTTCCAGATGTTTCCAGCATAGTGTAACATAATGTAGAAATAGTTTGTTTATGTTTCATCAGTCAGTCCTGTAGGATCGATGGTAGAGCAGCATAAGGTCCTACACAGAATAAATAGGAAGGGTCTGCTGGAGACAGTAATATTTTCATTATGTCAGCAGAATCACATCCATGTCTTACAAGCTAAGGATGATTATGAGTGTTAGTAGACGAAGCCTTATCATTTCTACTCTGGGCAATGGCAGAGTAATTATGGGCAAAACATACTAGAGGTGATCTTCAACAGTTTGTGAAATTTGAGCTTCTTTTTAGTACTTGAGTAGTAAATGACAGAAGGATGAAAGGAGTGGAATTGTTCTAAATAATCTGTAAACATTATAATTTGTAAATATACATACAGACATACAGTAGCTTGTTATATTTTACTTAAGACAGTTGAGTCTATGGTCTCCTTAATTAACTCATTTAATTTTCATTTGATATTATTTTTCTAGATTGATTCCCTTACAGGGCTTGGAGTGGTTAAAGTAGAATGTGGATCACAATTTTCTGTGGCCCTTACCAAATCTGGAGCTGTGTATACATGGTGAGTGTTCTGTATTTGTTATTTTGACTGTGTTAGATGTCACCTCGTCTGTAACAGATATCGGTGTTATGCTTCCCTCACTGTTTTGATCTTCTCTTTCAAAAATTTTTTGATTTCCTGAGTCTTGATTAGTAATACAATCTCCCACTCTGGGGAACATTTTCTAGTCCTATGAATGAAAAATCCCAGTATTATTCCTTGGAAACCTAAGCACAGGGTTGTCATTCCAGACACTGATCACTGCAAAATGCAGAATTTCCAAGGTCAGTATGAAGTGTCATGCAGGGCATGAAAGTGATAACATAAATAACATTCTCATGTATTATCAAAACTTGTGTCTAGCTTGTGGCTGTAGTCTGAGAATTTGATTTTAGAAGTCATTGTTTTAATCTTCTTTACACCATTCCAAATTTTGTAGTTTAAACTGCTAGACTGAAATGTTTAAAAAGACTTATCAAAATACCTTCCCAACTTCCCTCAGCTACCTCGTTTATATGACATTTAGGTATCCTTAAATTGTAATGAAGTCTCAGTCTCTGAGAACAGTAAATACACTGTTTTTGCAGATAAATGCTTCTAATACTTGATTCCTTTAAGAGTTAAAAATAAAGACCATCCTCTGGAAAAGTGATAAAAGGAACTACCCAGATTAAGTAGGAACAATGTATTGGAGCTGTAAGAATCTGTCCAAAGTAGTGATGATTCACAGTGAATGTTTGGAGAATATTTTGGTATTGGATTTAATAAGTACATCTACAGGTCAAATGTCAGACATAGCCTGTCATTACATTTTTTCCACAGTTAAAACTCAGTTTTTAAATGTTTATTTCTCTGTGCAGGGGCAAGGGAGATTATCATCGCTTAGGCCATGGATCTGATGACCATGTTAGAAGACCACGACAAGTGCAGGGACTGCAAGGAAAAAAAGTCATTGCAATTGCTACAGGGTCTTTGCACTGTGTTTGCTGCACTGAAGATGGTATAAAAATCATATAATTTACTTAGTTCTTAGCACTGAATTTAAAAAAATGAAACTTTGTCTTTTAGTCAACTCTTGGTAGGTTGTCCTCGCTAAAAATGCTGGTTCTCTGTGTGCATGGACGTATTTTGTATTTGCAGATGTTACATATTTCTTCAGGAGCAAGCATGACATTAAAGTGATCACATAAAACTAATAATTAAAATTAAAGAATCCAAGTTGCATAAACACTGATCAAAGAAAAATACAGAGTTCTAAAGGCGATTACAGAATGGTCAAGAAGTAACATTGAATGGACTTGGCCTTTTTTTTTTTCCTTTTTGCAGGGTCCTGTGAGTTTGTTGTTTAACTTATTAAATGAAGCACTGCCCAAATGATATTGCTTCTTGCTTAGCAAGTTTAGATTGTGAATGTCCTTTGTAGGAGATTCACTCCCACAATTAACAAGTCTGCACAATAACTGAGTGTTTTATAGGTGCTAGTGAAATATACAAGCTGAAAATGAATGTGAGTAATGAATATAGCTGCAGAAAATAAATGCTCAGGAATGAGGTTGTTACTTTTAAAGTATTTCCCAATTATCTCGCCAACAGCAAGCACCTGTTTTAGTATCTTGTCTAGTAATGGAGCTTATTATAGGATTTTTGTCTTACACAAAATATTAAGCCTTTTCATTTTTTTTTTTTTCGTATTGGCTTTGCTTTTGCTATGAAACTGTCAAATACAGGCTGTTCCTGATGTTCTGTTCCAGAGTATGGTGCTCTACCATCTCCTCCTATTCTGAGGCAGAACCTTTCAGTTATACAAACTATGAGGAAAGAAATGCATCTTATGCAGCTGCTCTGTGGGCCTGACTGTGTCAGTCAAGATTTGTCTGCACTAGATAGTGGATTTCACGATGGCCATCAGTCACAGAAATCTTGTTTACAGCCCAAGGTCTTCTCTGGTCAAATAATTGATAAAAGGTTGTATATTAGCTTCAGGATAATAAATTATTTTTATTGGTCTAGGGGAAGTCTATACATGGGGAGATAATGATGAAGGGCAGCTTGGAGATGGAACAACTAATGCCATCCAAAGACCACGCCTGGTTGCAGCGCTTCAGGGTAAAAAGATCAACAGAGTAGCCTGTGGCTCAGCACATACTTTGGCTTGGTCAACCAGTAAACCTGCTAATGCTGGCAAGCTGCCTACACAGGTAATGTTTTTGGCTTATTGAATTCAGATTTTAAGGATACTTAGTGTTTTTATTGCTGACCTTTCAGTAGATGTATTTCCTTTCCAAATCCCTGCATAAGCCCAGTGTGCTTCGGTTTGACTTCAACTTCGTTTTACTTCTGTATTTATTTCCAAAGGATTCCATTTTTCTGAGCTGAAAAAGCCTCTTCATTCAGTTTTTAATCCAAATGTGGAACAGTAACTCAGTTTGAAAATTGGCAGGAATTTAGTTCTGCCTTGCAGCTATGAAAATGTTATGCCTTCCAAGGGAGTTCTTTGTTGCTTGCTTTATATTGAGAAGACTTGTTTTTTTGAATATTCTGGATTTCAGCTATGTCTGGAAGTACTGATGACAGGATGTGAAATGGATAAATTGTAAGATATGGAACAGCACTTGTATTCTAGCCTTCATATAATACTTGGTTCAATTTAGATCGATACTATTAGTTTCTTTTATAAACAACTCCATGTATGAAGTTTTGACAGTGTGAATAAGCAAATATCTGAAATTCTAATACAAGTTTACCTGCAAATATAAAGATTGTTGTTCTATTGAATACAATAAAGTGTATAATAATTATAATTTATATTTGGATATCATTGCCTTATCATAGGTTCCTATGGAGTACAATCATCTGCAGGAAATTCCCATCATTTCATTAAGGAACAGGCTTCTGCTCCTGCATCACATTTCAGAACTCTTCTGTCCTTGCATTCCAATGTTTGATCTTGAAGGAAGACTTGATGAAACTGGTCAAGGACCCTCAGTTGGGTTTGACACACTACGGGGAATACTGATATCACAGGGAAAGGTATTGTATCAAACTTTTCCTAAAGGAGAGATTTGTAACCATAACAGAGAAATGCTGTTTAAGCTGTTTCTGAAGAAAAAAGAGCTGTATATATCCATTTTTTCTGTAAGTTGTGTATCAGATATTTGCAATCTGATGATGCAAACTCCTTTCTTTGTGTTCTTTCTACAGTGTTTTTCTCAGTTCTTCATCATAGTGCTTTTGTGTGTTGATCTTGAAAGTAACTTTATGCTGTAAATCTTCAGTTTGTAGTATAGCTGAATGCTTCTAGAGTATTAAGTGGGTGATATCATGGAAAAAATATAAGATAGTAGGCAATGATCAATTCATACCTATTTGTATTTCAATTACCAAGTTCAGGCAATACACTAGTTAATGCAAAGCTCTCTGCAGATACAAACTTGTTTTAGACTGAGATTAAAGTGAAAATAGAATACCTAGGAGTTCAATCTCAAGTGGTAGTGAAAGGGGGTTTTAGTAGTTAAGCCAAGTCAGTCATGAGAAAACATTGGACAACTGTAATGCTTCAAAGCTGCAACACTTATTCAAAACTTCAGATATGATAAGCCATAAAAACATGGTTTGCCTTCAGTATAATCATCAGGTTTAGGTCTGAAATTTTCTCATTGTCACAATAATTTGTCTAACTGAAAAGGAAAACATTATACAAACAGACAATCTACTGGGAGATATCTTTGAAAAGAGAGCTGATTAAGTTTCCTCCTGCAGTGCTGTTCTGTGTCCTTAAATAAGACACATGGCCTGTAACTTGATGACTTAGTGTCTGTTGTCTCAGGTCTGTTTCTCTAGACTCCACTGAAATTGTGTAGTAGAACAGTCAAGCTGTGTACATACTTCACAGACTGAGGGAAGTCATCAAACCTAAACTAGAAAGGAAATCCTTGCTGTTCTGTTCATGAGACTTTTCTTTGTTAATGCTATTAATTTTGAGTCCTTACATATGTAATGTTCCATATAAGAATGTGTGTGCAGGAGGCACATTCAACCTGATTTCCTTGAGTCTGCAGAATAGTTACAGAAGGGCTTCAGACATAAGATAAAGTGGGATATTGGGCACAAATACATCGAAGCATTCACGAGGCATCAGAGGTTGTGATGTCATATTCATATCTAGGCATTTAACTCAGGCTTACCTTCAGAGATTCTAAAGACTTCAAAATCTTCTTAATCTTGCTTGAAATTGACTGTAAAATTATATTCAGTGTGTAAAAAATATTTAGCGTGGGAACCTCGGATACTTGAATTTGCTTTTTAAAAAAAATGTATTTGTTGTTTTATTGATTTCCATAGCAAGATGATCTCATATTTGGCTCTTTTGATTGTCATTGTCTGTGTTAATTATCCTCTATATACTTACATTTTTCTGGTATAAAATAATTTGTACTTGTGTCTTCAGCAATACATTGGTTGCTTAATAATTGTATCTGGGTGAAGTGCAACCTTTCAAGCCATGGTTTTAAGTGATACAGATGTGACTTTCTTCTGTACTTTTTTAGTATCTCCACTATTTTAGACATGAAACAGATTAGCACAAATAATATGATCATTGACTTATATCTTGCACCTTCATATTCTGATGAATCTGATTTTTTTATTTCCTGGATTGAACTACATGTTAGTCTGCAAAATATGTGCAGGGTTTTTACTTGATATCAGTTTTGCCATTATCTGATTGTTGTTGGCTTTTTTTTTTTAAGGAGGCAGCTTTCAGAAAAGTTGTGCAAGCTACTATGGTGAGAGACCGTCAGCATGGGCCAGTCGTGGAGCTCAACAGGATACAGGTACCTTCAGCTCTGATTCACTCTCTGCTTGTTTAGCCCACAGTGCTGTGTTGGTCAGAGCCCTTTCTTTGAGCTGTTTGGGATGTGAATACTAAAGGGTTGAATTTTTATCAGAGAATCAAGCAATGAAGCAGTGACTGCAGTTTTAGGGCTGCTTATATTCTTTTCAGTATGTTTTTATCCATACTGCAGTTGTTTGGGGAGAGGGGACACTTCTTGAAATGTTAAGTGAATTATTTAGACTCTTAAGGAGCAAAGTATGTCCTGCTTGATAAAGGACTGCCTTTTCTAATACTCTTCTTACCTTTCCAAATGCTCAGCTGAATACAGGGTAAAAAAAGAGAAAAAAATGAAGGGTAAGGAAAAAAAAAGGCAAAAAAAGAAAGCTCTTGACTATAATTAAAATTCAGAATGATAAACTCTTGTCCTTTGGTGGTCATCACATGTAGTCATATTGATTGCAGAAGTCTTTGATACAAAAAGGCTTTTTTCTTTATCATTGATGTTTGAAAATGTAATGTTGTGCCTTAGGCCAGATATGCCTTTTTTCGATAGATACTTGTGTAACACAGAATAGTAAAACACTGTTTTCATTTAAATGGACTGCAGCCTGATCTTAGAGTCTGCATGCATTTCTTTCCTGTTGTGGTGGGTTCTTTTTTCTTTTTCTTTTTTTCCCTCTTAACATGCAAAACCATTACCATTTGTGAGGTTAGAGTGGAGAAAATGTGAAAACTTAAACTTGTTATTTTCTGTTAGTGAACAGAAATACATCCTCTTTTGGCTGGACCCTCTTTCTAGTTCTTTACAATTTTCTGTGGACATGTTAAATTTCTCGTGCTCATGTTCTGTGACTGTGTTGTTCTAGTTTATTAGAATCATAGAATCACTAGGTTTTTACTTATTGAGTCTAATGGTATTATTTAGGAAGCTGAAGAGAGTAGCGGAGATTTTTTTGTTACTTTTATGTGTGTGAATTCAGAAAGTCCAATAAATATTGCTGGTATTTTAAGCAGGAAACTAGTGATGAGTAGGTTTTGGGATAGTTTCCTAGTGTCCTCCTTCATTAATTGAGATAGGCTTTCCCTTGTATTTCAGTTTATTATTTAAATCTGTCTTGAACCCTAGAAAAGCATTGGCAGCTTCCCTTCTTCATAGCTTCTAGGGGAAATGAAATCCTGCTGTAACTAACTCCGTCAGTTTAGCCAAATGAAGACTAAAAAAGGTCATGTTCATAATGTGCCCTGATTACACAGTACCAAATATGGCTTAATATGGCTTACAATTTCTTGAGTTAGCTTTTGCTCAGAATGAAAATGTGGATTTTGAAACTGTTTGAACCTTTAATTGAAGGTTCAAGGCTGCTTTTTGTAGTCTCGAAAAAGCTAAATGTCAGTGTTAAATCTTCCTTGCAGTTGTAAGTTAAAGTGCAGCTGGGCTTTAAGACCTCTTGGCTTTCAGAAGACTCCTCTTGCAGTTTATTGATTATGTGGTGCAGTCATTTCACTTCATCTTCCTTGGTGTAAAAAAAACCAAATGAATTTTTAATTTAAACTTGTTTTTCAGGTATTGACTTGTCTTTTACAATACTTCCTCAGCGTCCCTTGCTGTTTAGTAGCTTCTTTGGAAGTTCCAGAACTGAACATAACAGTAGTGTAAACACAAGCAAAGCAACACTCCCTTATCCTGGGGTCCAGTGTTACAGGGACCAGATTCCTTTAGGATAGATCACATTCACCTTACATACTTCTTGGCCCTGGGTCTTTTCTGTTGGGAGCCTGTAATGGTGGGATATGGTGGTTTTCTCTAGTTTTTCTGCTCAGGGTATGTGAGAAACAATGTGGTGGCTGTACTGTTACTCAGCTGTGTGCCACCCTGGTGTTTCTATAGCATAAAATGGAACGTAGGTATTTTATGCTTTGAGCTGTAGCTTGAAGGCAAGCTTGGATGTACAGAGGCAGTATGGGATGCTGTTGGAGACTGCATAGGGCAGAAGAAACCAAATTTCATGCAGGTTTATCCATAGTATATTTTGGGAATAGTCATGAAGTAAAATGTTTCAAAACAGCACCTGGGCCCTGTTGTGGAAAAGCGTAATATAAATGGTCAAAAACTAAGCCAGAAGTGAGCTAACAGTTAAATGAGTAGACAGGGTTGCAGTGCTCAGGTTTACTTACTGAACCTCTTACTTGCAGATCAGGTTTTCCTAGTGTTTAAGTTGTTGTGTAGTTCATGCAGTGTCAAATGGACAGTATGTTCTGACCTCTAAGCAGATACTTTCATAATGCTGCATTAAAACACATCTCTGCACAGCAGTGGAAAGGAATTTCTTCCTTCTCAAAAGGATGCAGATTTCAGTTATTAAGGAGAATGTTGACATTCATAAATGTAATATGGCAAAGAATCTCTTGGTTTAATGTTCTTTACTCTGAAGGGAGGAATGTGATATGTGTGGATGTATGAAGTATCACTTTAAGACTAGTTATTTCCTCCTTACAAGGACTTCTTATGCAATGTGGGTTACAGGAATCTCACTAACATGATAAGTAGAAATGGTCTAATCTTAAAGTAGGCACAGCATATGAATGAATTAATGATTTGTTCTTTTTGAGTGTACTTTTGTGAACGTTCATTTCTTGAGCCTTCATTTTCCTACGCTGATCAGATCAAGGTTTGTTTGTCTACTTGTGTAGAATTGTCTTTTGTCTACTCTTCATGTTTTTATACTCTTATTTATTCTGTAGCATTTAAGTTTGAGCATAGAAAACTGAAACTCAGGGTGCAAGTGAGAACTGTGTGCTTTTAGAATTATTACAGTGATACTTTTGTACCTCTTCTGGTGATTTTATGACATCTTTGAATCGTGTTTCCTTCATAGATCTGTCTTAACATATATTCCTCTTTCTTAGCTGATTCCAACTTAGAAGCTTTCATCTTTTTGTAAACCTTTTTTGTTAGTGTCTGAGTGCATGGCTTTGTGTACTAGATTTCTCCCAGCTTCTGGGAGAGAATTCTTCTGGGTTGAAGAGAGTCTTATAGGATGTATTTTTCAAGCTGCTTAAGATTAATAAAAAGTTTCTCAATTTAAAACTTCTTGGGCATACAAATGTCACAGAAATCCATTGAATTAAAACCAGCTTGTGTTGATAGAGAGCATCTTACACACGAGGAGGATCTGAGTGTATCAGCCTTTCACTAAAACCTGAAAGAAATCTGGTGGTCGTTTCATCCAGAACCATCAGAAATACCCAGCATGAGAACAACTGGATTTTGAGATGCACTGTGGATTGTAGTGTGACTAAATATAGTGGGATAAGTTTCAGCTATTTCTGAATGAATGGTCTCACAGATACTGATGATCTGTGTGCACGTAGGAGTCCATTTTCAGTCAGGACAGTTTGAGAAGATAAATTGCAGAACACCAGGCAGGGGAAAAAAACAGCCTTGTGTTTCTTCAGCTCTCTGTTCACTTTCCATTTCTTTCTTCTCTATACTGGTGAAACACTTCTTGTATTCTTACCCTCTTTGTGTGCATCTCTTGCACAAAATCCATGGGAATTCACTTGCATGCCAATCTTAGGGTTGTTCATAAAATATTCAAATACCCGTTTTCTGTAGGTGCCTAAGAAAACATTATCTGTGTATCTATATACAGATGTATTTGGTAGTATTTACTCTCTTTTAGAGGCTCCTAGTAAGTATCATAGATGCATATTTAGTCATTACTATTAATGAATATAAGAATAGCACATTCAGTTTTCTGGCCAACAACACAGCCTCTAATCTGTGTCATGTATGAAAATTTGTCAATTGAATCTATGAGTAGAGATAGGATGAATTAACTAAATGGACTAAAATCAGAAAAACTTAATTAGCCAAGTCATGAGCTGCTTCTTTAGAAACAAGAGAGGTCTTTATCATCAGACTTCATCTTTGCTATCCTTCTGTCTTTCTTTTTTCCTTTAAAGCTGAACAGATATAGTGCTGATTAATGACAGATGAACAAAGAACGCTTGGAAATTGAAGATAAGGTGTTGGGGGAACTGAAAATTCCTTATTTATCTGCACAGCGATGCCAGTTGAAATACATCTTACGTTGACTTTTATAATGTGCTTACTCAATAGGTAAAACGCTCCAGGAGTAAAGGAGGACTGGCTGGACCTGATGGTACAAAGTCGGTGTTTGGACAGATGTGTGCTAAAATGAGCTCCTTTAGCCCTGACAGCCTTCTGCTTCCTCATCGTGTTTGGAAAGTCAAGTTTGTTGGTAAGGAAATTCTCAGCACTCCACCCCTTCCTCCTTTGCACTTCACAGTTTTCTGGGGATTTATTCTTTTGGAGAAACCTGAAGGAAGGAAGAAAGAGATCCAGAAAAACAGCTTATGTGTGTGGGCAGTTGAAGGTGCTTAAAATGCTGGGAAGTTAAAAAACCTTTCAAAATTATTTTATAAAACCCCTCAAGATTAATGGAAGCATGTCTGTAATTCTCTTCAGGTTCTTGAGCAGTTCTTCTGCTTACAACAAGTGTTCTGCAAAACATAAACCTAGTTTTTCAGCTGTCTGAATTGGCAAATAATCCTGGCCTAGCTAGTTTTACTGGTAGTGTAGTTTTTACAATTCACCTATCACTCTGATTTTTAATAAAAAATATTTTAGATTGAAGAGCCATTTTATCTATGGGCCAAATAAAACATACCTATAAAATCAATACTATTCCTTTTCTATTTCTGTTGTGTTTTATTGTGAGTAGCATATGGCACAAAACATTTTTTGAACTCTGTTAAAATAGTATTTTTGGCATTGTGATATGTCATATAATCTAAATGATATGTTTGGCCATGAACTGGAAACATCCAAATACAGAGCCAGACTTGTAGGGTTTTCATATGAAGGGATACAACACTGCAGCTTTTAGTAAACTTTTGTTTACTCAATTATCCCCAGAGAGGAAATACAAATTATTTCAATATGTAAGTTACTTTTTAAAGAATATTTAATTTTGAGTCTTTTTTCTTCTACAAGGTGAATCTGTGGATGATTGTGGTGGAGGTTATAGTGAATCAATAGCAGAAATGTGTGAAGAACTTCAGAATGGGCTGACCCCTCTGTTAATTGTGACGCCAAATGGAAGAGATGAATCTGGAGCAAACAGAGATTGTTTCCTATTAAATCCTGCTGCCAAGTCACTCCTGCATATGAACATGTTTCGCTTTCTTGGTAATTTCTTAGCAGCTTTGTGGCATTCTGTGTGCTTTATGTGTAGTCAGAATACTGGGAATCTAACTAAACAATGGACTATGTTTAACTTACAGGTGTACTTTTGGGCATTGCTATCCGGACTGGCAGCCCCCTGAGCCTCAACCTGGCTGAGCCGGTGTGGAAACAGCTTGCAGGAATGAACCTGACAATTGCTGATCTCAGTGAGGTGAGAAGGAAGTTCCTGGGTGGGGTATAACTTAGAGAAGACAAGCAGACTCTGGCATAAATTTCTCAAGTGATTGGTTTCCCTGCTTTTTATGTCCTTGTGTTTTGATTGGCCTTTTATATTTTGAACTACTACAGAAGGATGATTTGTACTGACTGGTAAAACTGTAAATTTAAGTTGTTCAAGAGTAGTTAAATAATCTATTTGCATTCTAGAGCATTCTCAAATCTTCCTATGGGTTTGACTAGACAGTCTTTGTGGTTCAATTCCTACTTCCCAGTAACTGTTGCTGTCTGCTGTACCCAGATGCAATAACTGATTTGAGGGTATGTGCTTGCACTGTTTTGAAGTAAAAGAAAGCTCAGACTGTCACTAGTGTGTGCTCACATACTGAATTTCACAAGCTTTCAATTTCTGTTTACCAAGCTCAGTGAATGCTACGTAAAACTTAAGTCTTCATTATGAAGAAAAGTTCCTTTTCAAATACTGTCGTGTAGAATTGTACTTCCTATAAAAGCATTGAGTCATTTATTTGTCACTGAGGGGATTCCTTTTGTACCAAATCCAGTGCTGGTAGGGATGATTATGCTTTCAAGCTTTAAATCCCTTTTCTTATATGATACAGTTTCTTGGCAAATGTCCTCCAGAAAGATTGGCCTCTAGAATATGTGCACTCTCCCACATCCAACATAATGAAGCTTTATGTAAAGTACTAGGCCATTTTATGGCTTTGAATTCAAGTTAGATGAATTGTGGTCAGACATTGGTCACAGCTTTTGGTAGGTGACACATGATGCACTGCTTTTGGCATGCAAGAGGTGCTGTTATACAGTGCTAGCAAACTGGCTTTAACTTGGGCTTCTTACTTTCAAAGGTTGATAAAGATTTTATTCCTGGGCTTATGTACATTCGAGACAATGAAGCTACTTCAGAAGAATTTGAAGCTATGAGCCTCCCATTCACTGTGCCTAATGCAAGTGGTCAGGATATTCAGTTGAGTTCCAAGTACACCCATATTACACTGGATAACAGAGCGGAATATGTGAGGCTGGCAATAAACTACAGGTTTGTTGAATAAATCAGTAAAATTACAGATATGAATATGCATTTTATTTTTAGAAATATATATCAGCTTTTAAAGAATATGTTCCTTTAGCCTGTTATATAGAAGTATATTAATATTTTCATGTGATTGATTTTACATCAGTAAACAACATACAGTGTTGATTTTCTGATTTCACTTATTGTATCCAAGGAGAAAAATCTTAATAAATGACAGATGTACCTCTAGATTTGTCCTGACCAAGCAGTTTTGGCAGCCAGTTTTAATGGTGGAGTAATGTCCTAGGCATCTAATTCTTCCTGTGGGCTAAAGTAAGAGGCTTGATCAGTAAGCTCTTTGTGAAGAGAGTTTAGGTCTAGTACTGCTGCACTCATACCTTTGCATATCATCAACTGCAGTCAAGAGCAGTATCAGCTGAATTGTTAGGCCAGGTTGGAATGTATGAACCAAAATGTTTATGCCTTGGGTAGGACACTGATGCACACCCCTGGGAGCCACAAGCTGAGCACCCCACAGAAATCAATGGGAAATAACTGCTCAGTGTTTGAGAAAACTGGCCTTTGGTTTCTTACATGGCCAGGTAGCTAATCTAGATGAGTAAATCTCAGAAACAATTATAAGCATCTTGTCTCTGAAGCAGTGGGCCTAATGCCTACTGAAATATGTAAATTTAGGTAATTTAGATAACAAACTGGTTCAGGCTTGTTTTATTCAATCCACCATATTCCTCTTCTTTAGAGAGTGCTTGAGCAGGACTGTATCATCACAGTCTTATATACTTGCTTATTAGTTTGTAGTTCCAGTGTCTGCCAACAATTATGAATTACAGCCTTAGTTTTTCTTTTTTTTCCCCCACTGTAAGTGCTTATGAACCAATACTTAGATATGTTTTTGACAGTAAAGAGAGAGGTTTCATTTGGAGCTGATATTCCTTTGAAGAAATGTCTTTGCTCTCTTGCCAATTGTGTCTGTCCGCAGAGGGCGTGAGCATTTCTAAAGCATTTTACAGTTAAAAGGCCTTGTGGAGAAACATTTAAAGGTTAAGTAACAAGTTTTTTAGCCCTTGAGAGGGAAAACTAGCACTTGAATAGAATCCATGTTGCAAAGCAGATGCAAAAGACCAAACTTGTCCTGGCATCTTTGCTTATTTTGGTGATGACTAGCCTGAGGACAGCACTTGTAAGAGATGTCTCTGCTCTGGAGGGCTCTGTAAAACATCTCAGAAATTATTTGACAGGGAAAATGAATAAGCCAAACACAAATCGTGTGTGGAATCAGAAGTGGAAAATGGTTATTTATCTTTGCCTGTCTTAAAAAAAACAACAACCTGCTTTCAGACATGCTATTTTAGTTCAGACCTTTTTTTTAAAAAAACGATAATATCTCTTTTGTACAGAGAATGTTTGAAGTTAGAGTTTCAAGACTCAGCCACTCTTTTCTAAGAGCATATTGTTTCCAAATGGGATATTATTTTGTTGTTGCCCAGCATAGCATATGAATAATACTGGAATTAAAATATCTAAAACATTGGGAGATATCTCCTCCATGTTGAGCTTGCTGTGCAATAGGAATGAATTGGTGTAGTAAATCAAGTATCTTGTAAAAAAATGCTTCTTAATGTTCTTTGGTACATAGCTGGACATTTGAGGAGAATGGTTTAAGTTGCTTTGGTAACACAGTAATTGCTATAAATAATTGCTAGAAATGATATTCACAGAAACTTTGAAAATCTTTCTTTACAGGCTTCATGAATTTGATGAGCAAGTTGCAGCAGTTCGTGAGGGGATGGCCCGTGTTGTTCCAGTTCCTCTACTTTCACTCTTTACAGGATATGAGCTGGAAACCATGGTATCAATTTCTGCTTTGTTACTTCTGTCAGATTAATTGGAGTGAAATTATTCATTCATTTTCTTTACTAATACAAAACCCACATTAAATGCTGTTTACAGCATTTAATGATTGCTGTGTGGTTGAAAACATCAGTTCAAGGGAAGACCAGAAAATGTTTAATTGCCCTCTTGGTGCTAGTAAAATTATTTTGACATAGATGAGCAGTGATATAAAATTCCTTATTTCAGGAAGAAACAAGCAAGCAAAACCAAAAAAGCCTCACATGCTAGTGATCTCATTCCAGTGATCTAGAAAGTAAATTGGAGATACTTGTCCTAAATTTAGGAGTATGAAAAAGTTCATTACTGTTGCCTCATGGGAAGATGTATATTTAGTATTATTGTACTAGGAGACTATGCATGGCATCTTAAAGGTCTGAATGCTCAGTTTGTTAGTGTAAAAGCTGATTAAATATTTTAAAGGAAGGGAGGGAACAAATCACCTGTAATTGATTTGATCAGATTTGTGTAGCATATCACTGTATTTCATGTTTCAGGTATGTGGAAGCCCAGATATCCCACTTCATCTCCTGAAATCTGTAGCAACTTACAAAGGCATTGAGCCAACTGCTTCCTTGATACAGTGGTTCTGGGAAGTGATGGAGTCCTTCTCCAACACAGAGCGATCTCTGTTCCTGCGTTTTGTATGGGGCAGAACAAGGCTGCCCAGGACTATTGCAGACTTTAGGGGGAGGGACTTCGTTATTCAGGTAATCCAGGTATTGTTATTGTGTGGGATGTGGGAAAGTTGGGGGCGTCTTAAAAAGCTGGTAGTGGAGAAGTTGCAGCGTGACATAACAAGGACGTGATTTCATTAAAGTGTTCTGCAGTTTTACATTGTAGATTCAGCAGTGCAACAGTTGAATAATGTCTGTGACAGTTATGTAGTGTATAGAACTATTCTTCTCTCTTGACTTGGACAAGTGGATATGCCTTTAGTTTCCCAGCCATTGGTTTCTGTGAATTTCGACAGTTTTCCAATGTCAGGCAACTGTTTTTGCTGGCATTTATTTAGCATTTCATTCAGTTCAGTTAATAATTTCAGCTAAATTAAAACCACACCATCTTCAAATCATTTTTTGCTACTGTCTGAAGTAATAGCATCTTTTTTTAGACTGCTCCCAACCACATATTCATAATCAAAGCAGCTCATAACTGTCTGGTTTTATTTATTGGGGTTTATAAATGGTTTTATTTATTGATTTAGTGGAGGGAAAATGGATTTGGCCTCTTCATGGTTCTGTTAAGAAACTTCAGCATCAGAATCAAAAATATAACAAGGTGCTAAAAAAAAATTGCAATTATTATTTCTATACTTACTTGTGTTTTGGACAGTGAACAGAAATCAAAAATACAGTGTTTTTTTTCTTTTTTTTGTTAACAGGTATTGGATAAATACAATCCTCCAGACCACTTCCTTCCTGAGTCATACACATGCTTCTTTCTGCTGAAGCTGCCCAGGTATTCCTGTAAGCAGGTCCTGGAGGAAAAGCTGAAGTATGCCATTCACTTCTGCAAGTCCATAGACACTGATGACTACGCCCGCATAGCGCTGACGGGAGAGCCGGCGGCTGATGACAGTAGTGACGACTCTGATAACGAAGATGCAGATTCTTTTGCTTCAGACTCTACACAGGACTACTTAACAGGCCATTGAAAAGTAATATAAGGAATAGTTGTGAAAAAGCACTGAGGCAAAATGCCAAAATGACAATGAAGCCAAGGACAGTTTAGGTTTCAGAATAAAGACTGTATAGTCAGAGGGATGGTAATCTTCTGAACATGGGGAGAGTGTGTGTGCTACTCACAGTAGGACTTAAGGATTACAGCTTAATCCATCAGCTTAAAATAAATGGCACAGTATATGGGCATTTAACATTTATTTTAAGAGCTGAAAATGGCCCCCCATAATGCTGCACTACATTTAGAACCTTTGTGTTTACTGAAGTGTTGTAAATGTTTATATAAATATGGTAGTGCAGCATCCAGAAGGCAGTGAAACCTTTAAATTGTGGGTGCAATAGGTTTTTTTTTCATATTAAGTGTTGTGTTCTGTGCATCTTTTGATTGTATATTGGAAATACTGTGCAACGACGGAATAGTATTATAAATATTTCAATTAACTTTACTAGAAGTTTGTTAAAAGTTTTTGAACATTGAATAAACATTATTCCTTGAAATTCTTCTACAGATAATTAAAAATGGCCAATAGTTTCACCTCCACCCCTGGTTTGTATATTTTAGCTTATGCATTATTTATCTCAAATTTGATACCTTTCTGTGAACAGCATCATAATTCTTATCATGGAAAGTGTACTGTATATAATTGGTGCCATGTAAATGCAAAAGTTATAATTTCCCTCTAAATAAAAGTTCTGCCACATTAAGAACCAGATGTGTTTTTTCGTGGTAATGCAGGTCAGACAAGGGATGAACATTGAAACAGCTCTGCTAAGTAATGCTAAGTACAGCTTTTGACCAAACTGCTCCACCAATAGCAGGTGCATTGCCAGAGAGATTTTGTGAGCTACAGTAAACTTGAGCAAGTCCAGATAACATGATAATTGTAGTAATTAGGTACGCCTTGTTTACGCAGTTGTTCCTAGGGCCACTGTTGTCAGTAATGGTGAATTTATTCTTGGACACTTGGGGAAAAAAATTTGAGCTGTCATGAAGTACCTGAAGATGAGGACAAGAGTCTGATGACACTTGTGTAGCATTGTATCACTGAAAAAATTTAGTCACCTTACAAGGCCTGGGGTCATGACAGGTTGGCACAGGACACATAGATCATGACCCATTCCTGACCACACAGTTTATGCACTCATTTTTCAAATTAAGAGAATAAGATTAATTGTGCCAAAGCACTAATATTTTACTTTAAAATCTATTAGTAGGTGATGTGATGCCATTGCTTCTGTAATTATTAAGATAGGTATATGTGAGTATTCAACATTGTACAATTTAACATTTTACAATTATGAGTGGATTCATTCTTTTCTAGTGTGTGCATTTGAGTTCTGTTCCAACTAGATTAAATATTAACTGTGATCATGAACTAAGTTTTCATGAGACAGACTTGATATTTCAGTGTAGTGGTGAAACTACTGGTAGTCAGATGTCAGTGGTTTGAAATAAGTTATCTTTAGAGTCCTCTGTTTAGTGCTAAAGATCTTGCAATAAATACCGCTTTCCTGATTTTCTGTCTCATCAGAGGTTCCAGAAGTCAGGCCTGTGCTTGGTCCTCCAAATTTTCTTGGTCTGCTGGTGAAAAATGCTCTGTCTTTTTGAGTCTTTAAGATGCAAAACTCAAAAATCTTAAAGAAATATTTTTTAATCTTTTCTGCTGAATTTAATTTCTCCTCAGGGTAAGGAGTGAAGAAGTAGTACAGAAGTGCTCATGTGGTTGTCTGCTGCCCCCTCAGCATGCTAACACCGGAGCCCTGTAGGCATCCAACCCAATCAAAGAGATTCTGTAGTCAGCCTTTCAGGAGAGGGGATGAATGAGTCATGCCCAAATCTCAGTACAAGGTCTTTGACCAAGTTCAATTGCCATTCTTGAATTTCAAGTCCCATTTCAGAAGCATATGGACTACTGTAACATGGAGTTTATAACTTGCTTATAGGAAAGAAAAACAATGTCAGGGTTTTCTATCCAAGAAAAGCAAAAAGGAAGTATGCTTAAGGTAAGGAATCTGTATGCATTGTTGCACTAAACATTGTATTATTGCATGCAGTTGCATTTAACTGTAAAAGAAGTTTCTTAGTTTCTTAGGCCTTCTTTGCTTTCCCATCCTAACATAAGAGCGGCAGGCAACTTTTACAGTATAATGCTTGTGACCTGTGGCATTACAGCATTTCATAGATTATCAGGTTGGAAGAGGCCTCAAGAGTCATCTGTTCCAACCTTTATTAGCAAAAGCACAATTTAGACAAGATGGTTCAGCATTCTATCCAGCTGAATCTTAAAAGTGTCCATGTTGGGGAAATCTGCCACCTTGCTGGTGAGATTATTCTGTGAAAATTTTTTATCTTCTGTCTAATAATCATTTCCTCAAGATAATTTATAATAATTTGTACCATTTTCCCTTTTCCAGGTCACTCCTTGTGAAAAAGGAGTCTCTATCTTTGTAAGCACCCTTTATGTTGATAAGGTCTCAAGGCTGAACAAACCCAGTTCTTACAGCGTTTCCTCACATGACAGGCCTTCCAGTCCTCTGGTCCTCTTTGTGATCCTTCTCTGGATCCTCTGCAGCCTGCCCACATCTTTTTGCACAGTAGGAACCAAAACAGCACAGCATTCCAGGTGTGGCCTCACAAGTGCCAAGCGGGTTAAAGACTACTTTTATCAGTGCTGGTGATTCCATCTTGAAGTAACCCAGTATCTGGTTGGGTTTCTTTGCTGCAGCAGCACTCTGTTCATTCGTATTGAGTGGGCAATGTCCACCACTTGCCACACAGCAACCAAGCCAGTGAACGTGTTGTAAAAGGTGAGCATGAATTTGTCCTTCATGAATCCCTGCTCCCTTTTCCCAGTCGTGGGCTTCATCTGTCTTGTGATAGCCTCCCAGGAGGATTTGTTCCATAATTTTCCCAGGGACTTAAGTAAGACTGATGAGCCTGTAACTTCCTGGATCGTCCTTTAAGACCTTCTTTTAGATGGGGGTCACATTAGCCTTCTTGCTGCCTTCTGGGATATCTCCTGATCTCCACAGTTCTCCAAGGTTATGGAAAGTGCACCCAAAATGATGTCAGCCAGCTTTATTAAATAATCTCAGGAGGATAATGTCAGGGCCCATCACTTTGTAGGGGTTGAGCTCCTGCAACAGTTCACACACCAACTCCTTCTTCACTGATGGTGAGTCTAGGTTTGCATCAACCTGGATTTTTGTTCCAAAGGTCAGAGGCCCAACAGTGCTGGTAAAGACCAAGGTGAAGAAAGCGTTGAGAACTTCTGCCCTTTAAGGATTGCTGGTGACTAATTCACCTTTCCTATTGCACAGTAAGTCCATGTTTTCCTTCTGTTTTTACTGATTGTTTACATACCTGAAGAAACCTTTTTTGTGTTTTTCTTTTTTTTTTTTTTTTTTTTTTTGTATCTTTGGCCAATTTCAGTTCAAGCTGAGCTTTTGTTTTTCTGACTGCATCTGTGCAAACCTTGGGAAGGCCCTTGATGAATACCCCTCAGTGGGTATTCATCCCCTTTTCCTCTAGCCTATACCTATCCAGTGTGATCCTACAGCCAAGTGAGTTGGTGTACCATCTTTCCATTATTCCTGTGACATCATACATTTCTGACTGGGTGCAGAGCCCCAATTCCTTGTGTTTGTTCCCCAGACTGCATGCACTGATACACATATACTTGAGGAACATTTGTCTCCGATCGAGTCTGGAGATAGATGATCTTTAGCATCCCTTCCAACCCAAACCATTCTATGAGCTAGCAAACTTAAATGAAAGATTCACCTTTCCAGAGAACATGGGAAAAAGCAGCCCCTCCAGGCAGTGGTGTAGCAAGGAAAATGAGAAGAAAACTCTGGCAGCCAACCCCTTGACTTTTGTTTTCAGGGTGAGGCTAAGACAGAGCTAGTGGTTCATTCTGTCCTTAGTGATATTAAACAAATCTACCCGTCACTCTGCTGCTATTGGAGGTCTCTGAGTGTTTCCTATCATTCTAAGATTGTAATTGCACTGCTCAGGGATGGCCACAGGGAAAGCAAAGCATTCACGAACTTTTGATCTTTACTCACAGTGTGCTGCTGGCAAGGACACAGATGCACATCCCAGCCCTGTTGGCTGTGCCTGGATGCAATCTGAAAGGCTCCACGCAACAGGTCATGGGATGTGGTCAGGAAGGAATGCAGATAACAACAGTACCCTTTCAGCTCTGGGCTCTGAAAGGTGGCATTCAGAGCCTGCCTGATACTTCTACCGCTCCTGGCCATAGCCTCTGGCTCTGTAGCTGCTCCACAGGCCAAATGCTGCCCATCTTCACAGGCCAGGGAGCTGCTGGACATTTATACCTTGCCTCAGGGGCACACGGGCAGGACAGCAGTGTCCAGGTGATAGAGGAAGGTCTGCCTTCCTGTAGTAATGTAGTGGGAGGATCACTGCATGACTCTCTGTATAAGAAGATACAAGAGCAAGCGCCCTTTTGTGCAAGAGCACATACGTCAAAAGAAGCATGAGACTGTACTTATTTCACAAGGAGAGCTTCATGTCCAGAAGTCATCCCTTGTCCTTTGATTAATCATAAATCAGCTGAGGCAATTACAAAGATAAACCTTTATCTGTGTGGATCTCTTATTTACATAGAGAAACAAATTCTGAATGGCTTAAAATTCTGCATCTCACTGTACCTATGCTGGTGGTCCACATCTATTCCAGAGTAACCACATACGCCCCTCTCCACTTTCCCACTCTGCACTGGTCTGGAATAGGGCAAGATGAATAATTACTCCAGGACTGTTACACTGGTGTCCATGCAGAGGCAAATCTTAGTCTTGAATGGGGTTATGGAGCCATTATTTCTGTGTGTGAGGCAGACCAGAGAATAATGTTTCAAGCAGAGGTGAAACTAATTTGCTTAAACCGGGAAGTTTTCTGAATTTTCCATAAAAGGAGTTATTTGCCAAGATTTTTCAGTAAAGTTTAATTGTGGTTAACAAGGCTTTTCCCTCCCTTCAAAGTTACATATTCCTCTAACATTATTTTCAAAATAAGTGTATAATTAATAGTGATGCATTATGATAATTAATGATTCACACCTATTTCATATATGATTCTGCTAGGAAAGTCATAACATTATTACATATTCCTTAACATGTCCCAGTCTATTTTACAAAATCCATTGTGTCAGTTTTGTTGAGCAGAAACATCTCTACCTCAGCATTTGCCAAACTGGTGAGAAGAATTTTTTTCCCAAATTCTTTAAAGAAGAGGTGACTCCCATAAGCTCACTGGTAAGAACATCTCACCATAAATCCTTGTCTCCATGTTGGACTTGGACAAGGGAGGTATATTTCACAAGATATTCACTTTCAAGAAAACTTGACAGATTTTGTTTCTGACCTTTATTTTCCACTGATGTAATGCCATCAGACCAAAAAGCCATACTGAAAGGAAAACAGCTCTGCAACATCACCAGGCATTGATCTCCAAGGACCTTGGCCAACTTTGCATTTCTGAGCTGCACGCACATGTCTGTATCTCTGAAGGGTGGATCTGATCACACAGGGTGCTGAGGACTGCTCAAAGCTGACAATGCAAAGTCCACCTCAGTGGCAGGAAAGTATCATGTCACTTCATGACATGGATGGCTCATCAGATGAAGACCTCTGTCGTGCCAAAATCGCACCCCTACACAGTACAGCCCCTTCTCAGAGCAGACTGTCATTCCCAAATTGGCTTTTCAGGCTAGTGGTTGCTTAGCCCAGAGCAGATACTTTGCAAACCCTCCTAATCCAGCAGCACCATGGTTATGATGTTATTAGGAACTGCTGTCTTCATCAGGCAACAGACAAGTTACTGAAAACTCCTGAAATGACCACAAGACCAGCCAGGTCAGTAAATGGGTGCTCAGTAGTTTCAATTCACCTCTTTCCCAAAAGCAGCAGAAGTGAATCCAGGCTCTGATGGGTAAAGGGAGCACTGACTGTACCTGTAAATGTTACTGTCTCAGAGTTGTTTTGAGACCATAAAATAACAGAATCTCCCAGAAGTGCCATAGAACAGTTTTACCATCTCCTGTGAGGCCTTGGCAGCAACTGTTACCACTCCATAAGGGATGAGTAGGTGATACTGCCTGGCAAGAATCAAGCCTTGGCTGAGTCAAAGAATTGTGTGTAGAGATAATTTTCATCAACACAGCCTATGTGATAAAACAGCTTTTCAGTACAAGACAGGAACTTTGATCTTCTGACTCCTGGTCCTGTGCCTTAACCACACAGGAAGCTTGAAAGTCTCCCATGGGCTTGAAAATCTCCTCCCCTATACATGGGTATTTTATCCACACTGCAAACTGCCTGAGACCAAGCAAGACCATCTTGGAAACAACTAGCAACCCGGTACTGATGTCCTGCAGCACACAAGGCAATATTTTTTTGTGGAATCCAGACTGAGAGGCAAAACCAGGACTGAAGCCAAAAGTAATTTCACTGCAGTTTGTCCTGTCTTCTTACATCTTCTTATTAAATCTTTTAGTAATCTCCCTCTGCCATGACTGCACTGTCTAGCCCATGTGTACACTCAGTCACAAGGACTGAATGCCAGCCACCACTGAGATCTGTGTGGGAAAGGTGGTGCTAGCTGCTGGCACAAGTGGAACCTTGGCATCAGCTGCTGGAACAGTTGAGGGTCTTTAACTCCTTTGTTCCAAACTGAAAAATTCCAAAGGCAGTGCCCTACATGGGTAACTCTGGTCATAAGTACCACAGACTGAAGCCTGGTCAGTGTCTGTGTCAGGATTCAGCAGTCCCAGGACCACAGGAAGGAAGGTGTGTGATTTGAACTCCAAAGTTCATTTCTTTCCGGGTTCTGTCCAGCCAGTTTTTGCCTAGGCATCCCTGTTCTCTGCAGGAGCTTGGAGGAAGAGCAACTCACCCAAGGCAGCCCAAATCTCACTGCATATACCCACACAGGTATTTAATGCATTTCATTTCTTCCTCCTGCTATGCACGCACTTCATAACCCACTGACTACTGCATTGCTCAGGTCAGACAGCCCTTCTCCTATCAACTTAATTTTGGACATCAGCCCTATTCTCCAGGATGTTGCTAGGTCAATGTGATGAAACGGATGAAAAACATGAGAAACAGCAGAACCAGGAAGGACATATGCAGGAGTCTTGCTCAGAAAGTCTTTCCAGTTTAGGAGAAACCTTCACATTTTGCCTGTAGTTTGTAAAATTTTGATGTTACACTTGCTTTTTTTTCCCCTATGTGTTGCTGCCAAACAGCATAACAAAGCTCAGCTGACCACCAAACCACATTGGCAATTTTGTCCCCACACACTGATGAAGTTTTCACAGGGAAACAAGAAGATCTATACTCCTAGCCTAGACTTTATTTTCCAGAAGTGGTGTACCACATCATTATTATAGCTTATTTGCAGTAATAAGTACATGCAAGTGCCCAGTAAACCTTAAGTTTCTTTTCACTTAACACTGACAATTTACAAAAGAGAATCCTAGAGTATTTTACAGTATATCCATGTTCTCCAAACAAATTTCTCAAAATGCTTCTGCTGAAAACTTTCTCACGTATGATGCTAGTGCACCACATGTGAACTCAGTGGAGAGAGCTGATCAAAGATGAGCAGAGTCAGGAAACAACTGAGACAATTCTACTCTATCTTTTTGAGAAATCTTTGCCCAATCGTAGTCACTGACCATCAGATGACTAAATGCAAAGAAGAATGGTGCCTTGCAGATATACCATTAGCATTCACATTTGAGACAGATACTCAAAGAAGCAGAATCTTTTCCGAATATCAGAAGCACCAGTTCACAAATAGTTTCTGTGTCACATTCACAGCTGTGTTGCTTTGCTGCAGTTTTCACTTAAGACAAGGACATGACACCATGAATATTTTTTCTACCAATCCCACACCTTTCAACTCCAGTTCAGTAAAAGAACTGTGTTGGCATGCTTTAGTTAACATCACAATTTCTAATTAAAAATTTGTTGGAGACTAGCATTGAAAGGCAACATCTGCAAGAAATTCTACATCTGTACATTTCCTTTGATTTGAAAAGGAAAAATGTTTTATCAATAAGATCTTTGGAATGCACCGCTTCTGTTTTTTCTGGAAGAGTACTGCATGATTTACTTTTCCCATATGCTAATTAAGATGCTTGCAGGGGAGGCAAATGTATACTGGCCTGAACACTTCTTTCACTAACATTCTAAGGAACACATACTATGATTATAAATGGGTCATGTCCCCTAAACTCCCTGATGGGACTCAATGACCTTCTGTCTTTATTCAAAGGTTGTTTAGCAGCCTTTAAATCTAGTTTTGGAAGATTGATTCCTTTTCCTTCTCAGACTAGGAGTTTGCACCTAAAAGCCCATTAAGAGCAAATCCCATTTTTTGACCACTTGAATAATTTTTTTTTCAAGAACAACAACTGGCTACTCAGAAATACAACAGCCTGTTAGGAGTGGTGGTAAAGGCAAAGGAATCTCTGGCAGCAGGCCGGACAGCTTGGTGAAGCAGGCTTTAGGCTGCAGGGCTCGGGTGGTACAATCCAAAGTGGCAACACTCCCACCATCACAACCCACGGGGGAATAAGCCAGGTGTCTAAGCTGAAGGTCACCATCTGTGAACTCAGTGCCTATTCTCCACATTTTGGGAGTGGAGGCTTATTTAATAGAGCTGATACAGTCTGGAAAGTTTCTAATCTCATCCTGCAGTGGTGACCACAGCTGGCTGTGGTCAGGGTGTCTCTTCTTGAACTGCTGCCTGTACTGATCCTTCATCTCCAGGGACTACAACTGGAAGTTTAGACCTGTGACTTTCATGTAGCCATGTACAGTTTTCCAGAAGGCACCCCTCCCTAGGACAGGCTACCTACCTACCTACCTACCTACCTACCTACCTACCTACCTACCTACCTACCTACCTACCTACCTACCTATATATCTCAACTTCCAACCCAGAATTTTCTCCATAAAAGCCTTGATGCAGGTTTGGAACCCCCATTTTTGCTCTGAAAAGACAGACAGCCAGAACCAACCGTGGTTTGCCACACAGCTCTGGCTACTGTGGAAACCAAGACATGTAAGAACTTGGCATTACAAAAGTGATCCTTTTGGGTCCAGATCCAGTTATCTCCTCCTCTTTCACTCTACAGATTTAAAGATTTAAAATCCTAAATCAAAGGAGCAGCATAACTGCTTTCTCTTACCATTCTTTTCTAGATGTGATTATATAATTAACTAGTATTTTTTGCATCTTTTTGTTCCCATTGCCTATTCTTTTGCAAGTGCAAGGCCTGATGTTCCTTCCACTTGGGACATCAGCAGCAATCACCACTTTGTCTAGTACTAATATAAAATGCTTCTCTGCTTTTTTTTCTTAAATCTACTATTAGAATTAGGGAAGACAAAAACTTTTTCCTAGCAATATAAGGACATCTAATAACATTGTGTCCCCAGCTTTCACAATTCCAGTGCATTCTTGGAATAAATTAGAATATCACAAATGTTTACTATGAGTCTAATAAAGGCCGCAATATTCCACATGCCAATAGCCTGCCACTAAATTGGAGGGCTTCTGCCAGCTCCATTGTGTGTGGCATCCTCTAACTCTGAATTTCTGCCTGGCCTTCCACTGTTATCATGGCTGACTTGGTGATGTAGCACAACTCTTAATGGAAATGTAGGTTAAATGGGGTGATGTCTGTTTGGTGGACTCTCACAGTACACAGAACAGTCCAGTATTCCTTTGATGAGTGCCTCTGGAAACCCTACAATTACTATATAAACCAGTGATGTCTTACTTGCTCCTTACTGTACTGTCTTCTGCATTTAACATGATTGCAAAGAGGGACATTTCACCTTTTTCTGTGTTTTTACTGCATCTGCAGCTCTGTGGTCCTCATCCATGGCTGAAGTGCCTAAGCAATGGAAACACAAATTAACTGTTATAAAGTTGAAGGTGAATAATTATCTTAATAAAGGGACTTTTATTTTTTGGTATCAGAATAACCTTTAAAGGAGAAGTTGTTTACTTGTCTGCATAAAGTTGGATGGGAGGACACCTGTATATTAATGTTTTAATGGAAATTGTATTTTCTGTGATTAAAAAGATGTTTCTCATGCTGGCAGATCTATTGCCCCACTACTGCAGTCAGAGGGTAGTTGAACTGTGATAATGGGGATAGATATAAATAGATTCACCTTCACAAAACATGGACAGGTACTTCTTGAGTTACAGGAGTAGAAATAAATTCTTATATCTTAAGCTATTGTCACCTTGGTGTTTGTAAACAACCACATCAAACTGGAACTTGTGTTGCATCTGTTGCATGTACTCTACAGCCTATGGGAAAAAATAAAACAGCAGGAAAAATCTTTGAAAAACTCACTTTTGGATGATTAACTGCCCCCAGCACAAATGGAACACTAATAGAAATTGCACAATGGTCCACCTGATTGCATTCTCTCACTAGACTTCTGAAGTAAGCTGCTCTCCCCAGAAGCCAGGGAGACAGGCCACGGATGTACATCCATGGTGCTCATCAAATGAGAACACTGGAGATAACTGTTGATGACCTTATGGATAATCTTGAGGGAGCTGGAAGTGTTCATCTCATATTTAAATATTAGAAGGTCAAAAATGGTTACTCATCTTTCAGTAACAATTACTTCTTTAGGAAGGCTCAGCTAGCAGAAACCATCATTGCTATTTAATAACATGCAGCTATTCAAGGCAAAATGTCAATAGCATCATTCTCTTTATGAAGAATAAATGTTGCATTATATTCCTTTGTTCTATTCTGCTTGTAGCCATGAAATTAATGTAGCATCTGTTTCTCCAGTTGGCATATACTATATGTAGAATGTAGATTATATTATCTTTTATCAGCTTTTGTCTGATATAGACAAAAAGATTTTGCCTGATGTAGTGCTTAATTATTATCCCACTGAGTACTGCAGTGGCATTTGTAAACCTTTGAAATTCCAGTATAAAGACCGAGAATGAGTGTTTGTCAGGATAATCTTATTAGTCATTTCTGATGGCTGAAAAAGTGAATTCCCGCCCCCCACCTTAAATCTTACCCCACCCCTCCCCAGTATGCCCAGTTTTTCCTAGTAAAAATTGTTAAATTTGTTCTTTTTTAATTTCTGTGGCAGGCTAACAATGAGCTACTGCTCATTTTTGAGCAGTACTTCTACTACTTCTGCTCTGTTCTCCTCCTGCTTCCTGCCTAAAGTGTCTCAGTGTCTGTTCAGTGAGGCTGATCATGATTTGTGTGCCCTTTCTCTCTTTGCCACTTGTTACTGCCATCTGAGGCTTTGGAAGAGCTGTGTCTGGGCAGAGAGTAACGGGTGCTGGGAAAAAGTCGAGTGCTAGTTCCTCACTGAAATCACATGATGGCAAATCTGGGAATTCCTGCTTCATTTATGAGTGTGCAGAGAATGCAATGTCACTCTCTCCCCATCCAGAGATGCTTACTACAAAGAACTGAGCTGGATTCCACAGCAACAAAGTTATTTACCTAAATAAACTCTCTTTAGAAAGCAAGGGGCATCTCTCGTCTCCTGCAGCTGAACCAAACCTTTTATTTTTGACATCTGTGCATCTTTTTTTTTTCTTTTTTAAAATTTTTTTAGGTTTTTCTTTCCAAACAAGAGAACCTCTTCAAGAATTCTTCAAAAGAGCAGGTAAAATGCTATTTTTCTACAAGAAATGTTTCTTAGAATACTTTAATTTTTTTTTGTTATTTTGTGAGGATAATTTTAATATGTGCAATAAAATATTTCATATTAAAAATTGGTCAAACTTTGCAATTAGTGAAGGGTCTCTGGACAGCATTTATGTGTACCTGAGTCTTCAGCATTTTAAAACATCAGTGAGCCACATGGAGTGTATGTTATAATATTCAATTGTTTTTTAGTTGTGTTCCTATTGACCTTTACATTGTCTCAAAAATTAACCTTTCCTAGGATATTATATTTAAAGACTGTTTTAACTTATTTTAGATTGTAGATTCTTTAAGGACTCAAACTTCTTGCTATTGTTAATGTAGTTCATTGTTGCCTTTCCTACTCCATTTATGCACAAGGGATGAAATTCAGGCTTACTTTTTGGACTAGATGTTCTGTAAAACATGAAGCTTTGTGTTAAAAAAGTTTATTTAGATCTGTGTTTGGAGATAACACATTGATGTGGAGTGAATATATCTCTTGGGTAAAATGATTTAGAAAAATTGGATCACTTTTTTGAAGCATTCCTTTTCATGGATTTTACTCATGTTGGCTTTATTTGTAACAAGCTGTTGTGATTTTTCCAGTCACCTTGCTGGAGCAGTTTGCCAGCAAGGGAGCAGTCTGCAGACCAACAATGGGCTGGTCTGTTCTGCTCAGCCCTGCTTTTGCTGAAAGAGTAAAAGTGCAAAGCTTCCCCACTTCCCAAGAGCTTGAGGTTTTACAAATTAGCTGTAGAAGTTTGGTTTTCAATGGAACTTTAGGTGAGAAGTCAGGGGATCAGTCACTTAAATGTAGTTATAACCTTTTTTAAGGGTAATGTTTACATGTATTTCTTTAAAAATAAAATCTGTAACTCATGTAAAATAGATGTTGAAGAGGTGCAGCTTTTGAGTTGTTCAGCTAATATGTAGGAAACTTCCTGTATTTCTTAATACAGTCATAGATGGAACACAGACACTTGTTTTCTGAGCTCTCACAAAAATATTTGGTCATCAGAATTCCTAGTATTTCCATAAGAGTAACTGCCATAAGCTGTCAAAAGCTCAGCTTTCAATGCAGAATTTGCTCTAATGGTGGGAGGCTGGTTTGGACCTCACCAGTTTTCTCTTGAGGCACCCTTATGTTGTCTTCTGTGTTCAGCAGGACACTATGAGTTAGTCTGAAACATCTCTGGAACAAAGAAGAGAAGCCATGGATGGCAGAAGTGCTGACATTTAGAGCTGAACAGATCCTGGTGAGTACAATCCAGAAAAATTCTCTGTGTTACGGGCTTTTTCTAGGCTAAATCTAGGAGGAGAAACGGTTCCTTGCTGCAAACATTTTGGGTGCTGCTTGAGTAGAAACAAGAAAAATTTAGGCTTGTGGCCTGATGTCAAAGGAGAAAGAGGGAAGAGGAGAGCATTATTCTAAGGGATTTGTTTATGATTTTTCCTTCAGAAGGTATGTTAAATAAAGCTACAGTATATAAATATATATATATACTAGGAGAACTGAAAAGTTAAACTTTTGCCCACTTTTTCACCGGTAGAGGAAAATACAAAAGGGGTAAATTGTATCACAGAAGAAGAGCCTTGTTAGACTGAGACAATGCAGCAATAATTTCTATAATGTTTCTCAATAACAATAGCTGTAAAAATGCTGAGAAAAAAAATCCCACAGTTGTAAGTTGGGGGTTTTTTTTCTTTTTTTTTTTTTCTTCATTCTGTGACTGAGTGCTTTTGCCAGATCACATTTTCCCCTGTGGATTAACTTTGAACTGCCAATTAAAAGTTATTGCTAAATCCTGTTACAGCAGAAAGCCTTCAGGCTCTTACCATTAAGATTTGGCCATTGCTCTTTCACATAATAGATTAAACTGCTAGGATTTTGGTAAATTACTTTTGTACATTTTGTAGAATAGCCACATAGCCAATAAATTTTTTATAGTAGAAACTGTCTTACTTTCTGCTAATTTCATTGAATTAAAAACAAAGGGGGAAAATTGGAATTGAGACAAGAGCAAATATTGTTCTTAACACATTGTGTTAATAGTGCAATGAAGTTTGCCTATTGATGCAGTGATGACCTGGTTTCTTCTGCAAGATCTTTACAAAACCCTGTCTGTCCTACTTAGAAAACAAAATTGCTGGAATCTGTGTGGCAAAGTTTAGATGACCTTTCCTACAATTTTTGGGCAAAGGAGACAGAATACTGCAATAACTCTGCTGTTTCTGACAGGCATACTCTGTGTGTCATTGTTGTGAGCAGGGACAAATTGAACATTATCTCAGAAGCCCCAGACAGCTTTGTGGTAATGGTTGGCAGATGTTTTATTTTTTAATGTGGTCACTGCAGGATCATCAGTTGCTTTAAAATCTGTGTGTTCAGCTAGGAACAGAACAAACAGGAAAGAGAAGTGAACCCCCTGATATTTTAATTTTCTTGAGAGAAGAAAAAGCATTCTGCATCCATTAAAAAAAGCTACATAATTCTTGCCAAAATCATCCATTCAGTCTAAGATATGATTACAATTCAGCTAATATATATTTTATAGTTAAAATATATTCAGCTATTACTCAACATTGGGTTTTCATGTTTTCCATGCTTTAGTCCTGATTCTGTGATCTTGCTGAAAAGACTGAATGTCTTGATTTCTACAGAAATACGACTGCACCCACAATTCTCCTATCAAAAAAGAGCAAAAAGGGGTGTCTTTTTTATGAGTAAAGATAGTCTGTAATAAAATAAAAGTTGTGTTCCCGTTCAGCAGATGAATGGATGCTTCTGTACAGGGTACAGTATCTTCTGGCTGATGAATGGCTTTTTCTTGCATGCATCAGCTTGTTTTGAAGCCATCTTCATGGCACCAATCAAAAGAAGGTGTAGGCTGGCAAAAATCCTTCTTCAGCATTCAGTTGGTTCAGGTAACAGGTCTGTGGTATTTCAGGAGCCTATAAAAAAGAGTAAAACAACTATGGAAGAGGAGTCCTTGATAACTGGTAGCAACAGCCACTGTGAGGGTTTCTGGAGCTTTGGACATCTCTGCCAGAGAAGATGGCTTTTAAAACAGAGCATCTGAAAGTGTAAAAAGTAAAGGGGCTATTGAGGTTTCTCATTAGGTACACGGCACAGGACCAAGGGGGGCATGGAGACATCTGTCCTCCATAGGTTTTTATGGTGTGCTTGCCATTCCCCAGCCATCTCTACCACCCCTCTCCCCCTCCATCTCTTGGCAGCAGATATACTTATCTTCTTTCATGTTGATATGTCACTACAGAACCTTACAGTGTAAGTTAGCTCAGCACTGTAGAGATCTCATTTGATGCTCATTGCCTTTGCTAATTTGCATAAACTCATGCAAATTTTTATTCTTTTGGTGAGGGGGGGTAATTGTTGCATTTATTTGATCTATAGCACTGCCAGCACACCCTGTGGATGCCATGCTTGAAGTCTCCTCTAACCATTTCTCTCCTCTGACATCAAGTTCTTGTAGCAGAAAACTTCACCTCTTTTACACATACCATCACAATTATTGGTTTATGGTAACATACACAATGCATCTGCCGCATTCCTTTTTTAATTAAATAAAGAATTTTGGCACGATGAGTCTTACAACTTGCAGCTTCTAAATTGACAACAGCACTTCTAAATTAATCAACAGCATTGATTAATTTTTTTTAAATAAACTGTTCTATGGTCTTTCTGGTTGCTTCACACAAAGGGACAGCAGTGTTGGTTTTCTTTCTTGTTTCATTTTTTTGGGGGATTGTGGTTTGTTTGGTTTTTTTTTCCCCACTGGTTCCCATATATTGAATTCTGCTCAGCCCCAAAAAAACTGCTTTCTGTTAATATTGCTGTGGTGTTGCAGCTTGCAGCTCAGCCACTAGAGGTTTGGATCTGGAAAATGAGGTACAGCCTTATGCAGCTAATGCCACAGCTGGGCTGCAGTTCTCAGCAGCCTAGCAGAGGTGGCCTACAGGGCACTCTTTTCCAGCAGGATTAGAAGTGGTGCCATTGCTTTTCCCTGACTGATATAATGACTCCTGAGAAATGTTTAGTCAAGTATAAAGGAGAGGAGCTTTCTTATGCTGGGGTGCTCCCAGGTTGACCCAAAACCAGAGGCTTGCTCTCAGGCTTTGCATCTAATTGTGTAATATTTTCTTTTCTGTTGTTCATGGGATGATTTGTTAAAAATCTCATTTTCTTACCTGTTATGAGACCAGGAGGACTTGAAATGTACATTTTTATCCCCGTCCAGTGTCAGTAAGCCAATACAGTTGCATGACTGTTTGATTTGTGGATTTGTGATTATCATGGATTTGTTAATTACTGTGCAGGGAAGCAGCTATCCCATAGGGTGTGAGGCACAGCTGGGATGTATTTTGTGCTCTGCAAGAAGGAGCAGCACAGCGAGGGCACTGAAGTGCAGCTCCAGCTGCACCATGTGGGAGCTGCTTTAGCGGGCATGCTGGGAAGTTTACTGGTTTGTTTGAGACTGAATCAAAGCAGAAATATAAATGTGACATTTGGTGCCAGACCCTTTTTCTTGAACACCGTCAAAGGGCATATATGGGTGATTTTTCCTGTGAAAGTGATTCTCTTTCAGAGAAGTAAAGAAAGACAACATTTTGTAATTGCTTGCCCTAGAAATGTTTTTTTTTTGTTATGACTGTAGTTTTATAAGTTTGCTATTTGCATTTTCATCAGAACAGGTGGATTGGTTAAACTGCTTTGTGAAAACTGTATTGAATTCATAGCACAAGCATGACAAATATTTGAGATTTTTCCATTTTCTTGGAAATAGAGCAGGTACAAGGTGAAAAATAGCAAAAGATACACTATGTATAAATTGGAAAGATGACACAACTGTTCAGGATCTAGCTGATGAACTAGTCCTGCTCTTAAACTACATCCTCTCTTAAGTCAGACATTAATCACAGTCTATAGGCATACACATAATTGAGGCAATATTTCTTCATTTGTAGAGATATCATCCAATAATTGTATAATTATGAAAGAGCTATTTTAGTGTTTGCATGCCTGTCTCTAGTGCTTTATCTCTACCAACTGGGTCTGTTAATTTTGGTCTCTAGTTCCTAGTACAATTCATGCTATAAAAGCTGTCATAAATTCCACAAAACTGTGGAGATCTCATGATAAATGAGTAATTTGGAAATTTGCATTAATCAGTCTAATCAGAGTTCTGGAGGCAGAAATTTTTGTCAAAGCATTATCACTTATGATCAGCAATGTTCATCATCAGTAATGTTCACTCAAACATTTTTGAATGTTTGCCATTTGTATTAGGAATGCAAACAGAAATATTTGTTGTTAAGAGGCTGTTTAGAGCAAAAAAATAGTTTCTACTTGTTTGGTAGCTCCAGCAATATACTTTCTTTTACCTTTTCAAGGACAAAATGTATCTTTGCAAATCACTGTTAATTGTCTTCTAATTTCCTTATTAGGTAATTCATCTTTCTTGCTCTGTCTCTTCAGTAGTAGGAAGAATTTTACCTGGCAGTTGTGAATGACCAGGGGCTAATTACAGAGCTTTGAATACAAGTATCACTGCAACTGGAAAGTGATATTTCACTTCTTTTGTGAAATTAAGCCTTGGAATATACATGGACAGACAACTGAGTGCCTCAAAGCTAAAGCTTCTGAAAATTGGCAAGGCAGGGACAGGCAGAGACACTTCAGTACTGCTTCTGTAAAAAATGAGGCAGCTGAACATACTCTCTAATAGGCACAAGAAAATTTATTGGGAGAGCCCTAAATATCCTCAAACATGGCTCAAGCTTTAGCCAAGGACCTGACTTTTTCAATAATAGGCTCAATCGCGTACAATCTGTTGAAAGAAAGAAAGAGCCCCCCTAGGTTTTAGTGTGGGGGATTTTTTTTGTGGGTTTTTTTTGGTTCTTTTTTTTTGTTGTTGTTGTTTGGGTTTTTTTTTTGTTTTTTTTAAACTGGTTTTATATTTTTTATACTTGCTTTTATAACTGCTAACACATTTCTCTTTTTTTTCTTTTTTTTTTTTCTAATTTGTCAGTCTTGTACTTGTGTGCCCTTACTTCATTTACTTTAAAATTTTGTAGTGTGCTGACTGGGGCTAGTTTAATATAGAAATGTGTGTCTCACACAGCAGATATAATTTCTCATTGAAATTCTTTTTCCTGGAGTGTTTCAGCATAGAAGCACAGGAGAAAAAGTGCTCAACTTTTCTGTAGTGGACAGATTTTTTTTCTTTTATCTGAGCTGGACAAACTCACAAATGGCTCTTCATGCAGCAGCTTGAGGGAGGCTCTGGCAGAGCAGGGATCCAGGGGGGGTTCAGTAAGCATGTGGGGAAATAGGAGTCTGTTTGTTGATCCCCACCTCCTCCCGCAGCGGGTATTGCATCCAGCTGCTCCTCAGACTGTTGGTGTCTGACCAGGAATGCCTCACTGCTCTCTGAGGAATTTTACATAATGGTCTGGCTGGTCAGCTGAGGGCTGAGTGTCAGTCAGCCAAGTGCTCTGGCTGTTCTCCTGTGTGATGGGGTCTGGCCCTTGCCTGGCATACTTGTGGTATAGTTTCAGATGCTGGCTTGCAGAGATGAGGTGAAGAACAAATTTTTCACGAGTCACTTGAAAAAATAAGGACATATATTAGCTTTGAAAACAGACCTTGTGAATTGATAAGGAGACCTAAACCCTTTGAGACAGTGGATTAGGTTCCTGGTCCTTAGACACTGTGACACTTCAGAAGCATTTGCCATTGATGTCAAGATGAAATAAAGAATTCAGAAATAGATTAATCGTGAAGATTCTCTAAAGGACACTCTCATAGTTGTGCTGAACTTGGCCTTGAGATACACAAACTTCATATCTGTGTCTCCCAGGAGGCATAAACCTACTGGATACTGGGAGCGAGCCCATTCCCTTCACTTGGATTCACATGCTCAGGAAGTGCCTGGCCCAAACACTGAGCTGCTTTGGGTAGTCCGCCAAAGTACTGTGGTCTGCCATTTGCCTTGGCTAACTTTGAAGCCAGGACTGGTTTCAGCAGGGACTGGTCTAGGCAATCTGCAAAGGTCCTTCCAGCTTGGACTGCTCTTGATTGTGTTTCCTCCTTCCCTTCTGATCTTCCAGGGAAGAAAGAAACTTCAAGCTTCATTTTACCCACAGGAAATTAGTGCCATGACCACAGGTTGACAAATGCCCATTTCTCTGAAAGAGGAGATACACAGAAACTGGTATGGTCAACCAGTTTGCAGAAACTGGTGTAGTGCCAACAGCTTGTAGTGGTACATATTAGCAGTAGACTATCCAACATCAAATCAAATCTTGTCTGATGGGACATTCAAAGGCAAATCTAGTTTTGGACCAGATATTTTAACCCAGCTCCCCTCCATTTCCAAATAGAAATGGTCTTCCAAAGAGGTCCCAAGAGGGACTTTAGAGTCCCTCTTTTGGTTTGTTTTTAACCAGAACATTTGCAGTTGTTTAGGAAGAACCTTATTCTAATAAAATATAATTTGCAATGAAGTATCATGGGTCAGGAGGTCCTTTCAGCAGGAAGTTGTGGATAGTTGGTGTTTTCATGGGTTCAGCAGGTGTCTGGGTGCGTTTGTGCCCAGGAAGTCCAACGGGCTGTGGAGAACAAAGCTATCTGCTCAGGAGCTGCAAGTCTCTGTAGACTGGGGAAGGCAGGATATGGGATTTAGGGCAGAGGGGATGTAGCTTTGAGCTGTGCTGGGATGGTCAGTCTCTAAGTAAGGCGTTGGATGCCTGTGAGCTGATTTTCTGAGTAGTGCCTTAACTTTAATCTTGCTGCATTTTGGCAGCAGTGCTAGGGTTCTTCCTCCACATACTACATCCTCACATGATCATGTAGCCTAATGACTGTCTTACAATCTAATGTACATGTTTTGGAGTAGAAATATTTTTTGCAAATATTTCAGTGGAGGAAGGGAATGAAAGGAGAGTTTCTTGTGTCATTCTGTATTTGTTGTTTTGTTTGGCTGCCGGCTTTTAAGTTCATACGCAAGTTCGGGCAGCAGCTAGTGCATCATGCTTGTGCCTGCCTCCAAGCAATTTTCCTAGCTGTGTAAAAATAAAAAACCAGGAAATGAATGGGGTTTAAAACAAGTAAATGTGATTTTAGACTCAGAGAAGCGTCTTTGAAAAAAGAGATATAACAATCACACATACGCAACCACTTACAGTTAGAACTCTCATTTGTTTTAAGAACCTAGGGGCTGTTGCTCTACGTCTGTAACCTTGGTGACTTTTGATGCATTAGCATTTCGTGTCAGGCTGTTAGGGAGCATTCTTTTACTCCTGAGCATTGTAAAATGCTGTAACATTTTTCTTCTGAAGAAGGAAGCTGAGTAATTTCAGTGAACAATATGGGCTTTTATATTAATGAATAATCTAATGTGGGTTTTTTAAAGTACCATGTGGTAAAGAATTTTCCTTTTGTCCTTGACATTTTATGTGCATTGTCCTTGTTAGCTCCCCAAGCCCAGTGAACTTTTTCACACCACGTATGGCAGTTTTATCTGCATCTGCCAGAGGGGACAGGATGACTTGTTTCAATCCATCTTTGAGGACAGTCGTTCAGGAGTTCTTAACTAGTCGTGTCTATAGTTGCAAGTTTGTAGTTTTGTTCTTTGGGATGTGGATGCTAATGTTTCATAGATTTTCCTTTCCTCCATTTTATACGACTACTCGTGGATGCCAGTTCCAATCCTATTGTGCACATTGAAATTTGGATTAGAAATGTTTGTCTGAACCAAATCTCCACAGCACCCCCCAGTGCTGTGCTTTTGTTTGTGTGTGGGAACAGCCTCAGAGTGCACAAACTTGATTTGCAGCTGAGATTTAACTAAGAGATGTGCTCTCACCACTGCTAGGTCCATGGGACCACACAAGGGACAGTCTACACTAAAGCTTTTTGAGATGTAAATAGTGTACAGTTTAGGTATTTGGCACCAGTCCTTCACCCTATAGATCCATTCCTATTATGCCACACCAATTACTAACACAGATGGCTCAGGGAGTACTTTTGTCTTCTTTTATTACTATTTGGAACAATAAAGCCAGTGCAGGGTGATATATGAGATATTGTAATGTGCTTCTGTTCCTGACTACTCCTGGTGTTTTTCTGGCCCAGAACAAATGGTGTACTTGTCTCTTTACTGGGTCGATTGTCTAATATCTCTCTTTGGCCATGTTGAAAGAAGTTTTTTGCTTCCTTTTTACACTCTGTATGTGTGATGCACCCAAATGCAATTGATGTTTCAAATCCTAATCAAAACCCAAAGTCTCTGAAACCCCGAAACCAGGCAAACTTTGTTTCGCAGTGGCATTGGTTGCTTTAGCTAGAGGCCAGAGAGTCTCACAATAATCTAAATGGCAATTGGTCATCAAAAAAAAACTAAGAAAACTTTACATACAGTCACAGCTAACATGGTCTGGTGTTGAGCAAGGAGTTGGTGTATCAGAAGACAGTTCTCATACACTCCTTTTTCTATTTTCAAGGAAATTCTCAGCAGGTAGGTGCTAATTTGTGCATCACTTGGTCACTTCTCTCCAGCCAGCATGGGACATCTTTGGTGTTGTATACCTACATGCTAGCACCCAAGTGTGCCCAATATATGAAGGTTATAACTTCAGAATGCATATCTTTATGAAGTCTGTGTGGTCATTAATGCCATGAGAATATACTTTTCTGCTATCATTTTCTGTGCATCAGATTTCATTCTTGGTACTTTTCTTGTCTTGGACATAGAGGCTGTTCAGATGCTAGAAGCTGTGTATTGGTAAGGAAATTGTCCTGAGTATGTGTCTGATAAGATCCTGAGGAAACTCCTGCATTTACTGAAGATCATATGACTGAGGATGTCAGCAGTCACTCTTTTTTCTCCATTCCCTCTCACTGTTCCTCATAGACCTCTTTACATCTCTTTCTGACCTTACTGTTCATAGCTTAAGTAAGCTTAAGATTTTGTCATGACACCCATGCTTCAGCTTCACTAACTTAAGTGGTCCAAATTAAATAATATTAAACCAATTCATTTGCATGCATGTAGAAAACACAATGAAGCTTAGTAATTTTGGTGTAAAACCATTCTCCCTTGTCCTATCTCTATCTTGTGTAAAAAGTCCCTCTCCATCTATTTTGTAAACTTCCTTTAAATAGTCGAAGGTACTATAAGCTCTCTCCAAAGCCGCCTCTCCTCCAGGCTGAACAACCTCAATTATTCCAGATTGTCTTCAAAGGAGAGCTGCTCCAGTCCTCTGATCATTTTTCTGGCTCTCCTCTGGACTTGCTCCACATCTGTTCTGTACTAGGGACCCCAGAGCTGCAGGTGAGGTCTCAGCAGAGCAGAGTAGAGGGGCAGAATCCCTTCCCTTAACCTACTGGCCGGCTGATTTTGATGCAGCCCAGGACATAATTGGCTTTCTGGGCTGTGAGTGCACATTGCTGGTGCTCTCAATGACTACTTCTCCCAGTCTGTCCTCATATCTGGGACTGCTCTGATCTGCTCTCTGCACCTTACACTTGGATTTGTTGAACTTCATGAGGTTCTTATGGTCCACTTCTCAGGCTTTTCCCAGGTTCCCCTGGATGACATCCTTCCCCTTTGTTGTGCCACCTGCGCTGCTCAACTTTGTGCCATCTGCTGACTTGTGGAGGGAATACTTGATCTCATTGCCATTGAAAGGGACATTAAAGAACAAAAGATGTTAAAGTTACATGAGAAAGTAGATTGCCGTGAACTTTTACCCATACTCTGAGTGTTAAAAAGACGAAAAGCTACTCTACTTTCATTTCCCAGAATCCCTTATTATGCCACACAGAGAATTAGAACGACAGAGTGAGCCAGTGACGTCCTCTGCAAGGCTGTTGGGCAGTTCCTGCCTGAGCTGCAGTAAAGTATCTGTGCAGGTGTGGGCGCTGGGTGGGACTCCCCTGGGCATGCCTGAGGGTCCCACTGAGCCCAGAAAGATCCTCTTGGGCACAAGGGTCCCTTTTAGCAGCTTCTCAAGAGAAACAGGGCCTGAGTCAATTCAGTTTTGAAGCAAGATTTGAACTGACAAGAGGAGTACATAACCAAGTCCCTCTCTAGCATGACCTGTTGGAAGGCATTTCTGCTGGTTCATCAGCTTAGTGGTGGGAGGGGAGGCTGCAGGCGTCATCATCATCATCATCATCATCATCATCATCATCATCATCATCATCATCATCATCAATCTTCCTCCTCTACAGAGAGGGTGAATGACCAATCCACTGGGGCTGGAATCATGAGGGTCAAAGACCCAGAGACATCCCATTGGGCACGGGGGCTCAAAGCGAAAAAGCAGAGTCATTCTTCTCCTCCCTTGGAGGGCTCATTTTTAGAGTATTTTACTTTTACTGCTGGAAAATACAATTAAAATACAATGTCTGGCTAAATGTGGTATCTTCATCACAAAAGAATAATAAGCTCTCTGCATTTTGTGTGTCTCTCAGCTAATGAGTTCTCCCCTTTTATAGAGAAATTCTGGAGACAGATTTTTATTATCTTTTTTATTATTTTTAAGAAAGGACAAAAAAGATAGTCTGAATACAGTGCCTCTCAGACATTCAGCCCATGTCAGGGGCTGGCAAGGCATGTAGAGTGTGATTACAGCTTCCTATTTTATTGCTGAGTGGCTCTATAAATAATAGCATTCAATGAAAATTGCTGGGAGAAGCATTGCTTTTAAAACATGTAAATGTACAAAAAACCCCCCTCAATAACTAGATGCTTTTTTTTCACCTAAGCCTCCTAAGGCTTTATAGGTTCAACAGGAACAGATTACTGCAAGGATTTTTGAAACAACTTTTCTCTGCTGTGATAACTGTTTCTATTTTCCCTCATCGCTGTCAAAGACCTGCAAAGCTAAGGTCTGAAAACCCAAATTCCAGCTGATATTGAGACTGATTTACTTCCTGAGCTGGAAAATTAACCTCAAATGAATTTGAGATCATGGACCAAAAGCAAATCTGTACAGATGGACTTTTATAGCTTTTGGGGCTTGAGGGGGAATCTTGACTCCATCTCTCACATTCTTATCAACCATTTGCACATTTCAGCCAGTTTTCCAAGTGTTGGAGTAAGAGTCATGCCTTGTCTAAGCAGATGTCCCACTGATAGCTACAGTCCAGAAGACATTGCCAGGCTGCTGTCCTCAGTAGTTTGTTTCAGTACCTAATCAGTGTGATGACTTAAAGAAAACTTAATAAAAATAAGGCTGTATCTCCTGTTTGAATTTATTTGCCTTCAGCTTCCAGCCCTCACTTTATGTCATGCCTTTTCCATTAAGTGCAAAAGCCTTTTAGAACCAGATATTTTGTCTCTGTGAAGCTGGCCCAGTAACTATGTCATTTCTACATATTTTTATTTTTTTCTTTTGAAAAGTGGGAGTAGATGGAATACCTTCAATCTCTCTTGTGGTATGGCATTTCTCAAGCTCTTGAAGTATTCTCATGGAGGTTTTTCTTTCCCCCGCTATACTGCCTCCCTCCTTCCAAACTCTATTCCAAAAGGGGACCCCGGAACTTTATGCAGAATTTGGTGAGTAACAAATTCTTACAAGGAGAGAAAAAACCAATCTCAATTCCTTCCCACTTACACCTTCAGGGATTGTATTTGTCCTTTTGCTACATGGGGCAGGATATTGCAGTCTCGCTTTGTCCGTTCAATGCCAGACTATTTTTTTCAGGGCTACAGCTCTTTGATATATATCTTCACTTAATTTTTTTTTTTAATGCAAATAGATTTCAGTCCTTATTCCTGGAATTATTATTTGCATAAGTCTCTTTGCAGAGATGTTTTCTCTGAATGAGCCCAGTAGACTGCCTTAAAAACAATTTACAGCCATAAAAATTCAAATTACGTTTCTGCCCATTAAGCAAAGGTGTCTTAATAACTTTGGGGCATGCAACCCTAAACTAAAGGAGTCTGTGTCCTCAAAGAGCAACTTCTCACCCCAGTTCCAGCAGTACTGGGGCTAAACAGTTGTTACTGTTTTTTTCTTAAATTTTGAAAGGAACAAAGTTATGTTTTCTTTTATAAATGAGTTCCATATATTTATCAGTCATTCATATATTGTAGACAGCTTTTCCTCTCTTCATGTGTATTGGTTTTGTTTAGCCACATATTATACTCTTATACACTCATATTATACTTTCTTTGTAGGAATTACCCAGAGCTCCAACTTTTTGGCTTTAATGAAACAGATGAGAAACTAATTAATTTTGTTGATAATCAGAATATTCTGTGTCTACCTGCAGATTGCTTTAAATTACCCCCACCCCTCACAAAGAAAAAGGTTTATCATTCTGGATGCAACAGATTTCATGAGCCCTTTCAAAGAATTTTGGACTGTACTAAACAATACATTAATTGAGCTGCAATTCTGAGCATCAAAGAGACTTGATTTACTTTCAAATAACTGGTATTTTGTTTTAAAAGACAGACTACTTGGTTGTCAGAAGAAGTTAATTATTTAGAATTCTTTGTTCCTCTGTTAACTCAGAACTATTTCTGCCATGTGGAAATTTTTGTGAACTTTGATAAATCCAAAGAAGTCTATTTTATCTAACAATTATCCATACCTAGTAATGGTTGTGTATGAAGCAAAAGAGACAAATATCTGCAGTTTGATGTGAAATTAATACATATCTTTCAGTAATATATTTATATTATATTATATTATATTATATTATATTATATTATATTATATTATATTATATTATATATAATTGAATCTTCAGATCTCCTGAAGAGTGGTACATGATTAAATCAAAGACTTTGGGATGCACAAAATTATTTAGTCATTGTCTTCCACTTATTGCTGCTAGGGCAAGATATCTAGATTGTATCAGATAAAGAAAAATCTGTATTCTGTAAACTTTAGAGAGGTCAATTTATCTTTTGGAAGATAAATTGTCCTTATTCCCACCAACTTCAGCATTCATTTACACCACTTTGACTGTGAAAATAGGATTTAGAATAAGTGCAAATATATCTAGTTCTAGCTTCATGGTTGGGTGTAAAGCCATTAGTGTGAGTGTCAGGTCCTACAGTTTTATCTCATTTCCTCTTATTTATACCTGTATCCTATAGTGGGAATAGGGTGTCATTTCCAGAATATAAGGATAGGGACCAAGAGCAGAGTGATACCAATTGTCACATAACAAGGTGATAGTTTCTTCCACCCCTCTGTTGAGCTCTACAACCTGCAAGTTATATTTTTCAGGGGCTATATTCCATTAGGTTTTTTTAAAGGGATAGTGTGATGATATAGAGGGATAGATATAGAGGTAAAACAAACTCATTCAAACTTTTCAAAAGCCCAGAGGTGTCTGTGCCTGTAGGTCTGCCCAGACATGAGATGTTCACAGTGCTCGTCCATGCTAAGGACACCTTGCTGTCAGCTGGCGCGCTGCCCTGCACCACAGCCAGAGCCACTGTGGGATGTTTTCACTCCCACCCAAACTGCTAGAGGCTAAAAAGCTTTGATAAGCATAAATAAAGAAAGGGAAAGGTGGGTGAATATCTCCTTTGCCATTCTGTTTAGCCATCACTTACTGTGTTGGTTGATGGTAAGGTTTTGGTTGTGTAAGGCTGTCATGTCACGTTGGACTTAGCGTCTGAAAGCCAAAAATACTCGGGGGCTGGAGGATCATGTGGCTGTTATTCCAGCCAAGTTTCCCTCAGATCTTTAAGCAGCTGCTTCAGAAATGCATTCTTGCTGCAGACCTTCTGGAGACTTGGAATGACTCTCAGAAGGGCTCGCTAATGACGCTCCTGTGCAGTGAACTTTCTGCCCAGGAGCGCACTGTCTCCCGTGAGCGCCAACAAACACAATCACTCGCTGGGGGCAGCTTGCTTAAGATAATCTGAACAGAGAGGCCACCCTCATTCCCCATTTCAGGAAAACACACTCAGGTGTGCTCTCACATTAGCTGAGCATTTTGATGAGCAGAGGCTGTACCTGTCCCTACAATAATGTATTTCCTCAAAGTATCAAAATAATTTATAGCTTTCCTGAATGAAATCTGATGGAAAAATGTTATTTGGCAGAAAAGGTACACCTTAGCCCTGAGACAAGCTTAAATGTATAGTAAAGTAGGGAAGGGACAATTCCATCCTGTTTCCAGCAGCTTGTAGTCTGTGGCTTCACCCCCTCCTCTTAAATGCTTAAAGCAATCCCCAGTTACTGAACATTTAAATTGCTTGAACACTTCAGAGATTTTATTGCTCTTCCTATTTACTGAGGTTTGAAAGTTCTGCTTCTATGCTAAATTTGAAGCATCTTCTTCTCAGGGATGCCTAAATAAAATAATTCACAATTCACCTAAGTAAAAGAATCACATTCCCCTCAACATTAGAATAGTGTTGCGTGTGGGTGAGTGATGAGGAGAACATTGTGGTAGGCAGGGAGCAGCCATAGAAAGTGGAAATATATCAATCTGAACATAGCTACTCATACTGAGGGTTGGGGCTGCTCTGGCAGCCCCTTCTCATATTTCCTCTGCTCATGCTGCCAGCTTGCTAACATGAAGGACACAGTTTCTCTGCAATTTTGACATTCTGGCCTTGAGATTCCATCATTTAGGCTTCCCCTTTGAGTTTTGAACTTGGACAATTTCTTTTTGTAACCAAACCTCATCCACAATCTAAGCATTTCAAGCCCCTGTTTTACATCTTTGAAGGGCTTGATCCAAAAGCTGAGTGAAGTCAGTGGAAGGACTCTCCCTAACCTCAGGGTATTTTGGATAAAGCCCTAAGGCAAGGCTCACATTCCATACATTTTAGCTTGGATTTGGATTTTCATAAGCTTTAACACTCCGGAAAGCTGCCAGTTTCACAAAATCTACATCCCATAGTACGTGTTTCCAGATTCTTGGTTTTGTAAGAGTGCTTTAAAGCTGAGAGAGGAGTTAATGAATTTTTCAGGACTATAACATGAACCAATGACCTCAATACCACACCAGTTTTCATTAAGGATGCTGTGTTTCCTTCTCTTGCATGAACATTTGTGTCTAAGAAATATGAATGTACATAAATGAATGAAATATGAAATGTACATAATATGAATATACATGTTCATTTACAATGAGGGAGTTAAAAAGCTCTGCTCAGCAGAAGGGTGCAAACAGAGTGCCCAAATCCAGAAGAGAAAAATGTAAATGCCTGTTTTCATTTTCACCCTTACTTCCTCCATGTAGGTTTGGTTTGATTTGGTTTTGATTTATACCAGAACAGATTATTAGAATACCACTGAAATTTCAAATCCAAAAAGACATTATCTGAATTGGTTCTGATCCCTTCCTGGCTAAAATCAAAGCAAAATTTGATAGGAACAGAACCAAATCCCTTTGGCTGTCTGGAAAGAAGAAGTACTACTGATGCGTGAAATCAGTACAGCTACATTCATTTACAGAGTCACTGTCTGGCTCCCAGCATGCTTTGTTTTTTGCCATGACTGTCTCAGAAGGATATTATTTTTGTATTCATTGCAAAAATAAATGTAAAACAGGAAATATTTTTGTCCTGTGGTGATAATTAATTTCTGAATATAGCCATGAAACTATTTAGTACAGGAAGGAAACAACTTTTTAAATGGATAAAGTAATTTTTAAAAAAGTAAACAAAGCCTGCAACATTTTTGAGCATTGAATATGGAAATTAATCTGTGTAAAATACTTATCTCTCATCTTTGGTTTAATTATCTTGGATGTATTATGGTCAATTTCAACAAATCATGTTATTTTTACCTGCAATGGAGTAAAAACTCCAGCCATATTATCAGGCTATGGAAATTTTACAATCATTTTCACAAGTATAATTATATAATCCAAAGTAGTATGTGGCTTTGTTTACCACTTGAAATAGTTGCTGCACCAATGAGCATTTCACAAACCAAAGTCCTGATAATCGTAGGGCAAAGAGGACAGCTGAAAACTTCAAGTCTATCCCACTGTTACCTCCATTTGCACCTGGATCCTCCAGGAAAAAATCTTGTTCTGCTTTGCTGCATGTTTGCAATAGAGGAGAAGCCAGCAATATCATGAACTCTGCTCTTCTGCAGCTGTTGGCAGCACGTTTTTTCCATCATACAGCTGCCAAGGCATATGGAGGCTCTAATTCCTTTGTGCAAAGAGACTCCTTTTCATCACCTTTTTAATGAAGTAAATTCAGGCTAAAAGCAAACAGGAGAAATGTGACATGAACCCTTATTGTGTATCAGTATTCTAGCTGCTGCAGCAATTTCAAGTACCTGCAGTTTATCAAGTTAAACATAAGAACAATTGACATTGTGGGAATAACAATCATCTAGGCATGTCATTTGGGAGGCAATAACACATTTTTTCCCTTGCACTTTGTTTTTAGGAGCTTAGTGTTCACTTGAATGTCTGAAGAAAAATTTGTTATGAACATGTAATATTTATTAGAAAAATATTCAGTAGAAAATAAAGCTAAGAAACTCCTTCACCACCCGCCCCATAAAGATATTCCTTTTCCACCTGTCATTCTACATGTTATTTCTGAAACAAAGTAGAAAGTAACCAGCTTATTTTAACAATTTCATAATATAGTGTCAGCTAATCAACTTATTCCTTCTCTCTTGCTCATAACTAAAAAAAAGACACTATGAATACTTTCATATGCAACAAATAACAGGACAGATACTTAGTGACATACCTAAAATAAAATAACATCATAAGTCTGTATTAATTAATAAAGACTTTGAAGGAAGTCATTGAAGATTTCAAAGTACTGAAAGATTTCAGAGACTGGAGACCCTCGCAGAGGCTGCAGGGTTGGGCATTTCTTGCCTGTCTTTACCTTGAGACCTTGGCAGTAACCCACAGAAGCTCTTCAATGTGAGCTAAGAATGTGAGATCTTATTGTCTTCCCATGATCATGTAAGGAAAGTTTATGAAGGGCAAAAGTGAAGGAGTATAAAGCTCTCAAAAGTCCTCTAGCAGAGTTTGAGTGCTGAAGTCTAACTCATGAGTGTGACTCATTTCACATTCTTGCACAGAAGTGCCATGAAAGGCCCTGGACACCTCAGCAGGCTATTTATCTTTCTTGAGATAGGGTTTATTTATCTCATTTTTAAGGGAATACAGAAACATTAACATTTTATGGCATAAAAAGCATAGCTTAAGGAGAGAAAAAAACCCTTCTCTGGGTTTACACTTGGGTCATGACAGGAAGTGGACTGAGTGTTTTTCCCTTCAGAACTGCCTGATTTCTAAGCATCTTTTAATCAGAGTAACCTGCACATGCTGTAGAGTCTCCAGCTATATTTTGCAAGTGACTTCTAGTGTCTCTGTCTCTTTCCTTTTTTCCCAAAGCAAAACCTAAATCCAAAAAAGTCTATTTCAAAGTTACACTGTTCTCCTCCTGATACAGTTGATACTTCCAACACAGCCCCCTGAATCTCTCAGCCCATAAACTGTAGTTTATAGTATTTAGCTGCTTTTCTCTCCTGTTTGTCTTAAGTTGTGGGCAACATTTTTGCTCCAGTGAAGGTGCCACTAGCTTAGCTGGAGTCAGGTTCCCACTGACTCCAGCTAAGTTAGTGACATTTCTGGGAGTCAGGTCCCCAAAGCTGAGATGTCTCACATCAACACATATCTCCCCCCGACCTCCAGGTCTTTTGTTGATCAGGTGGAATACCCTAAAGCATGGTGCTGTCTCAGACCAGTTGGATGGAAGCTGGGTGGTCAGTGCCTGTCTCCCTCCATGGGCTCTACGGGGACCTAGGAGGTAAAGGTGATGGTAAAAGGGAGGATAACCTTAGAATATATTGCATTTTGTTTATCTGTATCTGATTAGACACTTTAAAAGTCTATTTATATGAATGGGTTTTGTAGTGACCTCTTTGGCAGATGTAATAAGAAAGGAAAAAGGAAATTACTGTTTTATCTGTCTTTTATCTGGATTTTTCTTGCTTGTTCGATTGTCATTATTCCTACAGTGTTACCTGCTCTTAAAATCCAGGCTGTTAGCACTTCACTTGCATTCTTCCTTTAGCAAAGGCTTCTTCTAAAGGACTCCCCAAACCAACTGTTTAAACTAAATACTGAACAAGACCTGGTCATTGGCACAGAGACACTCAGGGATAAAAAGAAGAAAACAAAACAAAACAAAGAAATTCCCCAAAACAACCCTAAAATTTCGTGATTTATGGGGATCTTTTGCATAGGGTTTAAATAGGGAAATTAATCTTTGAACAGGATGATCACTTAATACCCAGCTGATGGTGGGAATCTTTACTATCTTCTGTTGAACCAGAAGAGACTCTTTAAAATGCACTGTGTCTGGCATAAGAAGGACATGGACCTGCTGGATGGAACCAAGAGAAGGGCCATGGAAATGCTTCGTGCAGCTGGAGGGCTGAAGCACATCTCTGATGGAGACAGGCTGAGAGAGCTGGGATTGCTCCACCTGGAGAAGAGAAGGTTCTGAGGAGACCTAATAGCAATTTCCAGTACCCAAAGGAGCTACAAGGAGTTGGAGAGGGACTTTCTACTAGGACATGTAGAGATAGAACAAGGGGGAATGTCTTCAAACTGAGAGTAGGTTTAGATTAGATATGAGAAAGAAATTCTTTACTATGACGGTGATAAGTCACTGGAACAGTGACTAAAAGAAGCTAAAAGAAGCTGTGAGTGCCCCATCCCTGGCAATGTTCAAGGACAGGTTTGATGAGGCTTTGAGCAGCCTGGTCTAGTGGGGGTTAGAACTAGATGTTCTTAAAGTCCCTTCCAACCCAAATTGAAAGTCTTAAGGTCTAAGGTCTGACTAGCCTGACTGCAGTAGCTTGTGTATGAGCCACTGCTGTCAGTTCCCTGTAGGATACAGGCAACCTGCTTCCCCTGGCACCTGCACACGAGGGAATGCTGTGCCAGAACACTCCTGTGCCTGCAGCAGCAGCTCCTGCTGGCTGATTACAGGTGTTTTACCCAGGTACCCTCAGGCAGGTGCTGCAGCCACCCCCTGGCCCGGGAGCACAGACACTCCTCTGACACCCGGCTTTAAAAATTGGACTCGCATGTCAAGAGCTTTTTTTTTTTTTTTTTTTTTTTTTTTTTTTTTTTTTTTTTTTTTTGCGGGGAAAACCGGTTTGTGGCCTGTGGTCAGGCAGCCGGCAGGCGGCAGCCTGTGCCCGCGTATGGCTTGCGGAAGGTTTTGCCACAATGTTATGTGGGGCTTTTTGTTGTTGTTGTTGTCGTCGTTGTTGTTATTTTGTTTGGGGGGCTTTTTGTGTGTGTGTGTGTGGTTTTTGTTTTTTTTTTTTTTGTGTGTATTTGTTTGTTTGCTTTTTCTTGCAAATTGTCTCCCCTCCTAATCTGTTTGAATCATGTCTGTACAATAAGCCCTTCAACTCCATCCATGCACTCTGTCAAAGCCCCCAGCTTCCCTCACTGCCCCTCTGGTGCAGACCCACTTGTTCTAACCCCCATCCCAATTTACAAACTTCCTTTCTTTCTCAGGGCTCTCTAGCCCAGCCACCACCTCACTGCAGTGAGGACCCTCCATCCTGCAAGGCCTCCACTCCCACGCCTCCCGGAATTCTGTGGGAGTCTAGGCAATGCCAGTGCCCAGGAGGCAATGCCATGTCTCCAGGCTCAGCAGCTGCTGGATTACAGCAGCAGCAGGAGACTGGGGACTTCAGCCTTTGCTGAGGCCAAGTCTGGCCCTGAGCACAGCAAGATTTCTCCTGTGCCCTGTTTCAGTCAGAGTCCTTTGGTGCTGCATCCCCATCAGCCCTGTGAGCAGCCCAGGCGCTAATGAAGCCAAGGCATCTTGTGTGCACCAGGGACTGCTGCCTTAACACAGCAGTAAGGTCTGAGCTGCTGGATCTGAGCTGCTGGTCTGAGCAGCAGCTCAGTGTCATCAGTAAAGCCTGCTTTTGTTGAGCTGGGACATCCCTGAGAGCCTTGTGCCAGCACAGGCTGCCTCCCAGCTACAAGAAGGCACTCAAGTGCAGCAAAGACTATCCTGCCCTGAGATCTAGGGTCTTCTGCTGAAGTCCTCAAGATGCTGCAGCTGGGTCCCTTTTTTACATTCCTGGACATAAGAATGTCTGTCTCAGATCAACAGCATGGAATGTCACAGGGAATAGCTCCATGCTGCCCCACCTCCAGTAGGTCTCAGCATCTAGTACATGGATTAGGAAAATGAACTGCTTTCAGGAAAACACCCTCTTTTGACTAAGGAAATGCAGCAACTTGCCAGTTCTGCCAGTTTGCAAGTGTGGTATTTGATGCACTTTAAAACCCAATGAAAGAGAGAGTATAAGGTATCAGGGCTTTAAGCATTGGATGCCTGGGAGCCACCACCTGGGAACAGCTCTCTTGGGAGAAATTTGAAACCATTTCTTATTGGGCAGACTGATGGACACAAAGCCTCTTATAGCCCATCACCCTGCTTACACCTGCTAAATAGCCTTCCCTGCAGCCCTGGGCCAAGAATTCATGGGGAACAAAAGGTTGGAGTCTTAGACAGGAATCTTAGACAGGAACTTAATGGAGTCTCATTTGTGTGTTTGGTGCATAATGAGAAAGGTTTACCCCCACTGCTCCTCCTGCCCCTGATGGATGGCAAGGAAAGACAACCCCAAAACCATGGACAAGTCAGTGGTGATGATCAGCTGTGGGCTGTCCTGCAGCCCCACTCTACACACCATGCTCTGGTGTACATCTTCCCAGTCATGCAAGAGGTCTGCTCTGCACAGCTTTTTTGTCTGCAATCTCTAACGTCACCCTATGAGATAATGGGGATCATATATGTAGGATAGGCAGGGGTTTGTAGCAAACAGCAGCACTGGAACATACTGTGACATCCTAGATGTCAAAAGGATTTCTTACACTCTGTGTATCCAAACCAGCCTTCCTGCCTTCCTACAGCTAGAGACACTTGCAATTTATAAGTGAAAACACACCAATTAAGTATCAAGAGTTCTTGTTTGCACATGACATCATTAGATACTGCAGTATCTAATCTAAAGTAAAAGTACTTTACTTAAAATAAATCAGTATAAATGAATGTTTTGGCAATGGCATTGTGGGAGTATGTGCATGTTTGTGATTTTAGATTGTAACTCTAGGGGTAGGTTTTCAGCTAAGTTTTCATCTCCCTGTCCCCAGGAAGCCAGGGCCAGGGTTATGTGTGTTGATGGCCATGTGAGGGTAAGCCTGTGGTGGGAAGATTTTTGAGCTGCAGTACTGAGCCTTGCTCTGTTTCTGTGAGCCTCAGGCTAAGGCAACAACTCTCCTCCATGCTGCTGTGAACACTTGTGGGTGTCTTTGCCACAGGAGGGACAACATGAGCTGTCTGACTTGTGGGGAAGCTGTTGGGAGATGCATGTCTGGAGGGGAATGTATATAAAGAATATATGCATCCCTCCTCAGCTAGTAATTTTTTAGAATTTCAGTTTCTGCCTGATAATGAGAAGGTGACAGTGCAGAGGAAATATTTTTTTTCCAGTCTTGGTGGAAAACGGCTTTGATAAATAATAGCATGAGCAAGACAGGAAGCATAATTTCTGGGCATTACCTTGAGCCCAGAATACATTCTTATATTCTGGGCTCAAGGTAATGATATTTCATAGCCTCATAGATTAAATTCTAAGATTAAATTCTTGATTTTTAAATGTGAAAAACCTCCTAAATAAAATAACATAATCTGTTGATCTTATTTGCATCTAAAAAATTACTTCTCCACTACTACTTTTAGAGTGGATGTTCAGCTGCTTGGATGAAAGGGATGAAAAAGGGTGACAAATGTGGTTTAAATCCTGTATTATCTCTTTTAATTATTTAATTTATTAAATTCATAAATTTATAATTAATTTATAAATAATGTCACTGTATTAGCCAAACACAGGATGGAGCAAGACAGGCTGGACCGATTTCTAGTTGTGGTTAAAAAACTCTTGCTGGTGCATAGCTCCAGCATGTACCCAAATAGACTTTTCTTGACTAAAATCTCTCCTTACCTTCACATGATAGCATCTCACCTATGTCTCATTGCTGATGGAGGCATTGCAAGGTAAGAGAAGAGAAGAAATAAAAGTGTAACGACAGGGAGATGTGATAATTCGAGAATTTCTTGGATGCACTGATGTCTTAGAAGCTTAGGTACCATGGAGATAGTTGCCTTAGCAATGTTTTAGCCACATAGGGATTCACAATCATGCTTGCCTCTTGTGGCAAAATGATGCTGTGTTACTTTTTTTTTTGGAAAGCTTCTGTGAATGTACAATAAAGCAGTTTATGGATTTTTAACTAGACATCAGATTTTCTCTCAAGCTTCTCGTCCTTGACATTTTTTATTTTTTCATTGACGTTAATTCTGAAAATGAATGTCTTTCAAGCTGGGGCTTTGTACATACAAGAGCCTGTCTGATTTGGTCCCTGTTCATTTAATGATAAAAAATCCCACTTAGAGGGTCAGAAAGGGTCAATTTCAGAGGTTGTGTTCAGATTTTTGGCTTTTAAAACTAGTACAGCCTGAGTTGCTGTAGGTTTAGCATTTCCACAGCATGACATAATTTCAAAATCTGTGTATTTTCACAGTAGGAACTGAGACAAACCAAATGTTATGAAAAATGGAATAAATAGGCAGATATCTCTATTATGATTTGCAGAGTATCTTAATAAAACCAGTATATAAATATATAAAGTGAGATCGAAGACAAAAGGAATTATTTCCTCTTGTTGGAATTTGAAGTATTTGCATTTAAAAGTTGTTTTTTGGAAGGAAGAGAGTTTGGAATTTTAGGACAGGCAAACCTGCTGCTGGTAGGGCAGCAGGCTGCCAGAGGTGACAATAAAGTGTTCGTGGGGCAGTGGTGGCCTCTCTGTGGTGTGTGTTTGCCCTCCCAACACCTCCCAGCTTAGATTCCATGCAGGAGTGGCAAACCTGGCTTTCCAGGACTTTCACTCAGGATTTTGTCTTTGATCACAAAAGCTCTGTGATTTTCAAGCCATAGAGAAACCCTGGACCAGCTCACTGACAGTGTGTTTGGTTTTATTTCACCCAGGTTTATGCTCCTTGCACCAGGCATCTCTTCATGGAAATATCTAGAGGAGAGGTATAATCCATTGAAAATTGAAGTGTCTTTAGTGTTTTTTGGTGTATGCTAGCCATGTGTAAATATGGGAGCCCTGTGAAAGCAGTAGATGCTGCCTCCTTTCTTTCAGTTGTTTACCACACTCTCCCTACCTTCCCTTTCATTTTTCTCCCTTCCAAGAAAACCAATAAAGCACAATTAAGAAAAGGCTTATTTATGTTGATCTTTTTCAGGCTGTTAACTATAGACTCATAGAGCAACTCATGTTGGAAGGGACCTCAAAAGACCATCTGGTCCAACCTTTTTTGGGAGCCTCAATGAGATCATCTAGCCTGTTTAGTTGTGCCTTCAAAATCTGCAGTGATGAGACCTCTACCCCTGGGGGTATTGTTGCTGTTATTCTTACTGCAAAAAAATTATTTCTTGTTATTGAGATTAAACCTATCCTCATGCAACTCATATCCACTGCCTCTTTTCTTCTTTGTGTGGCTGCTTGTGAAGAGAGAGCCTGTCTTCTTTGTATTCACCTTTTAACTACAACGAGGTCCCCCTTGAGCATTCTCTTCCTGAGGGAGGAAAATACTTAAATCCTATGGTCTTTTCTCTCAGGGCAGATTCTCTAGCTCTTTGATCATCTTTGTGGCTCTCCTTTAGACTTGTCTAGTCTGTGCATTGTTTTTGAATTGTGGGGACCAGGACTGGATGTGGTACTCCAGCTACTGTGCAATGATGGGAAGAGTCAAGTTTGTCAATCTGTTATAAGGATAGGTGAAAAATATTAGGAGATGAGAACTAACGGCATTGAAAATACAAAGAGATAGAAACACAGAACTGAGGAAGGTTTCACTGCCTAGGGAATTTCTGATTTACATTTGGTTAGCAAGCCTACTTTACCTGGAGTCAAGATGTGTGTTTGTGGTGGCTTGTATGTGCAGTATTTTTTTAGAAGTAACTTCCATTCCCATCTAATCTGTAAGGCCATGAGAGCTCAAATCTGCACGAAATCATAATTAGCTCTTTGTCATTTCATTTTCAAGTGATTTCTCCCACTGGGACTGAAGCAGAGCCTATTATTGTGCTATTTTTGCCCCACAGCCCTGCAGGAGTACCTAAGTGTCCTGTGCTGAGATCTCTGCAGGGAGGAGCAGGTATGTGCTCTGACAAGGCTGGGTTCCCCCACCTGAAGGATATTGGAGGCTGACAGGCCTGTTTCCTGAGCTCTTGCCGTCCTCTGCAGTGGCTTTGGCACTTTATGCTGAAATATTCCCATGGTTAAACTCCACAGCATGTGTTTAAGACAGGCTGATCTTTAATTCAGTCGTCATGTCTGAGTTGTGCACTTTGTGGGATTCTGAAGTGGTTTTTATAACTTTTCAGACTGAATTTTAATGATGAGAACATAAAAGCTTTTTGACTGTTATGCACTATTTTTTGTTATAATCACCATTAATAATCATATCATAAAACCTCATTTTCATCAAGGTTTGATTCACATTTCATAAAAGCCTCTGGCAATTTCTGCAATGACACACTGTCTTCATAAAACTCATGTACTTGCTCTGCTTAATGAGGGTCCATCATCCGTGGTGGATCTGCAGCAGGACAGGGCTTTCTGAGGGAGCACAAGGGCTGGTGGAGAGCGATGGCTTCCGTGAGGCTGCTCCAGCACAGCTGCTGGACAGGAGCTGTGTGGCAGTGGTGAAGCAGTGCTCTCGTGAGCTGGGAAGATGTTGTGTAGCAGCGACTCTTGTGCCACTAATACAAAGATGATTTTGGCTTATTTTATGGGATAAGTCAGTGCAAGTCACTGGGAGATTTGTGGGAGAAAATAATGGTAGACATGCATGAAGTAGATGACCCATCTGTTTATCTAATTCATGGCTTATTTTGAAGTTGCAAAGATGTTTAAAACATTGCAATTGTTCCTGGTGTAAATAACTGAACAAGGGAAATACCCAAAAAAACACTCAAAGAAATCTGATTGGCATTTTTAACATGCTTGTACTGCAGTAAACATTGAGCCCATTCAATTTAAGCCTAGTATATTTGTTTTCACTTTTTTAGGAGAACGTCCCCCAGGGACAGATGTACTTGGATAACAAAGATTACAGTACAGTTTCTAGACAACAAGAGATGGAGCTGAATCAGACATCGTCGCATCAAACCATTTTATCTGCAAAGGTGGCAGCCAAACCAGTGACCAGAAGTTGCAATGAGCTGCAGTTATTTAAAGAGTATCATGGCATGGTAGCAAGCCTTGGAGAGTCACAGACCCTGTGTGAAAAATCAGCAATAGGGGAGGATGGCTGCATTGCTCTTGAGAAGGATTTCACTCCTGTGCCCATGCAGGCAAGGTAAGAATAAGAAGAAACAGAATGTTTTGTCTCCAAATCAAAATTAATTTTTATTTTCTTGCACGACAGATACATATGTTCATTAAGTCAATATTTCTGCCACTGACACAAAGAAGTAAAGCCTTAATGGAACATCAGGGCAGTTGTAATTGCCATGGAGGGGTCATGGATCACCAGACTTCTAAATTATTCTCAGTGTTAATAGCCACCATGGGCCAATTTTGCTGTGTTTCCAAGATCAGACAACTGGCTTTTCTTCTCTACTTGGTGTCAGAAAACACACAGAGATAAAGTAGTTTTCACATCCCACCCTATACCTCTTTCAGAAAAATGCATCATAAAGACATAGAGAGAATCACTACAGCTGAGGCTGCAAACACTAAAATGGCACAATATAGCACAACTCTGACAGCTGACACACCACACAGCAAGTGTGTGCTCCTCATGCATCCTCTCCCACACCAGGAAAGGTGCAGGTTGCTGGGCAGGGGTGTTAATCTTTCCTGTTGTGACAGATACAGTATCAGCAATTCTATTTGTAAGCACTTAGAAATAATTTATAGACCACAAAATATTTCAGGTGGCTTTTGAAATCGGGGAAAATAATGTAATGTGGGAGATGCAGTCCTGGGGGCTCCCCACAGTTCTGGCCGTGCTGGTTTGATGAGCAGGGCTGAGATCTGTCTCATGCCCCTGCATCTCAGTTAGAAGGAAATGTGCATATCTTGGGAAGAAAGAAAGTTTGGGACATTTTGATAAGTTCCTTGACCTGAGAAAAGGACAGCCAGGCTAGCTGGATGAGTTTTGTTGGACCTCTTACACACATCATAAGTATGGCATAGAAATCTACAGCCAGCCCAGTCAATTTTTTAATGTGCATCTGAAAGTGTTTCTGTCAGAGTGAGAATTGGAAATCATTATAGCTATGCTTTACAAATATTGAAAAAGTAATCAAATTATCAGCTTGACCAAAAAAGTCCTATAAATCCTTTAGAATTTTTTTTTTTTGTTTTTAGTATTTGAGGATTTTTTTGTGTTGACTAAGAATTTTTACTGACAGAAGCAAATTTTGTAAAAGTTCTTCCGTTCAGTATGTGAAGGAATGAGTTAATGTCCTATTCTGAAAGAGCCTGTAAGTACAATATATATGTGAGAATGGGGGAAAGGCAAGGCAAGAGAAGGGAAGGACTGATTGCATCTGAACACAAGGTTTTTCCTTTGTGAATTCACATCTATATCTTGCTACAGCTGTGTCTGCCACTGCTATTTACTCTCCTGTTTACTCTCCTGGCACTTGAACAAAATCCACATTTGTATTCTTATGGACCAGCTTTCACCATCCTGGCTTAACTTCTTCCTATTATTTTTCAGTGAGTGATATGAATTCGTGTACCAATGATACACAAATTCTGTGAACCTCTGAACCAGTCTGGCAGACATCTCTGGTCTGATGAAAAATACTATGTCATGGGGGAGCTCACCTTCCTGTGAGCACAGGGAGTAACTCCAAGTCTTTTGCTAACACTGTTAGTGTTGAGTAAACTGGAGCCACTGTGTGTGATTTAGGAATAGAGTTACAATTAAATAGCCATACCCATACCCATGCTCCCTTTCAGACAAATGTATATGTAATCTTCAATAGCACCATATTAGGGTTTAGGAAAGGAACTTCCAAAATTTTGTCTTGTTGATATTTGCCTCTTGCTTTTCCAATATTGATTTTTTTTATTTTTTTTTTTTTGGCGTGAAGATGAAACTTGTCTGTCTCTCATTAGCAGGTATTTTAACCAATATACATCAGGTGCAGTTCAAATACTGATGTGACCTGCATGACCACTCTGTATGAGCAAGCATCCTTAAATCATTGGGACTACCCAACAGAACACAGATAAAAACATGGATAAACTTTTAGAGTCACAAGTTTTTTGATTAGTTTCATTAGAATGAGAATTAATTTTCAATGTAAAATGTCTTTTTGCTTGCAAAGAAAGCTACTGATGATTAAAAAAGAGAAGACACCAATTTTTTTTTTCCTATAAAGTGGTTCACTAAATTGGCAAGTCTGTATGGTTTGTTTTAATGTGTCTACTTAATTACTGAATTATCTTTCAGGATAAGATTCCCGTGTTCTCTAAATTTTTCAAATGTATACTGAGACAAGACTTTCAAAATAATCCATTTAATTGAACAGGGGATTTATCTCACTCTCTAAAATTTCCTTTAAGAAAGTGTTCTTGTGTTAAGTAAGGCCATTTACCCTGGGAAAGAGATGTCCACTCTATTTTGGATTGAACATTTCTGTTTGATTGCAGCACAGTCCTGCAGGTATTTTTTGGTCAGTATAGCTATTGGGCTGCCTGCCTGTCAGAATGCCTTCTTATTTACTTTCCATGTTGAAGAGTGGTACCTTTTAACTCCAGGTTTTACTGCATTGCCTTAGGTTCCCTTGGCTCTTGTGAGGAGATCTGGACCATCCACCATGGTCACTCCAATGATCCTGTATTTCCAGAGTGTCCTTCCCCTAGAAATAAGCCTGTCTGCCTTCATGTGAACAGCATAGTTGCTTCAGTCCTGCTTGCTGTGAGCAATGTAGGCATGCTTCTCTGGAGTGGACCAAGAATGAGATCCAGTAACATTCTGTTCAGTTGGAATGCACCTGGCCTAGGTGTATGTTTACCCTGAACTGTGCTGTACTTTGAACTATCAGAAATGCAGCTTTTAAGGTACCAAAACATGGCAATGAAGTCTGCATTTTGATTTTTCATTTCTCTCAGATTCCTCAGACTTTAAACAATGGCTTGACCAGGATCCTTTTCATTACAGCTGCATGAAAGTGACTTTTACAGTCAATGGACCTTGTTCCAAACCACCTTCATGAGTTCCTTTCCTTGCAGGAAGATTCCACACTGTTTTGTGGCAGCATGGGCAACACTCTTGAGGTCAGCACAGACATTTCTAAAGACACAGGCTGCTCCCTTCCATCATGTCTCTGTACATACAGAATGTGTTCCCCAAAAAGGCCCTTTGGTCTCATCACTATCAGTGCTATTTGCATGGGAAGAACTTAACAGCATGGTTTTATAAGAACCAAATCTGAAATCCTCCTCTGTGATTGATAGGAAGGGGGTGAAGTCAGCTATTTTTGTCTTAGGAGTTCATGAACATTAAAGGTAATCTATAGAAATGAGGTGAATAGTAATTCTTAATTCCATGCAAGTAATTACTTTGCATTACTCCACTGAAGTTATATTTGGATGAATTTGGCCCTGGAGTTTTATGATCATTTAATATGATAGTCCTTAGAAGACTTTATTCTTTGTGTGTCATTAAGAAAATCCATCTATAGAATAACAAAAAAACCTCAAAAAAACCTAAAACTTTTTTTAGTCTGCTTGAAAATGTATTTCAGCAAGCAAAACTATTTCTTTCAGCATTTCTCCTGTCCCTCAGTTTCACTTATGTAATAAAAAGTAAAAACAATCAACCAAATCCACCTCTTCCTGAATCTCTGGTCCCAGGATCTGTAGGGAGATTGGTTTGCAGTGAGAAGGTCAGTAAGTTAAAAGTGTGTATTGAATCCTTGGTTTGTAGCAAAACAGCGGGAAGTTTGTAATTTTATTTCCTGTTAGCAGGAGAAACTGGAATGGAAGAACGTATTGTATAGTGAAAAGTCAATATGAGAGTGAAGTTATGCCTTTAGCCATAAGGGATTATAAATCTCAATTTTGATTTTTAATTATGTTGATGTATTGCTACTTTTAAAAGACATTTATGAGATTTAGAATTAGGTGTCAAGAAGACATGCTTGCTGTCTAAATAAGTAAAATTTATGTGACAATTTAAAAGCTTCTTTAATTTATGTGACAATTTAAAAGACAGGGGAAAAGACAAAGACAATAAAACCACTTGTCTCTTGAAGACAATAAAACCACTTTTTTTTGTGCATCCTAAGGCTAATTTTGATCTTTGGCCACTAGAACAAAATGGGATCATCTATTTAACAGTCAAACAGAGAAAGCGTCATTTTCACATCATAATTGCCTGTTCGTGTAGGAACCATTCTGATTTTAGTGTCAATCAGACAAACATTAGAGAAGAGTCCAGGACAGATAGATGACTTCATAGCAAACAGCCACCTTCATCATTCTCAAGTGATGGTTGTCTTGCTTGCTGTCTGAAATATGGCACTTCTGGCTTCCTTCTCATTTCTTATCCATAGTAAATATTTCTATATTTTGATTCCCCATTAAATGCTATGACACTGCAGCAAACAGCTAATATGGAAGGGGTTGTAAAGTCTGACTTTGTTAATTGATTTAGTTTGGTTCATTTGGTTTTAAATAGACCCTCTCAAACATTTATTGCTTACATGGAGGTGTGTGGCTGCAACACAGCTTATCATGAGCAAACTGTGTAGGGACATGAAACTGCTGAGACTCTCTTAGCTTGGATTAAATCTTCCTGCTGTTGTCTCTACAATATCATGAAATACCATTCAAAGCCTGAAAAGCTCAAAAGAAGCAATAAGAAGCTCTAGCAAAACTTGAGGTTAAATGGTAGGGAGTAAAACAGAAAGACCATATTATGTAAAATAGGCAAATAAATAAGTATTGTGGGGTTCTGCTGCCCTATTCTAATTTTCTGTTCTGCATTTCCTGGGAGAAAGGTACCTTGCCATCGTAACAGAAGCAAGACTGAAACATAATTGTATGATGTAACATAGAGTGTTTGACTTCATTTGAGCAAAAGGTGTGTTCAGCAAAAGACTGATTTTGACATAGTTTCTGCTGTTAATGAAACCTACAGAAAGAGGCTTCATTCATTATAAGTTTCTCTGTGTTCAAAGTTGTTTAATTTTTCTGTTGCTTTGTATTATTCATCATCTCAGTGCTAATTGCTTATAATTATTCACATTATCTTGGATTGGTCATATACTACAATTTCTATTCTACCATTGACAGAGTAAAATCACAGTGCTCCCTTGTAGCCACTCAAATGCTTTTTGCTCTGACAGAACATTTTGTAAACAAGAACCCACCATTATTAATTTTTGTTTCTGAGTGCTCTGTTGAAAGAATTAGGGGGTACTAATTAACTGCATCACACTTTCCCAGTTGTCATGCTAAACACTGAGCTTAGCACTCAGTGAAGAATTTGCAGTGTACTAACCTCCAAAAACCAAATGTTTCATTTGAGTGCCTGTGACATTCCACAAAGCTGTTGAATTTTGAAAGCAGCTGCCCTTTTCCTAATAGTTAATAATATGGTAATATGGGGTTTGTCTCTGTGAGACCTCTTAGGCCAGCTGTGGAAAGATGCCAGTCATATACAAGATGGGACTGGACAGCACTTCCCTCACGTAAACTTCCCTGTTTAAACAAAGAAAGGCTTTTATTGTCACAATTATTTTTTTTACATTGAAGGATAAAGCAAACAACTCAGTCAAACTTTGAAAAGAAATGTGTTGCAAAGAGCCAGTCACAGTTGAGCGGGAGGGTATGCCTGGGGCTTAAAGAGCTGACATGAGGAGTGGCTGGCCATTTGTGATGAAGCAAGTAACTCAGACACTCAACATCTCTCCATGAAGCTTTTCATTGAAAGTGGTCTGTGTGCTTTGCTCCTGACTGATGTGTGTGTGTGCAGGTGGCAGCTCTGACATACTGAATGATTTACAGAAACCATAACTTCTCATTAGCAGCTGGACAAATTATACTAATTAATAAGATTTCAGTTTTGTCCCAGTTTTTCTGCCATGTAGATGTGCTTAAGTTTTATGTGAGGAAAAACAACTGAGTTCTCATGGACAGTGATTAGGAAGAAGGAAAAGAAAGCATAAGGAATCCATGGTCCTTACATATATTACTGCATCAGGTGGACATGCATATAGGCAGCCACTGCAGCACTGGTTTTGGGTGGTAAATGATCTGCGTGATAACATGGCAACTTTTCTGAGGGCCCAGGCTCCGTAGCTGAAGGGTAGAACAAGACCTGAAAGTGAAGCCAAAATAGTTGAGAAAGGGAATAATGGAGAGAAATCTAATTTTACAGTAAGTTTGGGCCATTGAAATTTAAGGTGTGTACCTCAATGATCCTGAGGAGGACCAGGAGCCAATGAACTTGGCAGAGCATGGGAGAGGAAAAAAAAGCATTTTGATTTCATGGTTCAATCAAAAAAGGAGTAATGCTAGCGGGAGTTACTTTATGTAGTTGTTTGGTAAGAAATGGATACACAACTTCTGCTTTGCTCTAAGTAGCATTAAACACACATCTCCCAGTTCTTGGTAAGTGTATGGATGCACATACATCTGCCACACACAGTCTGCCAAGACCATATTTTCTTCTTTTTCTTCCATTGTAACTAAATATATAATGAAACATTGATTAAAACAGCAACTTTTACTCAGGTATTCTATTTTATAAGAAAATTTCTGGATAATCAGCATTCTTTTGTGTATATAGTCTTGATTCATCTTTTCAATTACTATTATTTTGTTGAAAATATAAGGGCCTGAAGGGTTTGCAGTCTTTAGTCTAATAGTCAGGGTGATGAGGTAAGAGTTTGGTTAGCTTAGCTCATATTGAACATTTGGCCAAAAAAATTGTCTCATCCTCTGCCCAGACTTCTGGGGAGCTGCTGCCAGAGCAGGAGAGAGGACTTAGAGAGAGAAGTGGAAGGAGAACCATTTATATGGACAGATATCAGTAAAATGCCGGGGCAGTAGTGAAAAATGCAGAGAAGTAGTGGAAAAGATGAATGGAAACTCTTCCATGCTGCTACAAAGGGACACCAGGTGAAGGTGCAATGCAGCATGAAATACAGAGTGTGAGCAGGGTGTACTGATCTATGGATTGAATTAGGTAAAAGGAAGTTAATGCTATGGTTATAAGCTAGACTCTGATGCAATCAGACCCCAGATATGAAAAAAATCTCAACTCCACCCAAAGCAGCAGGTAACAAGGATATGAACTTGTCAGTCCCAAGCCCTGAAGCCAGACAGCCAAGTTAGCAGCAGTCCTTGCTAACCCTGAATGTCTTGCACTCATAATTACTTACAGCTTGGTTTTTCAACCAAATAAAAGACATGGTAACAAGATAAAGACATAGAAGGCTATGATTCCTCATAAAATAAAACAATCTTACCCCACAAGGGAGTAGCAAAGAAATATTTCCTTCCTTCTTTTTTTCCTTTCATAGCTTGCTGTCAGGAGCAGATGTTTTAGAGCACAGTTCTGCTGGTGATGGGGATCTTTCAGTCTGCCCCAAATTGTAAATGTCTTCCTCTTTAGAATTAATTAGCAAGAGAGTGTTTTGTTCTTTTGCATTAAAAGCACTGGAAATCATTCCTCAGCTGCAGCAAAAATTTCCCAGATAGCGATGGTCATATAATAAAGAACAGAGGTTCATGTTAAATTGAATGTACTTGATGGAAAAATAGATTAATATAGATGGGAGAAATTAGCCAGTGAAGTAAAAAAAAAAAAGGTCACAGTCTCTAGTCTGGCAAATCATATGGCTTTTTAAAAAACCTGCTGTACATAAGGAGCTCAATATATGAAAATAGAGCAAAAGCTGATAAATGAGTCACCAAAATGCTTACAGACAGTGACAAAGCAAGCAATTCTCTGCTTGATAGGGGCTAATGGGGCTGCAGGGACAACCTGCAATAATTGTGCTAATGGACCAGCAGCAGTCAGAGACCACACAGAGCTCTGCCCACAGCAGGTCGGAGCTACATCAAGGACAACACTGTGAGCTGGAGCCTGGGCTGTCAGAACTGGGTAGGTTCAAAAGTAATGCACTTTTTTTCTTTTCTTTTCTTCTTTTCTTTTCTTTTCTTTTCTTTTCTTTTCTTTTCTTTTCTTTTCTTTTCTTTTCTTTTCTTTTCTTTTCTTTTCTTTTCTTTTCTTTTCTTTTCTTTTCTTTTCTTTTCTTTTCTTTTCTTTTCTTTTCTTTTCTCTTCTCTTCTCTTCTCTTCTCTTCTCTTCTCTTCTCTTCTCTTCTCTTCTCTTCTCTTCTCTTCTCTTCTTTTCTTTTTCTTTTTCTTTTTCTTTTATTTTCCTTTTTTTTGGAAGTTTTTATATTATTTCTTTTGGACAGGGTGAAATATAAAAAAGATTGGCAGTTACAGCCACTCAGTTTTAAAAAGTGGAGCAGAAGCTATTGAATCAGTACTGTGTGAATTAGCATAATTCAGAAGCAGCTGTGAAAGGCTGAAGGCTTCGCTCACACTCTCAGAGCTACTGTCTTTTCTGTGCTATCAGTAAGGACAGTAGACACAGCCCATCTGCCATTCACCCCCTCATATTTTTGAGCAGAGTTTCTGTAAGGACTCCCTTGCCTGAAGTGGAGCACTCTGAAATGAAGTATGTAAGCATCTCCCTCCGATGGCCACCCTGGCAGCTACATTGAACTCATATGTCTGGCAGGGCTTTGCACTTGATATTTGAGGAGGAAACACTATGCTTTTGAGGAATTTACTGTAAGAAATCTAATCCTGAGTAACACAGAGTAAATATTTTGCAGTGACTTTTCCTCCCACTCTTGTGGTCTTATGCAATTCATTCTCTCAGCTGCCAAGAAAATAAAAAAGTAAAAGCAGTTTCAAACACTCTTTTGTTTCTAATCTTCCTAGATGTGATAGGAGCAATACTGCCTCCTCAACCATGTCAATGATGTGACCTGCAATCCTCTTTAGGAGTCTATTGACAGCTGCTTCAGCATGTAAACCTCATACAATGAAAAGGATGAACCTGAATGTAATGAATTGGTCTGCCAAAGGAAAGAATAAACCCAGAATGAGGGTAACAAGGAATACCCTTCTAATTTCTCTGATGTGTCTTTAGTCATATAAGCTAAAAGAGAAGGGCTATGTTGTTATATTATATACATACATATGTATATAACAACATAGGGGGTTTGTTGCATCCATGTCTTCTTTTCCAGTTTGCTCTGTGCTCTTTATGTTGGGCCTCCCAGTGCTTTCTAGTACAGGCCAATGGGGAAAAAAAAGCTCTACAAAGTGGTGCAATGGAATGAATGCATTTTAGACATTATTTTTGAGTCACATCTACTTGGCATATTGTAGTATGTGGCCAAAACTTAGCCAAATCAGAACTGTAAGAAGTAGCGATGTTTCCGAGTAAAAACTTTGAACATCAGTGTTTGGAAAACTATTGTTTTTAACCTGGAATACAATGACAACAAGCACTCCTTACAAACCTGTTCCTAGTTGAGTGGAAGTATTGAAGAGGATTGCATAGCCAGAAGTATTCCAAGGTGCCTATTTTGGCAGAAGACAGACTGTCCTTGGCAGAAGAGAATGATAGATTGTCATAAGGACTTGTATATATGGACATTGTACTAATCACAGTTTTAGATCTATTTTTCTGTTGACAAAAGTTGATAGAGCAACATTGTTGTTGTTAGACCTGTCATGCTTTCCTTCAGCTGGAAATCTGATGTTTGCGAGGCAGAACACACAAGAACTCTACATCAAAAGCAGTTAACAAATGTACCAATCTATTTACAATTTGGAGTAGGACTGATCATTTAATTTTCTTGATATGCCACTCTGAAAATGTTTTAGGTTCAAGTAGATAGGTTGGAGAGCAGAGAATTCTGGGTCTTCATACTTCTTAAACTCTATATGAACCTGAGAAGATTCAGGTCATGCATGTAATACTTTGAGATCATCTGAATTAGGTATTGACACTGGATTCCCTATATGTAATGTAATTTATTTACTTGGATGCAAAATTAATCATCTGGATCCCCCCTGTGCTGCATCTGTATCTCTTCAGGAATGAGGGTCTTCATTAATAATAAAGTTGTAAGTAGGAACACACATTCTCCTATTGTGGTTACAGCATTTGTTTATTGACCAAAATAAACTAATAGACAAAGTGGAATAATACTTCAGAGCTGAGGCTGCAGCCACACCTTGTGACAAATAAAAAATGTTGATGGAGTCCATCCTCTCTAAACAATGCCCTTTTTAAAATTTGTTCACGTGCTTTTTTCTTAAGTTCCTCTTAGGTTAAAATCTGTTCTTTTAGTTCTGCCATGTGTCATGTTATTTTTTTTCTCTTCAGCCCACGCTTTTTCCTAATGCTGCTGGAGGAAATAATTCCTGTAGCTTCAGTTCTTCCACTATTTTAATTAATTTTTATATTCCATAATCTTAAAATAGTACAAACTGATTTTTTTTTCTCTGTGACAACCCACTATGTACCTCTACTTCTCATAAACATTTTGTATTTGTCTGTTTTTAAAACATTTCTTTTAAATTATAACCTACTTCTAAATGCCGTGACTCGAATGAACGTACATTATTTGCTCTTTAAACTGTTATTTTTGTATAGAGGAACAACCATACTTCTGTGTTGTTTCTTGAGGTGTAGAAGGCCTACTTCCACATTAACTTTTAATGATGGTGTCTGATTAATTGGCACTTTAATGTCTTTCTTTTTTTTTTTTTCTTTTTTTTTTTTTTTTTTTCTGTTTATTGTTTTGTTTTGTTATTTTATTTTTTGCTCTGCTGCCAAGAGTATCCACTTACTTGGCTCCTTTGCATTTCCATTTTGTCAGAATATCTTTCAATTTTCCTGCTATGTCCCACTCTATGGATATTTTCTTTTTGCAAAGTGCCTGTGCACATGGTATTAAAAAGAGAGTTGTTGATGCAGCAATTGTTGACAACAATTTCTGGAGTTGTTTTATTGAAAAAATATATTGAAGAATAGTGTTTGTCAGCACCTTGTCTTTTGTTTCAAGCTTTTCTTATTGGGAGGCACTCTTGGTCCAAGAAAACGAAACCTGTTTGATCCATTTGAGTTGATAATCAAATAGCTGTGTAACTGTCTGGTTCAACACATGGCAAATGACAAGAACTTCTTATTTAATGTTTAAAAGGTGGTTTCAGTTTATTCTTTTAAGAATGCTAACAAGTGGTTTTGATTGAAAAAGTAATAGATTATTCAGGCATTGTATCTGATTGAGGAATCAAAACACCTTTGAAATTTCTTCTGTCTTTAACTGTCTGTATTAGCTGTGTTTTGCTGCTGGTACAGAAGCTGCTAACATAGGGCAGCCATGTCAGCATGGGCTTTCCCCTTTTCTGCAGATAATCCTTTGATGAAGAATTTTCTTTTTAAGTCTGGCACACTGACACTTTCCCTTTTCTATTTTATTTTTCTTTGGGAGCACAGAATGAAGTTTTATTTACATAACCTAATTTCTGTGTGGCCAGAGATTTTCAGGTCTATGTGAAGAGTTATTGTTCTATCTATCTTTTTTTTTTTGGTTTTTTTTTTTTTTTTTTTGATGATCAGTATTCAGGATTTATTTAGCTTTGGAATGGTGCAAATTTTTAAAACATACATAATAAATATTATGACATATCTCATGAAGAATATGCTATTTGAGGAACATGGAAGGAAGTCACCTGTGTGAGACTATGGAGTAACCAAAGTTATTCCATTCTGTATAGGGTTGAAGGGAATGTGGTGTCTGAGAGGAAAGAGTCTGGCATCTCTTTGCCAGGGAGGGAAAAAGTGTATTAAGAAATATGATGTACAGTTAAACTATATTGCTGGAACAAAGCCATCTGCCATGTAGGAAGAGGAATTTCCTTCTGAATCTTGAGAGATGTGATTCTGGTTTTTGGCTTTTCAGTGCACAGCACCATGTTCTTACCTGGAGAAGGATTAGAGTTTAAATCAGGAGGAAGGGAAGCTGAAATAACTTTTTTTTTTTTTTTTTTTTTTTTGTGGTCAGTTGGCCCACTTTAAGGGGGACTTGCCAAATATAATTTGCATGATACCCTGTATGAGAAAATTAAATTCTCAGAGTTTCTTTGGAATGCGTTATTTATAATCCTTGGTGTTTGGGTTCATTTGTTTGGTGGTCATTTTTCTTAACCCTCTTCTTTTTACTTTGAGAATTTCAGTTGAATGTTTTTATGGACTCCAATCTCATGTTTTAAATTTGTCTCCCCTTGGTCAGCAACAAATCAAAAATATGTGTTGCAAAGCTGCTTGTTAATATATATTAGAAGCTCCTTCTCTGACATTGTATCCTTGAGGATCTAGATCTCTAAGGCCTTTTAAGGCAAAAAAGATGTCTGATAGCAAACCAGAACCCAAGGCTATGGAATTAATTTCCTGAGGTTTGTAAGGGTGTATGTAACAGTGATCTAAGTGAAGGGCTATTGCAGGGAAAAGCACCATCTTTGTTAGCTAATTTACTCTTGAATGATTTCACTGAATATCACCCAAATATAAGAGAAAATATTTTATTATTATGAACTGCCTTTTTATTCTGTTTGGGATTTTTAATTTGTTCCTCTGGGATTTTCAATGTTTTAAAAGTTTTTGGCTTTGATATAACTCAAGGTGAAATGCAAATGACCAGTTATGTAGGAAGTTATAAGGAAGTTGTGTTTGGAAGGACTTGTTGATAGTTTTTTGTATACTTAATCAATTCTGAATAACTTTTTTGATGAAAACTCTTCTGTATAAAAAAGAGATTTGATCTGAGTGCAAATAAAATGTACATATAAAAGTACTTTTTATTACATTGCAATATAGACATTACTTGTATAAGGCTTGTATATTATTCAATGAAAAAGTCTTTTTGTTACATCAGAGTTAATTCGCCAGGTTCCTGGTATAGACAACACTGGAGATGTGGAAGATGAAAATGTGGATGGAGAGATGTCTCTCTTGCCATTGACTGTAATGATCCTAAACCAGACTTTCAGATGGCAAAGCTTATATTAATAACCTCAGTGCTTATGCTCAGTCAGAACCTGAAAATAAATTCTTAGTCCTCCATTCAAATTAAAATAATTTAAAAAGTAAATATAATGGAAGGACTTCCAAGTGAAAAAAATGCCATTATTTTATCAACTTAGTAGTGTTGTTTCAAAACATGATAGCTATATCTCCCAATAGAAAGCATTTATCTGCAAATTTTACTGCTGTTTCTTCTTTGTCTGCTTGGTCTCATGCTCTAGATTTGAAGCAAATTTTAGCATTTTTTCTGGGTCCAGTCAACCAAGGTCATAATCTACATAAAGGCTGCATAAATTGTCCTAGCTATTTTGTAATACTGGACTGCTTAACAGATATAAGTATGCTTGAACTTGCTGTGTTCCATTTTATTGTGACTAAAGGACAAAACACTAGTCCCTGCAAGCTTACAGTACTTTGGATCAGTCATGCGGGGGTTTTGAAATAAAGCTTTATTTGATGACAGCTTGATTTTTTTGAAGCCATGCAGTGGCCTGCCTCTGTAACACCTCTCCAGGCACAGAAATCAGCCACATTTTCTCATGTTGTTAGTGAATGCTTTTTTTTTGGTAGATGTCTGGCTTTTTTAATTTTTTTTTTATTTTTAACTCTAAGGAATGGAGACACTTTTTTTAAGTGACAGAGTCTTTTTTTATCTAAAAGTTACAGTTATGAATAATCCTCTATCCAAATTCTTGGAATGAAATATATAGAACAAAAATTTTCCAATAAATGCTTAAAAAAGGAAAAAAATAGATTTTTCATTTCTTGATCTCTAAGTATAGCTAACTACTCTTTTAAGTCTCCAAAACTGGGGTGAGTCGCATAAGCATATATGAAAAACCAGAAGAATCAATGAATGCACAGCTTGTCAGTACATCACTTGGATTAAGGAAAATTTTATCAAAATAATCCTCCCTCACTGTTGTGCATAAATGTGTTCCTTCATCTTGGAAGTGGCCAGTAATCTTGTTTTAATGGTGCTTCCTTTTCCTGCATAATTCTGGAATTCAGCTTCTTTCTAAGTGAATCGTCATGTTTTATCATGTGTTCCCCCAAACCTTTGAGATGGCAACATTCTATCACTTCAATGCTTGACAAATAACAACCTTCTCTAGACATGGCTGCATCATCTAGTTGTATCAGACCTACTCATATTTCCATCATCCAAGCACTCCATATTGCATCTTTAAGAGAGTCTGGTCAGATATAAAGTTAAAGAATTAAGTTGTGACCACTTTTTCAATGTTTGAGATTTTTCAAATTCCCTTATGGACTAGAAAAAAGGTGTGATCCCCCTTTATTTGTCATAAATTCAGTTAGCAGCAGAGCTGGTTAAGCTGAAAGCCCATTGTGAATGTCAAGAGAAAATGCTGGCATTTAAAAGCCAAACCTGCAGAATATACTAAAGTGTTACAAATGCAGTCATACTTTAAGTGTTCTTGATAAATTGCTTCCCTATTGCGGACTCATTTTTCAGTATACCCTGCAGCATTTGCAGATATTACCTCTTAGCAGGTTATCAGTGTAATCCATAGGGAAACTAAGGGTTTGAAATTTGGACCACTACCCATATTGGCTCCTGATGCCTCTTTCAAAATTGCAGCTTGCTGGCAGTCACTAACAGCTAAACTCTTTTGGCATCCTCTGCTCCTGAAATTTATTTTCTCCTTTAGACTGTCTGCAGTTTTCCATGTGGTCTCCTGTAGCTTTCCAATTTCCTTTGCTGGAGCAGAAAATTTAGAGGGGGAAACAGCAGATACACTCTTGAGTGCAACTTCTCACTTCTTCAAATAGTGGGTTTTTGGACCTGCTGCATCACTGTGGTCCTGCTGGATTCTCATGAAATCAGGGTTGACTTGTGTCGCCATCACCACTTTGTCCCTGCTCCCTTGTTGGGTGCTATGGGACAGGCTCTGGTTGGGAAGATGGTGGCCCTGCCAGACCCATGGCCAGTCCCTGCTCCTGGCTCCCTCCCACAGGGTAGATGGACCTCATGATACCCTGACATGGGAGCAGAAAATACGTGGAGAACAGTCCCTCCAAGGTAGAGTCAGAAATGTTTTGTGGCAGCTTAAAAGTTAAATTCTTTCTTTTATCTTCACCCACTGGAGTGAGGTCCTGCTCTGTTTACTGTTCTCCAATGTCCTGTTGATGGAGACCTTCCCTCACAGAGGCAAGCAAAGACTCTTAAGGTAAACAAATTGCAAAATTGTGGAGATACCCCTTTTTTTTTTTCAGAGAAGCACAATAACCCTACAAAGCCTGATTTGATTTTAAAACAGGAATCACATGAATTACTCTATTTTTGAACTTCAAATTGCCTTTACACAACACGTTCACTTTCCAAATGCAGCGGAAATGAATGAAGCAAGCACATTGTGTGTGCCCTATCTAATGAACTATTTCCATCTAGGATAAGGTCATCACACATTTCCCTACACATTTCTTAAGCATGTTCTTTAATTGCCCGGGGTCTTGGCACGGCATGTGTTTCTCAATTTGGAATAATAGAGTAATTTAGGGTGAAAAGACCTTTAAGATTATCAAGTCCAACACCTTTCCCAGCACTACCAAGTATACCACTAAATCCTGCCCCCTAAGTGCCGCATCTTTTAAATACCTGAGTTACCTGCTGGTAACTCAGCACTTCTCTGAGCAGTCAGTTCCAATGCTTGACAACCCTTTCTGTGAAAAAAATATTTCCAAACAGCCAATCTGAACTGTCCCTGAAACAACTTGAGGCCATTCCCTCATGTTCCGTCACTTGTTTTCTGGGAGAAGAGACCAATGCCCACCTCACTACAACCTCCCTTCAGGCAGGGAGAGATAAGGTCTTCCCTGACCTTTCCTTCTCCTTTTCTCCGGACTAAACAACCCCAGTTGTCTCAGCTGCTCCAGACCCTTCACCACCTTATTTACTGTTTGGACACACTCCAGTACCTCAATGTCTTTCAAAATGAGACCTGCCAGCTGGCTGTACCTCTCAGAGATTAATGCTATCAGGTAGTACCAGCCCTTCAGGATCCCTCTCTGGGGATCCCTCTGCAGGATCCTGTACAGTCCTGCCTTATAGAAAATTAGAAAAGTAAAAAAGAAAATGATTCTGTATTAAATAATGCTTTCAATGCTCATTTTTTGTGACATCTTAGTGGGGCATGGATTTAAAGGATCTGGAGGTTATTTGATGATTTGTTGAAGCTACATAAAGAAGTCATCAGGAAATATCTGGAAACTGTTTTGAGACATGAGCTCTGGAGTCTTAGATCCTTCTCTTGACTCTGAGTGTTGATCTGTGATGGTGCCACACTTGATTTGTGATGAGTAGTTATAACAATTTCCCCATGGTGTGCTACTGCCAAGGAGAAATCATCACAGAGGATGTGTCTTTGTGTGGGCACATGTATATGACAAAGTTGTCAGATGTAGGCATACAGCTGCTTAGTGCACAGGAAAGGTAAAGGTTTAAGAGCTGAATGCTCTGATGTTCATCAGCACAGTTTGTACCACATAACTCTTCCCCAAAAAGTGGACTTTATCAGAAACTCACAAATACCAGCTTGGTGGAAGAATGTGTTTTAAGTGCAATCAAAAGCAGGTCTGGCAATTTCTTTCTTTGTGGTTTTTGTTTTGATTTTTTTTTTTACTGTTATGGTAAGAGTAATTAGTTCAGTACATATGATTTGTATAAATGTTTTCTATTTAGGGAAGATGAAGCTTCTGAAATTAGACTTTATTCTAAAACAATGTAGTAATGATAAATTAAATTCATGCTGTTGTGACTAGTCTCCTTCATGATTAATTATCTCTCATATTTTTACTCTGGATTTCTTTCCTAGGAAACTTTACTTAGTTGTTGTATTTGTTATAAACTCCTGGCTTAAGTATAATTCTTGAGCTTTTAAAGAGGCAACCTCATGCTTATAACAGTTTTGGTTACTAGTTTAGAATTAGATTACTATTCAGGGAAGCACCCTAGCACTTTTGTCCCCTGAAGAGATTCCACTTTTAATTTTTTATATAGTGAAGTTTTTAATAAGTTATGGTAAGAATTTGGATGTTCTTACATAATATATATGCTTACATATTTACGTCTTCTTCAATTCTGACCAAACCTTCCCTATGAAAGTGAGAATTATTGCTTTCTGTTTTCATAGAAATAGCTCCCCAACTAATATTTGTGTGCATGGCATAACATATGGGAGATGAAGGATTATATTAACTGATAGTAAAAATGTATCTTTTTTTATTACAAGGAATGAAAGCAATACATTGTGTACCATGATTAATCTTTTCAATACAGGGCTAAGTAATAGATTCCAGTCAGATCTAGTGATTATTTTAAGTGTTTGCAGCCTAAGTAGGATGAGCATGATCTTTTACATTGTCAGGCTCTTGTAGGATGTTTATTTCTTTTGGTGTCCTTTGCTGTGGTGCATTTGGGATTGAAACATTGCTTATGGCTAAACATCAGGGCCCACCACAAAGTCTTCCTTTTGTTTAAAATTTCAGGCGTAAACACCATTAGGAAATGCCTGAAAATGTGGTCAGAATGCAGGTCTAGGGCTTGACAGCAGGAAGGTATGACCTGCAGGTAATGGGAAGCAGACGTCGTCAGCCATCAACTCTGACTAATGTCTGAGAAGTCATCAACCCATCTGTGGGAGCAACAGGAGTCTCCCACATCTCTTCCTTTCGTCTCCTGCTCTCACTGTGCCTCTCCAGAGGGCCAGTTTGACCAATTCAAACTGTTCTATGGTTCTCATATTTGATGTGGAAAATGCTGATTTTTGAGTCTGAACTGTGAAAGAAGAACCATGAACACAAGTGGTGTCCAGTTTACCAGATCCTTGCCTTCAAATCTAGAGTGGCCTTTTCATCCTGTGAACACGCCTACCCACAATTGGTTAATGAGCTGACCTGGATATTAGCCTCTTGGTAATGTTGCTGAATTGCTCAGTAGAGGTGGATTGCTCTCCATTCGAGCGTACGGATATAACCAAAGTTTCTAGCTATGTGTTCAGGAAGAAATATTCGAAGTGCAATTTGGCCCCAGGTTTTGAAATGCGTTACATTTTGATTTGTTTCCTATTTACACAGCGTCCCAATTACCAGCTACTTGCAGGGTTGAGGAGCACTAAGAATTATGTTAAGATGGTTTTTGAGCACTGCAGACTTCTTCCTCTATCAGCAGGGGGTCTTTGGGCCTTCCTAGGTTTTGATTGCAGATGATCTTTTATGTTTGGATTAAGTGGATGATCAAATTGCACCTCCAGCATCTCTGCAGAGGTATGAGGGGCACAGAGGGGATTGAGCTAGGCTCCCTATTCAAGGATGACTTTCATTTTCATAATCCATGCAATTTTTTTAAATGATATTTTCACCACTTTTCTTTCTAGAGCATTCAGCCTTCAAGATTCCTTTATGCCCTAATTAGCTTTATTGTTTATATTACTCTCATTCTCTAATTAGAGTAATCACATCATGAGAGAGAGGAGGCTCTTCTGCTTTTTCTCTAATTATTTTTGTATTGTCAAGCCTGGCTGTTTCCTGCTGCTTATTCTTGTCCATATGTTTTTATTCTCTGCAAATTGTTGTCAGGTACTAATTGTTTTTACTTTATCTGAAGACCTTTCCCTTTTTTACTGTCTTTGTCATTCTTGGCCATCTGTTCAGTTCCATAGATCCATTTAAAAGTGACAGGACCTCTACCAGTAAGTGGTCATAACAAAGTGTAAGAAGAAAGTGAAGGTGATATTTAAGTGAAGGTGATGTCTTTAATTAGCATTCTGGATTCTTCAGCTCAAGTTCTGCCACTTAAGCCACCTTCCACTTGATCTTTATTCTCCTTTTCTTGTTGCCATTCCTGTGGCTGCTTTGCCCTTCAACACTTTTTGCAATCTGGTTATCCACAGTAGTGGTGAAGAGCTGCTGAGGTGTGGATTGTCAGTGGATTTACCTATGCCTGCGTACCATAAAGCAATGTTGGTGTCAACACCCAAGAATTAGAATTGGTGAGATGAGATCAGAGCAGCATGTATTATGTACCATTTGAAGCCTTTTTTCCTGTGAAACAAGTGACATTGCTGTGTTTAAAAGTAGAAACAGTAAGTGGTCTTTTCACGAGTCAAATTTCTGAACTCACACATTCAACATCCACCATCAGAATAGTTATAAAAATTGCCCCATTTGGATGCAGACTTTGAGTATAGTGGGATGTTGGGATTAGCCAGAAGTATATTAGCAATGCTTGGTGATCACACGTTTAAAGTCCTGATAGTGTTCTTGCTATCCCTATGGGTTCCATTTTGTAAAAGCTCTAGGTAGTCTTTTACATTAAAAACCATGATGAGATTAGAAGAGTACTTGCTTCAAAATAACAGTTTCTCCACTCTAGACTTCCTTCTGTGTGAATTATATTCTCCTGTTTAAAAAAAGGAAGCACTTTGATAGCTACAGATTATGCAATCATCTCTTCAAGGATGAATTGTCAGTGCAGTGTGGTACCTGAGTTGTAATCTACCCAACATTTGACATGAGGTACCGAGTAATTGAATCACTCTAAATCTTTCACTTCTTCAGCTGAGATTGAAAATATGACTTACATCAGAGTTTGAATGAATGTTGCAGCCATTCAAGGCTTAAATAACCATATCCAATTGCTCTGCACCTAGCACATCTTCTGACTGAAAACACTACTGAACAAACAGGCCAAAGCAGTACCTGGAGGTTTTAATTTTACAAAGTCAAAGTTGAGACACAGCTCTACAAATTGCAATAAACTTCTCTGTCTTCCAGCATGTTGTAAAGTCAAATACACAAATCCTTCTTTTTGAACTGTCCTTATATTTAGAAGACTGAATAACTAGTCCCTGTTGTGTATTGCATTCATTTTAACAATACACTGTTGTGTATTATTAAAATCATATTGATTTTAATAATATGATTATGATTTTAAAATTTCTTTCCCCTCACAGTCCAGCAATAGTGGAAGAAATTTTGGGTTTCCTCTAAGTGGATTTCCTCTGGATGTATTGAGATCTTCATTTTGACTGTATGTCTAGCATATTTCTTCGAGACTTTCTGGTCTCAGAGAAGGCTACAGTTTTGAATAGAATAAATCTGAGTGCACCTGAATAATGTTGACATTGACAGGAAATGTCTCTGAAAGAGCCTGGTTATGGGAAGATGTTCTAGAATGGCTTAATGATTTAGTCTCTACCAGAAGTCTGCCCCAAAGCCAGACCTCTGTGATTGTGATTGATTGTCTTCAGCTGCTTCTTAATTTTGGGCATTTATACTTCAGCAAAAGGCTCCTTCACAATGCTAAGCTGCAATATGGCAAGAAGTAGATTACACTGTTTAATTATCTGCAACACCAGGACCAAGACTTGACAGAAACCGTTTGGAAGGGATTGTGCTGTAGAAATGAAGTATGTGTGTTCAGATTTTCTTCCCTAATACCAAGAGTACCAAGGCTGCTGTAGAGTTTTGATTTAGAGATTTGTAGATGGTGATCCATGTCTCAAATAACATTTATGGGAAATAAGTTCTTCTATTATCTCATATTTTGTGAAGTATGCTAGTGTAAACTTATATGAATGAGTCCTCTGTGAGTATAAGGAAGTAACTACCATGACTAGTTCAAACTTAACTGAATGAAAACCCTAATTTAGGTCAACACCATTCTTAAAGAATATTTAACTAATTAGATGGACTTGTAGAAAAATATCTGTAAATCTGTAGTGAATCATTTTACTTCAGACTTACTATTCTGTTGTTTTTTTTTTTTCTCCCTCCAAAGATATCACTTCAATTTTTCAAAATTATTCAGCTCAAGGTCAAAAAACACTGTTTTTACAGAGAAGACACCACTACTGAAGGTTTCCTCAGAGGAAAATGGGTAAGTTACTTTCATTTTTCTCAAAATATTCTTTTCCTAAGTTCTCTTCTACTTAACTGAATGTGGTTCTTTCTTATATCCTAACACCAAACCTGCTGGGAAATAAAGTGAATAGCAGGGGCTGTAAGCAGGGAATTATTCTGGAAGATCTTGGTAGCAGAGAAGGGGCTGAAAAAAGGGAAGGATGTACAATGTGAGGTCAGGGTGATTAGAGAGCACTAAGCACAGACAGCTGCAGGTTCTGTGCTCTTATTTCCTCCATGTGCTGTTACATAAAGTGCACTGAAAGAGCAGAACTAAAGGGAGCGTCCTGATGATGGAATTTACATACCAAATCCTGAAATACATCTGCCTGGTGTATCAGAGAACTGGTACTCTCAGGTGCACATAAATATCATGGGGTCTTTGCTCTTGCTCCCCAGTCTATCCAGCTGTGTCACCAAGGGGAGCTTGGTCTATACTGAATAAATCTCTTTCTATGAAATTTTTCATAAAAATCTCTCAGAGTGAATGTAAGGTTCTGTAAGGTCAGTTGCATCTACTACCTGCTGAAATAAAACACTGTTTTGTTTTATTATGTTTACTGAAAAGGTGTGACAGGTTGCAGTGTATGGCTCTTCATAATCCAGATTTTACCACAGATGATGATTCATGGGACAACAGCTCTGCAGAATTTGAGCAAAGGTTTCACCTGGAAAGTGAAATGACAAGTTTTCCCAGATCCGCTTCTTCTGAGAAATACGAAATCTTGGACAATCTTCATGTCAAGTTCAATTTATCAAAGATGAGGTCTGAATTCAAACATTATTTTTAAAACAATTTCTGCATGCCTTTGCTTTTATGCATAGATACCTAGAAAATTATTTTATGTAAATTAATAGAATAGGACTCCATATTTAGACTATATCTAGTTTGAAAATGATTATGGACTCTCCATAATGATCAATAGCCCCTTCTTCTAAGAAGAATCAGTCATAGAACCTATTCTAAATTTGTAATTAAGTACCTTCTATACTGCTTTTAACATTTCTTTGAAATAATTTTTTAAAAGCCCTGTGGTTGATTCCACATAATTCTTTTCTTCAGTGTTTTGTTGCTTCACTTTAATAAAAATGTGTGTAAAAGTTCTTCTGTAGTCATTACAGTACCTTTTCACATATACACAAAGCAAAATATACCTGAGCATTTTTCCATCTTGGACAACATTAATACATTTCACTCTTTACCCCAAAGTCGTCTTTTACATCATTTAGGGCATGGAGGAAATTGAACCTGTCAATATATTAAAAGATTACAATATGATAAGAGCATAAGTTCAAATTTTCTTGGGATATTTTTGCTGGGGATTTAACTAGCAAAACCTTTAATCTTGGATACTAATTCCCTCTGTCCCTTCCAGTGGTTCAGTGCTTTTTCTAGTTTGTTTTGGTGTCTGTAGGTAGCTCTGCAGGATTTTCATGGAACTCAGCACTGCAGGTCCACATCTCCTTTTTGATCTGCTGTGCCTTTGCAGTGGAATGCCAGGGCATCTTTTCCCAATTTTTATGTTGTTTTAGCTCATCGCTTCACAATTGTTTTCTTCTCATTGTGCATATGGTTTTGTGCTCTCCCACTCTGCTGCTGAATAAATGGAGCGGGAGACTTTCAATGACTGCAATTAGTGCAATGTGAGCACAGGCAAAGAAATTTGGCAGGTGTTTTTCTTCACATTTGTGGTGGATTTCCCTGGTATTTGATGGAACAAAGGTATAAATTATGAGTGTGAAATCCATTGTTTCCAGTACAGCATAGGTTTATAATCTGGGGAGGAGCAAGTTTTCCTGGCAGAAGTTCCCTTGAAATATTTTCACTGCTATAGTGCAAGCTGTACAACTCCTTGGCTGTTGTAAATCAGCATAGCACTGCTGAGATAACAAATGATGCTAAACTGCCCAACACCATATGCAGATCAGATTAAAAATCATTTGGCTTAGAAGAGGGGGTGAAATTCTTCATAGATTTATGCTCCATGCATTTCCAACTGAAGTCAGATAGGATTGTACTGGAGGCATATATCAGCATAGGATTTGGCACAGGGCTTGTACTTGCATCACTGTGCCAGATTAGCACTGTAGGAAGAGACAGATTGCAAACCACGGGTGAGTCCAAGCCTGATCACGTCTAAAATGTAAGCTGTTAAAAATGCTGCTTCCCTAATAAAAAATGTTGTGAAAACAGACAGGAGGAATAGACCCTTGTAAATTCTATATTTATTAAAACCATTTCCAAAACCTTGGTTTATTACACCTTGCCAGCTCCTTTGGATGAGTTTATGTTATTTACAAACAAGTGGTTATTAATTTACAAATGTTTAATTAACATTTTATTTCACTTGTGTCTTAAAATAGAGGGTTTTTCAATAATGCCTTTATTATTATAAATTGTAAGTCCAAAGTGCAAATAAAAAATATAAAATACATAAAAACTAAACCAGTCTGGATTACAATTTATTAATTCATAACATAATAAATTCTCAAAATTCCAGAAACTGGAATGTAAAAATGGGCAGAATTGGCTAGCAGGATAGAGGATCTATGACTAAACTGTCACTAAATATTTTCCATAAATCATGTAGTACCAAAAGACGCTCTCAGTAATGAAGTGATAAGCCATCTGATAATGGCTTGTGTCATCATCCCTTTCTTTTCATGCCTGTGTTACTTTCTTCCTCTCTCTGCCATCTTACTTTTCAGTAGATCTGGGCTACTTGGAATTTCTAGAAGAAAGCACCTACTTGGCTTCCTTCTCTTCTTCCTCTTCCTTCTCTAGATTTTGATGCTGTGCAAAGTTTGGGTAAAGTTGTTACCGTTTGTAATGAATAGGGGACTTTAGCCCCTTTGTACCAGTTTGTGGCAACACATTTTTATTAGCTGCTGGTTTTTATTAGCTGCTGTTCGGAAAATTCTAGAGAGGGGGGAAACTTTGGAAAACAATGTTTTTGAAAAATGGGTCTCCAGTAATTTCTGTTGCTTTTTGTCAATGAATTGATTTAGGGAGTTTTTTCCACTGTGATTAAAAATTGTTTCTAATATTCTTCAAACTATTCTGGTTTAATATTTTGTCCTGTAGCATCTGTCAATGCAGCTTTTTATTGCACTCTTTGTTTTTTGACTAATTATCCTGGTAACTTGAAATGTTTTCCTTCATGCTTGTCATCAGGTTTAAATCAAGCCCTGCATTTGTCATTCTGTCAGAAGAAAAAGGTTTGAATATTTACTAAAAAAAAAACAAAAAAAAAACAACAGAATAAAAATATTGATGCTTTCACAATGAAAATATGTAATGAGGTCAAACCTACATAAAGGCTTCTGTAAATTAAGGCATCAGTATAACATATTGATGGGCAGTCAGAAAATTTTTAGTTGAGTTTTCTTTTGAGTAAGATTAAAAAATGGTAATTTAAAATGTTAAATCTTAAGATTTCTTTCTCAAGACCATGCGTTTTCAACATCTACATTTAAATTTGGAGTTGCTCTTGCCTAACCCACTCAGTAGTAAGCTTGGACAATTCAGAATATTTTATGGCATCTCATTTCCAGAACAGGACATTCCTTCAATGGGCACAGGTTTGCCATGGAAAAAAAAAATCAGTTTTGTTAGTAGATTTATGCTCATGAAATATATTTGGTTTTAAAAGATACTGTTAAACCCTGAAGATTCTTAAAGCTTTTTCATGTCTTCAAACTGCATTTTCTAATACTTTTCAGGGTGTGTATTATAAGTCCAGTTTTGAGGAAGTCTCTCACGACACCATCTGTCTGTGTAACAACCTGTGTTTTCAGCACAGCCATGCCACCTCCCTGTGACAGCAATGCTCCTTTGCCTCTCTTGGAGAGACAAGAATCAGCTAAGGGGGATTAGGGTCTGCCAGGGGCCAGCAGCAGTAGTGGCCCAGTGGTTCCAGGATCCAGCACCAGCTCATTCTGCAGCCTTCCCTTAGATTTTCCAAGGGGCAAATCCTCCTTCCTGTGCACTGACACCCATCTGGCAGCAGAACTGGTGCAGGAGCTCTGATGGTCACCAAGGCTTCCCAAGCCCTTGCTGACCTTGCTTTGTGGTGTCTGTACTCTGATGTGATGTACTATCACCCATAAGTGCTTTCCATGATGTTTCTGAAATGTCAGAGCTGTTAAGAGAATAAGGTTGTTCTTAAAGAACAGGTTGTAAGAAAAGGTTGTTCTTAAACTGGCCAATAGTAAATACGTGTTTCCTTGTGTTTCAGATGCTGTCTAAAATTCCTGAAAGTTTCAGGCCTCTTTATCTTCGTAGTTGTCTGCTCTGTAAGTATTGAATTTGTAGTCTTCTCCTGGCCCCCTTTTCTTTAGAATGAATTCAAAATGAGCTATGATATTTTCTCTTAGCACACAGAAAAATGTCTTGAGGCGAAAACTGACAATATTGTGCAGGGCTTCATGCCTAATCATAGTCCTATTTGATGCACTAGTCACCTCTCAGGACAATGTGTTTGGGTAAGCAGTTGATTTGGAGGAAGAAGCAAAGCCCAAATTTGTAGGTCCCTTAAGGATGCTTGTTGAATTTAGGATGGATCTTTTGATCTGGACACCTGAGGAATACTCATAGGGAAAGCTGTGCTTGGAAGGATGCTGCAACAATGACAGCACTTCACAGTGTGGAAGGCAGAAGATGATGGGAGGTTGGCATCTCCTTCAGGTGGTCAAAGTGCTGCCCTCCGCTAGCAAAATCTTCAAATTTAGCAAAATCTTAAACTGGAAGTCTTGAGAAAAAATTTAAAAAGATGGAGTTCATTTTTTTTTAGTGGCTGTGAGAAATTCCTTTTGGGATAGCAAGGCTTCTGCTCTAGGAAGAAAATAGATGACACTCAGCATTTTCTCAGGTATGGGTGCTGCTTTCCAGACAGGTCCTGAAGATTGTCCTAAGAGAAATTTCAAAAAAGTACATAAAAATGTGTGACTTTGGCTGTTAATTAACTGAAGGAATATTACTCACCCTTGTTAAGTATCCCAGAGATGCTTGTCAACTGTGGTGGAATTATACTTAAAAATACTGAAACAATCTCACAATTGAATGTGCAATTTGAGAGTCTTTTTAAAATATTTGAGATAGGTTTAGGAGGTCATTTGCAGTTTTTTGTGTTACTAATGAATGTTTATTTTTTATTCTTGCCCTAGATTTTATTTGGCATTTATCCAGATCAAGGTATGCCCTGGCAGATGTTGGCTGTATCACCTCTGGAAAGCTTCTGTATCCTTCTTCCACTGGAAAAAAAGGGATCTGATGTTTCATTGATAAAGTAGTTGAAAGGGTGTGTATTTTCTGTCTTGTTCCCTGAGAGGACAGGGTGTTCTCAGAACCCTGGCTGCTTTTGGACTTGTCCTTGACATGGGCCCAAGCACTCCCTCTCCAAGTTGTACTGAATGGCACCTGTCTGGGGCCAAGCAACTGTTTAGAAGAACAAACAATAGAACAACCCCAAACAAAATTATTTATGGGTCAATACAGATCTGAATGTGAAAAGTCTTTGAGGATTGAACATTCAGTTAGTAAACAAACAAAAACTTTTGCAAATTAGTTACATTTATTTTTCCCATTACATTTCTAGTTAAATCAGTCTGGTTTGAAATCTGCTTGACTCTTATTTCCCTAGTGTTAAAAGAAGATGCACCTATAGATACATTTCACAAGCTCCTGCAAGGTGCCTTGTATTGAAAAGGTGCAGCAGGTTTTCATTTTTGAGATGCTTTGTTCTTCTATATAACTGGCCAGTTCCATACCTTTGGGCATGGACAGTCCATTTTAAATAGATTTAATTATTAGCATTCTCACTGTCACCAATACTGACACTATATAATGCACTAATTAGTAGGGTAAATGAGGAAGAAAATGTTAGTACTTTAGGGCAATTTATGATTAAAAGTTGAGATTGCTTTTTGGAGGGAAGCAAATGGACTTTTAGTAGGACAAGTGACAACTTCAGCTGTAAACTCCCATCAATATCCTGTTCACATCAGTGTTTTTGGTCCTCCTTGAAACTGTTGTTGAAAGCTCTTATGGTGGTGTGGTGTTGAACAGAGCCATGGCTGTCACAGCCTTATCTGCCAAGTGAGGATGAATTGAAAGCAGGTCTTCAAGTTTTAGCCAACTGTTGTAGCATAAATTAAGGATTTCCTCTCTTTCCAGACTTGGGTCAGACCCATAGCTGTTGCATTGTACAAATTAGCTCTGCAGCCAAATATTCCCTTTGTTACAGGGAACTGCATTTGGGACTGGGATTTTAGACCAACAGGTGTTCCTGTATTTCACATTTTACCTATCATGTCAGGACACTTTGAGACAAATAGCTGTCAGACAGTCAGAATATAGCATTTCCATTTCTTACTTGACAAACCCAAAGCTAAAGCTTTTTAGTTTGTGTAATCTGTCTTGAAAACTAGATATTCTGTCTTCTGTCTGATGTCACTGAGCTGGGGAAAAGTGAAAGGCAAGCAAACCAGCAAAGCCAAGCTTCTTTTTCAAGGTGATGTAGTAATTCAAGCAGAAGAGTCAAGGAGAAAGATTGCATTTCTAAAAGAGTTTTGTAAAAGGTACCAGCCACCCTGAATGTCCTCTTACTGTTGCTGTCAGTCTCCATTTGCCCAGCAGTAAGTTCATGTGGTTGTCTTCCACTTAAGTGCATAGTGAAGAAAGCATCCCACTCCTTGGCTAGGCCTAGGTAGTGTTAACCATTCAGACAGCAGGGCTGAAGATGCAATTGATGCTGGCTGACAGACTGCAGTACTTCCAATGGATGCTACCTGCTACTCTCTGAATGACTGTATGGTTTTAATGGTAGCTTTGCAGGTGGGCTGTTCTTGCCACAAAGCCCTTGGAGGTTATCATATGAGACTGGGTGGAAAATAAGTATCTTAGCTCATATGATGCCAAAATATACAAATGAGCACACTTTACCTCTTGCTTCTGCTTCAAAAGCTGTTTAGAAGTGTCAAATAGGTACTAACCACTACATTTTTTTGAACTCCTTCCTCTCAGTTCTGGTATTTCCAGAAATATCCAAACACACTGTTGTGAATGTGTTTTTTTGAACTCCTTCCTCTCAGTTCTGTTATTTCCAGAAATATCCAAACACACTGTTGTGTGTGCTCACGTATACAATGTATCTCCATACACTAGAAAAGTCAAAACAAAGCGTGAAGTATTTTTAAAAAACAAATTGTGTGATTACTTTTGGACTTCATGTTGTCATCCTGGTAACACCCAGATTTTTTTTGTTTTTTTCTGCTATGCTATTGAAATATCAAGTTAGCTTAGGGGCAGGACTTTCCTTCTCTGGTGCTGGGAGAGGCTTTCATTAGTTGGTGTGGAGGTGACCTGCTTTTCAGATGAGATCTCTGTTTGTGTTGCTATACCTGTATCTCTGGTTTGGTTTTACTCTGGCAGTTTTTCTTCCCATTACCTTCTTTATTATTAGCCCACATGTATCTCCCAGGGCTTTGTCTATCCCCATGGGTACAGACCTGGCATGTAACACTGAGGTGGGCTGGCTGCAGATTCTGGAAACAACATCTTGCCTCCTGTGAATTAATTTGAATCTGTAATTTTGTGTGTGGTTGGTTTGGGTTTTTATTTTAATACTGATTTCCATACAGGCATCAGACATAAATTCAGCGATTTTAGTATAGCTTTTCAAAATATTGGTAATATCTCTCTTTGAACATAAATTCTTGGGATTTATTAGTTTTTAAATTCTAACAGTGACTCTACAGTACCAGAAAGAAGAAGATTTATATTGAAGCTTGACTTGAGGACCCTTTCTGCAGGAAGCAAGATTCAATATCACTATTGATGTAAAACATGTGAAGCATTTTCAGATCTTTTGTTCAAAGGCTGTATGTTAAGGGGAGAACATCTTTAATTATTAAGATGATGGAAGAAGAGATATAGAGTCTGAATAAATTCCAGCATTTCTTTGTTTAATTAGATGTACCTATTCTAACACAGGAACATTCTTATTTTTTCTTAACTCTTTGGCCATTCAGACATTCAGGAAATGTCTCTCCATTAACTGGATGATCAAAGAGTGAACGAGAAATATTCTTGTTTTTCACAATTTACATACATTTTCAGACTTGAAAAATTTTCTGACGTACTAAATATACTTTGTGTTCATTCTTTTGTTTCTAGTAACTACTGCCCTGATTTAACAAATTTTAAGCTTTTGTCCAGCAATAGGGAATAGACATCTGAAGCAGAACTAGACACTCACTTTTTGACTTGAACTAGGTTTTATGAAATTAAAAAGTAATTGGGTTTCATCATGCCTTTGAGTTATGCAATCAAACTGTATGCTACATCCCTGTAATTCAGAGAAATGTCTGTCTCCCTGATACAGTGCCTTTTTTCTTTCATTGTATCTCATACAGTTTTAGCTATTTCTACACTTCTCAATAGTAGAAATATTTTCTTTTTCAAAAAATGGTAAATCTTCAGCTCATTTTTGTGCAATGGATCTCATACCTACCTCGCTAAAGTGTGAGTTTCCATCTTTACTCTGTCCCTCAGTAACAACCTTTTCTTCCCTCTCAACATTTGTACTTGCACCCAGTCATGTTATAGGTGAGGGAAGGTTAGATCAGTGTGAGCAAAGCAATTTAATTTTGCTTTTTTGGACTGATTGTCAGAAATTACCTGGGGAGTGGACTGTGAATTCTTCCTGAGTCTGGCCAAGGATCTTGAATTTTTGTAAATATGTTTTCAGACCTGATCTGATTATCTGATTGTTTAGGTGTTTGATATCTCCCCAGTTAAATTTTTGGAGCAGAGGATGACATTTTGAAAATTAAATATTTCCACAGCACCCAGCATAGAGAATTTTTTACTCACTTGCTCTTTGTGTTCAAAATAAAACTCAATAAAAGTACATAACCTGAAGTCACACCTCAATGTGTATCTGCTTATTCCAAATCAGACAATATCAGAGATATCAAATTGACTAGACAGGGGCCATTTTCATGGATGTATTTCCATTCTCTCTATGAGAGATTTTATCACTTTCAGTCCAGGATTAAGGTCTCAAATTCAGAAAGTAGAAGATGTATCTCAATAGTAAAAATATGTAGAGTTTTAAATCATAGGCTAGATTTCTTTTTTCTTTGGATTCAGTGGAACCGTTTAGAACAATTCCACATATGGATGAGGAGTCTCTAGGACAAGCAGACTTAAGACTCCTTATTATCAAATTCCTTGCTGAAGTTGTATGAGTTTGAATGATTTCTTCATGAATTTGTGTTATTGGTGCAACTGTTGATCATGGAACAAGGAAAGGTCACTAGAAAATTTGCAATCCTGCCATGACCATTAAAAACATGGAAAACAACATTTCCCACTCCCTGAGCAAGAGGTGTATATAGGAAAGGATTGTGAGGCAACGAATATAGTTATATTTTAGCAGAATTTTCAGCTTCCTTGAAGGTTCTTCTCCAGGGAGCATAAATTAATGTAATTAATTACAAAACCTCTCTAATCCCTTTAATTCTTTACCCCCTTTGAATATTTTCTTATTTTGTAACTCTAGTTCTCTACTGGCGGACTGTCCTCCATAATTTTTCCTTGCAGAAAGCATTTAAAATTGTTTCTGTTTTCAATGTTTTTGGAAATGTACTAAGCATTTAGGCCTGCAGGCAATGTTCAAGCTGTTAAATAGATGGATGAAGACCAGGATGATGTGCAGAGGCAGCCAAGAAGCAGAATCTCATGACACAATTGATGAAATGCTATAGAAATTAGTTTGTTACAGAACTTCTCAAACTGATGGAGCAGAGAGAAAGGATGTATCCAGTGTAGACAATAATGGATCTGGATTACTCACGCTCAAAAAAGGAGGAAAATAAAACGTTTATAGAGCATTCATCAGATGGGGAAGCCAATAGGGACAGAAAAGAGTGTGGTTTAACTTGTTATGTTATGAAGGGATGATGTAGAAAGATCCTCACCAGAGATGAGAACAGGGATAGGAAATAAAAAGAAAAGCACAAATACTAATGCAGAAATAACACCAGTTTAGGACAATATGCAAAAATGGATGTTAAGATCCAGGGAAAAGGTGATAAAAATGGTGATATCTTAGAGAAACTAGCATAAGTGAACTGGTCATAAATCAGGATGAATGGTGTATAACGACCTCAGAAACTTGCTGAAAAATAATCCATAGACATGGTATTCTCAAGGTCCATTCCACAGTATACAGAATAAGATATACAAATAGATATTAAAGAAAGCAAAAAGTCATCCATCTGTGTGCAAATACAACAGAGAATCTCTGTCAAACAGGGCTTTTTGGCTGCCTCTGTACATATTGAAATAATTACATGATGGAGGGTAGAGCAGGGATTCAGTATTTTGGGGACTGACTCAGCTACTCCTGAGTTAATCATCCTAGGCTCTCTTTATAGTTAATAGAGAGAATGGATGTTCCTCATGAGCAGTTATTCTCATCTTCATGTAGTAGTCCAAAATGAAGCTGTGAATTCCATCTTACAAGCACCATTTCATCACTGATTTTAGGGAAGCAACCATCAGATGCAGATGTCCAAAGTACAGGAGCAGGAACTGTAGTGAATGAATAGCAGTTTAAATGTTCAGCCACGGCATCCCATTCCATCATGTTGTCTACATAAGCCACATAAAAATAAAGTAACATGAGGTGACTGTCACATACTCCTCAAAACCTCTTCAGAAAACCAGGATCAGGAAACACAACTCTTGGTTCAGCTGGGAGCAGCAGGCCTGCTCTGGTGCCAGATGTAAATACAGACAGCCACAGTGTAATGCTTCACAAAACAAACACAAACCCAAATCCCTTGACGGGCTAATTCACAGCAATAATGTGATTTCAAGAATAGAACTATATCAAAATAAAGCACTTCAGCTGAAGTGAAATAAAAAATATCAGCTCTGTCTGTAAACCTCCCCAGGGAGATTTTTTTGCTTTAAAGGGGCACACTGGAGGGCACATTACAAAATAAAAGTTCAGGAAAGGAAAAGCATGCTTAAATTGCAGAATAAAAGGGAATATTAGAAGCAAAAAGAGAGTTTTCACAAAAGTTTTCCATATCTGAATGATTAAAATTTAGAGGAAATCACATTCTGGCAATTTGAGGGAAATATAAAAACAAGGTAAGGCAGAAGAAAAATATTCTGAAGTGCAGCTTGATAAAAAAAAATCGTAATTTTTTTCATGGAAGCATGTCGGAAATTTTCTTCTGGTTTATTATGATTCCACCTTTCATAAAGGCTGTGATCTGCTGCAGTCTAACAATGGAATTATGACAGAGTCCCTAAATATTGTTTGGAAAAAGATAACTGATGGGATTTCAGAGCCTCAATGCAGACTGGTGAATGATGTTCTGTTGCACTTTCAATCAAAGGAGAACATTTCTTTTTTTTCTTTTTTTTTTTCCTATGGCTCTTTATAATGGTTTTATAAGTGCACAGAATGAAATGGAAAAAGTATCCTTATCTGTAGAGGAAAAGAAGAAAGGAGTCACTCTTCTTGAAAATAAGGTTTAATTTTAGACATCCTTTCTAATAGCTCCTGAATGTGTCATCTAGGTAATTACAGGATTTATTTTAAAAGTATTGCTTAAAAGGAAACTGCCATAATTATATGCACCTGAAGCTTTTCAAGACATAAGTGGCTACTCTCCTAGTGAAGAAACTGACTATTAAAAGTTGTCCCAAATTGCAGGGTTAATGACTTCAGGTGAGCAGACCTTTTAGAAGGTTTAATTAATGTCTCTAGTTAAAGGTATGGCTATAGGTCCTGTTGACACTCCTATTATATATCAACTAGTGACACAGAAAAACTGTGATGCCAAATTGTATTTAAAACTTTCAGAAACAGAAGAGAACGGTTGTTATTTCTGTTTATGTTTGCTAAGGGTTGTGTGTGGAAATTCTTTGGACTGGACTTGTCTCCTGATTTATTACATGTGAGATAATTTTTTTTAATCCTTTCCTGTGTGATTCCTTTAAACAAATAGATGCTTGGGAGCTTAATTTTTTTAATTAATGGCATGTGAGTGTCACTGATGGTGTTTGCTCAGCTTGCCTTGCTAAACAGAGTGACATTTAAATTACTTTGAATGCATTGGCTGCCCACCTGGTACCAGATCTAGGTGGGTTTTTTTTGTTCTTTTTTCTTGTTACTGCAAGAGATTACACTTTTCTAGATCCCGAAGGACCTCATAATCTCCCAAATCTTTCCCCATTAGATGCTACTACTTGGTGAGGAAGTATACATTGGTTTTGTTTTTTTCAAAATTCCTGAAATTTAGCTGAAGAATATATTTTTTCAATATAAATTGACTTATTTTTTTTCCCCTGGAATTTGTACAGCCTATACAGCCTATACTATTTTTACTGGAAATTTGCACCTTAACAACTTTATTAACAGCTATGAATCTGACTGACTTTCGTGATTCTGCTCTGTTGAAGTTAGACATAGGAGGCCCATTTGAGGCACAAGTTGTTGATGAGCAAACAGAGGAATACATCATTGTACAAATCAGCCAGAGTGAAGACACAGGATCAAGGAGGAGGCACCAGCAGCAGGTGATAGTCTTTAAATTCCCTTTCACTTTTTCTGAGATGTGTTTTATCATTTATTTCCATCACCACTACGTGGATTAAGTGGCCATGCTTCTTCTTGCTGCAAAGTGTTTCAATTCCAGCATTAGAAAACTTACTGTAATTAAAGCTGCATTTTCTTTTGCCTTTATGAGGCTTCTCTGGGCTTCCTGCATTAAAATTTTGTTCTCTATATTCAATGCAAAATGTGTTTTGGCGTCCTCCCTCTGGAGGACATCCTGGAGGTGTCTTTCACTTCATTAATTGAGTGAAGGTATGAGGATGAGTTAGTTTGATTAAACCTCAGCACCTATTACAAACCTAATCAGGGAGAATTGATTAAGACTGATTTTATTCCTGACCCACAAGAAACCACAAAAATTGTGAGAAGAGAGAAAAATAAGAATAAAACCCTACATCAGAGACATATCACTATCACTGAGTTCTGCTAATATTGTTGAATATGACTCTTTTGCAGGTGGTATACAACTGGTCTCTACCCTTAAGTTCAAGAAGAAATCAGCAGATCATCACAACCAGAACCTTTCAGATACCAAACAGGTTGGCTAAGAGACTGAAAAATGATGCATTGAAGGAGTAGTTTCCGTAGACTTGACTAAGATGATGTTTTAAAAATAATTATCACTGCATGTTTCAGAAGGGCAGGAAAGGATGACTTCTTGTTGCTCTTTGAAAGTAATTACAAGACTGGTTTGTACTTGAGTTAATTTCTAAACAATACTTTTTAGAAGGATAGAAATTGTTTGAAGATATTTGAGGAGTTACTTGCTTTTGTAAAGATATAACAAGTATATTGATAAGTACTCAATATAAAATAACACACAGATAAAACAAAAGGTATTTCATTCCAGGAATAAACAAAACTTCTTTTTCTTTCACCAGAGGCACCATCTCTATAAACATTCAAGCTTTCCTGCAGGAGTCTGGAAGTGTTCCTCTCTCCATGAAGCATCAGTACCTTCATGCAAATATAGGGGCACAAGTAACTGTTGCATCCATCATCTTAGTAGGTGTCTACGTGCTGATCATATTGGAAGTAAGTCAGTTTTGTAATTTGATTTTATTTTTTTCCCTAAGCTGCAAGTGGAGCCAAAGGAGAATTTTCAGTCTTGGGCTTTGATATAATTTCAAATGTGTATATAACTTCTTCATGCACCATTAGCATCAGTGTTGCTAATTATATGAATAAGGTACACGTGGGGAAATTGTTCTGCGTTGTAAGTGATTTTGCCAAGTTCTTTTAATGTTACAGTGATCTTGTATATTTTTCTATTAAGCTTTATAAGTTTTTTAATACTTCAACAGAATTATAGTTTTGTTGTGAGAGGAAAAATAGGTCAGAATTGTGAAAACTGTGGACAATTTATTTTAAAGTTAATTATTTCATAAGGTAAAAGAAAAAAAAATAATTTTGTTATTTAGCTTCTCTAAGGTACCTCAAATTATGAACTTAGCGTACTTTCAACAGGTTGAAATGAACATATATTTTAATAAGTGACTTTTAGGCATTCTTTAACTGCATTATTTGAAGAGGAAATGGAGCTTGAATTAATATGAAGTCAAGGGACAGGGAACTTTTAACATGTATTACAACAACATTACAAAACCTTGAGGTACTAAATCCAATAAAAATGCATTACATCACACTAAGAATGGAAAATATATCATAAATAACACAGAACTCCAACTGAATTCTTTGAACTGAAAACACTTACTGTTATCTTAAAATGAATTGCAAATGGGAACGAACACTTTAAAAAAAAATTATTTTTAATTCATATGAGCATCCATACTGTCAATTGTCTGAGTTGAATCCTGCCTGATTTACATTAAAATGAAACTAAGAAATGGATGAAATCAGGTCTACAAGGTACTCCACAGTATGTATGTCCAGCATGCTCATTTTTCTTCCACATCAATTGCATATTTTGAGCTTTTCAGCCCATTCCCCGTTGAAATGGTAAGGCTGTAGAATTTCACCTGACCAAATGCCAATAATGGATGCACACAGCACAGCAGATGCTTTAGACATTTAGATGATGTTGTTCAGCAATGAGTATTTCTTTCCAAACCTAAAAATGCCTCTGTGAATGTTATAAATGGACAGAGAGATATTATATTAAATGTAGAGGGGGATTGGACTAGATTTTTCTATAAATATGGGTAGGCATGCAGCACAGCACCAAAATGGTCTTAATACATTTAAATGCAACCTATTTTTAAAAAAAAATTAACAAAAATCCCAATCCCTAAAACCCCAACCCCAAGTGTACTACCTTTTAGCAGTTGCAAAACCATCAGGTTTTAAATTTATGTAAAGTGGGGTTTTGGGTTTGCATCCTGAAAATCTGCTTTGGAAAAATTAATGTGGAGAAGGAAATAAAGGCTTGAAACTGAAAAGCAGAGCTAGGGAAAACATTAATTTTCCTGATATTTTAAAGAAAAAGCCTTAAAACAGCTAATTAAATTATTCTTTCTGTGAAAATATCAAGGAAAGATTTCTATTGTTGGCAGAAAAATTATTTCTGCAAATTCAAAGGTAGAAAGAAATACTCATAAGTAAACTTTTTGGAAATTCAGAGTGTGGAAAGCCACATATTGCTTCATAATATTAGCTATTTTCACCATGGCATCTATAGATTTACAAGAGTAAATTCTAAACTCTGTTTTTAAGTTCTATGGTTCTCTCGTGGATTGCTTGCAAGCAATGGATGTTAATATTGTTGGAATATGTAATACTGGCTTTCATCATATTCAGTATTTATAACCTCAGTGCCTGAAGTCCTGCTTTCTCAACATATTGCACTCTCTATCCCTTTAGCTGTTATCACTGTTGGAGAAATCAATGCTACTGCAGAAACTCTCTTTAATTTTTTAAAGAGATAGATTTTAACTTTTGGTGTTGCTGCTCCCCATCTTTTATCAGTCTTTATTATTTTCCTGTATTTTATTAATTATTATTTGCAATAAGTTTCAAATTCAGACACTGTGGACACCCAGACCTGTTTTAGAGCTATATTTTCACACATTTTCTTTAAAAATGAAGAAAAAGGAAGAATTTTATCTGTTACAAATCACAAGAGCCTCTATTTCCTCCAGCACAGCCCTTTTCCCCCACGCATGAATGGTAGATCTTGTCCACAGCCTCCTCATCCCCACTGTCCTCATTTTCTAATCTTTTCTTGCCCTTCTCCTCTTGCTATTTGCAACCTTAGTCACCAGGGACTGTGCAAAAGAGGCTGCAAGAGCTTCTGCTTCCTGCAGATACAGGATGATGGGAGAAGATTGTCAAGTAAGAGGTTCCAGCTGGAAACTGAAGTGCATTTACTGTAAACAATTGTCTTCTCCAAACTTTCACCACTGTAAACATTCAGGGTGAAATCTACTTTGAGGCAGCAGTTTTGCCTCCATGTTAGCATCAAATGTGAAAATTAAGCACCCCTCCTTGTCAATGGAGGTCTCAAGATGTGCAATTCTTCAGAAAACAAGCTGTTAAACTTCATTTCTTCAGGCACTTATTTTCAGTGTTGTTTCTTTTGAAACTGAGTCCATGCTAAGTATTCATAAAATACAAATGTTTCTGATAAAAGATGATGTTCCTTTTCCTCTTTAATTTCTAATGATTTCTAGTTTCAGGCTTAACACAACTATGAATATTTTCTTACTTCACAATGCTGCTACTCTACCTCTGAAATTTTTTATATTGCTTTTGGCTCTCTTTACTTGGTCATGCCTTAGTTTTTTGTCTGGAGTTTATGGGCAATTTTTTTTCCCCTTTATGAAATCATCTGTTCTTTCATTAGATGTTAATTCTCTTGAAAATTATTTTCTTCAAATATCAATCTGTTCCCTCTTAGCATTTCACTCCTATTTTCCTCCCCCTGTCCCAAAGGAGAAAAACATTCAGCTTCTTGTGGTGCTTCTGCTTTGATCTAATCTATACTATTTTATAAACTTGTTGAAAACCACAAAGTATTTAATTCTGTTCTTGAAAGCATAAATTGCACAGGAAATTCAAAAAACTGCATGTTAAAATAAGGGAGGGAGGGAGGGAGGGAGGGGCAGGTTTACTTTTGTTGATCTCAGCTCTGACCCTTCTGTGGTTCAGATTACTGTGGAAACACTGGTTAAAATGGGTTACAAGTATGTTTCCACATTGTTCAACAGGGACATCTGGTGTAAAAGGTGGATGTAGAGAGTTCTACACTGATATTGCTGTATTAATCAGTTTACAATGCATTTTCTGACTGGCTTTTTCTATTTTTTGATCCTCAAAGTGCATATACTCTCTTGACTGTAAACTTGGGAAAAAAAAAAAAGCTAGAAAATTTAATTTTTATAATCCCCTGCTCCAAACATCTTTGTTCTTTTAGCTGAGTGTATTTGATCCCTTGCCTTCTTTGATTTCCATAATTTTAATTTCTTCCAGAAAAGCATTTTCCTATGTGACTAAAGTGATTATTTGTAGCTCATTAACTGTATGATGTATAATTTCTGGTCATAAGGCATTGTCAAGGAAAAGTAGTGCAGATAAAATCTCATTGTTAGCTATCAGTTAGATTAGTTAGATATCAGATAAATACAGTTAGATACCTTTGCTTTCTCACCTTGTCCCTGTTTTTGTCTAGACAAAATGGGATAATACACTTGTTATACTAAAGAGAAATCTATTTGCCCATCTATATCTTAAAATAGATGTTAACATATTAAAGTTTTGCTGGTATGCAAAAAAGTTCTTTTGCTTTATAAAGCTCTTATTTGTAATTATTAATTGCATATTTGCAGATATGTTGAAGCTGCATTAATTATAAATATGTAAGGAGGAATGCTAGACATCAATTATTAAAGGGTAGAGCTCATTAATTGAAATGAATTAATGTGTGCCCTTGTCCAACATTTTCCCCTAATAATATATTTGTTTTGGGTTGTGTGTTAAAATGCAGTGTTAGCTGTTTATGATACTTGAATGAGCAGAAGCAAATGTGAAAGTAATTGCCTTTTAAAAGCTATTTTGTAAAACATTACATTTAATCAGGAGAAAAGGCAAAATAACATTTATTATACTAAGTTAGTTTTAAAAACTGAGGAAAAAATAAGAGATACCAGTAGCATATCAAATAGCAGAAAAGTGTATCAGAAAAAATAGCAGAAAAACAAGTATCAGAAATTCTGTGAGAGTCTTCATAGGACTTATCACAAATGATATTATTTAGCTTCATACCCTGTCTTGTAATTAGCACTAAGAAAGATCTTGCCAGGACCTTTTAAGTGGCATTTTAAGAATGTGACATCTTGAATGACATTTACATGTCTGTATTTCTTCTTAAAACACAAATACTTGAATGTGCAAGATCTGGCCTTAAAAGCTCTAGTTTCTTACTAACATGAATTATGGGCTTATAATCACAATTTAAATTACTTTAATAGAAATGTAGTGTGTCAGTTTCTCTCCATATTACTTTTCTATTATTAACTAACTTTAAATTATGAATAAACATCTCTAAGTTTAATTTATTTAACTCACATCAGAGTGATTTTTAATAGCATCTAACCAGCAGAAATTAGTTCCAAAGAACAAAACTTTTATGTGATTTTATTCTGACAATTTTTCTGTCATTGCAGGCTGGTTGAACCAGTGTTCACTGGCAGGAAACATTTTTATAACTGGAATAAGGGGTTATTACTGCAGTCTACACTCACACAGTCCAGATTTTTTATAAAAATATTATGCTTTAGAGAGGGAATAGGAAAAGACAAGAAATAGTCCTTGGCTATTATGAAGCATAACATTAAATGATAGAAATAGGCTAATCTTAAGGGATATTTTTTTCTGATAAGGAAAGCAACAGAAAATGTGACTGATAACAGAAGTGATCAGCTTAGTCAGCATGGCTTCTCGCTTCCCATCCATTCTTGTATTGATCTGTCTTTAGATACAAACTGAGAAGAGTGTGGATTAGAATGTTCCCACCTCCACATATGTCCTCCAAAAAGATTGGTAGCAAAGAAACAGAAGAAAATCCATTGCAGTTATTGGAAAAGACCGTGTGAAAAAGGAAATAGTAGCTGATGCACACAGATGCCTTTTGTCAGAGAGAATATATTCCTGCTGCTATGGATTTCATTTGTTTTAGCATTAAAAAATTGTGAAGAGGAATTAAAACAGTGCTGTAGGGTTTGCCAGAAAATTAGAGACAGATTATCAGAACAAACCTTCTACTCTCCTTAATAAGAGTCCAAGCCATACATCCCTGGGCAAGAATAAAGTTTCCCCTTATCTGCCCCACTCTCTTGGGGTGGTCTGGAGTAAATGAACCCAGAAGTTTTAAATACAGGAACTCTAAATCAGGCTAATGAAACCTAAACATAAAATCCCGTAGTAAAACTTACCTTAAATAGAAATGGAGTTTCCTCTGGAGCAGTCTAACCTCATCTGCCCAGGGCACCAAATGGTTTTGGATCTTGTTTGGAGTCCCCATAACTCTAAAGCACCTTTACCATTCAAAAGTCTATTTCCCCCCTACCTCCCCAGCTGAAATTATGCACTTTGATGAGGGCACCCTTGTCATCCCCACGAGAACTGGTTTTAGGACATAAACTGAAGGTGTGCAGTAAAGCTTGCTGAGGTAAATGCTGGATGACTGGATTGAAAAAGGAGATCCAGACACAGGACAGATCCATCTATCCTGTCTCCCAGAGTGAAATACTCAACAAGTGGTACCCTAGATATTCTTCCAGAGAGAACAGCCTGCTACTGAGCTACCAATTAAGCAGTACAGACAATTCCCTAATGCCTTTTCCTAATTGAGGAGGAGGCTGTGACCTCTGTGGATTTTGATCTCAGTGCATTTTGAGAAGTTCAGAATTACTTTCAATCTGCTGTGCAGGAGCATTGCAAGTTGCTCCTTATGAGGAGGATTTTATCAGTACCCCCAAGGTACCAGGACTTCTCTTGCTTCTGTAGAGTAGAGCCACTGCCAACAATGAGGAGGTTCTAAAAGGACAGAGCCAGCACCAGTAAGATAAACTAGTTATTTTTACCTGCCCTAACTACAGTGAAGAGAAGAAAGCTTAAAGGAAGCAAAATTCTGTAAGATGAGGAAGGGATGGGTTTCAATTAAAACAAAAACGCAATATAATAGCAAGCAAATCCCCAGCTGGATCACAGCTTGATATGTTATAATAACAATTTTGTATTATTAATCCAATACGAATATTGATTTTACACTGACTATTGCCTGCCTAATTGTTAGATCTATCTTGGTAGAAGTCTGGCTGTGCTCTGAATATGTGTGTTTTAAAGAAAACACTCCTTTTGGACTCTATGGTACTTCAGCAGCATGTAAACTGTCTTTAATTAACAATGAAATAGGAAAAAAATTGCCACTGGATGGTGCTGCTCACTATTCTAAGGGCTAGATAGGATTGTCTACTTTAAAAGGTGTTGTCAGGCTTCTCCTTTCACAGAATGCTATTTTTTGAAATAATACCAGTAATATTTTCAATACTAAATGCAAAAACTAGTTTCCAAATGGCTGTTTGCTAGTTTCTGTGCCTTTTAAACCTAATTTTGAACTGTATTGTGTTCAATTTGTGAAAGACTGGCAAATATAAATGTTTTGCCCTGCCTTGCATACTATTTTTTTTTGTGAATTGGTGTGTTTCCTTTCTGTTTGAGAGAGGGAACAGAACATTAAATTAGCTTAATTGAATGCTGCAGTTCAGCTTCTACCCTGCCTACGGCAACCAGAGGGGTAGAGAGCCATGAAGTCTTAAAATTTTAACAAGCTGTTAGAACTCACATACACTTCTAATACACACAAACAGGGATGAGAACCACTCAGCTCTTTCTGAGGCCTCAGATGGTGTCTTCCCTCAGCAAGAGCAAAGGCAAAAGTGAAAAGAAACCTGAAAGTGTAGGGGGCAGGCTTGAAGGGAGATATGATGACATGATTTAAAGAGGAAAAAAATTCAGAGCAGAAAAGTGGAGTGAAAAAAGACAGGAGATGTCAGGGATGAAAGACTTTCCAGAGGAACTGCTAGCTAGAGCAGAAAGTTCCCCTGTAAATGTAATGCAAGTACTGCAGCTTGCTCTACTGTTCATAGTGCATGGCTGTGTTTCAGTATGGTTTATTAACCTACTATTTTAAGAGGGCTGACAAAAATTCAGACTGGGAAGGTAAAATGTCATGATTTGGTCCATGTCATTTGTTTACTAGAAATTCCCAGTCTTACTAGTCTCAAGAATAGAGATAACTGAGACAATAGGGAAAATACAAATGGTGGCATTTTCTTCAGTTTCAGAAAATGTTCTGAAACTGTAAATGTAATTGAGCATCTCTCAGTCCTCACAAATGTCTTTAGGACACAAAGAATGAAGGTGTGCATTGGGAATGATATCAAAGAACCTGGAGAGGATGGAATCAACAAAGCCTGCTGAGGTAGGTGCTGGAGAACTGGATTGACCCTTGCAAGACTGAAAGTTCGTTCCTAGGCCAGCCTGTAGGTAAACAATGGCTTTGGTCATGTTGGCCCACAGAAACAGTTTGTTTTATTTTCTTCTAGGTTCTTTACTGGTTCATGACCAGATCTCTTTACTTAAGTCATGTAGAACCTGTTTTATGTAGCTAAAATATTACAGGAATAAGTGCCTTGGCACGTAAAAACGATCACTATCCTCTCTTTCTGCAAGGCTCACCTTTCTATTAATGTGACCAGACTCAAGGCCCTGATTTACAGAACATGAGTTTGTTAATTTCTTTGTGTGTCTGTCCACATCTCTAAAAAGACAAAATCCCCAAATTCATACCAAGTATAGATTTGCTTTTAAAATTTGACTCATAGGGGCTATCAAGCTGTCAAATGTTACTGGATACTACCTTCTGGAAATATATAAAACTGATCTTCTTAATATCAGAACCATACCAACATGTAGAGTCTGGAAAACATCCACTTATGACTGTAATGATATAAGTAATGGCAGACTTTTCTCTTTTGTATGATTCTGATATAAATATTAGCTAGCTATTTCTGACAGAAATATTACCTTTTTATCCCTCTTTGCCTTAATATTCTGAGGTGAGAGGTCATTTCAACCCTCATCTCATTGGATTACACTCTCTTCTGGGTCTTCTGTCCATCATCTATACAAATGATTCTTGCCCCTTCCTTCCTAGTTCTATGTTCTTTGCTCCAGCTTTACTTTTTCCTCAAGTTTCCAAGGCATGAAAATTCAACAGTTTGTTTCATCTCATGCATCAAGGGTATATTTGTCTTTGCATCATTCAAGGATCACTTTGAACCAGTTAATCCAATGTTCCATATCAGCATGAAGTTTTAGTCATTCAGTTTTCTCTACAAACAGCAAGCAGTGATATAGCTGAGGAAGAAAACTCATAGACTCTGAAAAGACTGGAAATTGTGCACATTGTGCATTCAAAGCCTTTGATAGAGCTTTGGAGTAACAAATATCTCTGCAGAATCTAGAATCAGCCTATAGATTTTCAACAGCGAAAAGGAGAATTAATTAATCTGGTAATTTATTCACAGAAAATAATTTGATTTCTTAGGTCTTTTTCTCTGTCTATATCTCTCCCTGGTTCTCTCTCTGCATTGTTTTATGTATAGAAAGAATTGATGTCAGCTTAATGCAGTTACTTAATCACAGGATTTAAGGACTGCCTATCCTAGACAAGAATTATAAGAATTATATATTATCCTTACCTTGTACTTATTAGCTTCTTCCAGTTAATGTGCTGTTGTGGTTTAACCCCATCCAGCATCCAAGCCCCAGGAAAATGCTTGTTCACTCCCCCACTAGAGGGATCAGAGAAAAAATCGAAAGGATAAAAGCTAGAAAACTCATGGACTGTGATAAAGACAGTTTAATAAGGAAAGTGAAAGCTGCATGCAAACAAAGAAAAACAAGGAATTACTTCACTTCTTCCCACGGGCAGGCAGGCATTCAGCCATCTCCAGGAGAGCAGGGCCCCATCATATAGAATTTGGGAAGGCAAGCACTACCACTCCAAATGCTCCCCCTTCTTCCTTCTTCCCCCCGTTTATACACTGATCATGATGTCACATAGTCTGGAATATCCCTTTGGTCTGTTGGGATCAGCTGTCCTGGCTCACAATCTCCCATGCATCCATAGTCTCCTCATCAGCATGGCAGTAGGAAAAGCAGAAAATGCTTGGGTCTGTGTAAGCTCTGCTCAGCAATGACAAAAGCATCTCTACATTATCAATCCTATGTTCAACACATATCCAAAATACAGCCCTCTACCAGCTCCTGTGAAGAAAATTAGCTCTACCCCAGCAAACACCAGCACACATATCATAGGGATAAAAGTGAGCTAATACAGGCATTTTCTTGAACACCATAAAGTATTACTTTTAATCACTTCATATTTAAGATAATCATCTTGTAGGGTTTTTGTATTGTGTAGCATTGCATTAGAAAGTGACAAACTGTTGCCTTCCATGACTTCCCCCAAGGTAGGGTTGTTTATACCAGGACTTCCTCCGCTGACATTAAATCAGAGCAAGTAATTTGGTACACTGTCTGAGCAGAAATAGGTGTTATAGCAGAATATCATAGATGGGTGCTTTCTTTCCTCAGGGTTGAGTAGATGCTCAGAAATTACAAAATTTGCTACAGAATCTAGTGTTTCCATTTAAAAAATAATAATTTAAAGTTAGGTATTTGTCTTTAAAAAGAGCTTATTGAATATAAATGAATATATATGGAATATTATTTTCAGAGTTACAGGCATAAATATTTATTGTGCAAAGAATGAATAAGAATGCCTGTTAGTACCAAGATATGATAATGTTTCTAAACCCACAGATTTCTCCAGATTTCTCTTAACTGGTCTTGGTCACATATTGCATGCAAATGGCAGTACTAAATATTGATTCACCATTGATTTCTTGTATAAATAAGTAAACTTTTGGTGCAGGATTTTTTTTTTCCCTAGCAAGATGTACTTATGTACAGTTTTGACATATTTTGACTTATAAAAATGAGATTCATGATTAGATGTTCTAAATATTTAACCTAGTGTAAAGTCCTATTTTACGATTCATGCCTGCATGTGTGGAATACATATTGATAGTGTCCTAATCTTCAGACATAGATATAAATAGCTGCTCTTTCTGTCATGGATTTTTGTGATGCTTGGAGTCACTTTGGGATTCTTGATGCATGCCATCTTTCACCAGTGTACCTCACATGCTTACCTCAAGCATTGCTCTAGCCCATCCCTGCACACTGCACCAGCATGTCATACTTTCTAAGCTATGTGAAGCAGCTCCCTTTTGCCTCATTAAAATCCCTACAGAGTTTATTTTATACTGCTTAACTAGGTAAGTCTAAGGCAATTAATTTCTGTTATCATTAATTTTGCACAAGCTGCTGAGGCACATCCCCTGTGAGGTGTTCCCTTGTGCTGGACACAGTGCCTCAAGACTGAAGGAGCTGCAGAACTGCTTCTGCAGAGCTTGTGTCAGGAGCAAACCGGGGGCAGGAGGGTGAGGAGCTAAAACATCAGCTGCCATCACCAGCTGAAGAGGAGGAATATTGCTATGCTTTCACTAACTGGTACTGGTCAGTCTCTTTACCAGAGGTGAGCATGTCGAAAATCAAAGAAATATGTCTGGCATCACAAACTTTTTCTTTTGCTCTGAACTCCTTTGTATCTGACTATATCCTATATTTCTAGTCTGTTGATTTATTGCATCCAAATTTTAAAATCTGCCAGAAATAAAGAAAATTTCTATGGATTAAGAATTTGGTGCCATTCAGCTTTGAAGTGGATCTACAGCAAGGCAGAGTTCAAAGTATTTCAAAGCTTTTTTTGACTGTTGTTTTCTATCATAAGCTGAAATTTTCAGTCATGTGCTTGACAGGAAAAATTACCTAAATTTTAAAGCTAAATTATCATTGTTTTTCTGCAATTTCCATTTTTCATTGCAGCTTCTGATGATAGTCTTAGACTTCTGCATTAATTTTCCAAAATGTGGGGGTTTTTGATCCACTTATTTTGATCCACTTAAGAGCAAATCAAACATGTGTACCCATGAAAGACTGAATCTTCATCTGTATTCTGCTAATACAACTGGAATAGTCCAAGGCAAAGCAGACCACCAAAATTTGTAAAATACATGACAGCAAATTATAACATAACTCCATCAAGGGGTGTGACTGAGGAGCACATTTTCAGAGGTGCTCAGGCTAACAGTGTCTTGATTGCCTTTAGGAAAAACTGTGGAAAAAACCTCTTCCATTGCTGAGGATGTCTTATTTTAACCAAATACATCCTTATTAAAACATAACAAGGAATAGATACAAAACGTAAAGTCAGAAACCCTTTATCCTAGGGTAAATTTTACTTCTCTCTCTCCGTGTTGCCTGAGAATAAAGAAATAAACTGGAGACTTTATAAAGTCTAAGAGGGATTTGGCTGTTGATTTTATTAGAAAGATCTCAGCTATTCTGAAGGTAGGTGAAAAATACATAAAACTCATATGTGGATATAGGTTTGGTAATAATTGATCCTTGTTGAAATGCAGCAGTTTTGCCACTCTATCAAATGTAAATTAATTTATCAGTAAAATATGAAGTTCAATAAAACAGGGTTCATTGGAGACAAAATTGATAAGACGTTAATACAGGCTGTGTTTGAAGCTTTATATTAAGATCATTGACACTTATATTTCAGCTGCTATTTATGACTTAAAACAAAGGATTTGTGGAAATAAAATGCTTGGTATGATATATCATTTATCTTAGTAATGCATTTTAGAAATGCATGTGTCCCGGATTTCAGCTGGGAGAAATATGCTCTGAAATAGCACACAGGTTGTCATTCAAATGGCTTCTAAACATTTTCCTTTTGGCTTCTGGAACACCATACAAGATTTAGTGTTTGGAATTCAGAATAATTTTTATAATGATGCTGTTGCAGTCTACCAAATGGTTTGATGAACTCAGTGCAAAAATTCCAAAGCACTTTCAAATAGATCAAGAAATTTAAATCTGGGAAAGGTGTAGGCTTTCTAATTTCAATTTGCATTATAGATCTGCAACTGTGTATTGTTAATATCAAGCAAAAGACTTGTGGCATAAATTATTTGGGTAGCTTTAATCTCTTTAAAATGAACTCCTGAATTAAGGGTATGGAAACTATTAGAATCAGCATTCAGCGCATTGTGTTTATCACACAGCAGGCAATCATGATACAAATTTTCTACAGAGAATTATGAAACAAATTTGCTATAGTAGCCTTTTCTAGCCTTTGCTTATTCTGACTGACTCTATGAGGTTGCTATCAACACACCTACGTAGCTGACACTGTTGTTTCACTGTTGCAGCTTTGGGTATTTTCATTTTTTATATAAAATACTGTAAATATCCATTCCGTTTTTTTCAATATTTTTAACTCTTAGCTTTGTAACATCCTGTTTCAGTGAGCTCTAAACTGAATCCTGCTTTGTAAAGAGTGTAATCTGGACTGCATTGTTTTCAGTGCACTTTGTGCTGGTATTACTGTCCCTTTGAAAAAGGCAAGAGCCCTATCCTTTGCCATTGCAGTAAGTCAGCACTGCTAGGTATCCTTCAGTCAAAAGTAAAGGTGATGGTGATAGTGAAGATGCCCTTTTTGCAAAGAGTTTGTAAGGTTTGCAGTTGGAATGGGGGGTGGGGAGCTCTAGCATACAAACTGATATACTAAAAGCTTTGTATCTTCCTCCTCATCAGCCCTGTCTTTCTCATCCCCGCGATCATTGCACAAGGGTATGCCCTTTCTCAAGTGAGAGAATGATCAGATTAATACAGATGATTTCTCACTTAACCTTTAAAAATGTCTTTAGATTCAGAAGTCCACTAAATCGCTCAGCTTTCCTGGGATTAAGTCTCTGTCTTAATTTATTTCTGAGCCTTTTCAATTCTCTACCTGAGCTGTTGTTTATGGATACACTCCAAGAGTCATCCTGAAAAGATACTCATCCTCCTGCCAAACTTCAATAGGGTTTGGTCATCTGTAGTGCTTTTCAAAAGAATAATGGAATTTTGCTTGAGATAAAGCCCTCCAAATACGTATTAGATGGAATTGTGGTTCAAAGAATGTCAGAACTCATAACCTGCACCTCCTGACTTCCATAGTTGTAAGTTTTTAAAAATACCTGTGCAAATATGTTATTTGTTTGGGGTTCATTTTCTGTGAAAAGAAAATTAAAGAGAGTAATATATTTTTTCTTTAAGCTTCCTAAATATCAAATTTTGAATATTTACATGTCTCAGAGTTTACATAAGTATTCTTTCTAGACTTTCCATTATGACTTTCATTTGATAATTTGATAATTTGGAATGGAGAGTTGTAAATTTAGTAAGTTTTTTGTAATAAAGCTTTGCACCTTGTTCATTCTTCAGGATATACTTTTGTATATCCTTCTTGAAAAACCACTAGAATGAAGGAACTGACAGATGACTTAATTTTGTTCAGTTTCTTTTTACATAAATTAAAGTCAACTTCACCCATAGGTGACAGCAAACTCTTGGAAACTGAAAATGCAGTCAACTCAATGCAAGCAATTAAGCACACAACGGTGACAGCAAAAGTGCTTATGTGTAAATATGCAAAAAATCTGTAGCTAAACAAATCTCAGAAAACCTATGATATCTTTCTGAGAACTGAAAAAGAGCTATTTAATATGGGTAGGGATTGCATGAGGAGAAGACCTTCAGTTTGAGGACAGCTGAGGATTTCCCTGTAGCCTACACCTGAGCTTTGCTCTGGTAAGAAGTTGATCCCCTCCCCTAATGGACAGCTCTGCTTGGCATATATTATTGGAGAGAGCTGTAAGGTCTAATTGCTGCCCCTGATTGCCAGCCAGAAGAGCCATGCAATGTTATCAAATGCTCCCCACTTTTGTGGAATCAGAAGGGCCATATGTGTGCTCACATGTCAATGCACTGAAACGGGAAATCAAACATGAGCCAGTGGGTTATCACACACATTTTTGTGGACCTGGTGGGGGTTGTAATCTGTGCTCTGAACAAGTAGGTCATTAGGGCATAAAAACCTTGGTCTGATCTCTGTCATTTGTGACAATGAATACCTTATTCTTCAGTGCATTTCTAAGAAAAACAGGAGAATGAGACAGATAATTTTTTTACTCGTGAATTGGTAATTTATATATTTATTTTTCTAGTAATTTGGTAAGTTGTGTAGTTCTTTACCATTTCCATGGAAAATTTATAATCAAGGAGAAAAAACAAAGGCAAATAATTCCTTTTTTCTTTTCCTTTACAAACACGGAGGAGAGCCTTGAGATGTTCTCATCCTATTGTTTGTTATCAGCAAAATATTTCTTATGAAATTAGAGGCAATTGAAATATTTCTAGACCCTTTTATTTATTTCTCAACAATAATTTTAACTTGTGTTGGAATAATATTTAAACACATTGATAGTGAAAGCTGGTAATTAGATTCAGTCTTTTGTAGTGTGGTTTTCATTAATTACATGCTTACTTTAGCTGAGTTATTTTACACAATCTGTGATCTTCCAGACACAGAGGATTAAATAACTCCAGATGAGTTCCTGGAGAAATAAAGCACATTTTCAGGGCACAGTTGCTGAACAAGCCCCTGCTAAGAATGAGATGGATCACCTCCTGGAAACGCATGTTCTTTCCATGGGATGTGAAGGGAAGCCAACAGGATGAGGCTTTTTGATCCTTAAGTTAGGGACGATGAATTGCTTTCCTTCTTTGGTCACCTACTGGCAAATGTAAGAAACTGGTGCTGAAGTCCCTTCTCTACCTGGATATTAGAGATGAGACTTCCTAGCAGCATTTGCACATTCAAGGCTTTAGTTGGTTGTTTTTCTCATTTTATTTTATTTGGTTTTTGGTTTTGTTTGTGAGTTTGTTGGTTTTGGTTTTTTTTTTTTTTAATAGCAAAGTAATTAACCATCCTATAGTCAGAAAAAACCCTCAAGCAAGCCAAGAAAAAAATTGTGTACATGAGGTTTTATCCTTCCCCCCTCTCCTTTTTAATAGTAAGGAGATGCTTAGAGGAGTCTGTGGTCAATTCTTATGCTTTGTTGCAGATTGTTCACAGGACCCTTGCAGCCATGCTGGGTGCTTTGGCCGCGTTAGCCGCCTTAGCGATTGTTGGGGAGGTAAGTTATCAAATCAAAGTGCTCCCTTTGTGTCTGGCTGTGGTGTCAGGTGTCATTAATTTCCATGTTTGCCCAGTTCTAACTGAGCACATGGCAAAGCAGTGTTTTTAAAGAAAAAGAAATGGTAGGACAGAAACTGGGGTGGGAAAAGAGGTCAGATAATGTGTAGACAAGGGGAGAACAAAAACATCAGTTGATGCCTTTTGTTCTGATTTGCAGGAAGCTGGCTGCAACTATTTTCAGCTTAATCCAGCGTTAGTTTAACACTGTTATTTTCAGTAATGTTAGGCTACCAAGCGAACCTAAATGGAAATACACTGCTTTATACTACCCTAAATAATTACATCTTATGCCTGCATGTTCCAACCCTTTTATTTCTCCTGCTGCTTACTCTTCCTTGATACACAGTCAAACATCAGATTGATTTTCTCGGTTGTTCTGATAACCACATCATTACTATGTTCCCTTTAATACCCTCCAGTTTGTTCACAGGTGAAGTCGTATGCTTTTGTTCTTTTACCAAAAAGGGAACTGCAGTGTACCATGTAATTTGGTTATCTTTTATTTCTGTAATGTTAAATAAGGAACAACTAGACCAACCAATAGCCTGATAATGACCAACTTAGGATGCCAGCAGTACTTTGAATTAGTAATAGTAATAATAGTAGTAATGGCAATAATGAGTCCTTTTTATGTAGCTTGTAGGAACACTTATTAATTTCCATCACATTTATTTAAGTGGTTCATCAATTAAGTGGAGTTTATAAGTCATAGCTAATCACAAGTTAGGTGGCATTCACTTGTAATTGTATTTTTTGATTACAGAGGCCAAGTATGGTCAAAGTGGTGGAGTGGATTGACTATGAAACACTGGCATTATTGTTTGGAATGGTAACTAAAATGTATCTTTTGCTCTAAATATGCCAAAATAATCACTTTCAGTATAGAGATGTTTCCTTTTAGAATATTTTGTTAATTGTATTTCACTCAGATGACTTATGACAAACATTTGTGTCTTAAAGAATTTACCAAAAAGGATGAGGATCAGACCTCTGAAAGAGTCTTTTGAAATGTTGATCCTTTTCTATTTTTTTTTAATCTGTGAAATTGTATTGACAACATGCTAAAAACATCCTTGAGATTTATAAACAGAAAGACCTCTTTAAGGGCCAAGTATTATCACTCTCAATTTTCTTTTTAATTTTGTTTATTCAAAGCCTTCCTCAAACACACTCTGCTGGAAGAGTTGTTTCCTGTCTCACTGTTTTTTTCTGATGCTACAAAAAAACAAGCCAGAAATTGAGAAGCAATATCTGATGAGATTTTAATCATATATTATTTTAATCACTTTGTCCAGAGCTATTTGTGGTAAAAAGCATTGTCCAAGTGCTATTAGACTCTAATAAAAAATATACAATATACAGAGACAAAATTACAATTATCTGGTTCCATTCTGAGCTTTTTTCTTCCTTGACACTGGTCCTTTCTCCTTGCATTCCCTACAGAATAAGGAAGAAAAAAAAATGTTTAGAGCAAAGACAGGAGACAGGAGAAAAGAAGGACAGGAGACCTCCAGACCTCCCAGATGTGGGAAAATGCAAGCATTTCTTGAAGCCATTATCTTCTGTGCTCTGTAGAGTATTACTGCAGAAAGCAAACATACTTATTGGTTCTTCTTGATTAATGATATAAAGGAGATACATTGAGCACTTAATGTATGATGCCCACTTTGTCACTACAAATAAAATTCAATCAGACTCATATAACATTTACAGACTGCTTATGTTGAGAAGTATATTTCACCATATGATGCATTAACTAGAGATATCTGGCAGCTGTAGTGAATATTCTAATATAAGGGTGATTAGATTCTCAAAGCTGTGTCAGATAAGAAGTCCATTTGTCAGTATCAAAAACTGCTTTGCTTTAGTTTTGAGTAATAATTCAATTACTTTTATATATCAGTTCCAAATGATTATATTTTTCCTCATCTTTTGGCAGATGGTTTTGGTGGCCATATTTTCAGAAACTGGATTCTTTGACTACTGTGCAGTAAAGGTAGGTTTATTTGGTACTTAGAAGTATTTCTAGATTTGTTAAGTTAGTATTTATTCAAATCTGTCACACCAAGCATGATCTTTAAAGAACCCTTCTAAGGTCAGTGTATACTTATCATATTAGAAATGACAGTGGTCATGTTGTAATACTGGAAAAATCCTTTGTGGATGAAAGGAAACCCTTAATGTAATTCTGTTTCTACAGGAGAATGTTAAAGGTCCCCAGTAGGGTACACAAGCATTTGGACAGTATTAAGCTGGATATTTCACTGATTTCCCCAGGATTGCAGTTCTGCTGTAGCTGAACTCTCTATTTATGCCTGGCAGTGAGGCAGGGAACTATCATTAACTTTATGACCACATATGAAAAGTGGCCACAGATCTTTGCACAGTAGCAGAACAAAAGTTTACATGAGAAGTGTAATTCATAGAATCACAACCATAGAATTAGAGAATGGTTTACGTTGGAAGAAACCTTAATAATCTTGTTCCAATCCCCCTGCCATGGGCAAGGACACCTTCCACTAGAGCAGGTTTCTTAAAACCCCATCCAGCCTGGACTTGAACACTTCCTGGGATGGGGCACACAAAACTTCTCTGGGTAACCACTGTTGTATTCTCACCACTCTCACTGTAAAGTATTTCTAACTAACATCTAATCTAAACCTACTCTCTCAGTTTAAAGCCAGTCCCTCTTGTCCTATCACTACATACCCTTGCCCAAAGTCTGCCCCACTAGCTGTCTTATTGTCCCTCTTTAGGTGCTGAGAGGCACTGTAAGGTGACCCTGGAGCCTTCTCTTCACCAGGCTGAATAACTCAGATCTCTTCCAGCCTGTTCTTGTAGGAGAGGTGCTCCAGTGTTTTGATCATGTTTGTGGCCCTCCTCTGGACTCACTCCAGCAGTTTCTCTGAGGATGGGGAATGTGTCCCAGGTGTGGAAAGGAAGGGAGGTCTAAGTCCACATGGGCACGCAGGCAGAAGATGGAGGCTCAGCCCCTCTCCTGCCACAGACCCCCTTTATGACTGGCAGCAGAGCATGGTGTTTTGTTTTGTTGCTTTGTTTCCTGATGGGATTGTTTGCCCACTTCCATGAATTATTTTCTTGCCAAATTATTTAGGATTGGGGAGGGTGCTGTTGGAGTAATAGTAAAGGAATAGTAAATGCTCTGAGCTCATTGTTGCTCGACTTTGATCAAGTTGCTTTATCTATAATTTTTTGAAGTCTAAGCTGGAGTGATGTAGTTCATTAATTTTGCTTCTGTTTGTTTTTCCTAGGCTTATCGGTTCTCTCGAGGCAAGGTGTGGGCCATGATTACCCTTCTGTGCCTTATTGCTGCAATTCTTTCTGCATTTTTGGACAATGTTACCACTATGCTGCTGTTTACTCCAGTAACCATAAGGTATTTTATTGTTATGGATTTGGACTTGGTCTTTTATAGTCAGCAATCAGTAGTAGACAAGTCTGCAAAATACTTGTTTGGAGGTTTTCTTAATCGTTTCAATGGAAATTAGAACTTCAAATATTCTTATTGTAGTAGAATAAAAAGCTAGCACTTTCAGAGGGATGGTTTGCCTTTTGCCTTTGCATTAATATTGAGCACATATCTGAAACCTGTGAACGCTGCCTTGGCAGCTAACTGTTCAAGGTTGTCTTCATATCTCAAAGGCAATAGCATATTGCACCAAATGCTCCCTAGTAGATGAATTTTTTTTCTGTAAATCAGGCAAAATTATTAAATTAAATCTGCTTTATTCTTTGCTGGCTGATATTTATATACAGTTTTAGATAGTAATTTATGTTTTTGTGAAGTTGTTATACATTCTAATATTAGTGACAAATAAATTTTTAAAAAGTCTATATTTCATCTAACAGCTTTTTCTTGAATCTGAGAATCTGAATTTTATTCCTGTTGGTGATCATGTCATTGGGATGGCTACTGGTTAATTACACAGTTTCAGATTAGATGTTTGGAACTTTGAGCAGCAACCATGAATTTAATTACTTCAGATTTCTGTGAATTAATAACATGCTGTATGCAACTACATTTAATCAGTGTGGGATTATAAATAACTGTTTAACCTGAATTTAACCTGTGTCTGGTCAGGCAAATCTGTTTAATCCAGTTCAGTTTTGGAAAGATCTAGTGTATTTTAGAAATGATCCTGAGAGATGTAATGCTTGCAGTCATTATCACATTAAAGTACACAAAATTCTATTAAGATATGGCCCCTCTTTAAAATGCAGTGTAAAGCAGTAAAAACCAATTTTGCAAGTGAAATTTATTCTAGACTGGAAACAGCTGGTGAATGAAAGCTCATTTGTCTTCTGTCCGATTACATTTTAAAGAGACTGCTTTGCCGTACCCTAATCAATAATTGCATTTCTAGCAACAAGCAGCACTGGAGCTTTTAAACACCAAGTTTTCTTCAGCTGTGTTACAGAATATTTTGGATAAATATAATTTGGGAATGGATTGAAATCCAGAAGTCAATGTAGCATAAAAAGCTTTTCACAGTCAGAGCTACGGTAACATTTATTCTGTTTTCAAAGAATTCTAGAATAGCCCAGGTTGAAGGGACCTCAAAAGGCCATCTGTTCCAACCTTTGAGGGGAAAGGAAGCCTAGATGAGATTATCTGGCACTCTCTTCAATTACAACGTGAAAACTTCCGGTGATGGGGACTACCCATCATTGGGGAGGTTGTTTCCAGTGGTTAACTGTTTTCACCATAAATTGTTTTTCTTATGTTGACGTGAAATCTCTCCCTTGTTGCCTCTTGTCTTCTCCATGTGGATCTTTGTGAAGGGAGAACCTCTGCCTTTGTAGCCACCTTTAAGTAATGGACTTTTGTACTAAACATATTCAAAGTCCTTTTGTTTTATACTAAATGAGCCTGTCACAATGAAGAAGGAGAAACTCAGTATGTGGGAAACATTTGTATTTGAATCACTATCAAAACTAAAATAAAATTTTATCTCACCTCCTAAAACCAAATAATTGCCTGCTTCAAAAAGCTTCATGCTGGGGGTCATTTTCGTTTTTATCTTACTGCCATTGTCTACAGCTTCACTGTGTTGCACTGTGCAGTTTCCATTGCCATGGAGATAAGGCTTGCAGAAAATCGTACTGACTCTGTGAACATTAGGGTTTATATTTCCTATGATAAGGCCTAAAACATGATACTTGTTTCACTCTGCATTTTGAAGTAACCTGCTAAAAAACGTAATAACTACCTCCTTGTACCTGTTGCTTATTTTCAAGATATTTTGTTATTGGGAAGTGGAACAGGCTAATGTTTTTACACATGAGGAATTATATAACCAGGATAAGTAAACTGAGGAACTGTGATCCTGCCGTCTAGATAAGATGTTCCGATGGTTTTATACTTTGGGCTTAGCCTTTTCTTATTTTAGAGTTCTTTTCGTAAAATACCACAAGGCCCATCAAAAAGAGTCACTAAAGAAAAGTTTAGTTTATATTTTGAAATACTGGGAAATCAAGGAGCAATGGAATCAAAATTGCACGTACTATTATAGCCTTGTACCACAATTGATACATTCTGACCAGTTGTACTACAAAGTACCCTTTAACTGAATGATTTCATGCTGCTGAGGAAATAGTGTATTTTTGCACAGTTATTATTTTCCAGAGTTTTTATGTGCTGATATATATGCCATCTGACAGTGTTTTCCCCAAGTTTTAAATTGACACTCTTAGTGATAGTGTAAGTGATTCAGGTTAAGCTTTTTTGCAATATTCTTTTCTCTTTGAAATGTCAGTTTTACTAACACAAACTTAGGCTAAACAGTGAAGTTGAACCCTTCTTTCAGGGAAATATGTGAGAGCATTGCAGTGAGAAAGCATTCTTCCTGCACACTCTTTCCCCCATCTACTATGAGATATAGGGGACAATAATTTAAATTGGCCTCCATCTTTATATACTGGAGCAACCTTTTGATAAGTTGTGAGGAGGAAAGCAGTTGTTTCTTACTCCAAAGTGCTTAGGTGTGACTTTAACTTTCAGCTTTTATTACCAGAGCCCGAGTTTAAAGTCAAACATGTACTTCAGGACAGAGCGGATTACGTGGGTGTGTGCGTAAATGTAATTTGTGAGTTGGAATAATCTGTGTGAAGATTACTCTGTATAAGTGGGCTCTGAGTTCAAATGGATCATGAGGTTACTTAGTCAACCCCAGTGTTTGTCAGAGCACTTTAACGTGCTTCTTATTAAAGGAGCAATTTACTTTTCCTTATCAAAGCAGCGTCCTACAAAAGAAGTGTTAAATATATTTGAACTGAAATATTTTGAGAAATTTTTAACCACAAGGGATGTGTATTTTCTTCTCTTGTTTCATTCCAAATAGAAATACTCATGATCAAGCTTTAGAGAAGGAGGAAAACAGGAACAGAATAAACAGAATGAACCTAGCCTGAAAGCTGAAGTCTCTAATAGATGATTCATGGCTAATAGGCAGCCTGCACAATCCTCTACCACTGCTTCCCATAAGAAAGTTAATCACTGTGGCTGAGTGCAGAGCCTGTGGTTGACCAGAATAGCTTTCCACAGATCAGTGCAGCTTAAGGTCCATGGTTTCAGAAGCTGTATCACACTGAAAATCTGAAATGCTATTTTTTGTGTAGTCCAATTCTTGTAATAACGGAGTACTTTTAATTAAATGCCTTTAAAAATGCATCAGTTTTGTAGGCATTAATAACTGCATTTTAAATGTAAAGAAAACCTATAAATTTTTGTTTACATTGTTATAATTACTCTAGCACAATAAATGCTTTAACATAGCATTTATTGACACATTATGTTTTAAACCCTACCATTTGTCTGTGAAATGACTGCATTTTGTAATTGTTGTGCATTTTAATATTTAAGGTACTTTATGCATGGGATAAGAAGTTAATTTCATTATCTTTACACTGCAGGCTCTGTGAAGTACTTAATCTTGATCCTAGGCACGTCCTGATTGCGGAAGTAATCTTCACAAATATTGGGGGGGCTGCCACTGCTGTTGGGGATCCTCCAAATGTGATTATTGTTTCAAAGCAGGAGCTGAGGAAGAGGGTATGTACTGCAGTTGTTTGGCTACTAAAATTAAGTAGTGGTGTTGACTTATGTAATGTTGATCCTTCTCTTCCCCCAGACAGCCATGTAAACAGAACATAATAGACTATTTTTGCCATGCTACTTCTTTTTTATTAGGATGATCAGACAGAAGAGAGTGATCTTTTGGGGACAAAATAGTGATGAAGAATAGACATTTTGATCTAGACTGAGAATACCAGTTTCCTTTGTTTTGTTGTTGGTGAGGATTTCCTTATCAATGGCAAAGTGAGGAAAGAAGCAGAACAATGGAGGGCTGCAGACAGGGCAACAAGTTGCAAAAAACCAAAAACGTGCAAATGAAGATGTTAATCCATCCATTTTTTCAGTATAGGTTTTCTCCCAGAGGTTAAATATTCATTCAATTCAACATTTTACAGAGAGGTTTCTTTGCCCCTGTAGAGCCATGACACACGTGAGGCACTTTATCCTTCAAGCACAGCCCAAGGGGATGTGGGGTGTGAGAGGAGGGTGGGTGCTTCTCCCATGCAGCACAGGCTGCAGCTGGCTCCCTCCTCCTGACAATGTTTTGCTATCTCCAAGCTGCAGAGACAGATTTTAGCTTCCAACTCTTGGCTGTCCTATTGTTTGCTGGGTGCCTGGTGCCAAAGGGAAAGCTATGGTGGCTGGTGCTGGGTGGAACTTCAGGATGTGAACCAGCAAGCAGGAGCATCCCAGTCCCACCATTTCTTCCCACTCACATGGATCTCTGCTCTGTGGAGTGGCTGTGGCACTGCTGGCAAGTGTTTGAGCCCTCAGCATCAGCACGGAGCTGAGTTTGCTGAGTTTTCTGTGCTTTCAGCTATCCCTGCTACCCCTGAACATGAGGACATCAAGTCTTCCTTCTGCCTCTGGCACTGTCTCCCATCCCCTTTCCCTGGTGTGCTGTGGGGCAGCAGGGAGGCAGTCTGGTCAGGATGCAAGGGGCAGCCCCCCCTCCTGGCATGGGGCAGATCTGCCCTTCTCCTCACCAACAAGCAGCACCATGGAAGGGGCAGTAATGTAATGGGCACATCTATAAGGACACCAGGGATGAGCTTTTCTGTTTTGGCCAGAACCCCCACCCAGAGAAATAATTCTAGAGAAATTTAGTGTTCATTGAGTTAGTGTAAAAACAACTGTGCAAGTGGATGAGGGAATTATAGTATGAAATCCTAAATTGGTTTTGGTTTTTTTTTTCATTTGGCGTCCCTTATGTTTCTATTGCTCTGTGAAAGAGTGATCTCTTCTAATTAACTGAATGCACTCACATTAATTAAGTACTGTCCATGCTGGGAAAGGTCTATGAAAGTTTGTAGTACTTAATAAACTGTTTACCATCAAAATATTTGAAATGTACTGCAGTTAGCTAGTTTGGATGGCGACTTTGAAGACTGTAGTATTGATTGTTAGCTGAAAACTTGATAGCTAGGTTTTAAATTTTAGATATGAAATCTGTGCACCTATTTAAAACTTCTGATCAAAAAAGAGAAGAATTAGCACTTGCCATGCAGGTCATTTTCCTAAATACTCAGAAACTCATCATTTCTGTAGAACCTTTAGAAGTGGCTATAAACATAGGAGGTAATTAAGCAATCGCAATTGAAAGGAAACCATGTTACATTTTTCTTGTTTGAGCTATTGATATTTTTAGGAGGACTCAGATGTATAAATACCCTAGCAAATATGACATTACAGCAAATTCTGTATCTGAAACAAGCACAAAAATCTTTCCAGATGTTTTCAGTCTGGATTATTTCCAGATCTTCTGCTGCATCACAGAAATAACAACGTAGTGAAATAGATTAGGTTCAACACAGGGCCATAGAATTCACGCTGCTTCTTTTCTATATTCTCAGTTGTTATAGCTATGTGTATAAATAAAGGACGGTCAAAGACCTATCCTTGTTCCTGAGGCAGAGTGTCGTGAACTGGGGTATGTCCTCACTGCTCAGGGATCAACCTTTCTAAAGGAGATTTGCCTGGGAGAGTGCTGGCCAGGGTCAGCCAAGAGAGGTCAGAGGGGGAGCTGGACCATCTGGCCTCTTACAGTCTGAGCTGTTGAACTAATAGCTGCATTCCTAATTTCGTCCACCTGCTCCAGCATGCTCTCTTTTGATCAGAAGGAGAAATATACACATTGCACTCTTGTTTCTGAAACTACTTCTAGTAAAGGGTGCTCTGCAGAAGGGTTATATGAGCTAGCACAGTTTTGTGTCTAAAATGCATGGGGAGCCTACCACATTAGTACCAAGTAAAATTTATTTTATTACTTTTTTTTTAACTGTTTCGGACGTAAAAGTTCTTGAATGCATTAATGACATCTTAGAAACACTCCTTCATGCAGTATATTTTACAGTTTCTATTATGGTGTTTTCTACAGAATATATTTGTTTTCTACCTCTTTTTAGCATTATGGTCATGTTTTTGGACATTCTAGGAGTTCTAGAAATTTTTTCCACTTGATATTTTTTGTTGAAATTTTTATTTTCATTCTCCTGTACTTCCTTCTCAGTGTTGTTTTTGCACAGTAAGTACAGGAGCACTTGGACAACTGCCCCTGCAGGAAGTTGAATAGTGAACTGTCCTATGTAGATGATTTGGTTTTCTACTTTATTTAGGTGCTATCAGGAGGAGAATTTTACCAATATTCCTGAACTTTTACTGCTTTAAATCAACCTCTAAAAGCATTCAAGTAAAAGATGATGTAAATTTACACTTTTGTAGGAATCCTTGGCTTTTATATCAATATGAAATGGAATGCAGCCTTGTTACTTTGGCTGCTGTTATCGGGTTACAGTGTCAGAAATGCTTTACTTTCTGCTTACTGTGGTGCTGGAGAGACTTTTCTCCCTAGCTTCTGGAGAAAACTAACATCATATTAAAAATATTTTATTTAAACCATGTTTGAATAAATAAGATTTTTGTAGCATTTTGCTCATTAAAATGTAGCAATAAGTCTCTTTCCTTGTCTTGAGATGCAAATGAATGTCAAAAGGATATTTTCTTTGTAGCTGTTGTTAATTTATAATCCTGACATCTTCCCTACCATCATGACTGGAATCAGTGAAATATTTGCATAATAGGAAAGGAAGATTTGTTGTGTTCTTGGTTGCTCTTAGTTGGAGTCAGAAGAATTTTCACGAAACGGCATTTATGTTTTGATTTTAGGATAAGAGCAAATGGAAACCTCGTTTAGTGAATAGAAAACATTAAAAAATGTTTTATTATCTTCAGAGTGCTGCTACAGAATGGCCACTGTTAACAAAATTATATTTTTATTTTGAAGAGATATGGGCTTCAGACTTTGAGAACTCCATGTTTATACGTACAATAGAGCATCAACCAGCTGGATATGATCCTTGCTCTCAGAAGGGTTGGACAGCAAATCTTCTGTATTTGGGAACTTCACAAACTTCTACAAACACAACTTTGAGATCAGAAGTTGCTGTGCTCTAAGCACAGGGTGTGATTCCCATTTCTTTAAAGAACAGATGGCAAATAGGTCTCCAGAGCAAAATGAGGCTGTGAACATAGTGATAGTGAACATGTGCACTGGTGTGTCCAAGCTAAATCTCCATCATGATAAGAGCAAAGGCAGTTTTAGCATATGCTAGCCACTGGGTTATATCCGTTTATTTACTGTTTTTGTTAGCACATGATAAAGTTTGTGCTGTTAATCTGATGTCTGATGAGGATTTGGGGGTTTCAGCATACCACTCATAATTATTCCTACCATTTACAGGAATTTCCTGGGAAATTGACACACATCAGGTTTTCCTGTGCTGCCTTTTAGAGACTTTCAGCCTTCATGATGGAATTTAGCATGATGTGATATTAGTTGGTTATATTTTATGAGAAATTGTGGTACCAAAAAATTTGTGAAAGAAAGTCGGGACTTCTGAAAAAGAAAGAAGAGAAAATCCTGTACGTGAAGCTTTAAAGATATTTCAAGCACTGGTAAAATGGATTCCCATAGTTTAGTAGGCTATTTTTGTTGAGTTTGCTGGATACAAGCTTGTTAAAACCTTTAATCAATTTATAGAATTCTACCCCTTCTCTTGATGTTTGATTGATTCCTTTTCTCAAGAGAAAATTACGCTTAGGTAAAATGCATGAAATAAAATGTATGGGCTTATATCTGATTTCAGAATTTTTGCCACCTATGCATGTAGTAATCATTAAACAACATAATGTAACACAAAAAGGTGGTTCATCAGTGTCTCAAATAAACATTATCTTCATGTAACTGGGTTAGACCATCAGTGATTTCTGGCTCAGTGACATCATGAGCAGCTCCCATGAGAGACAGTGCAGATCTCAGTCACTCAGCTAGAAGGGATGCTTAAGCCAGTGTAGAAATAATAATACTTTTGCTCTTCTTCATTTTATTAGTTTTAAAATATTAAGTAAAAGGCATTCTGTCTAGAAACATAGTACTTGCTGCTCCCCAAATTGCTGCACACAGCTATAATTCTTGCTTTCTCATTGCTCTAAATAGGCAGATTTCCTGTGGAAAGGTCTGACTTACTAGAATTTAATTTCACATCTCCAGAAGCAATGAAAAATATTAAAGATGATAGAAAGCTAGAATTTTATGAAAACAATATGATACTTCCTCTTAATATGAAATTGATATATTTGACTTTGCATTTTAAACTATAAACCAAGGAAAGATGCCCACTCTGTTTCAGCTCTGAATCTGTAGGCAGTGGAACCTTTAGGCTGTTGTCTTGCTAAAACAAAATCTTTAGATTTTCTCTTGACTGTGGAACAGGAGGAATTTGACACAATCATCATAGCCTCAAGTAAGGGACATTTGAAGCGTGTTTTGTATTTATCTCATGGATTGAAATCTCCTGGAAGAAAAATGTTTCTTGCTTATTGTGCATGTCAATTCTATTCCAGTCTATTGTGCAGGAAAAGAAAATCTTTGTGAAAATGACTTTTTGTTGTATGCAGGAGACATGGGGAGCACTTTAATGCTTTTTTACAATGCTGAATCCTGGCCCCAGCAGCACAGAAGACTCAGGAGGTATAAAATGTGCTATCCACAGCCACAGAGGGTACGAGTGTAGGCTCCGTGGAGATGTTGTGCGTCCTTTCTGGGGTGTGGGAAAAGGAACAGGGACAATTGGTGAAGCAACTGTGCCATGACCTTGGTATCCTCTGCTGCATCTATGGTATCTGTGGTACATTGAAAACTCTTCAGTCTCTTAAAGTTCTCCAAGAGGCTGCCAGCTGGCTACCAGCTATCTGACAATGCTGGTGTGAAATCAGCCTTCTTTCTCCCTGAAAACACATTCCCTGTGCTGCAGAGGCTGGTGCTAAGCACCCTGCCCAAAGCATCAGGCAGGGCAGCTCTCTGTATTTCCATGTATTTCAGCCTTTCTGATATCAGCCACAAAAAGTAGCGCACTTGGCCGTCCTCTGCCTCCTCGTGGCTGCAGGGCATCAGCTGTCCAAGGCTAGTGATCATCAGGATTCATTTTCATTCTCTGTCTCTGGATCAATGCAAGGAGGTAATGGGGAGGAAAGCCAGGAGCAAGGGATGGGAAGAGAACTGACTCCAGTCTCACATTATCACAGACAATCCTGTCATGCAAGGATTTTTTGGTGCCTATTTTCTGTCCCGAAATAGACACACTCGGTGTTAGAAAACAATTTGTTTCAGCTGAAGTGGAAAGCTGTTCTGCAGTAGGAGCAAAGCAGCAGGTTTTCTTTTTCACCAGGGATCTCAGAGATATGAAAGATCAATGGGCTGATATTATGAACTTTAAAAAAATCCTGAATCTCAGCCAAGCTACTCCCTCTGAAAAGTTTGGATAAGCTCTTGGATAGGATGCCAAAAAAATCTAGTACAATTTTTTTTTTCTGCTTGTGATGGTGTCTGCAAATCACTTTCAAGGCTTATCTACGTCAGCTCTTATGTCATGAAGCTGTGTTAATCCTGATTTTTTTTCCAGGGTATTGTGATCTCTATCTCATTTCAATTCCTTTCAACTATGAGTCAGACCTGAGACCTCCTTTTTACCCTCAGCATTTTAGTTTGCCTTCTAGGTTGAGGTGATTTTCTTCATCGAGAAATTAATTTTGTGGGTTTCAAGTAACGTATTTCTTGTGCTGTATTTTTTGAGAAATCTCTGCATTGTGGCATTTCAGGGACCAGACACAATTCTTTTTCCTTTGAAATAGGTGTGATAATAAAAAAGTAAAGGCAAGTGACTTTTTGTATTTGTGTTTACTTTCAATAAGCTACTTCCTTAAAGTCAAGATCCTTTAATATGTGACGAAGGCATCACATATTTAAACTTGAGGGTTACCAAGAATTCATTGGGTTTCTATTTATCTTTTTTTTTTTTTTCTTTACTTCTTACATTACATTTACTTGCATTGCATTTATTTACTTCTTAGATGCATTTATTCTTTAATTGTGTATTTCTACAGAGAATTTCTACCATCATAATTGGCCTGGTAGCTGGCCAGCCTAAGAAAAGTTTCATCTCTACTGCTTTTTTTGTAAGACTAGTCTGAGTGCAAAAGTAATTTTCGTCATTCTGGTAATTCTGTATTAAGTATAATCTGACCACTCCTAACTACTTTGTTGCTCTTCAACCACCTGTTTTCCAGTAATTTTTCTTTCAGCAGACAGTTCTTTTTTCCAGTTAGGTTTAGACATTTCTATTTTGGCTGGTGTAACTTCAGTGTTTTTACAGCTTAAATAATTTTGGCTTCCTACCTCACTTTGCCATTTTAGATACCATACTAAATAATGATTTTGCATACTTCCTGACTTGTTTAATAGCACGCTGTCAAAGTTGGAAAATTTCTGAACTAAAACCAGTTCAACTTTTGAGGTTTAAAGTTCTTCTTTTTCTGGCCAAAATTTTATGATCTTTCTTTTTGTCTACAATCTTATAGGCAACTCATATATAGATGGATTCAAATAGATTTATATTTATATTTAGATATATTAGATATATTTAGATATATTTGTATTTAGATAGATTTTTTGCTCAATTTATTGTCAATGCTTTTCATTAAGGAAATAAACATGTGGATATGGAGTTTATATACTTTGGGGGCTGGTCTCACAAACACTGAGCCTTTGCAGGAATTATTTTTTTATTCATTTGTAAATTTACTAGAGCTATGAGTGTTGTTTTCTTCCCTCATAGAAATGTCTCCTGTAGCTCTGAATCTTAACTTGATGCCCAGAGGCCAATCTCTGTAAAAACTGATTTGTAAAAACTGTCTTACAAAGATGTCAGACACCTAAGTGGCTGACCTACTTTGTAGGCAAACTGACTGAAGGTACAGTATTTTTCTTTGTGGTGTCACTTTTTTTCTGTCCAATTCTTAGAATAATCTCATTCCAATTCCTGAAGAATCTTCCTTCTGCTTTCATAAAAGCAATGGCTGTAGTTAAGTTACAGCAAAAGGCCAGCAAATGGGCAGGTATAGTTTCACCTTTTAGTGTCTGGAGAGTAGAAGGGTCAAGGAATATACTATTAAATAGCAAGTAGGGATGACATTACCTCAGGAAGCTTAAACCTGTATTTTAATAGGATCAAATTCTAATCCTAGGTCTGCATATTTATGGTTTGAGATTTATTTGACTGTCTGCAAGCTATGGATTTTTTTTTGCCAAAAAGCACCAATCTTTATCTGGGTATGAAAGTTCTTTATGACTGTCATCGGTTTCTTGTGTTATATGTCTTTTTATTATGCCCTGTGGTGCAATAGAGAAACTTTTTCTTCCTTTTTTTAAACCAGAGACATTTCAACTAGGAAATTTCCACATAAATTCTTTTAGCATTTGACAATATAGAAGAACACACATTTAAAGCAGTAAGTTCCCAATAGTCTAAACACACTGGAGGCAGTATCAGCTGTTGCTGATACTACAAGGGAAGCTGTTTTTAATATGCATTTGGAATTACCAAAGGACCTATAGGAAACTCATAGTTAAAAATCAGGGAACAATAGAGACACAATGGTGTGTCACAGGGAGACCAACTAACTTTTCAGAGTCTCTGGGAAATCAGTGGGTACTCTGAAAATTCAGCTGGGACAACCTGAGCTATCCAGGGTTTGAGCCATGCTTTATTCCAGGTGTCACAGGTCTGCTCTGCTGGGATCACCAGTTCAGACAGCCTCTGTTTTTTTGATATAAAACAGTTCCCTCCTACCAGACTACTCGGATGTGATCCTCCTTGGAGCTTCTTAGGTAACTTCTTTTGGACAGGCAAGTCATGGCTACTTCAGAAAGTCCAGCCCAATGGCTAACCCTGATCCACTACAATGTGTGCAATATGGAAAAATGTAATAACTCAATTAAAAGGGACCCCAGAGGTCATCTAGTCCAATGTCCTACTCACAGCATGGCAAGCTTCAAAGTTTTAGGACAATCTGTCACTGTTCATCGTTATTGCTTGAAAGCAATTAATGCGTTCAATGTTATAATACATTCTGGTTAACCTTTTTTAAAACCCCTTCATTAAAAGGTTTAATTGTGTAAAATATAAAGAAATGTGTTAATTTATTAACAAGAAAGAAGAATAAACACAATATTGACTTATAATACTTTTATTATAGAAGAATTGTTCAAATATAATTATTGTAAGCATTTCTGTTTTTACCAGTTTAAAACAAAATCTGGTAATTAAGATTCAACTATTTCTGAGACTTTGAGTGATTTGAAATGAATTTAAAGTGATTTAAGTGAGAAATAAAAGTTAATGATTCAGTTTGGGTTTTTTTACTGTACATTTCAGGAACAGTAGGTGTGTTTCAGAGTAACTTGTAATGCAATGTTTTAGTTCTTTGAATTAAATTTTAATGTGGCTTGTCTCCTTGAAACAGATGAAATACAGCAGATACTGTAATTGGAACTTACTATATTCCTTTATATTTATTATTGATTGTTAGCATGCATAAAGCTGAATTATTTTCCCTGGGGGTAATATAGAAAAATAAGTGAATTTTAATTTAAGTTTTTGTTTTTATTTTCAGGGATTGGATTTTGCAGCCTTCACAGGGCATATGTTTTTGGGTATCTGCCTTGTTGTTCTGGTCTCCTTTCCTTTCCTCAGACTTCTTTACTGGAACAAAAAGCTTTACAATAAGGAGCCAAGTGAAATTGTTGGTAAGTGTGAGTGTGAAAAAAAGTTACATTGGAACACTCAATATGTGCTAAATGGAAACTGAGTAGTGTCTACTACAATGGTGTCTTTAGATGGAAGTGCCCACCCTCCTCACTATCTGAACATTAATTTTTCAACCAATAATTCATATTTTATTTTTAGTTGTGGTATTTTCTGATTTTTAGAACTGGATGTTTTTCTGATGCCAAGACTGAGGTTTTGACATGAATTATTAAATATCTTACAAAATTTGCAGGAATAATTTTCATCATTCATTATAGCCTTAGGCGTGAGTATCAGGATGTTCTGTGGTGTAACAAATAATATCTGGTCAAGGTGCTGAGTTCACAGCCTAGATTTATAAATATCCCAGGTTTCCCTTACGACAAACATAGTGCACTGATGTATTCCCTTGCTGATGACTTTCTTCCATTGAATTTTTCAGCAATCTTTTACTGGTCTGTGGTCAGTGAAAGACATTTAATCAAAGCTGAACTTTTCAAGTCCTCCCCAGCTTGCGTCTGTGGCTCTTCCTACCCTAAATTTCCCTGGTGCATAATTTCTACAATTCAGTAGAACTGAATCTTTTTATGTCACTCACCTCAATAGTCTCTAAAGTCTTCTTAAAGCTGTTTCAATGACTGTCGACTGTGTCAGTCCCTCTTTGTCTTCATGCTTTTATGTTTTTCAATTCAGTCATTTTGAAGTTTTTATCATTGTTCTAGGGCTTCTCTTTCAGTGCTGAAATTTAATACTAACCCCCTAAATGTTCACAATTTCTTTACAAGGTAAGAAATACTTCAATAAGTATAATTTATTAGCAAGCTTTGTACAAAGACAGTTGAGTGTAACTGTTTCTTCCCTGGGACTGATGCTTGTTTCATCTTTGGCTGCAGAAGAGTGAAGATCCAGGCTTCCACTGACCATTCAACACATGTTTTAATGTGCTGTATGATGTCTCTGTCTCTGTGTGTGTGTGGCATCTGTTTATCATGGAGAGGACAACTTCGGATACCATTGATGTGCCTTGGCTTCATTTGTTATCTGTGGAGAAAGATAAGTGCTTTTCAAGACTAATGGAGCTGTCTGTGCTAGAAGAGATATATTGTAGGCCTTAAAAGTTTACTTTTCTCTTATAAGGAGACTCCAAGGTGACTAACTGTGGCAGAGACTTTCATGATAGGTATCTCATTTAGGCAAAAGGAGTAGTACCTGTAGTGCCTTGTCTTGTTCCAGGGGAAATTTGCTTTAGGATTATGGTTTTATTAAAAGCCAGAAGTGACAGTCCTCTTGTCAGTAAATTATACCATGTGTGTTGAATCCCATCTGATAGAAAAGTCAGAGAAGAAATTTCCCTGCTTAGGAATATCTTCTGAAGATTTTTGGTTTTGACTTTGGTGTCTATTCAGCACAAGGTGCACTCAGTTTACCTGTTTGTATTGCTAAAGGCCAAAGTCTTTCCCAGAATTTAGATCAAAAAATATTTTTGATGGGTTCTAGATATTATATTAAGAGTTTTCTAAGAGATTTAGGGAGAATTTCTCTTTCTCCTATATATCTGTCTGGTATGAGGTAGGCATTTTCATTTTAAAACTGCTGAGGCTTTCTGCACCCTTAGAGGTCTTATCCAGAAAGCAAGAGAAATAAAGAAATTAACTCAGACCCTGACATGCTTAGACTCTTTCCATGAGACCCTACAAAGTATGAATTTTCAAAAAAACTATCAAGAAAATTAATTATCCCAATTGTAAACAGTATTGATATAATAACATTATTTTATAAATATATATTTTAGAACATAGAATTGCTGCTTTTTCTCCTTTTGGCTATAAAATTTTAAAGCACGTGTTTTGGATTTTTAAGAAATATAGTATGTAATGGTTTTTTAAAAAATGACTCAGAATAGTACAGTTTATTCATGAACATACTATTTCTGCCAGTGAAACATTGTAGTAGTGAAACACTGGCAAGCATATTCCCTTCATATAATGTCTTGGTAATCTTTGTGTCTGTTCAGATTTAACAGTCTCTCAGTCAGTATACCATGTGTTCTCATCATCAGCTGCTTGTCCTTTGCTGCAAACCTAATCAGGAGCTGTTCAATTAGAGCAAATGCTGAAGAGCCCCTCTTTCCATTGAAAATTTCTGTGAGAGGGAAAGAGAAAGAAAGAGACCAATACAGCTCCATTAGGAGATAGCTGTCATGGTTCGGATTTGCAGAATGGCCTCCAAGGTGCTTCTAGGGGTCCTTTCATCTCCAGTTGAAATGGTTCTGTGATAACTTCAAATGGCTTGTTTGAAGCAGCTGTTTTAATCAACTAAATACCAGTCTTTCCTCACCTTGCCCTCAATTAGCAGTTAAACAAGTTATGTGAGATTTAATTGGTATATTATTCTCCCCAGATTTTTTTTTTATCCCTGTGCACCTTGTGCTTAAACTTTTTTTTTCTGCTGCTTTAGGATACACAGATGATTAAAATGGATTCGTATGAATCTTAAAAATGAACAATGCTCTTATTATGAAGATACATTTTTATCTTAAATTCAACACTATATATAACCGATGTTTTTAATCTGTTGGCTTTCAGACTGATTTGCAGAACCTCTGCTGCAGTAAAAATCCCTGTTCTTTCCCAAGGAACCACTGTCTACCTGCAGTGGCTTTAAGCAGCATAGCTAACAAAACAGAAGAAGACCCTGAAGAGCTCATCCATGAGAGAGAAAATCTAATGGTCTTTAAGAATGAAGGGATTTTTGAGGACCTTTTTGAGCATGTTTTTAGCTGATAAAGCTGCTCCTTGTTCTGTGTGATACAGCAAAAGGTGCTAGGGCTTGAAGTGTAAGCTGAGAAAGTTTGAAAAGTTTGTATGTATGCACACTTTCATAAAAGAATATATAAGGGAAATAATACCTTAGTGTAACAGGAATTAAACTTATCAGTTCTGCCGCTCTGAAAACATGAAACCAAAGTTTTTTCTTCCTTTAAGAGTTAAGAATACATTATTTAGCTCCTGGGAAGTGTAACGATACATTATTATGTCTCAGCTGTCAAGCTGTAGAGACGTGGACCGCAGTGTTTGGCAAGGTTGCTATCCCCAGGAGAGTGGGTGGCACATGTTCTGGTGACAAATATTATTATACTGGCCACTTTTGCCAGAGAGGAAGAGCTTTCTCTTAGCACAACTTTGGCACCAGCTCCCCATTTCTACTTTGTTGCTTACTCCTTTTTTCCAACTTTTTCACTGGCTGAAAGACATCTGCCCTTTAAGCGGGGGTGGTAATAGCAGGAGAGGGGGGAGCATGTTATTCCCTCTGGTGTAACTCTCTGTCTGCAGCAGCTGGGAAAATACTGATGGTAGTACGAGAGTCAGCATGTAAAGCTGACAACAGAAGGAATTAATTAATCATAGTCATATGTAAAGTGCTTAATGTGTGAAAAACACAGAGCTTTTTCCCACAACGGTAAATGCAGTAACCAGATGAGTGAGCAAATTTGTTTCTTTTTTCCACGTGAAGCTCTACAGATGTTATCAAAGAGAAGAAAAGGGAGAGGAGGAGGGAAAGAACCACTGTGATGACTTGCAAGAAAACTCCAATATTTAGTGCCCATTTTTGCAAGTAACATATTTGTAACTTCAGGAACCATATCTTGCTAGAATCAGTGAAAAGTAGCTAATTTGGAAGCTGGTTCAAGTGACGAAAGTAGCAAGCAGTTTATGAAGACAGTAATGTCCAAAGAAAGGGATATTTCAATATGTTTTCAAGAATTCAACTTTAAGCTCAGTCTGAATGGAAGTTTTGCAATATGCACTAGACTCTGCTGTCCTCAGCTAAGACGCTAATTTAATTGGATTTTACAGGGAATATTTTTTAACCTTGACAATGTGGACAGTAAAATGTGTGTTGGTTTTTTTGTGTGGTCTCTTTTTCTCTCTTCTCTGCAAACCAGTTGTAGATATTAACACTGAATAGTGAATAGCTAACATTTTAACTCTCCTACTGTGAATGTTAGCATGCTGAACTAAAAGGTGCAACTTTCTTATGAATGCTCTGGGTATCTAAGATAATATCTTTCTGGTACATATTGTGTCTTTTATTTGAAAGAACAGTAAGACTTCCAGTCTCAAACTAGGTAGTCTTAATGTGCCTTCAGACACTGTGTTTAGTCGTTTTTGGATAATATATCCGGATCTACCACGGCCATGGTTTTATGTTTGAAAATGCAAATCAAAAGCTGTATTTCATTATTGCACCTTCAATAGCTCTCTTGATGATCAGGAATGAAAAGAAGTACAGTTATTTACTTTCCACAGGTTGAAGATTTTTGTATTTTTTAAAATGGTCAATAATTTTACGCTTTAATTCCCGCATATGTCTTTTGAACTGCTTTGGAGTTGATAGTGTATTCCCCTTGGAAAAAGAAAAACATTGATCTGCCTCTTCTTGTCTTCAGATGATAAAAATAGTATTCTGACATTGCAAAACAAGGAGAATATTACAATCTTATATTATTTCCTTAGTGCATTGATAATGTAGCCATCATGAGAAGGCAACGGTAATATTATTTTAGCTGTCTTATGCAGAAGGAAGGTATAATATAGTGTCATTCTGAATCAATAGAGCAGCACCTGACAATTTATTATACTCATTTTTCATGGAAGGAATGAGTACTGGAAAATCACTGATGGGAGGGAAAAACTTAGTGCTAGCTCCTATTTCTTTTGCAGCCTCTGTGTCCCTCTGTTTTTGTATCCAGACCTCAGTTGTGAAAGGATTGCACATACAGTGGTTGGCAAGGCACAAGATTGCCATTAACAGTGTTTGGGTGAAGCTATGACAAAGTTTTTCACTTTTATGGCTCTGGAGTTCATAAGGTCTTCCTAATAAACAGAGGTTAAAACAACTGTTTAGTTCTATGTAACATATTATCTGTGTTTATTTGCTGCAGAAAGCTTTCACTGTGATGGTGTTTCAAATACAAGTGTAAGCGTGGCAGACTTTTAATTGCTCTGCTATTTTCATTTATCAAAGTGTGTTCATTGTATTAGTCATCATTTTTACTTCTAAACCATTGATAAAGGTTATGGTGAGTCTGAAGTAGGCTGCATTGTTTTGCTCTTCATCTTGTCCTGTTAAAAGCATTAGAAGAGGCATTATCTTTTGAAATACTCCAAAAGACTGTTGTCCTCTTGAGGCTTTATCTTTTTATGGTTCTTTTTTCCTTATCCTTGGGAATACCATCTCTAAGTAGTGACTTGTGGCACTTTTTCTGGTATTGAAAGACCATCAGCAGTAGTTACATTTTGTGCTAAATGTTTTGGGATTGGAATGTATCTAGTTGTGTTTGAGCAAAGTGCAATGAATTTGAGAGGTTGTTTTCTTCTAAGGGAGACTTGTAGTTTAATGGAAGACATCAGCAAAATTTGCTTTCATTGGCAAGTCTGGCAGTCTGAATGAAAACTATTTGATAAGCTGGAGTTATATTTCTAGATTTCACACCTGAGAAAAACTTCCTGAAACAAGCTAGAGTAAAATTTTACAAAAATTCATGCTCAAAATGCTTGACTCTTGACTTCCTTGTGCTATTCTCAGTGTAACAGAATGAAGAATTTCAAGCACATTAAGCAAGTACTAATGAGCATGCAGAGAACCTAAATACCTTCAGATTGCTGCTTTTAAAAGATGGGGAATTGCTGCAGAGGAAACTGAGGGCAAACGCACAAGCACTGAAATAAGTTTCTGTCTCTAAAGTCTGACTTACCCAGAGATGAGATCAGAGCCCATGTTACCTGAAAGAGAAATATCCAACCTGTCTTTCACGAACAAGCCAACTGAAGGTTAACGTATGTCTTTATCAACCATACTGAAACGTAATGAGAACTCTAACTCACCTGTGGATTACTCTATCCGAGTCCTTTGTGACCATCACACACATACTAAATTGACTATTCCCCTGTAAAATCAGGGTTAGGCTTGTAATGTAGATTCTTTCGTGGGCCTGCTGCAGCCTGCTCCAGCTTGCTTGGAAGATTACTCCTGGTGATTAATTTAGGTGTTTGAAATGATGAGCTTTGTGATTTTCTGCCCAGGCTCCAGCTGCTCTGCTGCAGGATGAGGATGCCCTGTAATTCCTACGTGATGGATGCAATCCCATACTGGGTAGCTGAGCTGGCATTAGGTGCCTTTAAGACCAAATGGGGCCTCAGACATCACACTGAGCTGAAAAGCTTATATAAATTCTCTGTACTGCTTTATGCAGCATTGTGCACATTTCTTATGTTCCTTTGCATCTATTTAGCTGAATAAGGCAAAACATGTTTTGATGTAGTTTCAAAGACCCTGCAAAATTTATACCTATGCTTACCTTTATCCACTACTGACCAACTGCACTATTCAAAGGAATAAAACCAAAAATAGTTCAGGGTGGTTTTTTGTTTGTTTTGTTTTGTTTGTTGGTTTTTCTAGATTTAGATGCTCATGCTTGTGTCCTGTTGGGGTGTGCTGCCTCTAGTAGAGAGGCATAAGTGTTTGAGCTGGAATATCCCTCAAGGTGAATTTTTTTCTATTCATCTGTTTCAAATTTTGGATTTATTTTCTGCACTTACAAAATAGAGATGACATTATCTAATAATGTTTAGAAGATTGGTTACATAATATGAGGGATTTAAAAATTACTAAAATTTATAGATATTACTATTACTAGTTAAGCTAGAATTCATGATATTTAATTTGCTTTACAGTTAGCATTTAGACAGAAATATTCTCATTCTGAGAATTTGGCTATGAAAAACAATAGCTTTACTGAAAATAGGTAAGCTACAGTAACATGTGGAGAAAAAAACTAAACAAATATTCAGATGAACTTGCTTTGAATGCTGTTAGATACAGCCGCAAACTTGTGTTGCTTGCAAAAAGATAGTTTATGTAGTTAGTGCATGTGCAAGTTGAAAATTGTCATTTAATGATAATTCTTATCGTCTCATCAAGGTTGGTCATGCTCTTCTGAGTATCTTCAATTAACAAAACTGGCCTTTTCAGATTCTGAGACTGGGAATTAATTACACTCAGTTTTTGAGGATGTCTTCTTTGTTATTGGCAGCTGGATGGGAGGGAATGTGTGCTTACTCAAGTGAAAATTAATCTGACTCTTAATTGTCAGATTGCAGAAATAATACACAGTTCTCAAATAAAGAATATTTTCTAAAATGAAGAAATTTTTTCTAAACTGTCACAGTCCAGGTCAGCAGCTGAGATTTTGTTAAACTCAGTGGGTCCATGATGTAATGTTTGTGGTTTCCAGGGCAAATATGATCAATAAAAAAGTCAGAACAGATTAGCAGCATAGGGTTTACATGTTTGAGAAGCCTTTATTTGATCCTATAACTAAGCTAAAAATTAATATTTTCTTGTTAGAAATGGAGTTTTTTCTATTTTCTTGTTGGAAATAATAATGCTAGGAATATTGCTGTTGTGCCTCGTGGGCTTTATGAATGTATGGCATTCACAAAGGTTGTAGTTATCATAATGAGCTGAATTCTCTGACTGAGCTGAGCTGCAGCCTTCCTATGTTTTTGTGCTCCAGATTAGTGCATACTAAACAGCTTTGCTTCTATCACTTTGGCTACTGGTGCTATGGTTGCAGTCAAACATTAATTCAGCTGCTTTAATGAGGAACTGCCGTGCTACAGACTCACCATGTCAGTTACTGGCAATAGACCTGGCAGGGGCAGGTTACATCTGAGAGAAGCTGATCCACCTCTAACCCTGCAAAAAACCTGTGGATTGGGCTGGACAAGTGTGTGGAGAGAACTCACTCTGGTGTAATATAACCATTAGATCTCATCTGAGGTGGGGACAAGAACTTATGGACATGGAGAAACAGTGTGAGACTGTCCTGTGATTCTATTCAGTGGCAGCCAAATGCTGCCCTTGTGCTGTCTTGGCCGTAATTTCTAAGTGATTGGTAAGACTCTGTGGTTGCATTGTCCATGTATAACACATTATGTCATGATATATCAGATGGTCCCAGACTCTGGGAGTTGCTGCCTAAATGGTTTTACAATTATGACCTGGGAGAAGTATAGCAAGGCCCGAAGGACTTTGGCCATAATTGTTGTTGCTGACTTCAAGGTTCTGCATTATTTTTCCTTCAAAAAAGCACTACTTCTAATAAATATGTATCACCTGATGCCACAATGGCCTATTAGCAATAAGAATGTGCATGAAAGGGAAGCAGGAGAAACATTCTGCAACAGGGGCTGTGGTATAGAAGTTCTATCAACTGTTATAATTTTCCAAGTACAGTTTGCTCTGAAGTTAACTCTACAGTAGGTCAGATGTTCACATCCTAATGACTGAAAAATCAAGCATGCAATTGCTGTACATAAAGACACAGTCAAAGCCATGTGAAGACACGTATGTAGTTTTTAAGGTAGATCACAAAGCATCAGTCCAACTTTGCTCAACATGGAGATTAGCCCCAGGGCATTTCAAATGTGGAACAGGTATCTGCAACACAAGTCATGCTGCTTTCCACTCTGTGGATTTGTTTGTGGCACAGATGCAGGGATGATAGCTGCCTCTTTCTGAAGGAGGGAAGATACAGGTTCTCTGTATGAAAATAACTGTGGAGCACTTGCATTTAGGTGGTGAATGATTCAACTTCACTCTATCAACTAAACCCTTGCTGAAATTCCACTTGGAAGGATGGGGAGAAATGCTATGGCAGGATGAACGGATGTCATCAGAAAAGTTGTTGCAGAAAAGACAAACTGTAGGGAAGAAGAACGGCAAAGTGCCTGCTCATGCTTCATGAGCCTTTGCCATAGAAAAAGACAAAACACACTCTTTCCCTTGGACTTATGACAGTTTCAAAGCTGCAGTCATATTCACTGAAAATCCTATAAGAATGAAGTACAGAAAGGCCTTTTTTTCCCTCTCTGTGAGTGGAAAATTACTCCTGTTATATTTGTGTGTCTCACAAATGTTAATGCAAAAATAAATGATGGCCAGAAATCATGTGGATCCTTTGATAAGCAAGACCTATCCGTATCGTAATATAATTTTGTTCCAGATTATGCTTCTGGCAAGAACCACCAAATATATTACAAAGGAAAGTTGTTGATTTGCCATATTTTTGGAATCTGTGGTTGAGGTATAAACTGGATTTCGACAGTGTGAATTTGTATTTGTGGTCTTAAAAAATGACCACACTTAAATTTTAGAGTGTGGTCTTAAAAAAAGACCACACTGTAAAATTTAGGCAAGCATTACCACTTTCGCAGATGTGTGCAGATCTATCGACATAAACCTTACAACATGTGTGTCAACTGCTTTTCAAATGCCTTTCTTCTGTGCCAACCATTCAGACTCTGGGCACAATTTTGTTATTAAATGTTTGAGTTTTGTTGAGTCTAATTCCTTCTCATGGTCAATCTTTATAAGATTCACTCTGCATTATCATTATGAGTACTTGGTTGTAAAGGAAATTGGGGAATTGAACATATTTGATAGCAGGTATCACCTTCTAGAGGGTTACAGCATAAAACGTAACATCAAAATGTGTTTAAATTTTTCTTATGTAACTAAATATTTTTTTATAAATTATTCTTACTGCTTGTTTACATTATGTAAAGCATTACACATCCATTTTCAGAACAAGAGCAATTTGCTGATTGAACAGGAATCTTAAAATATAAAACCTTGGATTCTTGACATATTATCTTCAATTACATGAAATTTGACTGGAACAGAAAAGAAGGGTGAGGAAACATCCCTTTGCTTCAACAGGAAACATTCGCACAGACAGTTTCTGAATGAATATTCTGATTTTATTTCTTTAGTGTTTTCCTGTAAAATTCAAAGGGTTTTTCGGCATGCCCAGTTTAACATCCTTCTTGAACAGGAACACGTGCTTTTTGGTCATTCTCCAAGGCCTCAATGATACAAGGAAAAAAATAATCAAAAAGGATTGAAATTTCTGAGAAGATTCTAGAGTCTGATTTCGAAGTGTTAATCAGTCTGTCTGAATTTTCACAGGATCAGATATCATCCAGGTCAGCCTGAAAGTGATGGTTGCTGTGTTTACATATATTTCCTGTGCCCAAGAGTTAAATCCTCTTAGGAAACCTTTAAAATACTATTAAATGTTATTCCATATAACAGTGCCAGATTTTACTTTTGGCTTACATAGATAAAATTGCTTGTATGAACACAGAGTGAATGGAAACATGCTGTCTATTTTGAATTCCATGAAGGAGCATTTGCTGACTACACAGGGAACTGATATCTCTTAGGAGTATAATAATGTATACTGACAGTTTGTTTTCTGTTGAAAAATGAATGGGCTACAATTTTAGCCCTTAAGCTTGTTGAAGATGTTTGCAAGCATTTGAAGACAGTACTTCTTTTCCTTTGAAAAGAGACTTTGTGGTTAATTTATTTAAAATTTCTATTAATTTTTCATTCAATTCAACTCTGCAAAATGAATGACAAAAGCATCTTCCTGAGTGGAAATGTGTTGGGTAAACCATCCCAATAACTTTAACAACTTTGAGTCCAGAGCACATTACACATATTTTACCCGTCTCTGGTTTTGTACGTGTTGGACTTCACATTGATGCAATTTTGCTTCTTTCCAGAGCTGAAACACGAGATCTATGTTTGGAGGCTGACAGCTCAGCGCATCAACCCAGCCAGCAGAGAGGAGACGGCTGTGAAATGCCTCTTGATGCAGAAGGTGCTGACTCTGGAGATGCTCCTGAGGACGAAGCTGAGGACGTTTCACAGGTAAGCAAGGACCAGCGTGTCCAACCTCTCATTTCAGGGATCTTCAGTGGAACAAGACCTGCATTCCTAGCTCTGTCTTGATGAGATGGAACAGCCACTCTCAGCCTCAGTAAAACACAAACTATTTTAGGACAAAACTGATGTGCAAGGCCTGGAAAATATATTTGTCAATATGACTCAAAATTAAAAGCCTAGAAATTTCAGGCAGCTTTCGGTTTAAAAAGATCACAAATATGTAACGACACTTTTCTTTACAGTTGTGGCTTCAGCACAGTAAGATGCTGGATTTTCTTTCTTTTTTACTGAAAATTTCAAATTCTCTTCAATGAATAGGTGTGTTTGAAAAACATTTCACCAGTGAATTGCTCTGTTTTACAATTATTTCATAATCAAAATTTCAGCGTGAACTTCTGAGTGCAGACATATTTTTATGTATAGAAAAGAAGTTTACTTAAACTATGAATAAAGGAATAATGACCTTTTTTTGTTTAGATTCTAGTAAAAACAGATGTTATGCCATGGAATTTGATGACTGAGAATAGCAGTGATAAATATTTTGGATGTTAATTGCCTAAAGTGAAATTGGAATAATTAATTTTAATTAATAACCTTGTTAAAGATTTTGAGTAAGAAAATGTAAATATTTATTGAACTATTCCAATAATAGGATTGTTTACATAATTTTTGCTGATATTGAGTATTTTGAATTGAGTGAGAATATTAATACTTCAAGAAAAATAAGACTGTTAAAATTGTCTCCTTTTCAAAAGATTTTAAGATTCTCAGATTTTATGGTATTCCAAAGAGGACCCTACTGACTTACAAATAAAAACTGTATATTTAATCTTGAAAATCAGGATTCTTCCAGCACAGCACATTTACAGCAATGTAAAAATTCATTAGCATTAACAACAGAGCTCCTGAACTGCAAAGCCCAAGGCTTTTTGCTAGAGGCCTGACTGCATCGATAACAGTGAAGTTATTTGGATCTTAAAAACTTCATTATAAAATGCAAATGTGAAACATGTGTGTTCTGACTTGCTGATGTTAGCACACGACCCTTGTTTTATCGCAGTGGGACACACACATCAGCTCCTGAAACTGTTAAGGGAGCTACACATTGCAGATAGTCAGATCCTGTACTGAGGTGTGTACCCTTGAGTCCCTTTCCAGCCTGTGGCTTTCTTCATGAACAGAAGGGTTTGTGTATTAGTGGAGCTTGTTGCAGAAGTGGAGTCTCAAGTGAATGCTCATGGGAATTTTGCTGCTGGATGTAAGAAGGCCAAGACTCCTTTGTGGTATGAGTTACTCCACACAGGGAAAGAGGTGATCTATATGTGATGAGAGGGATTTATTCCAACACTTTTGGCAGGGCTCTGATTTCACTCTGGAAAAAAGTAGGTGTCATTTTCTTTCAGACAAATTTCACAAGAAGATAAAAACTGGGAAACAAATATCCAGGAACTTCAGAAAAAAGTAAGTAGATGGCTTTTTTTTTCAGTATTCAGATAAATGAAGCTATGCCCTTATAGAGAGATAGTGCTTTAAATCTAATGGAAATTTATTAACTCTCCTGATAGCTGAAAAGTTAGCAGCCAGGGTGGTTGGCTTCTTGATCAGACAAGGTTACTGAACCACATGGTGAAGTTTTGTTAGTTTTTTTTCCTTTTGTTCTTTAGAAGACTATAACTTGAAGAATGAAGTAATGGTTCAGCAGTGTTTTCCTAAATTTTTTATCCATAGCCAGAAAGGCTCAGGAGATGTCGATAAGTTGTTTGTAGCCATGATGAATGATAATAGAGTACACTCCTCCTAATGTACCCAGTGCTGACTCTGATTAAATGCATTTTGGTGGCACTACTGCTTTTATTATTCAAGTAGGGATAAACCACTTGATAAATCCTGTTCTCTTAGTTGTGCACACACTAGCACTGCTTAAGTCTTTATGCTGAAACTGGGACGATGGAAGCTGTAGTGGGATTAATGTCTCCTAAATTTAATTATCTAGGTGTCACAATCTCTCTACCTCACTGGCATCACTAATGAATCAGGTCAGTGTCTGAGAGCTCAAGTCCTTGATTGGACTCCTTGGGGTTCAAGTCCTTGACTGGGAGAACACTGTCCTAGGTGTCACACTAAACCAGAGCAAACCCAACAGGTTTTCTTTACATCCCTTTCAAGGCATTGCATAAGAGACAAACTTTTTAAAGAACAGAGACTTTCTTCTATTTTAGCAGAGCTTTAAACTACAGGAAACAAGAGACAAACTCTGTCTGGGAGAAAGTGATTATCTGGAGCAGTGGTGAAAGCAGAGACACGACAGAAAGCACTGGGTGTGAGGGCTGAGGGCACAAGGAGATTGGTACAGGGAAGCAGGAGCTGGGCATGGAGGTGTATAAACTCTGTAGAGATGAAGGGCTTGGAAATTACATGAGAGTTGTACAGGAGGTGTGAAAGATTTGACCTCTAGAGTAGTTTTAGGTTTTCAAAGCACACCTGAAAAAAGAAGGGTGATTTTTTTTTTCCCAGACCACAAAACCACAGTGCTCAGAATTACCTCTTTGGTAGGAGTTGCATTTCAACCCTACTTCACCCTCTGGACTGAAATTGTGGAGGGGGTGCCTGAATACAGCTGAATGTATGCAGCAGGTGCTAGAAACTTGTATCTCTTAAAACCTGTTGGACCACATATTCATGTTTTTTTAATAGGTATGCATAAAACACACACCTGTAAAATCTATTCAGGTAGTTCTGTCTTTTATGCTGAAGAGAAATATATAATACAGGAACAGCAGATTGCACTTCACACATGCTTTTCTGAACTCTATACATAATACATAGCTTGTTCTTTAATACAATTTCTAATTTTATTTTCCTGTCTATCTCCAGCACAGAATAACAGACAAAATTCTTCTCATCAAATGTCTGACAGTGCTGGGATGTGTTATTCTTATGTTTTTTCTCAACTCATTTGTTCCAGGCATCTACCTAGATCTTGGTAAGTTTCATAGTTTTGTTCTAAGTAAAATAAGCAGCCTCCTTGAAAAAAAGCCAGCCATATCTTTCTGAGTCTCTATCTTTTCAGAAAGCCATTTTCCATGTGTTTCTGTCCTCACAATTCTACCAGGTTGAGCAGCAATTTCTCTGGGAAGTGAAGAGCAGGTTTTAAAAATTCAGTCACGTCTCAGTTACTCCAGGAGGAGTAACAGAGAGTGCTCATGACTTCATTTTCTGGATTTCCAATACTAATGAGCTGCCTAAACATTACAGAATGAGCAAATTTGACCTTGGCATCTTTTGCACTGAGTGAATGACCAGGACGCATCAGGGGGATCAGAAAATAATCACTCCAGGGGAGAACAAAGAAGCAGTTTGGCATCATTTCTTAAGTATAGAAAGCTCTTTGTATAATTTATAGTCTCCATTACTTTATCACCATAATAATTAATTTCCAAAAATAAAAGCTGGAGGATACTGTATATGGGTGAAATGAAAGTAGCTCTCTGTGTGTGCTTTCTATATATAGATCTATATGTGGAAGTTTTTTATACAGATAGTTGTATATCTCTATGAGAAAAAGCTCCACATAATCCAAAACCAGAACCCAATTGAATCTCACATTTAGCTTAAAGACAGTGATAAAACCTACCTATGCACTGACCAATAAAAAATGAAAAAATTTTTTTGGCTGCTGAGCTCTTCAAGATTATGGAATTTCAAATACATTTTTTTTCATGCAATCTGAATTTGCACACTATGTACTTCTATCTTAGTGGCTGAAAGATGGAGCAGTCTTGAAGAGGAATAGCTCATAATGAATAACTCAATAATCATATACACAGATACATTGACACTTATTTTTACTATGCAAAATATAGAGCCAGTTATAGCTCTACAGTGGTGATCAGGTTGTAAGCAAGATCTTCCATATCTGCTGCTGACAGACTACTTGCCATGAAAATGGGCAATTTCAGCCCATGAAGACTACTGTCAAGAAATTAAAAGCTAAACTGCTGTATTATAACAGAAAAATGTACTACATTAATAAGGTCTGGGAAAATGCAGCAGCTGAAAATATTTGAATGCATTTGAAGTCATGGCAGCTGAAAACATAAGAAAGACCTTCATACTGCCAATTTAAGAAATCAATTTACACTCTTACTTTTGTGTCTCAGATAAATGGCACTGAACCATGTAGAACTTCTTGAATTAAGCAGAACATCTCCAAATGTTTTTGAAAAGCCAGACAATCATTAAAGACTAAACAGCACTAGTTGTGTATGCTACTGCTAAGAATTTTTTTTTTAAAACTGCAAAGGAGTTGAATTCAATGCTAGAGGAAATATAGTAACTATTGATCTTTCTTGTTTGTCCCGCTTTATGCCAGTAAAATAAATGAAAACAAATGGAATGTTTGGCAGTCTAGGTTTCTGCTACTCAGTGGCTGAATAACAACCTTGAAAGTAAATTAGGGCTGTATGTGTTCTGTATAATTTCTCCCCATTCTCCATTCATGGCAAACCTGTCAGATTAATGAATAAAAGTTATTAAAGTATGCACATAATTTCTGCTGAAAAGTAATTGAACCTGTAAACTTCTACTGATAAGTTTACAGGTCCCATAATTTGCAGGTTCTCATTTTTGCTTCCTGAATTTCACTATCTTGATGATAGTTGTCACTTAATTATCATTACTGAAGTAGTGCTGCTGTGAGGCCTTATGGATTTTAGTCTTCCAAAGCATGGAAATACTTCCTAATGTACATTACATCTTGTACTCTGGCTTGGGTAAATTTGTTCAATATGTTTTTCTCATAAAGATGAAAGTAAATTGCAGTTCAGTGTTTAATTTTCTACCAGAATAAGGGTTTATACAGAGGTTGAAGTGTTAGAAATCTAATCAATTTAAATTGCAGTTGGTAGAGAGAATTAGAAAGATTTTTAAATTCTGTATCAGTCCCAAGCCTTGATACAATTTTTTCATTATGAACCTCGAACCATTAATATAATTTGAAGGTACTGACATTTTAATTTAAATAATAAAATTTGCATACTTAGCTGCCTTTTGAAATGCAGAACTCCTTCTTACTCAGTTTTCTTGTGCCTATTCATTAATTTACTTTGTGTAATTCTATAAAATATCTATGTTAATAAAAGATTAGTATTGAGACTTAAAAAAACCCAGATACTAAAAACTATAAGACTCCTATACTGCTTTCATTTGGCCCCATGAGATTTTATTTTATTGATAAAGCATTATTAAAACATCTGAGAAAAAATGACAAAGGATGAAATTAAAACCCCTTTGAGGGGGGCTACTATTTTGACTTTATCTTTTAGGCAGGCATGTCTAGAGCTTTGGACTATATTAATATGACCAAAAAAGATTTAAAAAGTAATATAAAGTAAGATTCTGTAGAAATTTTAAGCTAGATTTTTTGAAGGGAGCGCTCAAAGTGACTGTGTCAGAAAAAATACCAAAATCAATTTATAGCTTAATTCCTTCTTCTTCTGTGGGGAAGCTGCTTTATCTTTGATTTGGTTTTAGTCAGTTCAATGAGTTGCTGAGCTGCTGTGAACTTTGTGCAGTTCCTTCTAGTATCTGTGAAGAGGGACCCATTATCTCTGTGGCCCTGCTTTTGCCTGTCTCTCTGCACTTTCTGCATGCAATGCAGGCAGCCTGCTCTTGCAGACCCCCTCACCCTTGCTCTCTTCCCCCTCTGGTTACACCTCTTTCCCAGAGCCAGGCTCACTAGTTTCTGAGACATGGGAATGTCTTCTTCTCCTCTAAAAGGTTGCAACAAACTGTTGCTTTCGTATTCAAGGGACAAGGTGAAAACCCAAGAGTAAAGAGATGAGATAGTTCCTGTTTCAGAGAGGAGATACTGCCTCAATTTTGGCTGCTGGAAGCTGGGATAGAATGCCAGGAGGAATACAATTGTAATTTTGCCTTATTTTATTAAAGCAAAATTATATTAATTTCTGCCTTATCGCCACCATTTTTCGTGTTAAAGACATGATTCTTGCACAGGTGAACCTATGGTGTGACCATCCATGGCTTTTCTCATGTTCCTTTGGTGAATTATTTAAGCAAGGGGACAGGGAGAGATCTTTTGGATTCACTGACTTCTTCCATAATTAAGAACTGCCATTTGCTCACTGGAGAGAGGTGTCCTGGATTTTTTTTCACTTGTACAGAGAAGTCATGTCTTAATGCTATTGTCTGAGCCCATTCTGGTATTTTTGGTGCCATGGGCATCTGTGATCCTTTAGCCATGGCACCAAAAAATTAGCCAATATTTAAGCTAATTAGCTTCATCTGCCCTCAGAATAACCTTTGTGGGTGTCACTAATCAGTGGAGGAGGTCAGCAGCTGTGATTCAGCCTGGTTTTGTCTTTGGTATGATTAACCAAAGCAGTGTTAGCAAACTCCCCAAATTTAGGAACTTATAACTAACTTTAGGAACATTCAAGTGGCTAACATGATCACTATGACCTTTCTGGGCAGTAGGACAAGGTGTATAGTCAGTATTCTACATCACTGCTGTCAGGCAAACTTCCTAGATCTGAATTTCCCTCATCATTCTTGCACTAAAGCTAAAACTCCTCAATATTTACAAACAAAGGTTATCTTGTTTGATGAGACTTCTTTCTCCTGCAAAACTTTCTCTTGTCCTCTATATTGATGTGGTTTAACTTCTGACTGTTGACTTAGTCTGCAAATTCTGCTACAGCTACTTGTGAAGGTCTGAAGATCTCTTTTTGCTGCTTATGATAACTAGTTGTATCTTGCGTTTTTGAAACATTTTAAAACTGTGATTGAAATAGTGGAGAAGTAGGAAAATAACTGTTTTCATTTAATGTAAACTGATTTCTTTTTTTTTTTAGTAGACCATGTGTGCAGACTTCTCTTTATTTTATTGCCAAAACATTAAAGGAAAAATGTATTCAGTTGGGGTAGATATGGAAGACTCTTGTTTTATTGTCACTCCTTTGAATACCAGTTGCCATATTTATTGACTAATTTCCATAATTTACAGAAAAATTGTTCACATTCACATGAGAAATTAAATACCTTAATGGGAAAGGGCCTCAGTTGAACAGTCTCCTCCCTCCATTATGTCTACAGAGACTATCATACAAATTATAACAACAATTTTGTCTTAACTGGAGAGAGGAGTCACTTCTCAAATTCAGGAAAGTGGATAGGATTTAATGTTTCTCCTCTTTACATGCTTATGATTTTCATCTTTGGATTTTCATAAGTTTCATTGGACATGCTCAATTTTCATCTTACACTGCAATTTACATAGATGAACCAATAATTATCATAGAGTTGAAACTGAGTGGCACTTATCAGGTAGCTTGCTTAGTGAAGAAGAGAGGGTTGCAGAGTCCTAGAGAGCCTCACAAACTTGCTTACATTTGTTTCTTCATCACAGAATGTGTGAAGTTTCATACCAATATTTACTTAGAAACAATGATGGCAGTTCTCCATTACTGCAGCCCACTAAGATTTTAACAACTAACTTAATCTAATTTATTTTCCGTAACATTTAAATTAGGAGCTCACTGCAGGAATGATTCTTTGCTAACAACTTTGAGACAGATCTTTAGGGTCAGTATGTGTGCGTGTAAAATCTTGCATGAGTTGCAGTGCTGTAACCAATGGCAGAAGTCTTTAACTTAGGGATCTTCAACTAAATTATGTGATCATGTAAACGAAAAACCTCCAGTATTCCACAAGGGAAATAAATGTAGTCTGTGTGGCTTTATTCTGAAGATGCATCCTAGGAAGCTGCTCAAGAAGAACTCTAATAACTTCCCCCATTCCCCACCCCAGCTTTTATGTGGACCCTAGGACAGGCTGTGTATGTGCATTTGAACTTGTGCCAAGAGGCTTCTTTAGGATGGTGAAAGTGCTTTCAAACTTGCACCTCTCCCCCACAGGCCTGTGAGAAAGATCCTGCCTCTCAGAGTGCAGCAGAATTCCTCAGATCCAAAAGAATTATATATCCTTGTAGAGGAGCACAGGGTTGAGAAAGGTGTGGACAGATCTCATTAGCATGAGAGGGGTGTTGATGTCAAAGGCTCTTAATTCTATACTTTGAAATTTCATTCTGGAACATTTTTCCCATCTCTTATCAGTGATAAATAGATTGAACTATGTTCTGCCACTGTTCTGTGTGATGGTGGAATTGTATAAATATTACATTTGTTTACAAATAATAAAATGATATTTGTAGAAACAGAAAAAACTACTTAAAATATGTGTTTGTCCCCATGGAGAGGAAGAAAAAAAGAAAGTGTTTGCATTTCCCCTATGTTTAGTTTCAGGTTAATTTGTGCAATAGTTAAAATGAAATGGTTATTATAGAGCTACTCAGTGTTATTGAGGAGTTGTTTCATAAAATATCTGACAAAAACCATAGACCAGTTTAATAAGCTGATGTATAATTTTTAATGCCTAAGAAAACAAAAAATCCTCTCGAGACAGACAGCTATTAAGATATAAAAACTGGTGAATAATCCAGATTTAAGAAAACGTAGGCCAGGTGCCAAGAGTGACATTAAGTTTAGCACATCTTATATTTCACTTCCTATGTCAATATATCCTCATTGTGAAAAGTGCACATTTGGTCTTTGATTTGTCACTAAAGCTAACATTTATCTAGAAATTAGCAAGGTCTAGGAAATTAATCAGTTTTAGCTGATAAAAGCTTGTAGGTGTTGATTCCTAAGTAATGGCTCAAATGATACTTTATTGTTAACTGCATTTAAATCTGTTACAATGACTATTTTCTTTGTCTCTCTTTCCCCTGTGCCACCCCCCCCCCCCATTTGAATTTAAATTTTGTTTCATTATTTTGGAAAGGTTTCTAACATGACTTGATAAACTAGGCAAACAGATGCAAAGCTTGGGAAGTAACATTTGTGGACCTTTTCTGTAGAGCTAAAAATACCATCCTGAATAATATGTAGTTGCCTGGAAACTCCTTCACATATTTCAGTAAAGTAAATGGCTTTGGCCTCCAAAACATTTGGATTGTCTTCTCTGTACATGGTGGTAGGCTCCTGTTCTCAAAGTCTCCATGGACTTTTTAAGCTTCTGATATTCTGGACAAAAAGGGGAACATCCTCTATATCTGGAGCTGAGAATTTATTATCAGTAAAAAGTTGAAAGCTGTAACCAGTGCAGCCAAAGCAAGCAGTTATTGTTCATCTTATGATAATACTAACACTCAAATTATCTAAATTATCTAATCAATACCAAAAAGAAAAAAAAAATAAAACCAACCACCTCATTAACAATATGCAGTATAAACTGTTGCAAAAAACCAACCAAGCCACCAAGCAACCCAAACCCCTCCGCCCAAAAAGAATAATCTCAGAACCCAAAAGAATAATCCCAGTATCATCTCCCTTTTTCCCCCTGTTTTTAGTGTCTTCCTTTGATGTTCTCCAGGGTGTTAAGCATCACACATTTAGGCTGGAAGGAGTCACAACACAGGGTTGATAACTTGAGTTTTTTGCTGGGATAAGATAACATGTTAGGGGTGTCTTCCTCTTCTTTGCCAGGATGTAAATAGTGTTGGTATTGATGGTTTCTTACTTCCTGTGCTTGAGTTCACTTGAGCCCATTTTTATATACTTTCTGAAGCTTAACACTTTATTTATTCAAATTTAGTTTTCAGCTTACATTATACCTGATTTTATTTTGAGGTATGATGTATATTATATGCTTTTTTTTCTTGTGCTTTTTGTTACACCTAAAATGGGTTTTGACCATCTCATAGGTTTACTCAATCATCTATAACAAACCACAGCTGAGTTACTGATAAACCTGGATTCTTTTTTATCATCTTATGTATTTCTTTTAGCTGCAGGTACTCATGGACTCTTGTCTGTGGCAATTTCTTTCTTCCCTTACCATTTCCCATTAATGCTCCACCTATATGAAGCTGTAATGCTGCTTTCTATGACTGAAGTTCTTTCTTTAATTGCTGATCTGACAATGATAAACAAAGCAATGTGTTGTAGCATCTGATGAGAGCATCCAGTCCAATGTAGAAAGACATATAAGCTTAGAGCCAACACTTTGAGCTGTCCTTTTTCAAAGTCTTCAGACTTTTATGGAGACTCTTCCAGATCCTTGTAGGTGTGCTTGCTGAGGCTGCTTGCATCCCTTTTCCCCAGGTGTCATCAGCTACCATTGCCAGGGGAGTTTGATATATTTGTTCTTGTTTAGTGCTCTTAACCTCCCTGCCTGTGCTTCATCCATTTACTCTGTTATCTCTTGTGTCATGTGATGCTGTTGGTTTAGGTGCTCTAGTACTTTTACATTGAGGTGAAGAAGGGCTCTGCATGGGACTGACCTGCTGGTCTCTGATATGTGGTATAGAGACTTGATTGCACTGTGAAAATGCAAACTGTTTTTTAAAAATGAGAATGGACATAACTGTATCTGAGAGACTTCATACATCTTTGATTCATAGTCATGTTGAAAGTATTCCTGGTAGGGTGTACATGAACATGAGTTTAAAATAAATTTGACAATTATATGAATGTGGGAATGGAGCTAAGTCAATGCAGCCAGCATTGACTTGGACTCAGAAAGTCTGGTCCAGATGTTAGTTATTCATCCCTGTCAGTGTAACACCTTGCTTGCGAAAATACAAGAGATCTGCTCTCCATGGTCCTTGCATTCTTAATTTATTTTAGGATAGTTTTCAAAAATTCTGCCTTGAAATGTCACGGTTGTCTTTAAAAATAGATAATTATGCATGCATTATCCAATACCCCCTGTCCATGCAGCTGCCCACACACTTGATGAGAAAAAACCAAGAACAAGTAACAGTTTATCTGGTAGTGCGGCCTTTGATCTTTATTGCTCGCTTCTAGAGAAGCCGACCTTTCCTTTATCTTGATATTTGCAGCTCTGAAATTATTTTTGTTCACTAGAGTCAATAAGGCTATGGCAATAGAGTGTGTTTGTTTGCAGTGACCTTTACTGAGAGTACTCTGTAATTTTTCAGACTTACAGGTTGGTGCGATATAGATGGCTATGTATCTGTCAGCTCATCTCTGGAGACAGAGTGCCCAGCTGTAGAAATGTCTAACCAGGTTTCTTTCTTACACAGTTCTGTTTTGAGTGCCATCCCATCTCATCTATCAAATTGTGTTTGGAGAGTTAATGAAGCTAGGTGTTGGCATTACAATATAACGGTGGATGATTTCACATTCTGACTTCATGCTATTACAGCTATGCAACTTTCCTAAGGCAACAGTTCTTCAGGCTGTTGATTGTGCTTCCTTCTCTGCCTCAGATTTCCTAATGGGTATGCATCTTGCAGTATATACTCTCAGGGTTTGCCAGGGATGAGGAGAGGAGAGGTTGCTTCACAGAATTTACTATTTATAGCCCTGGTTCTGTATTTCAGTGGGCCATGAGATTTAGTTGTGATACACTGTGTTTCTCAAGTCTTTTCTGGAGGATTATTTGGCATCCAGTTGCTTCCCAACCTGGATTTTCACAGTTTTACTTCTTCCTACCTAAATGTATTATCTTGACCCATCTTGAGCAGCCTGCTGTCTTGCCCAGGCCATCAGTGGGATCATGAAATGTTACCCTGACTTTGGTTTTCAGTTCAAATGTCTCAACTGCCATTTCAGTATCCAGAAAAGTGAAATTTTCTGTCTTCATGAATGCATAACTCCAAATTCTGAGCAGGTAAAGTGAACATGCAGAGTCCACATTTTCACTTTGTTCAGTGGAAGCTTGTTATGTTTCTATGTTTCTGACCTGCTACTATGAGGTAGTAGGTTAAAATTACTTTTGCTGAGGAATGCAAATTCTTAATGAGCATTTGAAAGGCCTACAAACTACACAGCAATTTTTCTCCTTAATTTCTTTCTTTCTTTCTCCTGCCAACCTCCAAATTCTAGACTTCTATTTTACTCTATTAGATTGTTTTACATTTTCAAGTTCATCTACTTGATTATTTTAAAATAAGGGGGTTTTTTTGAGTAGGATTGCAATTGTGTTCCACTCAGCATGAGCTAAGTATAGTTCCAAAGGTGGTTTTGCCTACTGGGTATAAGAAAAGCAAAGCCCTTAAGCAATTTCTACTGTACTTTTTTTTTTCCTCTGGGCACCAGGCAGAAGACATGGAAATCTTTTCTTATGAAGAATGCATTATAAATTTGCAAGATGCACTTTATAATAAAATTTCATTTCCTTTCCCCTAAAATAAATAGAAACTGTCATCCCTTTCAACAGGTAGAAATAGAATTTAGGTTCAGTTTCTCTCTAAATTCTCTTCTGGGGCATCAATTGTTATGAAGCAGAGGCACATAGAGGCAGTAAAGGAAGTGGTCTGTGGAACAGTAAACGGGCTTTGTTTTCACTAGAGTAATGTGAAGTTATTTTTTAAAACTAGTTCTATTTCTCTTCCTCATGGCTCTCTTTTGTGGTCCAGTAAGCTAAAAAAAAAAACCAAAACCAAAAAAACCCCCAGACAAGCCAGTCTTTAATGTGTCTTAGTACTTTCCAAATTCTTCATAGTGAATAAAAAATTCCCAGAAAGTCTCTCCTCTCCTCTCCTCTCCTCTCCTCTCCTCTCCTCTCCTCTCCTCTCCTCTCCTCTCCTCTCCTCTCCTCTCCTCTCCTCTCCTCTCCTCTCCTCTCCTCTCCTCTCCTCTCCTCTCCTCTCCTCTCCTCTCCTCTCCTCTCCTCTCCTCTCCTCTCCTCTCCTCTCCTCTCCTCTCCTCTCCTCTCCTCTCCTCTCCTCTCCTCTCCTCTCCTCTCCTCTCCTCTCCTCTCCTCTCCTCTCCTCTCCTCTCCTCTCCTCTCCTCTCCTCTCCTCTCCTCTCCTCTCCTCTCCTCTCCTCTCCTCTCCTCTCCTCTCCTCTCCTCTCCTCTCCTCTCCTCTCCTCTCCTCTCCTCTCCTCTCCTCTCCTCTCCTCTCCTCTCCTCTCCTCTCCTCTCCCCAAGCTGGAATCAGCTCTGTGCAGTCACAGCTGGCAGCTGATGTGTTTGCACTTCCCTCTGGAGAGCTGTACTTGCTGAAGCACGGCAGGATGACACCTCCCTTGCCTGTCTGTATTCTCAGGGAACAATATTGTAAGGCCAGGCACTGTTCCCTCATGCAAAGCTGCCTGCTTGAAGCTAATGTGTGCTGATAACACTCATGGTGATAGAAAATGCCTGGCTCCATCCACCTCTTTTGCAATTCTGTATTACTTCATTAGCTTTAGTGATTAATTGTTATCTCCATATAGCATGTTCTAGTTGATTCATTGTTACTTCAGACAGAAGGGTAGGAATAATACCAAGATATTTTCACAGATTGTCCCATGAGTAATGAGAAATTCTTTAATTCTTCACTTTGTTGTAATTACATTCAAAATGTATGTGAGAAAATGTTATGTTGTTATGTAGGTTTTTACAAAACAGTAGTTAAAATTCTGCTACTTCAAATCACCACATACCTACTCTCCCTTGTAGCATTCTAAGAGGAACTGCCATCATCTTTATTTTATTTAAGGTGAAGTTGGGCCCACTGTTTTTTAACAGAATTCGGAAAACAGCCAAGACAACAGTCAGAAGAAAATTAGGCAGTGCATTTCCATAAACCTTTCCTTTATGTTCAGCCTAAATAAATTTCATTTTCATGAAGAGATTTGCTTTTTTATATAATACAGCAAATCAACTTTGCTATTGAAAAGTTGTGGCAGATAGAAATGACAGTTCTCTTTTTCTTCTGCTTTGGGAACTCTGTGAGGTATAAGATAAATGTTCCAGAGGGATCAAGCAGCTCTAGAAAGAACTTTAACTGTGCAGAGGGAAAGTGAGCCTTGCTTGGACAGGAAATTTGCTATGTGCATTTTCTGGCTAATTGTGCATTTGATTTGCATTTTCTCTCAGTTACATAAATGTGTGTCTTAAAATACTTCTGGATGTACAGAAGGATCACATCTGAAGAAAGCTTCTTTTGCTCTAGATCTCTCTTCTTTTCTAAGGAGAGTTTCCCTTCCTGGCTATCTTCTAGAGCAGGCAGCCACCAAGTCTTCAAGGTCTAGGGGATGCACCCAGCCTTTCAGGAGCTGCAGAATCCTTCGCTATTCCTAAATACCTAAAGGTTCCTCTGTGATCCAAACCCATTAACTATTGGGGTAACCCGCCTTTATCTTACTTGCATTGTTTTTTTAATTTTAGATTTTATTTTAATTTGAAAGCAGAGAGCATTCATCCTGTGATATCTGTGAACTTTTCCTTGCTACAGTCAAAGCAAAAATATGACAAAAATCTTTGAAAATCACAATACTGAAACTTACATGTTGGTAGCACGTAACAAGTCTGTGAAGTGTAAAACATTGTTCTCTTTTTTTCTCATGCAGGCTGGATTGCCATGTTGGGAGCCCTTTGGCTGCTAGTGCTAGCAGACATCCATGATTTTGAGATGATATTGAACAGAGTTGAGTGGGCAACCCTCCTTTTCTTTGCAGCATTGTTTGTGCTCATGGAGGTAATATTCTCTGATTCTAAAGCCTGAAGAATTGAAAAAGATTTCAAATGTGAATTATGTTCCTAGAGAGAGGCCTCCTGCTGGTTCAATCCCACTGGAATATTGTTGATCAAATGTAGTTATGATAATACAGGGAGGAATAGCAGAGAATGAAAGTTAGTTGGACCACTTTCATATTTAAATTTTCTTTATAAACTTGGTCTCATTCTCTTTCCATATTCTGCTTTTGTTGAATGTATCTGACACAATCATTTTTCTATAATTTAAATTTCAGTTTCTAAGTTTATTGTTGGTCTATGTGTGCAGATATTTTATGTGTATTTATGTGTTTGTTTACAATTATTTATACAAATGATAGGAAAAATAATAGAACAAGATTAAACTAGAGTTGAAAAATGTTTCTACTGCTGTCTGCTACATGCTGGCTACCAAATGGCCTAAGATATTTCATGGGAGTGTGATTTGAAAGGAAAATAACACTGAATTTCAGTTTGCAATGCTAATTTTAAAAATATTCAGCTCTTGAAATGCCTGGATATCTTGCTGTGTATTTTCTGTGTGCTTCTCTGTTTGACAACATCCATGTTTATCAGTGTTTTATTCCCAATTTGATGCTTTTGTATAGCTTCAGAGGATTTATTCTTACCCCAAATATTTTGACTTCTTTTTGTGTGGATAATCACATTAACTGTTTAATTAGGCTTCTAGAATATTGACTGTTTATCAGTTGTTAATTGTTACGTTTAAATGATGTGATAATGTTGTAGAAACATGACTGACAGTACCCAAGTGACCACTGACACTGCCATGGGTAGTGAATTGCCTGACTGAGAAGCCTGGAAAAAGTCTGTGATAACTAATTTGCTCTTATAGCCTCTCTTCTCCGTTCTTCCCTCCCAATAATTGCAAAGACCCCAAAAATCTGGAAATTGGAATCTATTAAAAAAATCAACAGCAGTAACAGGGACAACATTTGAAGCAAATAGAAAAAAGAACCAATCCAACTGACTCTAATTAATGCCAAAGTGGAAGTCAAAATCTTGTAACCTCCAAGAAGATGAGTGGAAACTCTGATTATCATTATGAAGTTTTCTGCGATCTACTAAGTCTAAAGTTAATCAGGAAATATTGATTTATTGTATGCTCATTAGAACAGGAAGTTTTTAGTTCTCCATTTTACGAGGTCCCATATAACCTTGAATTTCTAGGCCTTATAGACAATCAATGCTGAAGCCATGTTTATTTTGTCTACTGCTGTTATAACAGTTTATTAGTTGTGTTCCCTGATGTATTTATTGTTTGAACTTGGATTGACCGGTTGTGATTTGAGTGCTGTGTGACTGCAAAATTACCACAGTAAAATACACAGGAAGTTATTTGCCATTTTCTGCCAGAGTTTGGATACAACTATTATAATTCACTGAACTTCCTTTTTCGGTTTCTCATGTCACTAGTGAATAGTTTGGTAATGAAATAATATTTTTCCTGGCTTTCTAGAATAACAGCAGTTTAAGGTCATGGAAGAAACTTGTCCAGATAATGAAAAAAAAAAAAAGATAAGACATTAAATTCTTCCCCAAAATGAATGAGAAAATGTTCTGTGTACATCATCACTGCTAATTTTTATCCTAATCTATTGGATTAGTAGGTGACAGTCCTTTCCAAGTTATTTTTCTTTCCTTTAGGTTACCAGTGTCAAGAAGAGACTGGTCAAAACAAAGATATAAAAGATATACATTGAAGTATAAGAAATCTTTCCATAGTCTAGGGCATCCAAAAATTGCCAGCTCATATTGCTCACCCTTAGTGATCCTTCAGCTTGGATAGTTCCCAGTCTGGAGCTGTTTCCTGCTGCTGTAAATGTTCTCTTTCCTATTAAAAGGCACATTTAAAAACCTGTGTGGGACTTAGGCTGCAAGTAGTTTTGGAAAATGTGATTTGTGTTCCAGATATTTTGGAAAATGTGATTTAAGTTCCTGAACCACAGGGGAACTCCTGAAGGTTCTGCCTTTGGGGGACCATCAGTCCAGTCTGGCGCATCTTTTACAATGAAAAACATGGAAATCTTTTGGAGCTCTGTTGTATTCTGTTGTGTTCCCTGGGTAGTTAATCTTTACAACTGTCTTTTTAGTCTTTATCCACAAGTGGCTGTTACATGCTATAAAGATTTTTCTGCTTTTTCTGTCTCTGTAAAATAAGTCCCTATGCCTCTCAGAATTACAGTTCTTTGTTCATTTTTATAGTAGAAATTGGCATGTTACCTTAATTTCTTCAGGCAGAGTTTATTTACAAGAGTCATCACAACATAGTGTCCACAAGAGGATTAATGAAAATTTTTATGCATAAATTAGACTTTGTTTTAAAATGGCACATGATTTCTTTCTGCAGAACAGCTCTGTTGTGAACTGCCCCACAGGAACTAGTGTGCCTGAAGACACCAATTAGTGCAATAATGCTTACTCCTCTTAGAAGACACAGGAATATCCAGGAGACCCTCTGTGCAGTTTACATGCAGAGGAGGACAATGGCAGGGTGCTAATTGCTGACTTGCACTTAGGTGCTTGCAGGAGATTGGCCTGGAGATCATAGAGACATCCTAAAATTATTTACGTGATTAAAATTGTTGCCATCTCTAACGAGATGGGCTACCTGCAGACTCTTTTGCAGGAGTGATGTGTGTGTCCTGAACATCTCTTTTTCTCAGTTCCAGAATGAATTTAGAGTGTTAGTGGAAAGTAATACATTCTGTTAGTAGATAATTAATAAGGTAGTAATATTAATTGAATGTAAATCTGGGCTCTAATTGCTGGCAACTATCTGTTTAGAAGTTTATTTTGAAGCTGAACACAGCAATGATACAAAAATTATTGCTGTTCATTAAGAATATTGCTTTTACATACATTTAAAATTCACTGTCATAATCTTTGAGTTGATAAAGCAACACAGATAGCTTAGAAAAATGGTAACTTAAAATCAACGACAAGAATTTTTTCTTAGGTAACATTCTCCTTGGAAGCCAAAATAATGAAAAAATGTTCTTTTTTTTAAAGTGTAAGTGATACGTTCCTGTATTTTGCTGCTTGTTTTCTGCAAGCTGTATCTTTAATTGTAGATAAATCTTTTCTTGTTCAATGTATTGTTAAAAAAATAATATTTCTGGGCCAAATTTACTGTGATTTGTTGATACCCACATTACTGTTATTCTGCTGATGTTCAGTTGAGCTGTGTGTACAGGAATTGGCAGTCTGAACGAAAGCACCTTAGTCACTGACAAATCAGTGTCCGGTGCCACACCACAATGCCTGTTGGGATCTTTGTCTGCATCTGTCATGGAATTTGACAGCATGCGAGTTGAATGCTTTTTTTCCCCACTGCAGTCTCTGAAGGGCTCTGTCTGACTGCCAGGCGGGGGCATTATACAGAGCTGTGTTCTGTGAATACTGACTCCTGCAGCTCTGTGAGGGACTGATGTCAGTAAGGGAGGTATTGCAGCTGACTGATTCTTTTTCTTGACAGCAAAAATATAAGCAAGCCAACCAGCATAGTCTAGGCTAAACCAAAAATGATGTGATTTTCTCTCCTGAGAAACTGAGAAGTCATCAAATAGATATACCTTATTAAACTTGAAAATAGTACTTTATTCTTCATGCCTACAGGAAAAGAAAACAAAAACAAAGTGAATTAAAGGCTAGCACTCACAGGTTTAGAAAAGTTGGTTTAAAATCACCTTTTTACCTTGTGGATCTGGGGAATAGGTCACTGTCCTTGGGTGTGAATACTCAGTCTGTGTTCTATGTGCCCAAGGAGAGATCAGAGTTAGCACCACCAGGCTGAAGTCTTCTTATACCTTTTCATCTGTGGTGCTGATGCTGTCTAAATATCCTGAACAACTGGGAATGGCTCTCACAGGGAGAATAGTGCACTCTGATCTGGGCTGTCCTGGGGTCCAGTGCTTACAGGGTTCATTTCCTTAGTTCACATGCCTAACTTGGGCTTTGGAGAGATGGATTTCCTGCCTTTCAGATGCTGCTGCCTCTGTGCCAATTTCCATTCACCCAAGATCTCTGTTGTGATTTTAGCAGGTGGATACTGGTTTTGATAGTTTTTGTTGTAGGTTTTGGGGCCTCTTTTTGAATGGGTCAGAGATAGCCATATAATAGAAACATAATTTGTTTTCCTGTTTCTTCTGAGACTGAGCATGAGATGCCTGATCTCGTCCTTTGAAACACATTATATACTTCTATCTGTATTGTGGGTTTGGGGAAGTTGGTTTAAAATCAATTGTGTTCAGATTTTCAGAAGATGTGTATCCACTGAATAATGCAATCTCCACATTTCAGCCATTCTCTGATCCTGTGTCCCATGCTCTTGAGTAATTCTACAAGTCATTTCAGTACAACATTTACTCGCTTCTGAAAATACAGACACCAAGTTTTTGCTGCATCTTTTCTTGCCTAAAATTAATTCTGTACAAGCTACATGAGTTGAATATAAATATCCTGTAAATGGGAATAAATTGTTGCCTTTTCTTACATCCAGTGAGAAAAAGTATGTCATGCACTTCATTAGTTGATATCAATGTCCTTTTTTTTTTTACCCAAGGCTTTGGCTCATCTGCACTTAATAGACTATATAGGAGAGCAGACAGCTTTGTTAATAAAGGTATGTTTAAAATGTTTATAATTTTTAACAGACAAGAAAAATAGTTTTACTCCACTAGAACAATAAAGAATAATTTTATTTTTAATTTCATGGTAATTATTGCAATCCTGTATCAGCAATATCAAGAAAGCATGTCATATTTTGGCAAGGGTGATATTGAATATGTCCACAGCCAGAATAAATATAGCCATAAATGCAACAGTGAAGTTTCTTCTATAGTATAAAACTCCAAATATGCAAAGATGAAAAGAGTATAAACAGCTAAAGGTCAAAATTCACAGTTGCACAGTGTATTTTTTGTGTGAAATCTGAGTATTAGAAATATCAATCTTTGTACTTCTATTTGTCCTTGTTTTCTTGGAAGAAGGACTGTAATTGTGTTACTAAATGTTAGGCTATTTTATCTAAGATGCCTTTCCTCTCTCAGAGCCTAAAGGAATAATAACTGTCGATAAATTAAAACTGTAAAAAATGTGCAATTATGCCGTGGGGGACACACAGAACAACACTGATCTCAAAGTTCTAATTTTCTCTCTCTCAATTCCAGGTGGTTCCTGAGGATCAGCGCTTGGCAGTGGCCATTATTTTAGTGCTCTGGGTGTCTGCTTTGGCCTCCTCTGTGATTGACAACATCCCTTTCACAGCTACAATGGTAAGCTCTGTGCAGCAGTGCACGTCCTCCTCCATGTGCTGGCAAGGGAGCTGAGCTTACTGATTACAATTTACTGTTTGGTTTTTTGGGTTTTTTTGACCTCTGCTGTACTGTAGCTTACTTTATCCTGTGAGATTGAATCAGTATTAGAAACTAACTCATGCTGTTAAGGCATCCATTGACACCAGCAGCTGCAGGTAGTTGTGGGACCAGAGGCACTGTTTTGGCTGCATTTTTGCATTTTCTCCTCATATCCACATACATAATTGAAAAATAGAATTTTTTTTTTTATGGAAAGAAAAGATGTCACTATCCATCCACTGCTATCAATATTTTTCCTCTATGTGCTGAGTAGTTGTGCTAATGCTTTTTTAACACCCAAACCTTTTATTGCTACCTTACTTTTGTAATTAGTTTAAAGAACACCAAATTATGTTAAGCATAACAAATGCTTGTCAGCAGCCTGAGCTTTAATATCAGAAAAGTATCAAATTATAACAAATTATGGCATGCTCAGGTAGGTTTATTCAATCAAGTTCTCTGTTTAAAGTGTGATAATTCAGTTATTATACCATACTAATGTTTCATTGTTACAGCCCTTTCTCAGCATATCTTTTCTTCACAATTTTTGGTCCATTATTGGATGGTCACGTCCACTCTTCACCTGTGCCAAGGATTAAGACACTTCTGGCAGGGCATATGACAAATTGGTTAGATTTGTAACTACTCTATAAATATATATTAGTATGGTATTTTTCTTTGATTACCGTGGTGTTTCCTGTGAAATGATATTGATTTAACCACAAGAGACTGCAAGCAATAGGCATGAAAGGAAAGATTGTTTTGGGATGAGTCACCTCCCAGCAAATGCTTGAGGACTGTTAAGCAGTAATGCAGAAATCTTCACTTAGAAGACTTCTGCCTCATACCCAGCTAGTCTATAAAAATTGGCTTGGAGTAGCACCAAACAGTACCATGAAATGAATATGTTTTGGGCAATGGGACTGAAGTGCAAGAATCCTTTGGGATGCCTGAGAACCATTTCTTTTGTATCTTTGAGGGTGGCAAATACAGATTGACAGGAAGGGATTGTCAACATTTTAAGCTTGCTAGCATTTTAAGCTATGTCAAATTTATATTTTTCTCATTTTGTTCTGGGATGAACATAAGAGACTGCTACCATATTTTAATTTTGTTTTAATAGGCAGAGAGAAGAGACAAGAAGAAAAATGTATGCATATTCTCACCTATGTAAAAGCAGTCATTAGCTGAGGTGTTAAGATGTTAATGTGCTCTTTGGCAAACTGGAGGTGAGATTCATCTATTTCAGTGAATAGGTTTGCCTTTTAGTCTTTATCATTCTGCATCAGAAAATACAGAATGTTCTTAAGTAACTAAGTCCCAAGATCTTTAAACTTTCATTTAAAATTCTTTTTGATTCTTGAGTACTATGTTCATACTCTTAAAACAAGCAGTATTTCATTTTGGAAGGCTATTTTTCAGTATATGCACCAAAGTTATGAACTTCTGATGAGGAGAATAAAATATATTGAACCCAACTCTTTTGTAGAATGACTTTTCACTTATCAGGAACTTCTATATGAGTTTGGTTTGGCATTCCCTAGTGATATAGGAGTATGGGGCACCTGCTGTGACGTAGCCATGAATGATCTTGTCCTTTCCTGGAAAAGGTTCCAGCTCCACAAATGAGCCTGTACTCATCATAATGAAAGACAGATTTGGTGAATCCCTCCAGCTGTCCATAAGTCTCCTTCATTGGTGAACTGATGCCATGACAATAGGTCAATCTCTTACATTTTTCATTAGTTATAGCTTTGATGGACCGGGTACTGGCTTGGGATGTGGAATCCATGGAGTTCCTTCAGATACAAAAAAAATATGGGTAGTTTCAAAGATATCAGCTGTGTACTGTGACTGACAAAAGTGTTTGGAGGATGTCATCACAGACCTCTGCCTGCACTGCACTGACCGTAAGGAGTTAAGGGAAACCAGTCTCATGGTTTGTTTGGCTTGTACGTGAATTCCTTAAATATCATACAGAGATGATGAAAGGCCTGGTGGCACCTCACAGGCAAGGATGCAATTAGTGTCAGTTCTGCATTAGAAAGACAAGCATACCATGATTTTTGTCCCATGTTTCAGGAATGAGGCTGTCTTGCCAGTTCTTTTGATTGTGAGCCCTCAGATGACTGTGGAAAAAACTCCTGGGATGGCATCTGGAAAGCTACACTGTGTTGTTCCTTCAGGGGTGGGAAGCTTCATGACAGGCATCAGTTCATACATGAGATGTCCCCAGTGCTGTTGGCTAAGGTCTTCCACTCATCCCCTAAAACTATATGCGCTGCATGTTGTCCAGACTTGGAGCAGGGAGAGGAGAAGGGCTGAACAGCCAGTGTAGTAACTCAGGCACGGATTGAGGAGGGGACAGTCTTCTATGGAAGGTGACTGCCCCAGTGGGCTGGAGGCACTGTAGATGTGAACTCTTTCAATTTTCTTTTATGTGTAGTGTTTTGATGCAGAGAAATGGAAGAAATAGACAATTCCATTAGAGCCTGAGTGTTGACTTAGGTGTATAGCTGAAGGGAATCAAAACAGAAAAACCTGCAAATAGCTCTGTAACTGTGATGTTGTGTTTCCTTTAAAAAATCAAGTTGATGCACGGTTGTCCAAAATTTCCTTTCAGTCTCTGTTTTTGTATTAGAGAGATAATCAGATTCATAATGATTTGCTCTGTGTATAGAAAAAATATGAATGACTAATTAATGGATCTTGAGACTGAAAGTTTCACTTTATCTGTGTTTGGTTAAATTTGATTGCTTCATGTAAAGTTTCAGATTTGACAATATTAAAATTTATAGACAACTTAACAGTCAGTTAATTTACCTTAAGAGGATGTGAAAAATGGAAACTGTAGATTGATATTTTGAAAAGGGAATTAGAATATATCTGAGCTAGCATTACACAGAATTCTAGGAAATAAACTATTTTATGACTTGAAGTAGTGAAAACTAGTAAAGAAAAGGATTTTCTAGAAGAAACACTAGGCATTTTCAAGAGACTCTGTGTATCTATGTAGGCAAATTAGGATTATTCCTTATCCTAACACACAACACATTATCTGCAGTCTTAAGAACAAAACATAAATATGTTTGGTTATTTTAAGATGGGTATAATTCAGAGTGAAAAATATTCCTGTGTTTAATCAGAGTGAACATAGTGATGATTTTCAGGAGCCTTCAGCAACATGGAGAAAATTTCTCTCTTCTAAAATATTCTGAAATTACAAAAATCAGATTAGTGTATTACTTGAAGTGCCTTGCCCTGAAAATATCTTTTCAGTGAAACATTTTTGTTGGTCAAATTCTGCTCTGTTCTAGAGAAGGATAAATCTGGTGTAACCCAAAATCAAAAATGTCAGTACCATATGGAAGTTGCTAAACTGAAAACTCTGTGAAGAGGGCAAAACACAGCAGATATTTTTGCTATAGAGGATGCTGTAGAAAGATAATTGCCTACAAGAAACAATGGAATGAGTTTCTGAGTGCACTTAGCTCATCATAGGTTGAGTAATTTTATTGTTTCTGTCTTGCCAAAATTCTGGGTTTTTTTAAAAATTAAAATAGAGCATTGGATCAGCATGAAGGCAAAACAATTTTCAAAATGTCTTCTAATTGCTTATTTCAAATAATTTGTCCTGTATGCAAAGACAATGAACTGCTCCAAAACAAGATGGGGGGGGGTTGAGAATTGTCCAATGAACTGTAATTCTAGGACTTTCCTCTTCACTCTGAATTGAAAAGTGAAAATCCAGCTCCTTAATTAAATATATGTCTGCGTGAGTGAATGTTTATTGCATTTTTTTGCAAAAGCATGCCTGGTAACTGTGGTAGCTATCTGCAAGTGATAGGACAATCAATCATTTCTTGTCACCAAGTAAAAGAAATACTGTAAAAAAGTATTGTAGAATTATAGAATAGACTATTTCACTTGGAAGAGACCTACAGCAATCATCCAATACAACTGCCTGAGCAAATCAGGACTGAACAAAAATTAAAGCCTGTTATTAAGGGTATTTTCCAAATGACTCTGAAACCCTGACAGGTTTAGGGCACTAAGCACCTCTCTAGGAATGTTTTTCCAGTGTTTGACCACCCTCTCACTGAAGAAATGCTTCCTAATATCCAATCTGAATGTGCCATGATGCAGCTCTGAGCCATTGCCCCATATTTTGTCACTGTATCCCAGAGGAGCTCAGCACATCCATCTCTCCTTCCCCTCCTCAGAAAGATGTAAAAAGTAATGAAATCATCCCCTGAGCCCTCTTCTCTCCAAACTGGACCAACTCAGCTGCTCATCACAGGACACACCTTCCTGCCCTGTCACCAGCTTTGTTGCACTCCCCTGGACATGCTCAAGGACTTTCGTGTAGTCCCTCAAGAGAGTCAACTGCACCTCCCAGCACAGTATCATCAGTAAACTTGCTAATGGCACATTCAACTCCTGCTTTCAGATTGTTAAATATTCAGATAAATATTTCAAACAGAACTGGCCCTAGAACCCTGAGGAACATCTCTGGTTCCTGGTCATCAGTCAGCTGCAACTCCACCTGCTGCATCCCTCTGGGCTCTGCCCTTCAGCCAGGTGTTCACCCAGTGCACTGTGAGCCTGCTCATCCCACAGCTGGACAGCTTGTCCATGCTGTGAGGAACAGTATCAAAAGCCTTCCTAGGATCCAGAAAAACTACATTCGCTACCTTCCCTTCATCCTTGAGGAGAGTGATTTTATCATAGAAGGATATAAAATTAATTAAACAGGACTGTCCCAATGTGAGCCCCTGTTGGCTGTGCCTGATGATTGTGTTGTATGCTCTTTAAATGCTTCTCAACAGTACCCAGTATAATCTTTTCTATATTTTTTCCACAATCTGAGATTAGGCTAACAGGTCTGTGTGTCTCTGGGTCTTTTTTCATGCTCTTTCTCTAAACTGGAATAACATTAACAAGCTGCCAGCCAACAGGGACCTTCTCAGGTTCCCAAGACCTTGACCTTGACCAAGAAGGGTTCTGCCATAACCTCTGCTGGCTTCTTCAGTACTCTGGGATGATTCCCATTAGGCCCCATGGACTCCTGAGCATTCAGCGGATATTACTTTTACAGTTTAAGGCTCCCAGATTTTGAGTTTGAGAAATACTCTGTGGGAAACTCTGTGAACTCTGACTGTATGTAAAAGGCTGTGTTGCCAGCTGAAAATCCAGTACATATAGTTATACCTGGGAACTGCTTAAGAAACACCAAGATAATATTCTCTTGTAAAAATTCATAAACCAGGAGCTTGGCTATTACATTTCTCACATTTTAATTTTTGAATGGCAAGGGTTTTTTTCATGTTGCATATCCAGCTTTCTTTGTCTGCAGAATAAAGGTATTGATGCTCTATTGATGCCCTATGTGACATTCTATTAAACCCCTGATATTTCTTTCCCTTTATCAACAGGCTAAACTCACAATGACATTCTTTGACAGGCAGACTTCCTAATTTTCAAGCCCTGGATTTTCCTAGTATTGTCATGTTTGAATAGCCATGAATTTCTGCTGATAGAATTTTAAGTGACATGATGTTATTGTCAGTATGCTCTTTAGTTTAATTTGCATGTTTTATCAGCTATATATGCTGAAGCCATCTCTTTGTATTTTTCTTTTAATGCCGGAAGTAAAAAGACAGCCACAGTAAATCCTTGTTTTAGCTGACTTTAAATACTATTTCCTCAATACAGAGCAACAAACAATTTCTGTGAATCATCTGGCTGACAAGGTGACTTAGTCTCTGACAGGTCTTAGAAAGTAAATAATTTTTGACCCACTGTTTATTGTCTCTAACACTACTGGATGTTTTCTCTTGCAGTGCTGAATGTTTCACATGTATTTCATGTTCTTAATGCCAGCTTTATTTTTGGAATTTCCTTGCCCTCTGCTCTTCCAGAATTATCTATGATGTCCTGCATTTCACTGCTTGATAAAAGTGTCAGACTAGGCTGTAGCTGTCTGCAGAGACAGAGGAATCATCAACAGTTTAGGAAGGTACAAATAGTTTGTTTTCTATTAATGCGAATTCTCGTATTCTCTGCAGATTTCACAGAAGACATCTTTGCCACAGGCAGTTCTTAGCGAAATGTGTGTAGTGGAGTCCCATGGTGTAGAGCAGCAATGAGTCCCTAAAATAACAGCATGAATTGCTGTTTCATAGACATGCACAAATAGACAAATCAGACAATATAGTATGAGCATGGAATGCTTTAGGTTGGAAGATCTTAAAGATAATCCAGTTCCAACCCTTCTGCCATGGGAAGGGACACCTTCCACTAGACCACATTGTTCAAAGCCCTGTGTAACGTGGTCTTGAACACTCTGCCAGTACATTAACAAAAATGTTAAATGGCACCAATCCCAATATCAACTCCCGAGGAATGACATTGTCAATGGGCTCCCCTTGGACATTGAGCCATTGACCACAACTCTTTAAGTATGACCATCCAGCCAATTTCTTATCCACCAGATGGTCTGTCCATCAGATCCATGCCTCTCCAATTTGGGCCAAAGCTATCAAATTTGCCAGGCAGCATTTGCGCTTAGTGAAGCCATACTGGATGTCATCACCCACTTCCTTGTTTTCCATTTGCCTTAGCATCCTTTCCAGGCGGATTTGCCACATGACCTTGCCAGGTACCGAGGTGAGACTGCTTGGCCTGTAGTTCTCCAGGTCTTTCCTTTTCTCTTTTAAAAAAAGAGGGTTATGTTTCCCCTTTTCCAATCAGTGGGAACTTCACTAGACTGCCATGACTTCCCAAATATGATGCATTGTGGCGTAGTCACTTCCTCAGCTGATTCCCTCAGGACCTGCAGATATATCTCATTGGGTCCCATGGACTTGGGCACCATTCCTTAGAATGGTCTCAGACCTAATCTTTTCCTACAGCAGGTAGTTTTTCATTCCCCCAGTCCCTACCTTTGCCTTCTATGATTTGAAGAGTGTGGCTGGAACACTTGCTGGTGAAGACCAAGACAGAAAAATTATTGAGTACCTCAGCCATTTCCACATGTCCTGGATAACCAGGTGTCCTATTTCCTTGCTCCACATTTTCCCTAGTATACCTTTCATCACTGAGGTACCTATAGCAGCTTTTCTTTTTGCACTTGATGTCCCTGACCAGATTTATCTCTATCAGAGCTTTAGCTTTCCTAACCTGATCACTGGCTGCTTGTACAATCTCTCTCTATTACTCCCAGGATACCTGTCCTTGCTTCCACCCTCTGTAAGATTCTTTTTTAATGTGTATGAGTTTGTCCAGGAGTTCCATGTAGGCCTCCTGACATTTTTGCCTGATTTTTTTCTTTGTCAGGGTGTGCTGCTGAGCTTGGAGGAGGTGGTCCTTGAATATTAACCAGTTTTTTTGGGCCACTTTTGACCTGTTGAATTGTACTGCACTGTACAGCTATAGGACCTGGTAACTTGCTTAAGTTACTCTTCTTGCACAATGAGGGTGTGTGTGGTTACTTGTTCAAGTGCTGTCTTTGGAAAGCAGCAATAGGGTTTTACTCTTTGTGAGTCTGCTGCTCATCCCCGGAGGAGATGCTCACTGATAGAGCAGTACCAGTGCCCCTCCTCTGGTCTCCTCTCTGCATATCTTGTGCACTGGTGGGGTATGGGGCATTAAGTGCTCTGCATTCAGGAGGTGTCTGGCAACAGCTTTAGGACTGATCTCAACAATAAGGAATATTGAGACACTGAATTGTTTTTAAATAAATGTAATTAAATGTTTTTAAATAAATGTAACTTAATTCTGTATTGCATATCATGTTCTAGCTGTGATAGTTTGAAAGGAATAAAATTTGTGATGAGAAATTATATCTTTATTTACTGTTTCATGCAAAAAACCAGAGATGTTAAGCATGCTGAGCCTTCTTTAGGCCTTAAAATAGAAATAGACATCTTCAGGCAATGTAAAATTCAAGAATAATTGTTTAGGAATTAGCTTATCTAAGATAATCGATAAGAGGGTTTAAGAGGGATGAGTAGCACCACTGCTGGGAGGAATGGGGAAAGGGTTGTAATTCTTCATTAAGCCTATATATTGCTCCATACCAAAAGAACACATGCAGTCAATAAAGGTGAGCATCACTCAGCTGTCAAAGTGAAAGCATTTTTCTGGAAGCAGAAGACATCATACCCCTTGAGGGAGAACTGTGAAATACATTAAAATGACAAATTGGAAGATTAAAAGTCATAACTATTCACTACCAAAACTCCTAGACTCTGAGAAAGCATTAATTTCAAGATATATCAGTTGTTTTCTCAAATCTCTTCCTACTTCATGTCTTTTCTGTTCCACATTTTTTTATTCTTCCTCTTCCCCTTTTTTCCCCATAAACCTCTGAACATGTTAAAAACAGGAGAATGATACTTTGTCACCTCTCCCCTTCCCAATAGCTTTCTCTCTGCAGGTACTGATCACACCATTTTTTCAAACCAAGTGGTCACAGAATTATGTTGAAGTCAAACCATTTTTCTGAACTAAAGTGAAGTTGTTTAGCTTTGAAGAATGTTACTGGCTGAGAGCTGGTGCTAGATCTGGCTAGAAAGCCTGCCTGCTGTATTTTTTGGCTCTATACCAACTGCCTAATGAAGTCTATTATGCCTTCCTACCAATCTTATTTCACTTTTCAAGTTTTTCTTTTTTCTTTTTATTTTTTAAAATTTTATTTTATTTGCTAAAGCAATTAAATGAAATCCATAAAACTGTCTGTTCTGATTTTGACTGGCATGGAATTAATTTCTTAGTAATAGCTGCTACAGTGCTGTGCTTTGGATTTACTATAAGAATAATCTTGATAACACACTGATGTTCTGTTTTTTGCTAAGTACTGCTTATCCCCAGTCAAGAACTGTTCATTTTCCCATGCTGTGCCAGGGAGCAGGAGCATGAGAAACTGGATGGGTGAGGAGAGCTGACACAAACTGGCCAAAGGGATATTCCATACCACAGAATGACACACTCAGTAGGGAATTGTCCAGTAGTCACCAATTGCTTCTGGGGATGGGATGTGCTGGGCAGCAGTCAGCAGGTAGTGACCAATTGTATTATGCATAATTAATTTATCTTCCACTGTTCTCCTTTTTCTGTCACTCATTTTCATTAATATAACAACAACAACAACAACAACAACAACAACAATACTTACTATCATGATAATCATTAATTATTGTTATAACATTTTTACAACCATTAAACTGTTTTTATCTCAACCCATAAGGTTTAATGGTTTTTTTTTCTGATTATTCTTTCCCTCTAAGAGGAGGTATGGGGGTGTATGAGCTAAGCACCACATGGTGCTTAGTTGTTGCCTGGCATTAAACCATTTGCAAATATTTCCCAATCAACTAAATCCACATTCTCTGGTAAATATAATGTTGAAATAAGAAGTAAAATAACTCTGATCTGCTTATGAATTCAGAAGCCTGCCAAATGGAGTTTTCTCAGTTTTTCCCTAATATATCAGATATTTTTGATTACAAAAAGGATTTGTAATTTTTTGGTTGCTGACTCAAGATTTACAGCCTCTTCACCGTGAAGGTCTGGGCATCTTTTACCATCATCTCCAGTGAGAAGGGGAGATACATCTCTGTCTTTTAGCTTTCATGAAATGAAAGGGGAATTTATTTATAGTCAGTGTCAGTTCCCAGTAGACCTAGGAGGGTCTCATGGAAGGCACTCAAAACCTGAAGACAACCTCAGTTTTGTTAGCAATACTTGTGTCAGGCTTGGCTTAGTGTCAATAGCTTCTCCTCAGCTATGGGACTAGCACAGACAGCGGGGAAAAGTGAGCAAATATCAAGCATATGATGCAAAAAAACTAATTGATAACAACAACATAAAGAGCAAAAAAATTCCCTCCCCTCCAATTACTCTTTGGACTTACTGGTGGTTTAAATGGTTTCCTTTAATGAACTTATGTTGTGCTGATGGTTGGATTATGTCTTCTGATTCTCTCTCTTTTCTTCTCGAACAACAGATTCCTGTGCTTCTCAATCTGAGTAAAGACCCAGATGTTAACTTGCCTATGAAACCATTAATCTTCTCATTGGCCATGGGTGCGTGCCTTGGAGGTAAGAGTTTATGTTAGAAAGATGACATAAGGTAACAATTGTTGCATGTATAAACTGGCACAATAGGTTCAATCGTTTTACTGTGCAAGGCATATGGAGAGCCTGATTCAACTCCTTTGACTTCAAAGCACTCCTGGATGAAGATCCCCGTCAGTTGCTGCTGCTACAATAGGATTTTTGCAGTCTGTGTTTGAAGTCTGTATCTGCATAATCTACAGACATACACAGAAACAGTCCAGATGGTGCTTATAGGGTTCTGATCTTTTGTGAGAGAAAAGACAAAGATACATTTGGCTTTCAGAACAGAAAGCCATCATTGTTCATTGAAAAGATGCAGAAAATGGATAATAGCTAAGATCTGAATGCTTGATTCAAAATCTGCTGAAGTCACTGGAAGGTTTTCTGGCTGGTTCTGGATACAGAAATTTTTTCAGTATCCATTTGCTGACCTATTTATTACACCTCATTGTAGAGGAAAACACTTTTGAAGTCTGCGGGAAAATGTACCTTTAATAATGAATCTAACAGTCATTTTTCTAGTGCCCATCTTGATGTTAACTGGTATTTTGTGTATTGTCAGTAGATTAGCACAAAACAAGGACATGTTTTTGTGACTGTTTTTAATTTTTTTTAATTGAAAAGGCAGCATGTATATACTGTAGGCCCTGGATTTTGTCTCTATTTTTTTCTAAGAACAAAAGAGAATAGCAATCCAGTAGTTTTTAAATTAATACTACAAGGATTTTTTTACATTTTGGAAAATGACTTTTGAAGATGTTACATTACAATGTTTCCATACAGCAAGTCCACTAAGTGCCCTTAAAATGTGTAAGTTTTAAATGAGAAATAAAGTTAGTACTATTTTTTTACTACTTAGAATTTTAATGCTACTTATATTGTATTAGCTTTGTTTTGATCCCTAAATATTTAGGTAGTTAAGTTATACAAAGTTACAATTAATAACATGTTGTTCCACTATGGATCCACCCCTTCTTGCTGTCCATGCCCCTCTAAACAGTTCCTGTGACTCCACAGGGATAACTAAAACCAATTTTGCGTGCAATACAAGTTCAGGTTTGTTTATTCAACTAAGTGATTGCTAGTACAAGTGACCTTAATACCTTACAATGATTACAGTGATGTAATTTACAGATTGAATTTTAAGAGCATGTTGCAAAGGCAGGACAATTTCGCACCAGTTTTTAATTTGAGGGATATCTCTTTGTGCTTGTCATTACTCATCATTATATTGTGACTTTAATCTGTTCCTCTTTAAAACCAGTGATTGGAATAATCAGCACATCTTCATATAGATGTTTGCCATAAAAATAGTTTACTTCTTCGCCTTTTTATACAACTCGGATTTCTTAGAGGTCTTTTTCAACCTAAATGACACTATGATTCTGTGAATTGGTTGATCATTGAACATACTCTCCTTTCATTATATTTTCAGATTTTAAAAAAAAGAAAGCATAAGGAGAATGAGGTTAGTCAGATTATGCTGACACAGTCTGAGTGGGATGTGCTTTACCAGCCTTGGAGCCTTTACCAGATTTTCCTAAACTATCAGTTATCATCTTAACCCAAATTCCTTTAATTTGATTTGCTGAAGGACTGCATAGATTTTGAGAGACTTCTGTGTGTATGAATTATGAGACAAAATTAAAATTTTAAACAGTAACATGAAAATTATTTGAATGATAGAGATTAGAGATCCATACAAGGTGCTAGGTGAAAGGTGTTCAGATCCATATAAATATTTGGATGAAAGGTTAGATCATTATTAGGAAAAGCTTAAACTTTCCTGACTGTTCTCCATTATGATTAAGCTGAGTATATGCTGAGTTATACTGGCAAATATCTTCTAAGGAGCATTAGGCTGAAATTTAATATGCTTCTGATTTTCCTTCAGGACAGGAGCTTATTGTTGGAGAATAAGAAGTGTGTGAAAGCTTTAGCTTTAGCTTTAAAAGATGCAGCCTTGAAAAGTAGGGGAAAAGGGGTTTTTCTTTCCTAAAAAAGGAACTGTTGATGGTCCTTAAAGATTATTTCCATAAGAGAATTCCCATCATCCCTGAAGTGTGTGAAGGAATCCTCAAGGTAGGCTAAGGCAGTTGCAGAAGGAGTAGATGACAACGATATCATTACTGCCTGGTGCTTAGGGCAAAAGATTGGATCTTATCACTGCTTATACAACCAAGGGAACTTGAGAAACAAGATATTTTATTGAAGAGTCTTATGAAATAATACATTACAACTACATATTGTAGAGTTAGCTGTTTACTACATAATGCAGAACTTCATTTCTGGTAATTTGATAACATTTCTGTAGTTCAGAGTAAACACTGCTAATGTATCTGTAAAGGGAGCATCAGCATTTGTGACTGTCTTTGAAAATGGCATCCATTTTCTCCTAAAAAATTTCCACTGGTTTCTATTACTTAATTCCTATTGCCACAAAGTGCACAGGCAGCTACATATTTGGAAGATGATAGGATGAGAAAAGGCAGTAATTTTCCTTCATTGCTTTAGCTGTTGTCTTGGAAATGAAAGAAGGATGGAGTCAGTCTCAAATAAGATGAAAAGACCTTTGATGGTATAACTGTCACGTTGTTGTCATTGTCTCCTAAAAGAGAGCTGCTGCTGCTAAATTTCTGTCTTTCATAGCCTGGTGCTCAGACAAAAGCAGTAAAGGAATATCACATAGATGCTCCTTGTTCTGTGAAATGTGTCTCTGAAGGTGAGAAGGGATGAAAAATTCTGTCTCTTAATCAAGAAAGCCAAGGGCAGTGATGACCATGATGAGTTCCTGGTGAGAGTGTCACGATTTCAAATTTTTTTGATATTGCTCATAGTTGGTCTGTGGTTTTTTTTTTTTTTTTTTTGGCAGAAATTTTCTTGTTTAGTTCAGAACAATCTTACACAGTTAAGAAATAAACATGGTAATTTCCCAGGGGATCTGGTTCTGAAAATTTAGATCTGTATTTGTCCCAGGTAACTTTAAGAACTTAAGTAGTAAGTTAGGAGTCTGGCTGCTCCAGCCTCCATATTTGGCGGTGGAGATAGTCATACAACCAAGGTGTTCATTCATCTGCTGGAATTGCCAGACGATCTCTGCAAAGCACACTGGAGCCCTTCATGTGACTAAGAGGAATTCCCAAAGACAGGTGGAGTGAATTCAGGTTTTTGGGGATTCTGATTAGTCAAATCTTCTGGATGCTGAACAGCCCTATTAATTCACATCTTCCTGGAAGTTAGTGGTTAGGCTGACTAAGTCTCTGGAAAAATTGAGTTGGTCATTTTAAGTTTTTTCTAAGCATGATCTGCCAGTATTTCCATTACATGCTAACAATGAAAGGAAAGAAAACAGGAAGTATAAAAGTACTAAAGGAAGTATACAAGGAAGAAACTTATGGGGTGTTCTGATGAATCGGTATTATTTTAGCATGAGAGGGCTCTGACTAAAGCTTCATTCATTAGTGTTTTGTATTCTAGTACTTGATGGAACTATAACACTCTGGAGACTGAGTTTTATGTAGACCTTCCAACAGTGTCTGAGGAATGCTGAAATTCTGGAGAGCAAATGAAGGTTGCTAGCTACAGCAATTTCAGAACAAGAGGAACTTTAATTGCACTTTTTATTTTGGCTCATGACTTTTAAAAGAGCATAAAATAAGGATTCAATTTAAACTGAGTAAGTGTACAGTCAGAAATTCATCTGTTAAGATTGTTCAATTGTGTAGAACTAGACTATTTTCTGAGCTGAGAGGTTATAGCTAAAATATTATTTGAGGGGGTTTTATACATTTGACATTTAAAGAACTGGCATTTACTTGCCTTTTTATCTTTCTCTCTTTTTTTTCATGATTTATAAACAGCATGCTTTTGAAAAAAAAAAAGAAAAATATCAAATTAATTTTTGAAAGTTCCTACCTTCTGAAATCTCAGTTGCTAGCGTAGAAAAGTGCAAAACCTCTGCTGCAGTGACTATTAATGTGGTCCAGAGGGGATATTTTTTACAGTGTATAGTTTTGCACTATTTTCTTTCTCTGTATATTTTTCTGAAGGACAATACCTGAAAGTCATTACTGTTACAATTCTGCAGAAATAGGCAGTTTCTAGGATGCATTCAGTTGTGCTATTCTGGCCACACAACTCAGTTGTAGGCTGTATGTCAAGACAGGATGCAGGAAGAGAGGATTACTGGCACTTTTCTTCTAACCTTACAGGGTCAAAACCCAGGTGTGAATAAAATTCATTATCCACAGGACATTGTGCTAATTACAGCTATTACAGCTATCCCACAGTGTAGCTAAACAGTGGGATTTCTCTCAATAGTCCTGTGCTGTAGCTATTCTGCCTCTCAGCAGTCCTCCTTAGGTCCCTGGTGCAGATGGGACCTTGCACAGTGGAGTATCACTGATTTATTATTCCTGCTGATTCTGCTCAATAAGATCCTAAACTAGGTTTAAAGCCTCAGACACACTGAAGCTATAAAGCTAAAAATATTGTTTGTATTCATAAACCAACCCTCCTTCTATGCAATATGAGGAAAAGTTATATCCTTCAGAAAAACATAAAAAAGTAATAAATATATTATAATTAATATTATAAAAACTGTAGCTACTTTACTGTTCTTTTATAATTATAATGGATCAAATTTGTATAACGCTTTTCAATTTGAAAGATTAAAAAAGTCTACTGAAAATTGAATGCATGGTGTAAAAATACACTGTTATTTAGGAGGAGCAGCTTTGGTTTTGAAATTTATTGTATAAAATGTGCAATTGAAACTGTAAGAAATTTTTTTGATAGAGACAATATCCAGACCTGAGCTGGATTTTAACCAGGACATGAATATTGGAAGATCTTATTGGTTCTAAAAGAGCCTTTCAATGACAAGAAGTCCTGGGGCTCAGTTCTGTGTCTTATGGGAAAGAGTCCAGATTCAGATAAATATTTTTTATCAATATAAAACTCAAACCAAATCAAAGGGTGGTATTGTAAGGAATGAGAGCAATCTTTCAAAAAGTAAAGGGTGTTGCTGCTCTTGACCTTGAAAGGCAGCCAAATCAAATAGGGAAATTTAGGAAACACCTCACAGTTTTTATTTAAAGACCTCAGGGCAGTCTTTGGCAGCATTATACCTTTAAATTGCACATATCTAGAAGCATGCTTCTTATATGTCTTCCACTAATATCTATTTTGCTTTCTAAATGGATTTTGCATTGTTTCTATGATGTTTGCAGTGATGGAAATTAATTCAACAGTGGCTGTTGTCAATTACATAGGAGTACCCTTTCCTTGTTTTTGATGATGAGGTCATTCAGATGTTACCTGAAAGTTTTTGGGTTTTGTTGTACTGTGAAAAACATTAGATATAAGCAAGAGAGTCTTTTCACTCAATACCTGAGAGCCCAAACTATCCTCTTGCTGTTTTCTGTAAGAGCCAGAATCTTTAACCTTCTATAAAAATCCAGTTGGTCTTTTCCTTAGCCCTTTCATTACATTCAAGCTCTGAGATATCTTCATGCTTTTCCAGTGTGAAGTTTTTAAAGCCCAGCAGTGCTGAAAAGTCCCTGGTGTGAGACCCAGGCTTGTTTCCAGACTCCCTGCAACTAAAGGATATTATCTGAGATTGCCAAAGATTGCACCCTGGGGTATGGAAGACATGCAGAAGAAAATTTTGGGCCTAAAATATAAAACCAGGAAAAACTAAGTGTGTCCATTTGACAGACATATCTTTGTCTGTATGAAGGCACTATCAGAGACAAATTTGCTTTTAATATACTGAGTTATTATGGAAAATAACCCCCATATTGAAACTAGTATAATTTTTTTCAGCAAGGACATTTTTCTAAGCTTGAAAAAAATTACCTTGGCAGACATGCACTTGTAGATAGATGCATGCCATTAAGGGTGAAATACGAAGTATATGGAGTAAAGGATACTGTTTCAGCTGCACTGATGAGAATTTATAGTTTGGATGGTAAGTCTTAGACTTTAAATTGAAAATATGACAACTATGTGTAATATTGATTTAGAAAATAAATTTATACCAAACACCAAAATCACTTGATTATAATGCTATCATTAATGATAACTTTGAAATACTTCTATTAATAGTTTTCAATAAGTGTAAAATAACTGCAAGCTATAAAGTTCTGTGAATTAGAGATAGGGTAATGATCAGACATGGCATTGGGGCTCCTACGAAGTACATGTGGAGATGCCTTTAATTTTCTTTACTTGCTTTATGCAGTTGTTTATTAAAAATGACAGAAGGTTCTTTCCAGAAGCCTTAGCCACTTCTGTTTTCAGAATTCTCTGGAATAGGGAAATGATTATGCTGTATAGGTAAGTTGCTGCAGTATGAGAATACAGACTCTGAATAGCTGTCAGCAGAAGAGGTATATTCAGTTAGAAGGTAGCACTTGGAATATCAGACAGAACAAGGCAGGGAAGCTACAGCAGGACTCAAAGCACTTAAGTGCAGAATATAATACTGGATTATCTACTGTTCTTTCTCTGCAGACACTTTCCAGGCAATGCCCCCTCTTCTGCACCTTGAGAAGGAAAAAAATCTTGCAATATTCATATTGATTTATATTGACAAATCAGATACTCTATATAACCTTAAGGAAAGTTATAATCATACTCTAGATATTATTTATATAGATATTGATAGATCTATTTAGCACAGTTATCTTCAAAGTATATTATGATAAAGCTGAATAATGTACTCTTATGCCAGGTTTCTGTATATTAAATATTTTTTCAATATTTGGTCCCCATTAACATGACATGTGGCAAAGCTGTGAAACTGAGACATAGTTTTAGTCTTTGAATCTAAAAATCAGAGATGAAATATGTGCAGCATTAACAATATGAAATATGTGCAGTATTAAAAGCATTAAGTGAAAGCTACTTGAATATGTATCTCAGGGCATAGGGGAATGGAGTGTCAGACAGCTGGAACTATCCATCATTACAATAGTATTTTTTACACTTGCACTGTGTAGGTTGAGTCTGAGGAGAAAAGTGGCTTTCATGGTCACCTCAGATTTTATGTATTTTTTATAGATGTCTGGATTTCATAGAAGTTTGTGAATTTCTTTAGGTCACTAAAGTAACAAATGCAGGATATTTAGCAACTCACCTTATGTATTTCACACTTCTTGTAGAAGAATGACAGGTTTAAATGTCACCTTTTCCTCTCATAGCAAAAAGGAAACAATGAGGATTTACTAGGGTAATTCTTATACAACTGTCCTGCTGGTGGTGCTGTTATGGTAAATGTAGCGGTTTGTAGAGAAAAAGTGGTAAATTTCACTTGATTAAAAGCATTGGGTTGAATGCAGTTCAATTAACTTTTTTGATTTCTGAACTCAAAATTTTCATTCATGTTCTTTAATTTTTTTGCCTATAATGTCCATGTTTATGCATTTATGTAGAAATATACTATTCAAAATATTTCCAAAACAGTAAATGTTGGTATCACAAGATAAAAAAAGATTACAATTTTATCACAAGATAAAATGTTGGTATTACAAGACTACATTTTATCACAAATAAAAATATTAAGTGAGTTCATGCATGCCTATGACTTGATGTCCTTTTAGGGACTGCTACTATTCAACAGGCCTTGATTATCTTTATTGATGACAACGTTTGATTATCTGGATTATTAATTTTTATTCATGAAAAAGATTAAGTTATTCAAGTCTTGCCTGTTATTAGAAGGTATTCAAGACTTGTGGACATTGAACAGATTAATATAAATGTGATTTTCTTATTTTTAATGAGGCAAATCTGTATTACTTTTGTGTGAAACTGAAAATTTATCAAAGCTATGAAGGCTGTCTTCTATAAGGCTAATCAAAACCAGAACTGGTCAGTGCTCATTTTGGCAGACAGATTTGTTACATTTGCTCAGCCTGTGCTTTAAGTAGAGAATATGCTTGTGGAAAGGAAGCCAGGCACATCAGTCTGCCTTTATTTTACAATATAAATTATATGGGAGACTGCACAGGATTTTCTTTTAAAAATGCCTTGGAAGCAAGGAGCTGGCTTCCTTCAGTAAGTTTTACTTTGATACTGTAGTGGAATGGTTCATTACAACAAAAAGCAAGGCTAAGAATTGTCACCCCAAAATTATTCATGACTGTGAAAAACTTCTTGTTTTAGAAAGAGAATCCTTGTCTGGACAAATCAGAACAGTTGTGCAGTGTAAAACTGGGCCTGTCACAGATGCTTGTTAAAGGCTAGGGAAAAACTGCTCTCAGAGCTTGTATTGGCACAAAAGTAGGGTAGACTTTTTACTTCTTTATTAGCTGTCCTGAGATACAGGAGAGAGAAAATGCAGAAGGCCTCTTGGTTAAGGACATGTTAGCTTGTTCTCCACTATCAGGGCATGTGGAAGGTAAATGGTCTGTAATTCTCGCAGCAAAACAAACTTTTCTGTTAGCCATCCACTTGGTTGTTACCCCAGGTATTATCTCCTTTATATTCAAGGAAGTTACTGTTATGATGGCTGCTCATGCAAGGCCAAACAGCTTTATTAGTGATAATCCCTTCCCTTTGATTTCTTAGTGCTTTGAGTAATAAACACTAATCCTGCCAGGCACTTTGAGGTGATTCTCCAAGTGAACATATTAACTCAGCAAACAAAAGGGTTAGGCTTGCTCTTGAGGGGGCAATACCAAAGGAACTCCTGAGAATTAACAGCATTTAGATGTAATAGATGTGCTGCTGACAAGTAAAAATCAACATTGAGGATGAGTCTTGAAGTCAGAGGATGCACGTTATTGATTCAAACTCTCTCCCTTTTCTTGCTGTGATTCTAATCTGATTTGCCAGCCCCTTCTTTCAGTAAGCCTAGTTGGTTCTCCCAGCATGGATTTTCAGGGCATTGCAGGTTATAGTGACTTGGGCAAACTCTCTCTACTGAGGAGGAGGCTGTCTGGGCCCACGAGAGGTGCATTGTGTGTGGTGTGCAAGGTCTGGGTTCAGGTTTGGCAGCCTCTGAAGGAGCCATGCAGCAAAGTGCTGGGCTGTGGAGAAGCAGCTACAAATGGAAGAAAAAGGTTGGAAGAAGCAGGGCTGGTGGATAGTGCAGGTATCAAATCAGGCTTACCAAAACTTTAATATCTTCCTGCTTGTAGCTCTAAGTTAGCTGGGAACGAAAAGGCACATTTTAATGTGTGGGGCTTGGATATTTCTTGATAGATTTATTCTGAACTAAAGTTCTTAAATACTGTCTTACACTTGGGGTTGATTTCACATTCCCTAAAGATATTCAAAGTTATTAGCCTTGAGAAATACCAGAAAGAAACTCTTATATCATCTTTTCTGGACAGAAGCAGTAGACTTTCTACTTTGTTTCTGAAATGATTGTGCAGAGCATCTCAGTGGGAAAAGGATTGCAATCTGTGAGGATTCCTCTGTCGTAGCATAAGCAGCTAATTAGAATTACTAGTTTTTGCATTAAGAAAATGGTCTCTCTTGATTTCATGCTTATGAACTATTAAGAGTAGTTAATATTGACAACAGTGCATGTAGTCTGTCAAGAAAAAAAGGAAGAAGAGATATCCAGAATAAAATGCATTACTTACTTCATAGATATCACATACTACTGACATTAAAATATTACAATTTATTGTAGTGAATCCAGTTCCTCAGTAATCATCTGCCTTGTGATAAGGGGTGAGTAGGAGTCATCAACAAAGTTGCAATAGGAGTCCTCAAAACAGATTGGTTATTGCAATGTGTTGATAGAGTTGACCCATGTGCTGTTTTGTTTTGAGCATACGAAAAATCAAGCAAGAGTCTTTTTAAGCTGAATTGAGATTGCAGATGATGTGAAGATGAAGTCAAGACTGGGTGAAGTCCTAAAAATGTCTATTCTTAATTTGCATAAATCAGAATGACTTTAATGTATAGTTTTCTGTGTGCATTAACTTAGGCTTGAGTTTTCCACAATTCAGAGGATAACGGTGTTGCTATTTCACTACGAGTTAAACCCGTGCCATGGAGACAGATGTTCCTGGGTGGTGAAACAAAAGTTTGCTTCTGTTGTTAATTTGAGTGCAGTTCTTTGAAGCCTGCTGAGCCAGTGTCTAATTAAACTGCACACACGCTCCAAACAAATGAAAAAGTAATGCTGTTCCTCACAGATAACATTTAAGGTGACGATTTCTTCTCAAGTGAAATCTACTTGGGGAAATCAATTCACTGCTGAAGCAGAAACTCTTTCCATAATACTTCATTATGTGAGGCATTACTATAGCCCGTGCAGTATAGGAGAGCTCGTGCTGTTTGGAGATCTCGACTGTATCTAGTCAGAGCCATGGGACAAGCACAGTTTCAGTCTCATTTCTTTAATTTGAAGCCAGAGCTATATTCCTTGTCTGCAGTAACATTATTCTGAGAGTGATGACTGGTTGTGCTATGCATAGAGCAGAAATCTCTTATGAAATGTTTGGATGCTGTAGACTAGTGATTAGTTTGGAATTAAAAGTTCCTGAAGTGTTCCTTCCTGACTCCTCTAATTACATCAGCTGTATTCATTTGCTCTGTTTTCACATTAAGCCACATGCCTTGTGCCTTGGCTTTCTCATGGCAGTACCTACCAGGAAAGATGTTCAAGTTCAGTTTTGTATTTTTAAACATGCATTAAAGTAATTAGGATATACTTTGAGACAAAGAGAGAGAGGGCAAGGGAAACGAGCTGTGTGATGTTTCTAATGACCAGTGCTAGACACTATTTTTTAAAGGTTTTTGTTCCTCCTATGGTGTTAATAATTCTTTTTTCTCCACACCTAAAGCACCTGTGGAGGTGGTTTTCTGTGTATGAAAAGAAGCTGAGGTTACAAAAAACTCTTCGTTCACAAGGATGACCACAATAATTCTATGATCAATAGGGTTACACCCTTGTATCGATGTGCAGTGTCAGCAACATCAGCAGAACTCCTCTGAGACAGGCAGGATCTCTGCACTGAGCTCCAGCTCCTTTGCAGTGTAAAAGCCTTAAAAACAGCAACTAGTAAGTGGGTCACCTAGCACAGCTCCTAGGAGAGCAGAAAGAAAAGGAATTTTTAAAAACCATAGAGGGAGAATTAAATACACAAAATAAAATGTCTATTTGGGACTAGAGGGAGTGGGAATGGAACACTTTTCTCATCTCAAGAAATCTCCAAGACTTCTGTGACTTCCTTATTCCATAGTGGCATCTGCTCAAGAGCTGCTGATAAAAAAAAAAAACTAGTCTATTGTTCTTAATAGGTGTTGCTTAGGCCACTCACCTGAGACAATAGACACCTTTGTTCAGATCTCTACTCCAGGATGAAAATCTCAGTTTGCTGCCTAATCTGTGCTGATAATAACTGACTATCCTGGAATAAAAAAGAATCATGCATTATCTTTGGACTCGATTGGAAAAAATTTTGTCATATCAGGGCTTTTTATTGGAAAGCTTTGGCTTTCATGAAATCAACCAAAAATAATAATAAAAAAGTCCTGAGTGACTTTTGGGGTTTATTTTTTCCCTCAGATTTTTATTCTGTCATTATAATGACCAGTCAAAACCATCTGAATTATAGCACTTTTTTTTAAATTTAAGAATGTTATTTTATAATAATATTTTTAGACATCTGCTAATTTTGTGTGCACTTTCAGGTACAGAAGGCCATAACAGTACCATGTGTGAATACTTTGAGGGAATAATGCTTCTGTCTTTATTCTGAGATAATTTTTGGTACACTGATCTCTGGGTGACCCGAAACATTTACTGAATCAAAACAATTAACCGGAGCATTAATTACATTATGGTCTGTTTCTCTCAAAGTCAGACCAGAAGAGTTTCCATGGAGCTAAAATTTTTATCAGAACTAAAGTAAGAAGAGTAACTCCATGCCAATGGGAGGAAAGGAAGGCTCCTGCTTAGAATAATGGATTGTTAATGTAGTGATGTATGGCAAAAGAGATGACTTACCGAAGTATAAAAAAAAATCTCTTGGATTGTTACCTTTGTTCAAAACTTCAGTTAAAGAAAAGCATGTAGGAGTCACTGTCACTTCCTGAGTCGTGCCTTAGATCAGAAACATTTGCAGGAGCCATCTGCTTTGTGGAAGTCAAGTATGCAGCATGCATAAGTCTGAGGTATGACTCATGGGAATGATATAAAAAATGGGTCAATCTTTCTGAGCCCTGAATACCTGACTTCTCTTCATTGTGAGATTGTTAAAAGTTTAGAGAAAATGAAGAAATACATTAATTTGTGGAAAAGGCTTGGGAAAAGAGAAGTGAGAATAGATGTGCATTATAAATTGAAAAATTATTTTTCTTTGTTGTGTTCCTCTCATGTGGGAGCTTGTATAAGTTAATTCGGTGAACTTCACTGAATAAAATTATGTTTCCATATTTATTGAAGAACCGTGGTGATTAGGTAAACAAAGTCTATGATCTTTTTGCCTTAGGAGAGAGACATGCAACACATCCATTCCCCTCCATTGTCACCTTTACATCTGTTTTAATTACTATTAAAAAACCCCAAATAAATCTTACAAATTACTTAATTCACCAATAAAGAAACCACTACAGTGTCAATATCAAGTTGGCATTAGGAAAAGGATATCCATTTTTTCTTAGCATCCTCAAACCATCTCATCTTTTCACCTCATCTGATGGCACCTTCCAGTTAAGTAAAGCTAAAAATCAACAAGTTTATCTGAGTGCAGGTCTCTGATGTTATTTTCTTATTGGTGCTATGTTCCTTCCCTATTTTTCTGGCCTAAGTAGAACCAGGGAATAATACCACGCTTATATTTCAAAGCATGAAGCTATTTATAGCATGTGGAGATATTGACTGTATGTTTCTTTCCAAGCCTATATACAAAAGAAATTGATTTTTCATTTTGTAAAGAGGACATCTTAGAGACTTCAACACAGAATAAACAGAGGAGGAGTAAGAAAGAGACCACATTATAAACTGGTCTTTGTTTTCTGAACTGCAGGTAATGGAACATTGATTGGAGCATCTGCAAATGTTGTTTGTGCTGGGATTGCTGAACAGCATGGTTATGGCTTCTCTTTCATGGAGTTCTTCAGGTACAATTTTAAACTTCTTACATTCAATCTGTTTTTGGTTTTTTTCCCCTCTCTTCACAAACAATGAATCTTCTAAGGAGAAAATCTAGAGAAAGGCTCTATAAAAGGTACTTGTGTTCCTAATTTGGTTTTGGCAACTGAAATGCAGGTGGAAGACAAATCACTTTATTTTTGTATAATGTTGATAGAATGCATGAAGCTTGTGGGAGCACAGTGGAACTCCAGGAGAAACAAAGCCTTCAAAATTCCTGCTTTGATCACCCTCAATCTTCAGCTTTGTAGAAATTGTAAATTGTTGCTTTATTGTAAAATGCAGTTTAAATCTAGTTTCTCATCTGCACATATTCATGGATGTTCTATCATCAGCAGAAACTGGAATGCCCTAATTTAGACTGAGTTGACTTTTATTCCATGATCCCATAAGTAAACTATTTACTTAAAATAATTACTTCTTTTAACCAGCTGCTTAGCAACTATGAATGAAAGTGTGATGAGCAGCCAGTTTGGTTCAACTAAAGTTGTTGACTAATAATTGTTTAATTAATAATTTAGAGATTTTTTAATAGTGGAGTTTTCATGGCAGGTCATTCATCAGCAGGTTTTTAATGGACAAGGTATACTTAATGCATACAACAATTTAATATTTTTCCAAATACTTCCTGTTTTTGAGACTGTGGTTGAAAGATGTAAGTGGAAACTGGCAAATAAGGAAGAAACAAAAGGTTTAAAGTGTGGTTGATTTATCTGAAACATAATTCCTTTCTTCTTCTTCTTTCTGCATATTTATGGCAAAGGATACTGTTAAGCTCACACCAATTTCTTTTTTCTCTTTACTTTCTTTACATTGTTCATTATAGTTTCTCAGCCCTATCAGCTTTCTTCTAAACTGTTTACCTCAAAGCCCTCAGACCTGTGTTATTAATATGATTAGTCATACATGATTTTCTCGATCCAAGCTAATGATAACCCTGAAGAGAAAGGTGGTCCAAAGTGCTGCTGCTGAAATTCAAGCTACAAGGATGTACTACTCATAGCAAAATTTAGCTCTTCACCCATGGTCTTCTGATGACATATTTTAGAAAGGCAGATGCCTATCAAATCCAAGTCTTGGTTGTCAGGATCTTTGAGACTGCAGAGCAGTCTTATCTAGTATGTAGAAATATCTAACAGATTTTCTGGAAGTCAAGCCTTTGCACAAAAAAATGATGATGCAGTAGTAATGGGCTGGTGAATTGCATGTTCATGTTTCACACATTTTGGCCTTGGCATCTGGGGATTTAACTTGTGTGTAGCATTAACAGTGTGTTCTCTATGTAGATTTTGTATTGAAATGTTATTAAAACTTCTATGAGACTGATTGAGAAAACAAAGATGTAAAGCCTGGCTAATCTCTTCAGCAATGTTTATTGGAATGTATTCTTTGGTACTGATGACAGCAGACAGATGCTCTGAAATTGCCTGCTTTTGGTGGAAGCGATTACTGGGAAACACTGTAGGCACCTTGAACAAAGATGTGAGAACAGAAACCATAGTGGTCTCAGAGAGACAACAATGGATATTAATCAGCAGAAAGAACATAAAAACTCACTTTTTCTGGCTGCCTTTTAATCACTGAACAGACAGATCATGAGCTTCTTCACAATTTGTGTTAGGAAAATATTTGTTTCAGTCAAATGTTCACAAATTGAATATATTTTAAAACTTCTCCTGGCATCAAGATGTGTTTTCTATATCCCTTGAGGATTTTGATTTTGCTTACTTTTATTCATGAAGGTTGCCCCAAAGTTTTAAAGTGAATTTTTTGTATTTCTTCACTGTTTGCTCAAGATTACCCAATAGGTTTCACATCCCCATTGAGGGGTCCTCTGCAGTGCTTCTCCCGGTAGACACACAGATTTTCACTCTCTCATCTTGCAAACCTCTGGGAGTCAGCAGAGAAAAATCATGGATACTTTGCATGGGGAGATGATGACCCCCTGCTGGCTGACTTTTGTTAAGATGTCTTTACATCAGCCTGAGCTGCTGCTGTGCTTCCTTTCCCACGTGCCTCTCTACAGGAAACCCACACCACGTCTGTCTCAAGTGGTGTCATAGAGCAGAGTACTCCACTTCCAATACACTTCACACTTCCTTCCTGGCATGCTAAGCCAAATCATGCAAACGTGTTTAAGGGAGGCCTTTGCTAGAAGCAGCTTTTTTGAAAACCAGTGGTCTGGAAAAGGAATTCCAGACAAGGTTGATAAGCATGTCTGGTGAGTACACTTGATAAAACAGAGGGTGAGATTCTACAGAAGCTGTGGGTTCCACATGCTGAAAGGCACCACAATGCCTCTCTGTGCAGAGAGAGAAAAAGGCAAGAAGCAGGCTCCTTTCTCTGTAAGAGGGTTCATGGACTCATGACCTTTCCTCTGTGTGTCTTTGTGCAGTGGAACTTGTTGTTCAAAGTTTCTCTTCTCTTTTTAAGAAGCTAGCAGAGGCAACCTGGCAGATTTGTTATGTAATGCTATTCTGCTGCCCAGCCAGAGCCAGAGGTGGCCAGGTGTGATGACTTGCCTAGAATGCTGAGGTCTTACCAGCTTGATGTGCTTCTCTATGGAGTGCCTTCCTCAGAAGAAATGCTGTGCTGGGGAGTTCTGTGTGTCAGCACAACAATTAATTTCTTCTTTCCTTGGATCAAGAGTCCTACTGCCTCAAGGACCTGGTCTTCCACAGATGGATGTAAGGTGAAGACAGGTCTGGTGTCCCATTCTGACCATCCAAGCAACTCAGGCTCATGTGCTGGAAGTGCTGTGCCTGTAAGGTGGTTCCAGTAGGATGGCATTTAGGTGGGAAAGATTATTCTGAGAAAGAAGAGAGAAAGGAATAAGGTTCCGTCTCTGTGTTGAAGCACCTTAAAGCAGCCTGGTGTTCAGAGTGCAATGCTGGCTGAGGAGATACCAAATCATGTCCATGCATGCCTGGCTGTGAATATGCTGGCCAGTGTCACCAAATATCTTACCCAGAATGCGTTCAGATCTTGCTCCCTTCTCTGACATTACCCATCTACACATGTACCATTTCTGTCTGAACAGTGCTCACAAGGGAAAGAGCAAGATTGCCTATGACGAAGATCTTTTGGTTGCCATGAATTCTACTTCTGTTTCCAGACCCTGTGAGGTTTTTTGATTATTCATTACGCTCTACTGCAATAAAAAGATTCACATGTCATTTAGAATATACAATATTGTAGTAAGTTTAATTTATCAGCATGAAAATATTTTTATCTTTGAATCTGCTAGACGTGGTGGTAGAAAAAAAGAAAGGCTCTCCTACTGGTTTATCAGCATCAAAAGGAAGAATAGGGTATATTTGAGACCCATTGAATGGGTAAAAGACCTGCTGACAAGGGATGTGGAAAAGGCAGAAGTTCCCAGTGTGATCAGCTGCACAAAGGCCTGCTGGAGACCAGTCACTAATGTTGCTCCCCAGGCTTTTTATGTGTCCCAGTAGTGCCTTCCCAGTGCAGCCATTTAGGGATTCAGCTTTTAACCAGCCCCACAAATCTGAAGGCAAATAGTGAGTGACTGCCAGTGTATGATTCATTTGGAATAACTCAAACTCAAAAGGAAAGAAAGTAATGTTATGACAAAAACATAATTGAAAGTCATAAGAAGAGCAAGTTCAGAATAATAATTTCCTTAAAGATGCTCTTGTATTTTTGGAATCAGTACAGCCAAATTATGCTCTTGTTCCATTTTGAAAACTTCCTCATCAAACTGTATTTACGTGTTCTATCTTTCCTCCTGAAAAAAATAGGTTAGATATACCTATATGAAATATAGGTAATCTAATTAAAATAATATTAATTATAATGTTAATATTTTCTTCCTATAATATTTCCTTATCCTTCTAGTAATTTAGAGCTGTACATGATAGAGCTGAACATGATATTCCAGTCACAGACCTCTTATTTTTTCGCATTTAAAAAAGATGAGATTTAATTCAGAGTGCAGAACTGCTTGCCTTTTCTTTGTTAATCTAAGCAACAACAAATTCCTGTTCAATTTGCTATTCAGTGTAAATCCAAGTCTCTTTCAGTTTTCATGTTACTTACATGAGTGTGATTATATCTCTTCTCCTCTCAAATTCTTACACTTTTCCTACATTGTGGACACAAAGACAGGTATTTAAGTGGTAGAAATAGAAAAAAATGGTGAGTCCATGGGGCTTGGAAAAAAAGATAAAGAGCAGTGGGATATTTGCTGTATGTGGTTGAGTAAACATTAGAACAAGCAAATATCAGAGCAAACAAATGGTCATTATGTCTCTAGATAGAAGTGTAACTGTTTTCATCATCTTGACCCTGCAGAAAACATCAAATATATTAATAATATGAAGGTAATTGCTCAGAGACAGCATTTATGAGTAAGCAGAAGGCAGGGAAAGATAATATTCCTATTATGATTTTAGTCTAGCTATCAAAGGACTATTGCATCTAAATAAGAGCTTAACATAAAGGAAAACCCCAAACCTAGGAGAGTATTTTCTCTTGGCAAATGGTCAGATAAAGACATTGTAGTCTTGTTTCTTGGATGAATTCTAGAGGTTAATACAATGATTTTATATAAATTCAGACTGTAAAATAATCATCAGAGCTTTATTTTTTTCTTAAGGTTTTCTCAATTTTTTCTTAATTTTTTTTTCTCAATGACCAATAACATTGCAGATATCTGTTTTAATCTAGATGCTTCATTTCATAGAAATTTTAAAAATTTTTACCAACATATGTCTGAGTTTGTTGCAATATAGCATTCTACTAGCTCGGACCATTCTGTGGAACGTGAAAATGATGCACAGAAATCTTATTGTTGTTAATGAAAAAGTTGATTCCAGCTCCATAACATAAGAAGTACTCATTGCGGTAGGGGCTTTAATAACCTTTTTTTTTCACTTGCTAATACAATTTACAATTTTCATTTTCTCTGTAAGATAAAATGGCATTTATAACCTTATAAAAATATGTAGTTTTTCAAATATAAACTAACCTATGTTCCTTCATCCTATTGTAATTCAATATTAACAACCTCTCTGTGTCCATGATGTGTGAAGTCAATAGAAAAAAATAGTCATTAATCAAGATACCTGATGAACATATTTAACAAAAATATAAACTGGGTATTATGGGAAATACTCCAATTTTATATCAAGCAAATTTTGGCTCACTGTGCCTGTATTACAGTGCTGGTTATGGGAAGAATGGATTGGATAACTCTATGTAATGGATAAGAATGTGGGTGAAATAATTTAATACATGAGGAAATCAGTCTGCCAAGAGGAAGAGGCTATGAGCCTATGAGCCTAATGTAGAGTTACAGTTGTAAGGCTACTTGGATATAATCCTGAAGGCATTGTGTGTATTTTCAGCTTTTGCATTTTTCTGTCATTGCCCTTCCTTCATATGTCATCTGCAGAGCTGCATTAATATTGTCTGTCTTCTCTGGGAATAAGAATAATTTGGAAGTGTCAAAAATATTGGTTTCTGATAATAGCTTAGGGAAAAAAAATTGGTTTTGCCATAGGATTTGTTTTGTGAGGTATTCACAGCAAAAATATTTTCAGTAGGATATCCTATTTATCTCTTTTTGAGAACACTCAGATGCAAAGGCTGTGAAACAGAACTTCCCGTGAGAACTGTCATTCATGTAAGTGGGAGGACAAATATGATGTTCTTTGCCACCTCCTGTGTATCCTATTTACACAACTTATAGAAAATAACACTTTAAAAAAACCCCATAAATGTCTCTACTGGGTTATGTGTTAGACAGCTTTAGTCCTTTTCATTCCTGATAATTTAGTATTTTTTTTCTATTTTCTTGCTATTAACAGCACCCTATGCCACGATTTTACTGTTGCTCTTTTAAAGCTGACTCTGAGCAGAATAAAACCAAGTCTATATTTTGGATATGAATTTTGGTGATGGAGATTTTGGTTGAGAAATGTGGTATCAAAATACCCAAATTCAATTCACCTTTGGACTTTCTGATCAACTCCAGAAGATAGAATTTGGGGACGTTCAAAGTACTTAAGGAAGATTCAATAAACTGCTGAGAGAAGGTTTAATGATTATGATGCAAGAATTATCTCAATTTCCCTCCCCACTACTCTTCTGATCAATAAGGAGGAGTAAGTGGTCACAGGTTATATGTTCATATTTGACGTGATAACAGAGTTTTGTTCAAATAGGTGCAAATGCAGCACTTGAGTAAAGCACTCTCAACAAACATGCATTAACATATGTTGGAGTTTTTCACAACTTTTCCTTCATAAAATTTCTATTCTTAAAAATCTGGATCTTAAAAATCTTAGGTTTATTAAAGCCTGTTTTTACATTTGTCTTGATTTCTTTACATGTGTAAGAACAATATTAGAAGGATTTTTTAGTAGCTTATTTTAATAATAAATTTCAAATGCAATTGCATATGAAAATATAAGATTTAGGGAACTGAGTTTAACAAAAGTAATCTAGATTTTAACATCCTAGTCCCGTTATGACAGAAAGGGCAAAACTATAGACAACTTTCAGCTGATAACTCAGTAGAAAGGTAGTTTAGTATGTATTCATCTTAAAGTATTAGATTCTAAGCTGACTTTGTTAAGAAAAATGCCAGTTTTCTTTGAGCTATCCAACAACAATCATTGCAATATTTTACAGCATCAGTATTGATCTAATAACTGCTCTCAAACAAACGTCATATTGGCATCTGTGGCAGTTCAATAAAATAAATGCTGCTTATTTTAACTATTTGCATGGCTTGCATCAAAGCCCTTGAAAGAAAGTATTCCTGCAACGGTGGTGTACACCATTTTTTCCTGTGTTATGGGTGGCTTGGTTTTTTAATTTTTAAAAATATTTTTTAATATTTCTTCTGATTGTATTTAAGGTCTGCAAACAGTGTAAATGGAAATGTGAATGTGTGAATGGATTTGGATTTCCTTTTTTTTTTTTTCCTAGTAAAAAGGGTGAAAGTAGTATTTTGAGCCTTTAAGTAAAGAGGACATTTCCTTTTCCAGTTTGAAATATGATTTATCATTAGCATGAAGTTTTCATGGAGCTCAGAATGTTCCTATGTCTTCTGAGTAGAACTAATAACTTTGAATTGTTTTGCCTCTGGACACACAAGTATTACTTTTTTTTTTCCTCTTATTGTGAAGTCTTTTGTATTAGCTTTTAGTTTCCAATAAAGAAAATGGAATTTAAATTCTTGTCTCACTCATCACAAAATAAGACAATGTGATTCAGGTATTAAAATTTTAGTATGGTTTTAGCCTTTAAGCTCTGTGAAATGTGTGTTTCATCCCCAGAGATTTTGATAAAGGACATTTAAAATGCAGTTGCAATGATCCACTGTTTCGTTTGGCTCTATAGGAAGCAGTGATCCTTCAGATGTGTCACTTCAATATTATGGGGTAAAGTCATTGAGGTAGTATTTAATCATAGGATCAGAGAAATATTCAGATTGGAGGAGCCCTTCCCCTTTCCACAGAGCCACAGAGGCTGTTGGCTGCCTCTGGTGCTGAGCTTCCCACGGGCTCATGTGAAGATCACCACTCCAGAGCCTTCCTTGCCGAGCTGCTCCCTGGTTGCTCTCTCCCCAGATGTTGTTGCAGGGGCTTTTCTTCCCCCTGGGGCAGGATTTGGCATTTGTCCATGTTGAAGTTTAAAATGTTCTTTGTTTTACAATACTTCCTTTTATCCAAGTCCTGCAGGATAGTGGAATTGCCTTCTACTTTTTCAACCAATGTGAGACTATAGTCTAGTAATTCCAGTGCAGTTTTGCACAATTGCTTTGGTATGATAATATCCATTAGTATTCAAAATGGTTTAATGTAAGAAAAGAACTTTACGAGTATCTATTTGTGTTGAAATGTCAAATTTGATTCAGACTCATGTGTAACTCTTCTCATTTGATCCTCTGTGTTGATCTCATTTATAATTAAATGAACCCAAACCCTAAATATACCTCAAACAATTTCCAAGAAATAGATCTGACTACAAAATGTTGACATTAGTTAATCAGGTGAGGTTTTGAGCAAGGAAACAAATAATAGTAAAATGTGATATATGCAACAATATTACATAGTTTAAGGTATATATATTAAAAAAAGTAAAATATTCAATTTGTATAATAGTTCTCATCAAAACATTATTAGTTGATCACTGGCTCATAAAATACTTGGTTTCAAATATTTCAAAGTGAAGAAATAGACTGGTTTAAAAGTGATTATAAATTGTGCATGTATATATCTATGAAACACACAAAAAAGTTAAATTAAAATTTTACTGACATAAACTTTGTGTTCAGGTCAATAACAGTCAAGAATGAATGCTGGTACCTCAAATGAATAAAATAAATGTAATCCCCTATCATCAAGACTTGAGTGTGGAATTACTATCAGATAGAAACATTTTTTAGAGAGGAAAAAAAGGCAGCAAGTTGAAGAGTAAACACGAACCATACCAATCTAAGAGACAGATCAGCTGTTTTGATACTAAAAAATATTCTTATTTTAAATTCTGAAATGTTATATGCCATTTAGGGTGTCTCATATATAATTTCTGGATTGCCTTTTTGGGTTTCAGAGTATCTTTCCCTTTCACTAGGATAAATCTACTGTTTCTAGATTCCTATGAATACAAAACATTAGATATGAAATTCAGACTATCTCCTGGTATAAATGGCTATGAAAAACAAAGAGAAAAGTCCAAGACATCCCCAAGTCCGGCCAGGTGTAAAATGGGGGAAAGTGTGCCCTAAATAAGACTGTGATGATGTGTGAAGAAGTCTGTGGGTTTTTTTTGGTGGTGGTTTTTTTTTTTTTTTGTTTTTTTTTTTCCAAATCAGTGGTTCTTTGGAACATAGAATCTTTGAGGTATTCAGAAATTCATAAATTTGAAAGGTTAAGCTCAGGAGTATTACACGACAACTTTTAAAGAATACTGCTCTATCATACAAGTAATTAATGTAATTCTGAAAGCTTTTCCCTCACTGTTGCATGGATGCCAACTACTCACATTTCTGTTATATTTGCTGGTATGCTTTTTTCCTTCTGAGCAATAATGTATATATACATAATATGCATTAAATCCAATTCTTGCAGATAGTTTTAGTCTACTGGCACGTATCACTAAATTAAGTGAGGAAAAAAATAGCCACATTAAAATAGAGTACAGAAATTAAAATGGTTTGGATTACACTGCAACCAGATGAGAATTTAATTTTTTTTCTTAAGTGGAAATGCAGGATACTGATCCTGATTTATTCTGAAAAGCATATTTGCATCTTGTATGAATGGAAAAATTAGGTCTCTTGCTTGGCAATTTATGATCATGCTAGAGTTCCTACTAGATATACAGGTTATAGGAGTGATCATTTTTATAGAGTATTCTGTTAGAAATTGTATGCCATGGATCTTATAAGTCACAAAATGTATAAAGCAATTTAACACCTTAAAAACAAATCAATGAACAACAAGGAGAGTGGTAAATGTAATATATATCTCTATTTTCTTAACATGGACCATAACCCATTCTTGGTTACCTTTTATAAGTACAGGCTACCAACTAAATCAATATCTAATAACTTCCCAACAGCACTTGGAATGAAAATAATTTTAAGAGTAATGATTTCTAGATGTTTTTGGCAGTGTCAGAAAGCAGATATTCTGCTGTATTTGTGCAGTGCTACTCCTATAGAAACTGTTTTATGCAAAGGATTTCAAGATATCTTGGATTGTATTTCCCTTTGTAGAAGAAAAGTAATAAAATTCTCCCCCACTTCATCTACCAGATGTACCAGCTATGTCATTTAGCTGATACAACCTGTGAGGACAAGAGTGATCTTTCAAGACTTCATATTAACCTGTTGTATCTTACAGTGTTAATCTCCACTGAACAAATTTGCCTAAGCACACCTGGAGATGATATTCCAAGCTTTGTATTTAAAATACACAGGAAGGATTTTGCTCTGTGTACGTACTTATAGTGCTATTAAGTACAGAGGGAGCCTGGAATTCCTACACAGGTAAAGTTTGGCAAGATAAGCTCCTTTCTTTTCTATACCAACTACGATTTTCTAATTTTACTTCATGATTAGGACTGATGGAAAGGGGAAACTAGAGACCAGGAAAGAAAAGGTTGTATTAAAGAATCTACGAGCTGTGCTGAGGCATTCTGGAAACATGAAGGGACAGCCTTTATGCAATCCTTCTTGAAAATACTAGTCTTTTTCCTGAGAGTAGAAAAGGTAAGGGCATAAAAACAGTGTAGTTTGGCTCCTCTTAAAAGACACTAATCTAAAGTATTTTGAAGAAATTTTATCACATGTTTTAATAACAGAAGAATATATTAATTTGCTTAGCTAACTTCTGGTGAATATTACCAACTTATAAATATATAAAGGCTTTCTTTAAGTTTCAGCAGAATTAGTGACTTCTTTCTTCCTGTTATGTCTTCTCCAATACCCAGTAGTACTCCTGTTGCCAGAACTTATCACCAGGTTCCATGCAAATATAAAAGAAAATGCATTAGTATAGTGAAATTTGGCTTATTTCTGCTTATAGCAAACAAAAACATTATATTGTTTTAATAGAAAACACTATGAACATACTCTGGTTCATATTTTGAAGTGATGGGCTAGCTGCAAATCTATAAAGAGGAATAAAACTCTAATTTTTTTTGAGTTCTGCAAAAACTCCTTGGCTTTACTAGAAGTGGCTTAAAGGTGCATGGTGCAGAGGTGAGGTCACACATCACCCCTAGGTCCTTGGACCTGAGACTCCCAGGTTGATAAATGGGTTGGTACATGCTGTATTTCCAATCTGGCCTTTCTATCCTCATTTCCTTCTCATAGAAACTGGTGGAGGGAGAAGAGAGGAGGAAGGCTGAGAGAGGCCATTGTGCATCCAGGCCTTATTTCAGATTGAAGCTGGTAGTTGGTAAGCCCATTTAGAGGCTCACACTGCGCATGCTCTTGGAGCAAGGCTTTTTGTACTTTAAAACCCAGCTTCTTGTTCTTCACCCATTCAGGACCATCTAGCCTACTGACATTGTGTTAAATTTAATGATTTTTTCACACAGAGGTGAATATTGAAATACATGAACTAAATCAGGTGTGCATCAGGATAGAGCAACTCTTGTAGCTACCCCACAGTTAGCTCACTCTATGCATTTGTGTTTTAACATACATAAGAGATTGTTTATTGGATTTTTATTAGAATGGACCTGAATTAAACGATTTTTTTTCTACAATGGAGATTTAACCTGTGTCTATGAAGAAGTTAGTTCTTGCCTTGGCTCAACATTAAAAAAAAAAAATTGTGTTTCTTTCAACTCTAGTTTCCATAGCTAGTTTTAAGCATGAGATGAGGATATACAAGTTTTCTGAAATAAATTCCTCTTTCAGAGCTATGGTGATCATTACATAAGTGAATATTATAGTAAGAAAGGTATTATTTATTTATTTGTAGAGTTTTTTTGTTTCGACTGCTCAAATGTTTTCCTCTTTTTTTCTATCAATCTGTAAAGAAGATAAAGAGAAGAAGTCTTACTATAAATAGGTGGATGAGATAGATATGTTTTGTGAAAGTTTGTGAAAGTAGTTTTTAAAAATTACCAGAATATTTTTATGAAAAAATTCTTGAAGTATCTCTAAAGCCCAGGATTTTATAGCAGATATGATTTATGCTGAAAGGTGGATTTGAAAATCAGAATGTTTGCCCCTAAGAGCAGTGTAGTGCTTCTTCAGTGTCTCTTTAAATAGCAGTCATGTAATAACTGGAAAAAATAATTACTAGAAAAATCTGCAGAAAACAACTTTTCACTGAAAGCTGATGAAATTTAAATAAAAACTCTTTGCTGATATGTCTGGCCACAGGGTTTCATATTTTACTACTACTAACATGAGCTGAAATCATAGCTGAGAATATTCACCTTTCCAGCAAGCTTTTAAAAGGAAAGTAAATTACCTCATTTTTCATTTCACTGCATTTAATTTCCACCAAATCCTCTCAAACTAGTTTAAGCGGTTCTGTATCTAAATGCACAGGATTTCATGGTTAGATAAAAGATAATTAAAATAGGTGCTATCCAGTTTTAGGGGGTTTCTGGACTGAAAATAAACTCTATTTGATTAAACTTCTACAGTAGAAGGTAGGAGTTAATTTGTAGCCTTTTTTGCTTTTGCATTGGGGTAAATATGCTTTTGTTAAATGCTAAAAGGCACAAACTGAAGGTCATATGTACCATTATGCTGTTAGGCTTGTCATGACTGTGATTTAAATTTTTCTTTTTAATGGAGTCTATTAAATCAGAAAGCAGTTAAAAGAGGTCAGTGCATTATTCCCCAAGATAATTCATCAATGTCAGCAGTGCTAACGAGAATGTGGGCCATGTGTCAGGAGCTATTGTGTCCACATCTCTGCTCCGCTGTGGTCTAGCACTCATGTTTCATTGCAGAACTTGAAATAAAAGGTTTGATGGTGCCTTACCTGAACCATAAGTAAGTCTGTGTGAGAAGAAAGGAGTGTCTACAGTCTCTCTTGAGTGACACCACTCTTGTGATCATGTTGGCTGATATTGCCACCTTGTTTTGCTAGCTAAGATTAGAGGTATTTTTTCTGGCAAGGAAAGAAGTAGGACTGAAATAGTTTTTGCTGATTTCTTCTACTACGTCTTTGAGTTAACAATTGGGTTGAATTTCTTTTTGTTACCATCTCAGTATATTCTGCACATGGAAAAGGAAAAGCTTTGGTAGATTTCCTGCCCAACTGACAGTGTGTTGCATGTATCTCCATGTTATACAAGGGGGAAAATATCTAATGCGGAGTCTTAATCTTAGTTAATTTTTTTAGAAAATATTTATCAAAAGGAGATATTTGCCACAAATGTGGGAAGCCACTGATTTTAAACTACAGAGAGAAAACATGACAACTAAGAAGTGGAACAGGTACATAAAAAAAAAAAAAAGTCCATGCTCCTATAAGCATGGTTTTCTAAAATGTGCAAATTATTTCTGAAATCACACCAGCTTTTGTGCTCCATCCTTTCCGTGGTTCAACTAGTCCAGACTGGCTTTCTTTTTCACTGAAACTCTCTTTTGGGTATGATATAATCTTGGTTTGCCTGTAATTAGGGTACAAGTTATTTTCCCTCCATGATATTTGTTATTCCAGGACTCATCTATTTCATCTCCTTGACACAACATTTCAGTGATGTACAAAGCCCTTTTCTCTCCCTATGACTTTCTGGGGAAAAAAATCCTTCTTTTTTGGGGCTTTATAGGCAGTATTGTCCTATAGGTTAAAAGGTATTCTCACAGGCAACTAAACAATTTGGCTGTTGGTGTCTTCTTAATTGGTCTTGAGTGGGTATCTGGTCCAGAAGTAGTTAATCATATTGAGATTAGCTGTGGGGCTGCAATGTGTGAGAGCTGTGTGTGCTGTCCTTCAGGCTGTCAGGTCACATGGCCATTAAATCCAGTGGAAATAGCCCACCTGCAAAGAAGAAAAATATGAGCTAATAATAATCCTTCTAAATATTGCAAGTTTTCTGTGTATAGACTTGTGCATGGGACAGGATTTGCTGGAAGTGTTCTTGTTTTTTTACACCAGTTTCACAGCTGTTTGTATTTAATGACTTTTACATACTTTAGCTTTTTTCACCTATTTTCCAATTTCTCTGTCAGAAAAGCTGGCCGCTACACATGCTTCTCTTGATCTTACCCTTTTTGATTTATTCTTGCAGGCCTTTCTGGGGAGGTTCTAAATTGATGCCTTGTGCCTAAATCCTTGTCTTTTGAAAACCAAATGCAGAAGCAGCATTGCAACACTGTTGCTTAGTTTGTTAAATTTCTGCGAAAATTTGCCTTACTGAAGTGCAGGCTGGACTCTGAAAATTTGATTGCTGTCCCTGCCGTTCATTAAAACCTTGTTTATTTTTTTTTTTTTCCATTGTGACTGAGAATTAATGTGTCTTGAAGGGGATTTGCTTTGAAATAGACTGAATGGCATTTTTGCTTATCCTATTGTAGCAAGGAGATTTTTAGAGATGGAAAGTATGCTTTTCTCAGCAAGAGCACAGGTTTGTCTGTAATGATAGTGATAAACAAAATGTTAAAAGAAAGGAGGTGGGCGATGTAGCTGTGAATTATCAAACCAGGGAGTGAAGAAAGAAAATTGAGAACACTTCAAACCAGCAAAGGCCAAAACCCAGTAAGATTAAAAAAACCTCAAAACCAAAACCAACAAAAGAATTGTTTTGTATTTCTTAAATACAGTATATCAGTGAGGACTGTTTACAGTAGAGGCTACGTGCAGTGATTGGGAGAACAGTCAAATACAGGCCTTGTCCTCTGCTTTCTCTGCTTTGGTGAGAATTCGCTGTAATCAGTGGTCTCTTTTATTTAAATTTGAGACTTTGGATTGTTGTTGATATTGATATTTCCTTATGCCGTTTCCACTGATTATTGAAGCCAGCATGTGATCATTACCATATTAGTAAAATAAAATATTTTCTATATTTTCATAAATAAGATTCATCAGACTAAAAGCAGTTTAGATTATATCTCATTTTTAGACCTCTCACCATATGGATTATTTGGCTTGGTGGCTAATGTGATGAGAGACAGAGTAGTATTCTCCTGTATACATAGGCTGTCATGTTTTGTTCCTTAAATGTTATATTTTTTAAAAATTGCTTTTATTTATCACAGATATGGGAGTAAAATAGGGTTTTGGGGATCTCTGGGCTTTCATTTTGAAGTTAAAGCCTGCCACCTACAAATTGTGCCTGTTTGACAGGAAAGGTTTTATTTTTGAAAGTTTTGCAGTAATACAATTTTGACAGATTGATTGTGTAAGTCTTCTTGTTGCTCTAATAACTCCTTTTTAATGGGAGAACTTTAATTGATGTCAAATTCAAAAGTTCAGTGACAGATAAAATGTCTTCTCTTAAGAGGTTAAAAATAATTGACACTTTTACATGCACAGAATAAACTGCCATAAAAATATTAATTTCTATGTCTATTCTGATAGGAAGAGATAGAAACAAGTTCAAAATGAGCGGTCAGCTTTTCCATAAGTTTTGAGATAGTGAATAGAATTCTATTAATAAATACAATAAACAACTATTACTGAAAAAATTAAGCAAAGCGTAGTGAGCTGGTGCTTGTCATAATTACTGCTGCAGGTGGGGTAGAATTACATGTTTTGAAATCTCTAAGTTTTCTAATTATGCAGAAATTTCAAAAATAATTTTAGAAAAGCACCTAATTTCTGAACTATTTTAGTGTAGTAATAACTATTAAATTTCTTTTTTTTTAATGCAGATGACTATTAAAAAATCCACCCTTTGCTAAAATGCACTTCTACGTCATTTGCAATGTGTTTTTCTAACATTGAGAATGTCTGGCTGGAAGAGCCCTGGAGAGGGGTGAAATGGGATCCTGGGCCATGAGTGGAAGGGAGCTCCAGAGGGGTGGTACATGGACAGTGGGGTCTGTGGGTGCCCTCAGGGCCTTGGCAATTTGGAGGGTAATTGAAAATCAGATGATTTCCCAACATAAGCAGTGTCTGCAGGCTGTTCTGCCTGGTATGAACTGGGTCATCAGGCACAGCACAAAAGTCTGCACACCTACACTCATAAGTATGAATGATATGATAATGCTTTTAACAAGGGTTTTTAGCCTTATTTGTGGCTTTTTAGGTCACCTTTGAGATGAACCGTCACCACAGAGAAGGCACAGATTTTTGCTATGATGTTGTTACTCCAGAACTTTCTGCATTTTTCTCATAAGCAGCAAGACAACTGTTAGAAATAGGATAGCTGACTTCAAATATGACTCATCACACTTGAGTTCATCCATGTAATTCAGCCTGTTCATTTGTATTCCTTCTGCATTCAGTGGAAAGGAAAGGGAAGAATTGCCCTGACATTTTGAAGGGATATCCCGAGATGGGGAGAATTAGCTTTTTGAAGTCCCCTTTTTTTGGCTGACCAGAACCAACTCTATGCTCTTGTGTTACAAAGCTAATTAATGCATATTGTATCTTAAGTATTGCATATACTTACATAGTTGTTTCAGCAGCTCTAAAATAAAGGTTTCACTGTAGCACATTACAAAATAAATACTGTATTTGACTTCTACTACTTCCTGATTTATGAGAGTTAAAGGGTAAAAACTATCAATTTATATTGACAAATTTTAATAGTATTTATGCACAAATATGGATATGACTATGAATGCCACAGTAAATTAGAATAATTATGCATCAATATAGTGTACTTAATTAAAAGTTAATATTTAAAAAATTTAATTAACACTTCATTTGAAAAACAAGTAAATCAAACCCATATCAATTTTGAAATAATTTGATCATCAAACCACCCTAATGTTATCTTCAGTTATTGACTAATTGAAGCAGTAATTTTTTTTGTATCTTTTATTCTAGAAAAATGTAGAACAAAAGGTGGATGAATGTACTATCTTAATATGATTTTTATTCTGGCCAGTCTTCATGTGACAAAAGTATCTTGACTCTCAATACAGCATTTTTCCAGAAGACGGGCTTCAGCTTAAATTGCAATACCTGATTTGATAAGAGATAATTGTCCAAGCTCCCATCTGAGCTCCTGGTGGATATGTAAGCCTGTACTCGCTTGCCTAAACACACTAAATTTTCCACCTTCTGCTGTGGGAACTTAGAAACCTCTTTCACATATAACTCTCAGCTGCATGTGCCTGAATCTGGAGCTGAATCCCAGAATTAGTTTCTCATCAGACATACACTGATATTGTGCAAAAATTCTTCAAAGGAAAATGCAAAAGAGGAAATAATCAATAACCAGGACAGAAACATATGAATAGGAATTTTGTACACTGAAAAAATATGTGCGTTGATATCATATATGTACTGAAATTTTAATGCACTGCAACCTATTTATCTGCCTTCATTGGTCTCTAGTCTCTTTTCTTGTCCTTCACTGTCTCTCTATTCATATCTCTTCCCTTGCTATTTCCAGCCCAGTGGCGTGTAACCTTTTCCTCCCCCACACGGATGTGTGAGAATAAGGAGAAAGGCAGAGACGAGGCACAGCTGCCCAAGCTCCTGTGTGGCTCCTAGGTCAGTGGTCAGGACTTTTCACCAGGATCTGCCTGAGCTAGGTTCAAATCTATAATTCATCTGGCTATATAAGTGAAAGGGACTTGAAATGGCAACCTCCTTCTTCAGCTGACCACATGCTGTTTTGGGGCCTTTGGTGGTCTTGATATGATTTTTTGCATTTCTGATGTCAGGTGGCAGAGCCAGGGGCTCTGGTGAGCAGAGGACTGAGGGGAGGGCTCTGTCCCTAGGAAGGCAGGCTGGGGGTGAGATGAGACACAACCATGGTTTCAGCAGAACTGAGTGGCTCTCGTTCCCTCCTTCCTCTCCTTCCCTCCTTCCCCTCTCCATACTCTTTCCCTCCTGACCCTGGAATGTCCAGGGTAGTTCACAGTGAAGTGTAGCCATATGCTGAGCAAGGTCTGATTCCCTGGGAATATGGAGATTTGAAAGAGATTCTTCTACTGTGCCTCATTGATACCTTCTTGTGAAGGCTGTACACGGAAAGGTACCCAGACATTGTATTTCAATTTACATAAAAAATATATGTACAGGAAGCAGGCCAGGAAGAATTTGTACAATATATTTAGAAGACAGAAGTGGAAGGACACTGATTTGTTTTTTCATTCTCAGATGTAAAATATATTTAGTTAACAAACTACAATTCTTTACCTGTCAGCCATTTAGTCTGCTGAAAATAACTCAGCAAAAGTTATGTTTCCTTCACTTTAATATTCTCATTCCAGGGAAAATTTTGAATATGTCTTGACAGTTCTGTTGTCACATAACAGATTTACATTTAAGTTCATAAAAGCTCATGCTGGATACATACAGAAAATTTCAAATTCTGTGAGAATAATGTTTGTAGGAATAATGCATTGTTGATATACATCATCTTCAATTCTGATCATGTACAAAAGGGAAATCTTAAAGTGTTATTGACTAGGGGAAATTTTTTCTGCACAAGAAATACAAGTAGTTATAGTTGTTTATGGTTCATGGAGACACCTGTGGTTCCAGAAGAATTATTCTCAATGAGACTCATAATAATCTTAGAAGTTTTACCCTGAATGTCCTTTTTAATGCATCTGTGACTGGTTTCCTACATCCTTTGTTCAATTCCTAAATAAGTGATCTAGAATTTTACTTAGATGAGGATCATCTAATCAGTTATACCCCAGACATGAACCTACTGTTCACAAATTTTACCATTAATATGACTATTTCTGCATAACATATTTGATTGAAAGCAGCTGAAATTTTGCTGTTATGATAAATGAATTCCTGTTGAAAATAATACACTATTTTGATAGGAAATAATTCTCATTTCTATGTATGTCCTGAGAATTTTAATAAATAAAATAATTCATTGAAGCATGTGTTAGAAAGGAACAATTTCTGCCTTTGTATGCATACAGCTATTTATTCCAGCAGCATAGCTGTTAGGGATTTAATGACATTTAACATTAAAATTAACAAAACCTTCTTGGTGCAAGAATAGAAAATCAAATATTGTCTGGTTATTTCTCAGGGTCTTTGTGATGTAAAGTGTGATCTTTCTGTACATTTACCGTTGCCAAGACTGGTTACAGGTAGTTTAGGATCTCAGGACTCATTCCAGGTTGTGACTACAATGAAATTTGCTTTTATTAAACCCAGCCTAACTAGAAATATTTCCATAAATTCTCAAAATTGATGAAAGAATAGTCTGAATCTTAAATTGGAAGAATTTGAAATTAACAAGTCCACTCACCAAAAGCTCTGCTGAAAGTCAAAGGTAAATCTGAAATCTTCTGTTCTCATGACTTTATTCATATAGATGATGTGATATCACTTGTCTTCATACCTCAAATTCATAGTAATGCACAAAAATAACCAGAGACATATAAAATAACCAGATCCCATGGCTGTCCAGTAATATCCCTAATTTTGATCATTAAAATTAAAGATATGGTCAGATGTGTTAAGTACTTTCTTAAACTGGAGCAAAAATAGAAATAAATTGTTTGAAAAAATGTTCTCTACACAGTGTGATGGCCACTTCAGTGGCATATTTTGTTTGTTATGTTTTGCATAAAGCCTGCATTTTTCTTATGATTCCTGGAGGATTATTTTAGCTATGCAACCCCTTCAAAGAGCCTCCTAAAATGCTCTACAAGAAAAAGGAAAATGTTAGTTAATAAGAGGAGCATTTTATTTCCTCATATAGTAATTTTCTTGTATGTCATGGTTGGAATTGCTAGTGCAGAATCTTACTAAAATAAATCTTAATTTTGCAGTTTAGCATATATAATTTATGATGTTTGTCTGTTTAGCCAGTTTTGGTTTTTTAAAAATTTTCTTAACATTTGCTTCAGCTGGAAAGGTTTCCACATACCAGTGTTCAGTAAGTATGTTTTACTGTCTAGGTGCTAAGCTATTTTTAACTACAAAAATAGCAATCTGAAATGAAAACATGTTCTTTCTAGAATATTTGACAATAACTTCTGTTTATATTATGGGGTTTGAAGAAGAAGTATCTTTAGAGAATCCAGTGGAGATATTAATATATCAACTTTGTTTTATTATTTCAGTTTGGCATCTCATTTCTTAAAACATTGTATTTAATTAAAAGCAAAGTCCTTATTTATAGTTCCTTAGCTAGAAATAAAACAGAACTATCTTGTGAGCAAGAAATTAATAAATATTTAAAATATGTTTTTATTAGTACCGAAGAGGATTTATTTTTCATTAGCATTTGTTTCAGGAAGTGTAATTACAAAGTGATTAAGATTGGAACTTGCTTTCCATTTAACAGCTGCTTTTCTAACTGTGCTAACATACCCACACTTAGTTGAATTGGCCTAGAAACTGCAAATTTATATGAAGATGCAAATAATTCAGCAGTCCAGGGAAAATATGCCACAAAAGTTTTGGTCTTCCTGCAATTCAAGGGCCACATATAAGTGTCACAAAAAATCAGGGAGCACACACTTCACAGTAAGCACATGAAAATTCCTGATATGTAAAGTTGTAAAATGAAGACATCCTTGCATAAAGAGGAATCAAAATATCCCAGTCTGAAAGAGTTGAAAGGGTTGTTTATTACTCCAGCGATGAATGATGAATGAGACAGCTTTGCAAGTAAGTATTAGGTAATAGTGGGGACGCTTGGATGTGGTGACAGTGGGAGAGAATATAATGGTCTGGCTTATCTTTCAATTTTGCTGCCACAGAAAGGTGATTTTTTACAAAGAGCTCTGCTTTTTGCATCTTTATCCAAACTGATAGTAGAGGGAAGGCAGGATTTAACTATAAAAAATTGTTAAATCAACATCCAACTTCCAAGTTTAACTTTGTCAATCTATTTAAACAGATCATGCCCTTTTGATAAACTCTGGTATTGCTCATGCTTCTTTAAAGGATGGGAATTTATGCAGACAATATGAGTCCTTCTAATTATACTGTTGAACAAAGAAAAACATTTCCTATGCCTTTTAATGATATTTCCAGAATGTCTTGTACATTTGTTTTATCTCTTCCTGTGAAAGGACACATTTTTTCTTAATGCAAACATTGTAGGCACTGTTGGATTATGTACAGAGCTTGTGAGATGGTTCAGCACGGTGTAAGCCAGGAGGTAATACCAGAATTCTAATTCAAGAAATTGTCTTCTGCCAGATGGAGCTGTACCTTGCTGAGAGGTATTTACAAAGCTGCTAATAGAACAGCAAATGGCTCTTGGGCCTCTTGTCTAGCTTTGGGACCAAAATGACCTGGTTAATCTAGCAATATTTGCATCTGTTTGTTGCTGATACTACCTTTTTTTTCCTTTCAATGCTTGTTCAATTTAAATTGAATTCACTGAAACATACATTACCATATAAGTTGCAGGTGTATAAATTCATGTAAAAGGGCATATCCCCAGGCTGTAGGAACTATGTATCAGTTCCTGAGACTAGCACAATATCAAGTAGCTAAATTGCTCTTGATTACCAGGATTGTAAACTGAAACAGTTGAGGCAAAATCTTTCAGTATTGCAGAATATTTTCTGCTATATTTTTTAATTGCTCTTTTGATACTAATTCAGTTTCTGAAGTCCAGTGTGTTTCTTCTCGTAAGCACTTCATTTGGAAATATATTGTGGTTCTGGTTTATGCCATGCTAGTACAAGGCACAGTTACTGTGCAGGTAGTTTCCATCCATGAGAATGGCATTGATGTGCATGTTCTCAACCCCAAGCTGCCTACCCCACCTGGGACAGTTGTGCCGAGCATATATACTCAGCTGAGTAAATATACTAAAGTGTAGCTGAGTAAATATACTAAAGTATATTTTGCACTTGCTGATGCCACAGATACAAGTCCTTGTGCCAATGCCCAACACAGTTAAAAAGGCAAGGCAGAGTAACACACTGATCAAAAACATGGTACCCGTCCAGCCATGTAGTCTGAGCATAAGATTGTTCACTGGTAATGAATACAAAGAAAAGGCTAATTTAGGCTACTGAGGTGAGGTGTTTAACCTGCCCTGTACTCCCTGTGATGGGGAAAAGATGAGTGCTGGTGGTGTGGAAACTTTCAGTGGGGGCACTGAACTGGGGAGTACCACTCCTAAAGCATGGCATCCAGTTGTGTAGTAAAATATGATACATTACAAATGGTCATGGAGATGTGCAAGAAAATATCCATCAGTGGCAAACAAAAAACCACTTTCTCTAAGAAAAGTGAGGAAGAATCTGGTACAAATAAGTACTGCCATTGATCAGAAATGGGGTGTCCTGTGTTGGAGCCGTTTCCTTTCTGTTCTTCATTTGCTGTCATTCATACCCAGCTGTAGCTCTTTTTATAGCTTCTCTTACCTCCTTTGCATTTTAACCATACATAAAGTGTTTCACATACATTAGATATCTGGAAATCTTTTCTGCTCTCTTTATTTTGCTTTGAACCCAGTTCTACCTGTCACTGCAGGCGGCTTCCCTTCAGTCAGGAATAATTGACATTTTGTGATTTGTGTCTGTAGGTGTGAGAACTCCATTGTCATCCTGTGCTTGTTCTCTTTAGAGAACAGAGATATTGCTGCATGTTTAAAGGACATAGCAAGCACAAGGTTTGTGGAAAGAAGTAAATTCTTTTATTAGATGACTTACTGACTTTAGGGGAAAAACTGTGTGAGTTGATCTGAAGATAGATAGGGACCTCAGTGCTCATGTGTGTATATGTGCATATCTCTTTCTGACAGCTGCACAAATTGCTGCCCAGTTCAGAGTGCCTCAGCTTTGGACACTCCAAGTTCAGTGATGTTAGTCCAGCTGAGAGAGAAACACAAAGAAGTGTAATATTGAATTGCAAAGATGTCTGGTACTGTCAGTTGTGCCAGGGCAAAACAAAGTGGAAGAATACTGATAAAGTGACTTTACAGGCAGTTTGGGGCATCCCTGTCAGTGCTAGGAAACTTTTTGGGAGTAAGCTACTAACTTGGAATATAACAAATGGTGATGAGGGCTAACACCAGGATGCAGCTGAAAACATTGCACCTTCAATAAACAGTGGAGTACTACTCTGTGTAAGCTGACAATGCTTATGCTTTTGTAAGAAGAGACCTGGTGAAGGGATTCAAAGAGTATCCTGCAATGACCAAACTTTTGGAGCTGGAGAATAATCTTTGGTGTTTCTTGAAGTCAAAGAAAACAACATTGAGAAACTGGGCTAGGAGACCCATAAGTTAGCATTTTAGTTATGTGAATAGTCAGGAAGGAATAATTAAGCAGAACCGCAAGAGCTTTAGAAAATGAAATGTGAATCCAAATGGACTCAAATTATATGCAAGGATAAGGAGTACAGTGATAGTGCTGTATGAAAATGAGAAAAATTGAAAGATTTGCAGGGGTGAAAAAAAAGAGAATGGAGCTGGCTGGCATGGAGAGTAAACTCATAGCTAGACATCAGTAAAGACCTGGCAGAGAAATGGACTGAACTTTGATTTGAAGAGAGTGAGGTTAGATTAATTAGAGAGAACAAGATCAGTGAATTGTCAGCACAGGAGACTGCTGAATTGCATGTAGTCTGTGGTGAAATTATCTGGAGTGAGAAGCAAGGGAAGTGGGAGAAGAGGGTCAAGAAGAGCATCCCTTTGGCAAGAGGATTCAGTGACATAGATGTGAAGAGAGATCAGTGGAAAGCTGGAAGAGGAAGAGGCCTCCAAGGCCAAGAATAGTACAGGCAGATGTCAAAACCAGTGATTTGCTGGGAGGAAAGGAACATTGCTTCTAGTTTCACTTCAGAGGTCAGTGGAGGGGACTCTACTGTGAGAGTGATTTTGTTGGTAATAAAATTAAATGTTCTATTATTATCGAGTATTTTTAAAGTTTCTGTCACTGGCAGAAAAAAAAAAAGGGAGGGCCAAGCTGAGGCTTGAAATGAAGTCTCCTCTTTGTTGAAATAAACATTACAACTTATTGAGGAAAAACCTCTTTATTTATATAGATACACTAACATGGAGGAAAACTGAATTGTCTGAATTAGATTGTGGAGCTGACACCACCAGATGCTGTGAATATTGCACAAGATTTATTTGCTTTACAAGGAGAAGTAGGCAGAAGGTCATGTATATGTTTCTCATTGGCCCCACAGAGATTTTTGACTTACACCGTGAACTAATTTCCTTTCTCTGCCATGAATGCATGTACATGTATACTAAAGAAAAGAAGCTTTGTATCTGGTATACTGACATTCAAAAAGCTTTTGGTTAAGCCTTCAAACACTTCTCGTGTTTACATGGCCTTCGGTGGTGTCTCATTGTTCTATTCAAACTGCAGAATAAATATCTCCTCAGTTAAATGGTTACTAAGATTATCCCATGTTTTCAATATTATACTAGGAATCTGACTGTATTCTTCTGACACAAAGTATATTGAGTCAGTGTATATTCTAAAGTGCTAGCAATTAGTATGTCAATGCATAGAAGAATTTGAAGCACTAAGTATGTGCTGAAGCTTATCATTAAATAAATTACTTCAGGGACATTCGTGCAAGTTGTTTATTTCCATTGTAACTACCAGGGCATGGTATATTTAGTCCAAAATAATGATGTCGTTACATTTACAAAAAGTCTTCAAATACATTTTTAGTCCTTAATAATTTCAACTAATACATGTAAATAGCTCACTTGTTCTTTATATTTTGGCAGATATTATTCTTTATCATAAGAATAATTGGATTTTTCAGGTTTAAGGTACACTGATGGAATATTATTTTTTGGCTTTGTGAGATTTATGAACAGTATTTAGAATATGTAACTATTCAGAATAAAAATTTTATGCAGAAGTATTATCGCTTTGAGCCATAATTATATACTATTCCCTACTATGGTGATGTTTTCATGTTTGATAGATATACATCTGAGTTGTAAACTGATTAAAATCTTGAAGCCTTTGAACTCTGTTAGGGATTGTTCATTAAGTCTTACAGCTTTTAAAAATACACCAGTAAATAGAACTTCACTTTTCTACTTCCTGTTAAGGTGAGAAGTATATGCTGTGGCAGTATCAACAGCAGTACACTAAATAAATCCTGCTGCAATTTAAAATTAAATTGTGATAATAATATTTTCTTTTTTTAGTAACTGAATTTTAGTCTTCCTATATAACTTAACAATTTCTTGGGAATTACATGAAATTGTAAAATGTTTGACAAACTGACTTCACATTTCTTTCTCTTCCCTGTTACCTTCCCGTGCATTAAGCACTCTGATTGAATTGGAAACTGGAACTATATAATGGAAGCACATGCAAAGCTAGATCCCGTGCCCCAATCCTTCTTAATTTGTATCAAGTTATCACCTTGTAACAAGTATGTTTCAGAAAAAAAAAAGCCTTTGATAAGTTTTTTGTTCCTTTCTTTCCATCAAAGCCTAAATTTTCCTCTGCTTTCCTGTACAATCACATTGCTGTGAATGTGTCGCTGTGTTTTCCACCTAAGAACTTCTGAATATGCTTATCAACTTCAAACACTTCTGGCAGGGGAGAGAATGGTGGGGTAGGGGGCTTGATTCCTCAAGTATAATCAAAATCCCTGAAATGCCATCAAAGTTGGTGGCTGGGAAGAGGAAAGAAACCCTATTAATATTCTCACTGAGGGAAAGAGCATTCTGATGCCACACGGAAAAAATCCATGTAGGTGAGCATTGTTACAAGTTACAAGAAAAGGTTTCTACCTAGACAGAAAGTCAATCAAACTTAAGACACAAAGAGATAGGAAATAAGGCTTCATTATTTTCTAGTGTTGATGGAGCTGCTTGTCAGTAAAGGCAAGATTCATCTCACCTCACTTTTTCATTCTACAGTGTTGATATCTTTATTTCTATTCTTGGCTCTCATTGTAGTCACTGGAGAGAAACAGCTCTTGAAAGGTCATTTTGGAGTACGAGTTGTGTGCCCAGGAACAGGGTTTGAGCTCACAAAGAAATGGGATAGTCCTGTTCCAACAAAGAGTGTGTCCAAAGCTGTGGATGAATGAGTTGGTGGGAGCAGGGACAAAAGGGAGCTTGAGAAGGGAACAAGTCCAGGCAAGCAGAGGTGATTCAAAGAAGAGAAGAATGAGCCAAGTTCTTGCTCATTTACGTGATTTTTGTAATTTGTTTTTGAGAGGAAAAAAGCCAAACGGCCTTAACTCAGGTTCTGTTTCTGTGTCACCTGGGAGATGATATAAAGTTCACACAGTTTTTTGTATTGAGCAACACATATTTAAATTCTCACATGTGTAATGTCTTATGTTCTGATATAAATTGGGTTTTTTTTTGAAAACATTCCTACTTTTTTCAGCTTCATTCAGATTCATCAAATGCCAAAATTTTAGTTAATTACAACATGCTCAATTTGATTAGACAGTCACTATAGATGCTGAACAAGAGTGTTATTCAAACATTGTTGAAATTAGAAAATTATTTTCTAATTAAATAGGGTATTTTTGCAATTACCAGAATTATTCAGTGCTGGCTGGAGAATACTTGCTTGGAGAAATTCTGCATCTCCAAACACTGTTTTGGAAAACAATTTGCAAGAGAGCCAAACAAAAAGATAACTTAGATGGCAGAAAGAGATATGAAATCTGACAACTCAGAGAACACCGTCAGTATGAAACTTTATAGATACATTTGCCATTTATACCCTGATTAATAAACCTTCTTATGAGAAAATATTAATTTTTCTGCAGATAAAGTTTGCTTTATCCAATGCTTTATATTTGCCTGCCAAGGCATCATGCAGGTATTTGTAGTCACATCATAATATAAATTTTCAGGGCATTTAATTTTCTCAAAAAATTGATATTTTTAATAGAACTAGCAAAGTGATTTTCCTTGTTACTAGATAATGTATTAAACAGACTATCCTGGTGCCTTCCATCACAATCAGAAGAAAGGAGGAGTTATTGTTTACATTATTTTCATTATAATGCATTTGAATTTACAGCAGCTTGAAGGAAGTACTGCTTTTTATGGACTGGGAAATAGATTTTTATTCTCCTGTGCAAACTAGACACTATTTTTACACAAAAGATGTGGTAGTATTTACTGTATTCCTTGTTTTTTTGCTGCTTGAACTTAGAAGTGAATTTTGATAACTTAAATAAAATTATCTTCCTGATTATATTAAACTCAGGGGTACTGCATTAATATAAACAGCACTAGTAAAACACTTTAATTATAGCTTCCTGATCATTACTTTCAGGTTTTCAGCTTCAATGAAGGTTATTTAAATAGGGCTGGTCTAAAGTTTTAAACAGAAAAATAGCAGCTCAATATAGGCTAAAACAAGAGTGGTTAGGTATTGAGAATGGTTTTAAATTGATAGTGACTAAGAACTGCTTTTATGGGAGGAGGTACAAAACTCACCCCTGACAAAAAAATAAAATTTTGTTGGTTTGGGGAGCTTTCTTTGGAGGTGTTTGTTTGGGTTGTTGGAGAGTGTTGTTTGTTTGTGGTTTTCTTTGTTCAGTTTTTTGATTGTTTTTGTTGTGAAGTTTCTATTTTATTGCACCTCTTAGAAAAGTCCAGTAAAGAAAAAGGAAATGATAGTCCCTAAGAAAGATTATAAAAGAGTGTTGGGCTGGAGGATTTCTGTGTTTGTTTTTTTTCTTCTTTGTGGTACTGTTTGATATATATTACTAAATATTACTAAATAATTTTAAAAGCATTTATGTTGGGTTTTTGTTCTTCTTTTTTGCTTGTTATTAAGCTATTTGTTATTTTCTTTACTGCTTGCTCATAATAAAAAAAAATATTAGAGGTTCAAAATAAATATCATATAGATAAATAGTTTTTCTAGTATTATGGAAACTATCTTAATAATAGGTTTTCTGAAGGCAAAGGAAAAAATCCCCTAAATATTCCACTCAATAAATACTCATATTCCATCTCTGGCACTGTAAGGATATTAATACTTAGCTTGTTTCAGATTTTTTCATAATGCTAAGGTAAAAATGCATTAAAATATGTTACTATACCTTCTTGTTCTAAGACACAAAAAGGCAAAACTCTGTTAACCTTATCTGGAAAGGCCCAATTTAGAGAAATAAACTAAAATGAAAAAATATCTTAAACATATGTGTAAAAATAATCCTGATATTTCAGAAAGTTAATTTTGTGTTTCTCTGGTGGGACTTAGGAACAGTTGAGAATCACTTGATTACACTTAAACCAACCTTTTGACTGTCCAAGCTGTTCAAAGGACTAAAACAGAAAGAGGATGAACACTGGGGTACCTGGATGTAACCTGGGTGTAAATTGCTGACCCAGGCCATGTCCTACATAACTCACTTTTTAGTGACCTTCCATTACCCTCCTGTGTTCTGTTATCAGTTAAGTGTAGACCCATTTCCATGCTTGCATTACAGGAGTAGCAATCCTTCTCTTCCACTGCAGAGCTGGAGGTGGGAGGTGGGAAGCAGAAATTAGTGTAGCAAGCATCTTAATTTTCACCCACGTGTTGAAAATATAAGTATTATCTTCATAATTAAAAAAAAAAAAATCCAGTACTTTTATTTCTGTTTTTGCCTCGTTTCAGGCACTCTATTTTTATATATAATATATATAATAATTCCTATTCCCAACACAAGCCTGAGTAACACTCATGATGGTGTGGGTTAGATGACAACACCAGGACAAATGTGTCTTTCTCAAATAAATTTCTGAAAATGTAGTACATTTTTAGGAATTGAGAACTGGACTTTCTCAAGCTCTGCCCTATCAGCTGGAAGTGCCTTAAGCCCTAAGTCGGCCATCTGTAACAATTAGACAGTGATGCCTCTGCCTGATTGATTACAATAGCTGTGAACTGCTCATGTAGCTAAGCCCATGTTTAATCATCCTGCTGGTGGTACTTATTTGCCTTCCTACATAATACTTTTTCTGTCTTCCCCATCTGTTAGGTCTCCATGGGGTGACCTTGTTGTGGTCTTTCAGTACCTGAAAGGAGCCTGGGAGAAAGATGGAGAGAGACTATTTACAAGACCATAAAGGCTCCAAACAGAAAGCAGGCTTAGATGAGATATTAGAAACATCTTTACTGTGAAGCTGGTGAGACACTAGAACAGGTTACCTAGAGAGGCTGTGGATATCCCATCCCTGGAAGTGTTTAAAGCTGGGCTGGAGGGAGATCTGAGGAACCTGGTCTAGTGAGATGTTATCCCTACCCACTGCAGGGGGGTTGGAACTAGATGATTTTTAAGGTCTCTTCCAATTCAGACCATTCTATGATTCTATGATTTTCTTTCATCTCATTAAAAATGTTGGTATATACATCTGTGACAATCCAGAGGCTATATTTATACATTATTTATTTTTGTAATACTTTTTACATGGGAACCATAACATGCTGTGGAATGGATGCACTTAGAATAGGATTCACTCAATTTAACCATAGCTTGCTAGTGCATTTAAAATTAGACTATTTACAAAAGTTTTCCTTGTAAGGAGCAGGTAAGTGCACAGATCTGTGGCTTCTCTGGGGCAGAAAGGCCTGTGCACTGTAGTGCACCATGATGGCAGCGAGGGCTTGTGAGGCTCCATCTGCCCCCTCATTTACCTTTGGTTAACATTTCATGGTGGGTTGGAGGGAAACCTCCAAGTGCACCCTGCTGGAATGAAAATCTCCACTCTGCTGTTCTCTTAGGCTGCACAGCCTGTAGCATAGGGTTTGTGGTGGAAAGTTTACTGACCTTACATCATTAACAGCCTTTTATCAGGAGGCATCTGCTGAATTCATAATGAAAAATAATCATTAGTGCACAGGAAACATCCTTCTACTTCTTAATTCAAAATGCAATTACATTGCTCCTTTGTCCTGGTGAACTTCTGTACATGAGTTCTCTATCATTACATTGTGTGGCACTAGAATGGGAATCTCAAAGTGGAGAGAAAAAGAGAAGAGGGTGGAACATATTCCTTTTTATGCAACATCTGGCTTTTTAGCAAAGTCTAGGGTTTTTTAAATAGTTGAGTGTACCCTGATGAAATTATTAAAGAATGGGCTGATTAATCTCTACCATAAAATGCAATTTCCTTTTATCTTGTGCTGTAACCAAAATAAAAGAGTCCATTTGGAAGAAAATAAAACCCAAGAAAAGTGCCCCAAGATACCATTTGTGAGGGTTGGGATTAAGAACGTTAATGGAAATAACATTCAAGCAACTTCCTCTCCTGAATCCTTGCTAAGAAAAAGCAAAATAATAAAGAGTTAGTAAGGGTTATTTAATTTGAAACATTTTGGAACCAAAATAAATCACAGTAAATTTCTGCCATATCCATTATCTTTGATTTGTTTAAACCATATACAAATACACTGTAGTCTAAAAAAATGGGTAGGTACAGTTTGTTTCAAAAACATGCAAAACATTTTATGTGACATTTCTATAGCAGGGAGATTTGAGCTATAAAAAGGTATTTTAAGAAAAATGTCCTTAAGCCTCGAATTTGTTTTTTGCAAGGGCAGAAAAGCATATAATTGTCAGAAGTGAGTTTACAATACATTAAATGTTTCATAAAATACAGAAAATGTTACTGCAAATATTGCAAAACCTATTTCAACAGTCCTAATGCATTCATTTTTTCACAGTAAACCTCACTGGTTTTGTATGAATCTATCTCATTAGTAGAATATTTGTATCAGAACCATTCAAACAATTCATGAGAACAAGTGCTGTCAGACAAGATGTACTTAATTGATTTTCTCTTCTAGTCAGCCATGATGATTTTAATCTTCTTGAGCTCAACCACACCTCATTACACAGATGTGTGGGAGAGGAATAACTATGGCTTTCCCCAGAAGCTGAACCAATTACATACATTTGTATTTCCTAGACTTTAGAATGGCATGAAGGTTTCATAACAAAACCAGAAACTGCAAATTGAGGATAAAATTTATTTTGGGATGAGAGAGATATATCTCCTAAAAGGAGATCAAATATATTGCTAATATGTGATGGTAGATCCAAGGGTGACAAGAAGTCACAAAAAACACTAACAGATCATCTTGAATCTTTATGCTGCACTTCATCATGGCATGTCACACTTAGTAGGGTATGAACTAGTCTGTCTATAGAGATGTTCCCCTAATATTCGTAGAAACTTAGAATCCTTTAGGTTGTTAAAGACCCTGAACATTAGCAAACCCAACCATTATCCTAACACTGCAGAGTTCACCATCAGGGATGGTGGCTCCACACTTCCCTAAGCAGCCTGTTCCAATGCCTAACCACCCTTTGAGTGAAGAAATTCTTCTGAACATCCAACCTAAACTTTCCCTGGCAAAACTTGAGGCTGTTTCCTCTTGCCCTATCACTGGTTGCTCAGAAGAGACCAACTGACCCCTTGCTACAACCTCCTTCCAGTAGTAGTTGAGCAATAAGGTCACTCCTGAGCCTGCTCTTCTCCAAGCTAGACAGCTCCAGCTTCCTCAGCTGCTCCTTACAGGACTTGTGCTCCAGCCCCTTCACCAGCTCTGTTTCTCTGGATACAATCCAACACCCCAATGTCTTTCTTGTGAAAGTGAGGGGCCCAAACTGAACACAGGGCTCAAGGTGTGGCCTCACCAGCACAGGAGCACAATCCCTGCCCTGATCCTGCTGGCCAGACTATTTCTGACACAGACCACATTGCCATTGCCCTTCTTGGTCACCTGGGCATAATTTGGCTCATGTTCAGTGGCTGTTGACCAGCACCCCAAGGTCCTTTTCCATGGGGTAGATTTCCAGCCACTCTTTCCCAAACCTGTAGAATGGGGTTGTTTGACTGAAGTGCATATGTGCATCTAGGTAGATCCACACAGACAAATTTATCTGCATTATGCTGGTCTTTCCAAGAAAAACATCGCCCCTAGTTCTGTGTGTTCAGGTCTGTTTCTGTACTTGAGATTGTGTTCTTCCCTGGCTGTCTGCAGGATTTCACATTTTTCTATTGGAATAGTATATTTATTTTAAAATGAAAGGTGAGGTACCCTTTCATCTAACAATTGTCTTGCTGATTTTTAAATGATCAGTTACAGTATCTTTTTTACTAGAAGTGATGTGTTTTCCAATTTTTTTCATGATTTCTCTTACTGGCTACTAACTTAGCATAAGTGAATAGGCTTTGGATAATTATCAGAGTCACTTATTCTGACAGTCTTGTATTTAATCTCAGTTGCACCACAGAGATCTAGACAGAGACTGCAACAAATATTGTATTAACAGTAATTTGAAACTGCCAGGTGGAGTTGGCAGACCAACTATTCTCTCAGAACTGAAGTCTGAAATTTTTCTTTTGGTGATCAGACTTTGGAAGGCCAAGGAAAGGCCCATTGCTTGTTCTGCATACATCTATGTTGAGGTTACAACAATAGGAGAATATTGTAGATGGTAGGAGGCAAACCATAGCACTTTTCTATTTTCTCACTCAGGATCTGATTTTCCCTATCTTAAGTTTACTCCAGGCAGTAATTCTATGGAAAATCTTGGCATAGATTCAAACACACAGAATATAATGAGAAATTGTTACAAAATTTAACAAGCAGATGAATATAGAATTATAGGTTTTGTTCCATGTTTTAAATTTCACAGAAACTCCGATGTGTCGTAACTAGTAGGTAACTACACTATAATTTTTATGTAATTCCAGACTATATGAAATTCACAGTCATTTAATGTTAAATTAATGATCACTTGCTGTTTTAGCCACCTGTTTTCTGAGCTACAACAGGTGTCTGGATTTGAAGGGGTCATGGGTATGTGATAAACATTTTGAATATATTTTCTTTAAGCTGATAGGAAAGTCCATACTTTCAGATAAGGTGTATCAGTATGTCAAAGACTAGCAGCGATGGAAAGCTTGATACAAGTGAAATGACAGGACATTCAGAAGGTAGTCTGCATTGATAGAAAGGGAAAGAAGAAGTAGGGTGAATATTGTGGTTATTTCCTTTCGTTGAAAAGAAAATTACTTATGTTGCAAGTTGAATTATGACATTTCTTAAAATGTGTAACTTTCTTTTTGTTCAGAACTAACCTTACATATTTCCTAGGCATGCCTACACCTGAGTCTCTTTTTTGAGGTTGTTTTCAGAGACTTTTAGATATTCTTTTAAGAATGAGTTCATATTTATCAAAATTCCAGAACAAAACACTGCATACAGTGAGAGACTGTCCAAGATTGAGAAGAATTATCTGTCTTCTGTTCTTCATTAAATATTTTCTGATGAGATGTCAATCTTCAGGTGTGCAGATGATGCCTACTTATCCTGCATTGAATAACAGAGGAGCAAATAAAAGTCTGGGAATTATAGAGTGCTTGAGTTTGGAAGGGACCTCTGGAGGTCTGTCTCAAGCAGGACCACCTAGATCCTATTTCTCTGGCCTATATCCATATGAGTTTTGAATACCTCCAAGGATAGAGACTCCACAACCTCCCTGGGCAACCTGTGTCAGTGCTTGGTCACCAACACAGTAAAAAAAAAAAGTGTTTCCTGCTGTTCAGACAGAACCTCCTGTGTTTCATTTTGTGTTGTCTCTGGTCCTTTCCCTGGGCATCACTGAGGAAGGCCTGGTCCTGTGCTCTTTATACAATGGACCCAAGAATTTATGCACATTGATGAGTTCCCCTCTGAGCCTTCTCTTCTCCAGGCTGTACAGCCCCAGCCCTCAGGCCTTTCCTTGTATTATTGGTCTTCCAGTCCTGCAGTCATTGTAGCCCTTCACTGTAGCCCTTCTCTCCATTATGTCCACATCTCTTGTCCTGGGAGGGCCAAAACTGGATCCAGCACTCCAGGTGTAGCCTCAGCAGTGTTGAATAGAGGGAAAGGATTTCCTCTCTTAACCTGCTGGTAATATTTTCTTAATGCATCCCAAGATGCCATTAGCCTTACCTGTTGCAAAGACAAGTTCATGGTTCATGTTCCATTAGTGTCCATCATCTGTACAGGCCCTGTCTGTTTCTGAAAAAGCTGAGGTTATAACTTCTGTAGAGCTTGCAGCACGAAACTGATACAAATTGAGAAAAAACAAAATTTTAAGCCTGATGAAACTCTACCAGTTGAATTTAAATTTTGCATTAAATTGTAAATACAAGTAGGAGTAGAAGTTGGCTTTAACTTTTTTTAACTCTCACCCCTGTCTACCACCAGTCTTCTTTCAATGCCAGTGGTTTGGTCTTGGGAGATTTCTGCTGCTGTTTTTCCACTGAGAATCCCCTGAAGGTTCCCCCTTTCTTAGGACACATGCTCCTTCCACAGATTTCCCCAAGAATGCATAGGCTGTGCAAGTTATGAGCTGTCAGTGAAGGTAGTGCATGTAGGCAAGGTTTTCATGCATGAGAACATCTTGTATTTTGTGTCCCAAATCAAGCAGAACAGGGCAATGAACCTGGGTCTTATACATACTGGATCCTACTGGCTCTTGAATCATCACAAAATAGAGATGCAAGGTAATGTAGAAAACCAGTTTATTAAAAAAACGTCAATTCTGACCCCAAAGGCTTCACTATTATTATTTAGCAAATAATATTGGATAAACTTATAACCTAAGAAAACTGTAGTATTCACATCCATAGAAACTTATTAACAATTGATTTTATTCCCAGAATAATCATACAGGTGTTTTCTTTTTTCCAAGTAAATACAGGGCCAGAAATCTTGCAGTAAGACAGAGTTAGAAATATCTAGGTCATTTCCAGCAAAAAGGTTCACTTCTCTTGCTAGTTTTATGCCCACAGTTGACTTCTAATACATATTTCACACTTACCTTCACAGAGTTTCATTTTGTTCATTTCAAATTCTCATTTTGATTTTCTGAGAAAGAACATACTGAATTCTGCTCTCCACAGAGTCTGACATCTCTCCCACATTGGGACAATTTGCAAGCTTTTCCTTACTGGATAGCTGAAGTTATTAATAAGTAAAACTTTGTCCAAGACAGGTCCCTGGGGCTCTCACTTGAGACATTCTCACTATCTCACACTGAGCTGACATCTGCTTTTTGTGTATATTTAGGCTGGGCGATTTCATTTAGATAGGAGTTTTCCATGTAAGCCTCTAATATGAAGAGGAGGAGGGGAAAAAAGGGGTGACTGCTAAATCCTTGCTTGAATCTGACCTTGCTTCCTCTTTGCAGTGGTAAACCCTCCCTCAGCTGCTGCAGAGTACCAAGATGCACTTTTTGAACCATGCAGTCTCTGTGTATATATATCCCTGTCTGCAGAGAGGAAGAGACAAGGAAAGTGCAGTGCAGGATGCAAAAATGTATTTTTAAGCAAATATAATAATTAGTGTTTCTTATGAATTTAAAGTTTTAGAATACAAAAAGTTTTAATAACTTCTAGACTCCACTGATCCTTTTCCCTAGAGAGGAGCAAAAGAATGACATGGTCCTTTCTGATTCCTAGGGGTATGCTGGAAAAAAAAGTGGGTGGAAATAATTTTTACATTGTTTAATATGCATTCTTGGACTTAATATAACTAAAAAAATAATTTGTGCCTGTATATTGTGTCATATGTGGCCTGGGACAGGAACTTTCTGTTCCTTGGGGAAGAACAATGGGTAGTGTAAATAGCATGATCCCATGATACTCAAGGAATCTATTAACTCTGCAGTAACTAATACTTACTGAGTTTATCTCTTCTCGCTCTGGTACACAAATTCCACATTGAATTTGATCCAATTACATCAGTGCTCAGGCCAGAGAGCCTGAAATTGAGACCTCAAGTTGTGGGGTAATTGCCCATGCAATGAGAATAACAGCTTTGCAATTGTGCCCTATGCAAGCATCCACACTATGTGTAGTGAGGTTCCTCCCCAGGGCGGCTGCTCCTGCCTCCAGCTACACATTTGACTGGCACTGTGACAGTGATGGTATGATCCCAATTCCGGCATGTGGCCCTGTATAATTAATCCATTTTCTTGCATTTGCCTCCTCCAAGTTTGAGCAAACCTTTTTGTTCTCTTTTCAGTCACCAAGTAGCCCTTGAATATTTTTTGGATCCTTTCCTCCCCTTGCCACTCTTCACAAAGGCATATTACTGCCATTCATTGCTGAGCTACTGTGCATTCTCCAGGGAGGTCTGTTAGGTGGCATTAATACAGACTAAGATCTGCTCTGTCTCCAATCTTCCCAGTGGCAGCTCGTTGCTTGCCAAGTGTGAGGTCAAGAGATCTATGTTTTCCGTCAAACAGCAGCCGCTGCTCTTATGAGCACTGTGGCAATCACCAGGTGGCTAGCCTGTCATGGAGATAGAGCCACAGGGGGCATTCATTAAATATACTAAAGGATGTAATAGGGGGTTTTAGCTACTCTATTTCATTCCTATAGCCATTGCTGGGTTTGCTTTTTTTTTTGTCCTATCAGGACACTTTTATCTAAGTGAGATTAGGCAATGCCACAGACCAGTTTGGCTGACAGAAGAATGGGAAGGGTCTGGCTAGCCAGGAAATTAATTTACTTTTTTTGTCTTTTTTTTTTTTTTTTCCTAAAATAACCACAGCAGAAGCATTAGCTCTTATGTTTTACAATATAATCAGCTTGATCATAGTTTAATGATTGAAGAGTGATTCAGCTCTTTCAAGAAACAAGTCATTCAAAAACAAGGATCTGACCAGTTGGATTGGAAAACAACACTTCTCTGCAGTAAATTTATGCATGTTCATAAGGGGAAAAAACCCCTTTCACCTTTCAAAAAATCCTCCAAATGCATTTCAAATTTTTCAGGAAATATTTGAAAGCTGTAACAATTCTCTAATCCTTTCTAGCAATCTTTTGTACCTTTGTCCATTCACGTCTTGGACACAGTTGGCCCTTCTCTCTAATCTCCTTTTTTTTCCCGAGTCCAAATGACAGCTTAACATCAATGCTTTCGAAGCCAGAAGAGCAATAATGATGCTTGATGCCAAAATGGCAGAAAAGGCCAGCTCACCAGGTCCAAAACCTTAGAGGGATGAAGAAGAAAGCCTCTGGAGCCAGGCATGTTGGGAACTGTCCTTCTGAGGCAGATCTTGCAGGCAATATTGGGTGATGGACACCGGGACACTTGTACACAAGGAACCAGGCTAACTTCTTCAGAGGGGTGTCAAGGACACAGAAATGAGAGCACCTATCAGTCTGACAGGCTTCTCTTTGGACATTTTCTGTCTTGCCAGGGTTTACTTTTTATCTCTTGGGTTGTATCTATTTCTGTAGGTGTGTGAGGTGAGCACACTTCCATACTGGGTTGAGTGACCATGAAGCTGGCATTATGGACAAACTTGCTCTTTCCTAAATAATTCCAACATATTTTTAGAGAGCTTGTGTTCATTAATTTCCCAGTTATTCTACAAACTCTATAGGCTAGTGCTCATTATTTTTGTGTTTGCAGTGACCTTCACTGCTGGTAAAATTTCTTTCTCCAAAACTCAAGCCAATGACTGTTAAAAGCAATTCTAATCTGCTGGTGACATCTATGCCTCGGCCAGTCAGCTTTCCAGAGAAACAGCAATGGAAGAAACATCTCATGAGGATCTCATGAGTTTAGGGTAATGTCACAGCTGCAGGTAGAAAGCAGATGGCAATGAGCAATAGAGAAGTTTAGTTTTCATTATATGCAAGGACTTCCCAGCCTGAGGAACTGGGGGCTACGTTTAGTGCCCCAAGACGTCTCTTCTAGCCATAACTTGCTAAAGGAAGGAGCTGCTCATTCAACCAAGCTCAGAGAATTACGTCCTCCTGTCCTCTACAACATGATCATCTCTTAGTACTCTCTCAGCTTCCTAAGGGCCAAGTAAGGCAAAAAGGCAGAATTAATATACCCACATGTGTGAGTTGGTCTTAGTTCAAGAAAAAGAATTAATAAAAAGCTGAACTTCAGAAAACATTGCTGTGCTTTTCTGAGTTTTATGAAAACTCTTGTCTGAATCTGGCAAAAGAAAGTGTATAAGGATATCATTTGTTGCATGATCATTTCTCCTCTCAGTTCTCCTTGTGATTTTAGTAACATAAAACAAATGAGTGTGATCACAGCAGTGTGTTTTTCACAGAGCTCTTGTATCATACAAAAATGCTTTTGAGTTTCAGAAAACTTCTTTCTTTCTCACATATCTGAAAGATCTACACATTTAGTCATCAGGACTTGGCCAACTCTACAACATCCTTTTCACTTGTCTGCCTCTGCTCTCTGTGTTTCTCAGTCTAAAGAGAGGTATTAAATCTGGGTGTTGTCTGAAAATCTTTTCCTGTGGTGAAAAATAAATAGTTTTTTGGGTAGAAGAGTAAAGTTTCAGCAATTTTACAAGTGCCTGGGGTTTATTTCCAACAGTCTGTTAATACTCAAATCTGTTGGACATGGTGAGAGGTATGAAAGAGAAGTGCTAGCTGTATGTGACTCAGATCAACAGGGAAACAATTTAATGAGTTTGATCCATATATTGTGTTACAAAGTGCCATACCAGGATCACACACCTAATCTGAAGGGATGCATGCTTGAGAGTAATTTCTAATGCTGCATAATTTATAAGAATTGTTATTTTACCTGTAAAATTGCATGTTGTATGCATGGGAAAAAACCTAAAAAATGCCAAAACAATAACACATGCAAGATTCCGAGACAATGTAAATTGGAACAGACGTTCTGAAACCAATGAAACTATGTGAATTTTGACCTTGTATCTCTAAGGCTAGAGGTAGAAAGGTGAGCTTGAATACGATACTGTTATATGCTCAGAACATCTCTTCTTTTGGTATTAACCATCCCTATAAACATTCCATTTCACTTGGAATATGTAGGATAATTCAAAATATCCTTGCTGCAAATTGGTTGGAGAACAAACTGTAGTATCCTTATTAATCTTTGCTTTATTTTATTGTTGTTCCAGGTTAGGTTTCCCCATGATGATCGTGTCCTGTACCATTGGGATGTGCTATCTTCTTGTTGCTCATGTTGTAGTAGGTTGGAATTCATAGTAATTTATACTTTCAAGAGTTCGAGAAGCTTTCCCTTTTGTGTCGTTTATATCAGAATGCTAAGAATGCATATGAAAGGAAAAAGATATGTAAAATCCCAACATATGGTATCAATCAAAATGATTGTTGGCATAAACATCAGATATGGTCATTCTTAACCTTTTGTTTTATGAACAATATGGAGAATTAGGCAATCAAAATTAAAAGAATCCATATATTTCATTAAGAATGCAATTAGTATGCAGATAAAAAGGAACCATCTCAAGGGAATATGCTGTGCCTGAAAGTTTGTATTGACACAATCTGAGTATAGTCACAGATGAAAAACTCATTCACAATAGCAGATGTTCAGTAATTTCTTTTTACGGCTTCATTTTTCTTTGTCAATATATTTAGCTATTTGTATGAAAGTAATTAATATTCAAGTTGTAATAATTGAAAGTTAAGCAGAATATCTGTACACTTTGAAGGATGTATCATTATCTACATTAAAAATAAACATGTCTTGAAAATGTGCTGTGGAAAGAATTATTATTTTGGAAGCAGGACTGTATTGCCCAGAGCCTTTGTTTTTCATTTTAAAGCTCCTAAACACTGTTAGGCTACCTCTATTTTTTTTTTCCTTAAAATAAATTAATGCCACTCTTCTTACAAAAGGACAAACATAAATGGTGATAAAAGCATCAGACATCTTCCATTTAATCATTAATGCACTTTTGTGAAGGAGTACTCTGAATATTTTAATAGGTTAATACACTATAGGGGAGAATAAGCTCATAATGTGGCTTTGATTTCCTTATCTCTGGTGATAATGTTTTAAACCACATATATTGTTTTATATAATTGCCTGCCACAACAGGTCAAAATTGTCTTTATGAGTATTAAGTCCTGTGAGGTACTCAAGAGCCCAATTCCAGATCTTCCAAAACCTTGGTGGGTTTGGCTTGAATTAATGATGGGTTTTATCTTGAGTCAGAAAAATCAGCCTGGTGAGTGTAACACAAATGGACAAGGCTGAATTACAGGAAGCCACTAGAGATGATCAAATGTGACTTTTCCTTCTGCTTAGTCCGTGAGATAACCAGGTAAGTGAGAAAGAAGCAGTATCTCCCCTACCTAAGTGAGGAGATGTGAGATTAATCATACATCCCGCTTTGCTCATATATAGGTTGTATCCCTCACCGGGATTTGTTTTCAATGGGAAATGTCAAGAGGCCAATAGAAATGAGGCACAGCACCCACTCTAAGCAAGGGCTGCCACCTCTCCCAGTAGGTTCAGTGACAGCCAGAGGGGAAGAACTGTCTCCACTGATTCCAGACCTCTCACCAATATATCCATCCCCCTGACCCATGCTCGGCCCCCAGATCAGTGATGTCTCCTGTGATGGGGCTGAATTTTGCAACACTGTTGAGAAACCCCGAGCCTGTGCTAACAATGACCACCTGTAGAACAGATCTTCTCCCACAACCAGCATAACTTCTGTTTCCTTTTATAGATATAAAACCAAACCAAACAAAAAAATCCCAGAAAACCAATCCAAAAAAAACCAAACCCCACCAAACCTCTGTGATAAGTCTGGATCAAAACAAAGCAAAGCAAAACAGAACACAGAATAAATGATGACCCTGAAAGATACTCCTTCATGCAGTTTTTCTGCAATTGAATTTGGCCTGTCTTAGTCTCAATGTAAAAGCAGTTTACTATGTAATAACTGGAATTCTGTTTCAATTAAACAAACATTTATTTTAATCAGCTTAACACTGATCTCTGGTTAAAAATAGTCACAGGGTATTTTATAACCCTCAATATTTCTCAGAGTGCACAATATTGGTGCAGTCATTGATTGCATAAGAAGTGTTGTATTAAGCCCTAGAAAGTGCAATATCAGCTTCTGCTAAAACATGACATTTTTAGGTTTTTTTTCTTTTCTGTTACATTAAAACCCAGTTTGCAAGTATGAATATAAAAATTATGGTCACACAAAACAGTGCGCTAATTATTTTTAATTGTGCTTTTTAAGGACTAAAAAAATTAACTAAAACCATATCCTGCTTCTGAACCCTTGAAACTTCCCTGCAAATTCTGACCAAACTGTGCTAATAATGCAATCACACTAGCTGGTACAAAAATGCATGTTTGCAATCACAGTTTGCTGGAAGGAGGAAAACAGAAATGCAGCAAATGTTATCCACTTATTCATGCCAGCAAATATTTCTGAACACTTTGGTGCAAGAGAGATCTCACTGGCTTCAGAAGCGCTACATCAACAGGACTCAAATGGGATTTTCTTTCTGCTGTGTAACTTTCTTGTCAAAAGAAGACAAGTAATGCACAAGGAGTACAAAATCATGTTGATGATGATCAACTTTTAGGCAACTGAACTTGAGTTTGTTCTGCTTCAAGGATTTTTTTTAATGACATATTGTTTTGCTAAAGCTTTTATTAATATAAACTGACTTTTCTTTCTTTAACAATCTTTTATCTTCTTTTGCACAGCCTAGAGCTCAGTAAGATCTTAAATGAGAAAGCAAATTGTAAAAATAAAATAAAATTGTTTGTTTACACAGGGCTTTAAGTGAGTGTAATGAAAATTACCTAGGTGCTTCAGATAATTTCAAGATAATGAAGTACACTTTTCATTGCCTTCCATTATAGTTATCAATGTAATCTGCACATCAAAAGGGCATAATTACAGTGGCTATATCCTGGACAGGACCAGTGTGCAGGATTCCATAAAAATGGATTGGAGCTCAAGAGTGGGTAGAGGATATTTTTCCAGTGAAATTCTCTCTAAATAACTAAATAAAATACTAGTTAATATTAAACTAAATATCTAAATAACTGAATAGCTAAATTAAATATTAGTTACTTCTACATTAATAAATAATGTAGAAGTGTATTATCTTTAGTATGCTGTGACTGACATCAGAGGATGGTTTCCTCATTTTCATTGACATCCCATTAAGCTATTTGATGATGTTTGTTTTAAGACCTATAGTAAATATAAAGATGATTCTCTGAGGTCTGTTTGCCCTTTCTGAGCTGTGTAAAATGCAATAAGAGAGCAATATCTGAATTACAGCACCATTAGGCAAAGTAAGCCATGCTGAGTAAAAGAAACCATCTCCAGTAGATAAGCAAGTCAATCACTGAAAGCAAGGACAGAATCAGGGAAATCCTAGAGCTTCATCAAATAGTGAGCTATGCAGCAAATAGCACCACTGAGAGTGGCCAAGAGTCTGCCCAGCCCAGCATCTGCCCTGACATTTGGGCTTGGCCGTCACCTCTTTCAAAGAGCAGAGCAAACATAAAACTGTGTTCTCTGTGACCCAAAATTTCTTGAATGAGAGATGGCACCTTAAATACATTACAGCCAATGGATTGTCCTTCCACAAACTTATCCAGCTGCTTGCTGAACCTGAGTGAATTCAACTGTCTCAAGGAGTTTCACAGATAAACTATATACCGTGGGAAAATTAGTCCAGATGTTGGCTTTGTACCTGTCCTTTGCTAATTTACTTTTATGACTCTTCTCTCCCAAGTCTTTTCGTTGAGAAGGGGTAATGCATAGCCATCTTTTTTCTGATTCATGATTCTAAAGATCTATTCTCAGTCTGGACATCATAGTCTATTTGTTCAGTTGCTACAAGGAAATGGTCTCATATCTTTGCTCATCCCCTTTTCCACCTTCCAAAGTTTCACAATTTGAAACTTTTTGAGTTGAAAAGGCAAGAAGTATCAACGTTAGCCAAGACACCATGGATTTATACAGAAGCCTTCTTATTTCTTCTGATTTTCCATTTTTTCCTAATAATTGTTAAGATCACTTCTTGGACTACACTGACAACTGAGGAATATATTTTTATAGAAGAACATCTTACAATAACAAGCAGCATATCCTGAGTCATCATTATTAGCTCACATCGTTTAACATGTCAGTTAAGGTCAATTTTGTTCCTCTATGCTACTTTACAACTGTCCACAGTGAATATCATAGAAAAATATTTCCCAGTTGTTTGCTCTTGCTAGGGCTTTTTGTAATTCTTTACTATTAATTGTGTTCTTCTGAATAACCCCTAGAATAACCACATTTAACCTTTTACTTCAAACTCTAGATCATTTAAAAATATGTTGGCTGTTGCAGAACCAACCTGATTCCCTCTAGAGCTTCATGGAAGGGACATACCCCTTATACTGTGGTAGTTTAATATTTTTGAGAGCTGCTGGACTGGATATATTTGATCTCTATAGTAACTACAGGTCAAATCAAAATTACTTTAAAACCTGGAAAGGTTTTATTCTATGGCACAGTAAGTTTATGAACACCTTGCTAGCAAGATGTTACTGAAGTATGATTCAAAAAATGTTTCTCAATTTTATTAGAATAATAGAACTAAACTGTAGAATTTAGAAACAGCCAACTGTCTTGAGAAAGATATTATGATTTATTCTTTGAGGAATATGCCAAGTGCAAATCACAGTTATAAAAGGAAACTTGCCTGATTGCAGGGATTGTTTCACAGCTACTCATAAAAACTTATTTCAGAACATGCTAAAGCTTCTGGTACCATGTCTTCATTAAGACTAAGTCTAGTCCTAGAAAGCAATTCTGATTTTCTTAATAAAATTTGAAATAAAGTGTGTTATTTCTAAGACACCAAATTTAAAAGGTATAGTAAGAAACAAAAATTACTTGACCATCGAGGAAGAGAAAGGTCTCCTCTAAAAAGTCAAATATTATTTACAAAGAATTTGCAAAAATTGTCTTCAGACAATTGGCACTGCAGACTTCCTCCAGTGAGTCAGCATGATTTCCTGCTGTGTTGCTGGCTTTCTGTGTAACTTTTCATAGTCAATGGATTTGTTCACATATTTGTTTCCTGAATGTATCTAGATTTCTGAAGTGCTTACTAAAGATACTTTTTCTATACGGATGTTTTGGATTTTGCTAAAGAAATAAATATTATTGAACACATAGCAAAATATGCAGTTATATGCAAACACAATTTATTTTTTAGATACTAGTAAAAATGTGGAAACATCAGTGTAACAACTATCAGATGGTTATTCTGTACATTTGCCCACATTAAAAAATGCATAGGTTTCAAACAGCAGAAAATAAGTGGCACCTGAAGTAGATAGGAAATAAATATACTAAGCATAAGCCTCTCTGTTTGTTCCAATGAGATGCCAGGAAAATGATTGGGAACTAAATAAAAAAAAAAATGAAATAGCTGAAGCATTAAATTAACATTTCTGAAGTGAATTTCTGATAGGAAATCCTAGCAATTCAGAATAAGTGCTTACCAGCACAGATGAAGCCAGCATGTTAAGATCTGAGCAATTTATTAAGGACAACTGAAAACCAACAAATGTTGGTGATTTATTGAGAGGGGGATTAAAATCTCTCTCCATATATGCTCTAAAGGGAGAAGATGAGAGAGAAACCTTTCTTCACACATTTCTTATTAGGGGGAATATTACAGGATTAGCAACATCCTGGAGCTACTCAAAATAATAAAATGAAAAAGGGGTTTTGCACTATATTCAAAGTTGACCACATACTGTTATTTTCTCTTTTCAGGTTGCTGTTTCAACTTTGATAGGCAGCAGTGATTCATTAGCAGTAGTTTCAGTTAGTGCTTTGCCTAATGAATCAGTAATGGGAAAAAAGGCCTCTCAAGATGTGGTCTTGGCCATCATTACTATTATCCTGGTTGGAGTTAAAGACTTGCTGTTATTTTTAAGAAAATCAACACGTACTGGTTTATCCATGGTGTATGAGCTGCCTAACTGTACAAGATAACAGGAGTAAGATTGCAGCAGAGTGTTACAACAAGAGACATAATCCAGCAGGGAGCTGCAGATTTTTTTCTTTTTTTCCTGCTTCCTTTCATGCCTTCTTCTTTCCTCTTGCATTTATTGTCCATCTGATTTTTTGCTTTCTTACTTATTGGCTATTTTAAACCTTATTCCTGGTTCATTCACACTCTGTTTGTCAAATAAAACCTTAACTTACTTGTTTTCTCTGCCCCACTTTTCTCTGGATGGCCTCTGTCTACTTATCCTTAATAAAGTTTATGAGGGAGAGAAACCCCTTCTCACTTACAAAAAATTGTAGGAAAACAAGAAAAAGGGTTATTTCCTAGTGTCATAGTTTCCTTCTATTTGATATATACACCTTCTGTACTTTCTACCCTATAACCCCTTCAGGCATTGGTCATGATGACCACTACAGACACTGAACTGAGGTAAAAAATCACAGCAAGTCTCACAGTGCTGGAGCTCATGAACATAAATTGAAAACTTAAGATTTTCCTCTACTTGACTCAGAAATGTTAATGGTTCAGAATATCTTGTTTCTCTCTGTCTTCCCTGAATGCACTTTTGAACTAAGATAGCTAAGGATTATAGCCAGTGAATTCATTTATTAGGCTCCAAGAGTAGCTAAGAAAAGGAAACCTGTGAAGTATACATATATTTTTAAGGTTTTATAAATAAGGAGCAACTTACCAGATAGATGGAAATATATCAAAGTTAGTGCAGCTAGTTTGATTATAGCACATAAATTATTCAATTTTGTCTAGATTTTTAGTGGTGGTTAAAGCTGGGAGCAATGAAATCTAATCCATACATTCTCTGCCTTAAAGGTATGTACATTGCCATAGCCAAAGATCAGTCCACGATCTCAGGAAACACATGACTGCTTATTTTTAAGATCTCGTTGGAAAAACAACTTGGGGGATTAATGTGGGCAAATACTCTGAACTCTGTGCAAAATGTTTGTGTGTAAATCCACCAGGTCTGGTCCCAAGCAGTGTGATTTGACTGGCAATAATTTATGCGAGGAAATTTTTCCTGTCTTGACTTTGTGAAAATGGAGAGAAATATTAATGTCATTCTGAAGAAGGATATGAATAATGTTTGCTGGTTGTTTGTACCATACCAGCTGAAGTCAGTGAAGAGTCCAAATGTAATTTTCCTGAGCTCAAAGACCGCAGTTAACTACTACATATGATGTAAGGTATGCACATGCACAACATGGATGTGACTGCAAGCAAAATCTTGTCAGATACAATCCAGATATAAATATTGTCATTATAGGCACTGTTTTCAGTGTTGCCAGTAAATAAGGCCACTTGACAGTTGAAGATCTTTGTCAAGAACAAGATTAAGGGAAGATGAATATTAAACACATAATCACACAATCCTTTCTCTTGCAATAAAATACTTCCTGTATTCTTGTTTCCACTGTCAGATTGGAAAAATAAGTAAGTGGTTAGATTTTCTCCAAAGCATGTTAGAGCTGGAAATTTGTTTCTAGAAAAGTATTCCAATTTAATGTAAATATTCTGTATTTACAGAGAATTTTTTTTTTTGCATTTTAATTGCTATAAACACCTTTAAACAGCAACAAAATCCAGAGAACATCTGTTATATATACTGCATATAAACAGATTGGAGATTTTTAAATATTTAAATTTGTAAATATTTACATTTTAGATTTAACATTTATTGCAAGGGTTTTTGAAACCTTTACAGTAAGTTTTCCCTGATATAATAAAATTTTGTATTAATTTTCTGTGGTCCAAATTAGAAATGAATTTTCTGTTTTTTTGCCCATGTGAAATACCTGTCAAACTTGGCATCTCTGCACAGTAAAAAAAAAAAATAAAATTAAGAATTAACCCATCAACAAATTTTTCTATTGATGAGATATATATATATATATATATATATACAATGTCTGTACTTGCTGCATACACAAACATTGAAAGAGGCAAGCACTCAGGAGAGGGATAACACCAAAATAAAAGTTACATAACCAAGCTTAGGTTTGTTCTTATGTGTTTTATAGATAAAACAGAACCCTGTACACCACCTTTGTGATAAATGGCTGCATTTATTCTCTTTGTGCACTGTTGCTGCAGAAGTCCTCCTTGGATTTCAAATGTCTATGGTTCTTTTTCTGTTCTAATGATTAGTAAAGATATCACAGAAAACTGGACCTCATACAAAGCTCAGGTAGGTTCATATGAAACATCTCCTCCCAACCAGATGTATTAAGCATATGTTCTTCAGAGAAAGTCTTTAATTTGGCAAAAGATTTTTATATGGAAGAATTTAAATTATATTTTATTTCTAAACAGACATCTGTGTTTTTGATTGGTGAAACACTTGCCTAACTTCTTTCCTGGACTGAGGCTTAGATTGAATATTTAAAGTTATTTATCTTGGTTCTATTACTCTGACCTTCATAACTTGGAGAAAGGGAATGGATTTGTCCCTGAAAAAGTGCTGAACTACTGAAATGTTTGTCTAATTGCCCTGTTTGTACATGCAATTCTGAACTTGGAGGTTTACAAAATGAAGTGTCCCCAAAGGGCAAGCGTTTAATAATGTAAACCTATCTGTACTGAGAAGTGGGAAGACCATCCATATTTATTTGTAGAAAAGCCTTCATAAAATCTTCAGAAATACAGGGATTAGTGGCAGTGGACAGTGAGGGAGACAAGCTTCAGGGTGCCTGAGAAAGTCAGATTTCTCAAAAAAGGTGCAGCTGAGGAGAAGAGGTTGTCTGATGAAGACGGTATTCTTATTATGTAAATAGGTTTTGTGCTAAAACAAAACCTGCATTAAGGTCCTCGATTTTGTAAACAGGCTGTAAACAACACTTTTTATGTATTCACATTACATTTTGGCTTATTATTCTTAGTAAAACTGATGCCAGTTTACATTATGTTTGATTGTGGAATGCTGAACACATCTCAGAGATAGAACATAAAGGGATTCATACAGTTTTCTCTGTAAGGCTAAGCAAAGTATTTTTGTACCACAAATACACATTTAGCTTTTCAATATGCTTAATAATAGGAGTCTCTTAGTGGCAGGAGGTAAGCAGCCCTGAAGATGCTGCATCTTGTATTACAATTCAGAGGATGATAGAGGAAAGGGATGGCAAGAGATTTTTTTATGCAGCAGATGAAAAATGAGAGTTTGCAATCTCCATGCCATTAAACAGGGCTGCTAGAGTCAGACCTGCTCTCTTTTCTACATTTCTGGTTATTTGGTGCCTGGCAGCTGAGTGTGAGCTCTTCACTTCTGTTGTCATTATCATTATTATGTCTCAGGGAGGTGAAATAATCAGAGCTGCTTCAAACAGCACAGCAGTGATATTTACTTTTGTAACTGAAGGATGACAAAGCTCAAGAAAGGAAATGAAAGGAGAGGGGATCTCTTCAGCCTTGCTCACAAGGCAAACCTTACCTTGAGGATGGAATTATTGATTCTGGCATGAGACATGTCTGCACCTGTATTTTGATGGCTCCTGCTCATGGAAGACCTGCTTTAGGACTGCACACTGAATTCTCCTGGGGTAAAATGGAGCAGGAAGTAGGACTTTGTCATTGGTGGGCTGTTCAAAAGACAATTCTGACTGGTAGCAGGAAAATAACTCCTCCCTTATATCATCCTGAGGGTCACAGATCCCAGTGGCTTCTTAGTTCAGCTTCATTTCACAGTGAGTTGTTCTGTTTTGCTGGAACTTTATGGTTAGTCACTGCCTTCAATGACAACTGGAAACATCTGCTTGGGGCAGCCAAGGGGGCCATTGCAGGACCAAAAGCAAAAAACAGTAAACACAAAAAAAGCTCCCTGGAGAAGACAGATGCAAGGGAACCACCAATAAACTCCTGGCTGCACAACTATCTCTGCTTCTTGGAAAGAAACTATTTAGATAATTTTGGCTGCTGGCAGGACCTGTTCTTTGCTGTTGGTGTAGTCATAGAGGCCGGCAGGAATGGGATGAGGCTTCATGGCTGTAAGCAACTGTCAGCCATAGCGCCTCGTATGCCAATTTCTCTCCTGCTGCAATTATATGGAAAGGAAAGGGTAACTGAACCACAACCAAAAAGCCTGCAGGGTACCTTACAGTTGTTTATGTCATTGCAAACACTGTTAGGTGATGTTTAATACTGATTTTGTGAAAGCATAAGTGGTTGTGCAAAGAATTCTCTTGTCACCCATTAAATCTTGTGCATAATTGTCTCTGTTTCTGTGCATGCATTTAGGAACAGATCAATGTAAATAGTAGGTAAAACCAAGGAGGTGTGAAGGAGGAAGACAATCCTGTGGTATAAGGATGGTCTGTAACCTATGCCCGTGTTAAGTTTGGAAATAAGTCTAGAAAGTGTAATATGCACAAATGAGTATGAGCTGGGTAAATAGTTTTGTGGTAGTACTTTCCTTGCACAGAATTCAGTGCAATTTCATTGTCATTCTCATTGAAGTGATATTATGGTTCCTTTTAATTATAATTCTAACTTTTCTGATCAAACTAGAATGTTTTGTTAGTCAGGTTTTTTAGACGAAAACCTGAAGTGGTCCTATTGGAAATTTTTGCTAACTGATCATTTTTTTCCCCTGTAGCAAGGTTTCTTGATTCCTCTTGTCTATTTCTGAGGAGGAGTAATCCTCCCAAGTCTTCCAGCAGGTTTCTCACATATACAGAATACATAGGTACCACTTTAATGTCTCCTAAAGAAATGATTCTATGAGCTAGTAGCTTCAGAAGTGTTGTAGATTATTGCTAATGTTAAATGAAACCAAAAGCATGAAGAGAAAATGAAATTTAGTTCCTTTTCTATAAACCAAGAAGATCTTTTGATGGAATATGCAAGCCAATATAGTAACATAAAGGGACTGATGGCATATACACCTACAGATAACTCACAAGAAGGGTCAGAGAAAGTTGACACATAGAAGTCTACTTAGAGGTTATCTTTGTCACCCTTAATGGTAACACTTCTGCGACCCAAAATGCAGAAAGATCATCCCGCATTTTCTGCCCAGAGAAACCCTGACTAGCCTGTGTTATAATGCACCTCTTTTTGAGAAAAAGCAAATGAGATGTAGCTCTACTTCTACCCACCTCTCTGAGAAAACAGCTGGTTAGCAAGCTGATGGAGGCAAAAAAAATCTGTCTTTCCATCAGTATCTTTTATCTAATAATTAATAGTCTCCTTGCTACTGCATTGGCATACACTCTGCTCTGTTATTAATGAGCTTAACACCACTGATTGTGTTTTGTTGTGGAAATTTCTGTAATATAGAGACCTCTCTGGCTCTGCTGGACTAGGCTCATTAATACAAAATACAGGGAAGTGTAGCTCTGTCACTTTTAAGACTGACCACTGAAGATCTTGCTCCAGATTCCTGGCTCAAGACTGGTTTCTGTGACAATGCACCTGCTCACACTAGAAATAAAACTGATGCTCTCTATCCACTTGGTATGAAAAAGGATACAATAACTACAACAGCTCTAACTCTGCTTTGTGCTGGTTTGTTAAACGTGATAAATTGTAAAAAAATCCCTTTTAGATGTGAATACACAGTAGAAGAAAGCCAATTAATTAAAACTTGGATTAACTGAGTTTATTGTGGAAGTGGTCCCTGCTGCTATTTAGAAAGCCTCAGCCCTCAAGAGTCTGTGACTAAAGGACACCAGACTGAATCACTTAAGTAGTCGTGCCGTCAGTAAACATTAATGAAGTTTGCTTTTGCATACTAATAATAGAGACTCTGGTCTCTATCATGTGAATCTTTATTATCCTCTATCTAAGAAAGCATTCCAGCTGCAAAAATATTTGTAGTAAGAAGTGATGAGCATAGTAGTTGCTGCTGTCCATCTGTGCATGAATTATCTGGCTTATCTGATCTACCAAGATGCCCTTGGCATGCAAGCACTGGTTCAGCCAGCTGATATCCTTTGTGCCTCAAATGCAGTGTAATTGTCATGGAACTCAAGAGAAAGGAGGATTAGTTTGTACAGAAGTCTTCTTCTCTTTGATGTGATTCATAACTGCACTTGAAAGATGTCCAAAATATGCAAGTAGCAGGTTACCTCCCCAGAGTCCAGCACTGACTGTGGTGGATCCCTGCATAATGTGTGGTTGGGTATTTCTGCCATCTGTTTGGACCAGAGCTTACATGCAGTGAAGGACTGAAGTTAGAAGCCCAAAGCTTGAAGTCTTCCCTCAGAACTGTAACTGTGTGTGTGAGGAGGAAATGAAATTGCCTAAACTGACAATAGTGTTCTCTGCAAAGGAAAAAGGACCCTTTCATCAAAAAGCATGCAGTCAAAGTCTGTAACTGGAAACTTTTGTTTGAAAGGTGAATTTATTGTTTGATTGTAGAAGTGAAACCTTTCTGCAATACAACTTGAGGCTCCATTAAAAAGCTTCTCTGTGGCTACTGCTGCAATTCCTTATCTCTTTCTTTTCCAGCCTGAGTGTTGCTTTGCTTTGTGGCTATTAGCTGTATTCCTGCCCTGCAGATTTTTATTTATGTTATGAATACCATCTACTGATACCAGCACATTAAGATCTACAATGTTTGTGCAGTAGCAAGGATTTTATAAGCCAGGAAAAGTTAGAAAGAGAAGCACAGATAATCCTGCTTTGATGGTTCTTGCATTCCCTTTCAAAACATTTGTGTGCAGTGTTTGACATCAGAGTACCAACATTTTTAAAGTTTTCACTAATTCATTCTAAAGAGGTATTCCTGAATTCACAGTATTAAATTAATAATGTAGGATGTGTTGCAGCAATATGGTATTTGTGTACAAATATTCAGCAGCTATGATGAAAATTAATTCCAGGGTGAGATTAATCTACATATTCATCTTCAGTTGTGTTCAAAACGGAAAGCAAGAACACTTCAGAAGCAAAGTTAGATTAACTAGCAATGTATGAATATTCTGGGTTTGATTAACTGTTACTGTTCTTCCACTGAAAAAAATCACCACAACATTGTTCCTCTTATCTTGTACTTTATAACAATGGTTGGCTTTCACGTGTCCCCATGCAGCCTGGAATTTAAATTTGTGTCTTATTCTCTCTTGACAGTGTTTGTTTTCCTTGCCTCATTGGTTCCAAATAATTATTTATACCAATTTTACTTTGAGATTTTTGTAGACTTGACAGTTTGCCTACAGGGATATTTTCCTGGTTTACCATACGGTTTCATAACTACTTGTCTGTTCTGTTGAGATCAGATTCTTTAATAATTCTCCTATATTGACAGGAGGTACAACACTTTTTATTGACATGGTACAACACTTCTACCGACCACATTTTAGGGTGCTGCTAGTCTTGAGCCCCTTACATTTCAGAAGTGGAGGCATTTTTACTCTCCTGCCCCTGTGATACAGCACAAACTCTTTAAAGTACCATGAAATTGAAGTTTTAGCACCATAGTTTTTATTTCAATTCTGTGTCAGGAAAGAAAGAAAGAATTTGGTTCTTCACGGAAATGTTCCTGTTACCACTTAAATGCTGCCATTGCTACTGCAAGAGCTACAGCTCTGATCACTTCTAATGCCTTGGTGACAAACATAGCACTCAGATCCTTATAATTCTCAGTCTACATTGTAAGAAACATTTAGACTATGAAGCAGATGTCCATCTATTGTCTGCACAATGGGCAGTTCCAAGGAATTATAAACAAGTCAAAATGATCTCTCTGGGAATTTTCTATCCAAGTTGGCAATGCCTAAGGAGTTTCCAGCCCTACAGACCTAGCAAGAATCTAGCACATGAGCACAGAGATAACATTTTCAACAAGTTAATTCTACCCCTACCTCAAACATTTAAAGCATTTAACTTAAAGAAAAAAAATCATAGTTTTGCTTTCTCTTCCAAGAAAATGGTAAAATAATATAGTGTCTCTTTTTTTCTGACTGTTTCATACAGTTTCATATAACATTGACTGAAACAGTAATTTTAAGCCCACTGATTTGTTGCATAGTTTTGTAGAAATGGCATAAACGAACAAAGTGATGAGTACAGGTACATATTTTCTATGAGATAAATGATTCAGAGTAAATGTGACAATTTAATTCTCTAAGATATTCTAAAGTTGCCCTTTTCTCTTTTTCCTTTTTTATTTAGATTTCTTTCTTTTATTATTTTTTTTTTTAAATTTGAGAAAGGGTATCTTTTTTTTCTTTTTTGATTGAGACTTGATCTTGGCAAACTGTGATTGCAGATGCTGGCAGAGAAAGGAGTCATGGATGGTTCTGGAGCCAGAATCAATCACCAACAAAAATTGCAATTTCCACTTGTCCCAGTTGCTTTTCAAGGGCAGAGAAGTCATAACTGTGGGAAACTGCTGCTTGTTCTTTCAACCACCACTGTGCTGAGACAGCCAGTGGGAAAATACTTTAGACATGGTTTTATAAAGGTGGTAAATCCTTCACTCTATTAAGAATAATGGAAGTCTTCCCACCATATTTTAAAGTGCACAGGTCTGTTCACTCTTCATTTCTGTGGTAGTACTGCCCTGCCTCCCCACCCCCACCAAGGCTTCTCTTTTAATAAGATAGTTCTAGAATGCAACAAGACTGGGGGGCTCACACTCCTTCCTTCTGTATGTTGCTGTCTCCCTTGGAGATGGGAAAGCTCCCTAATATCCTTCCTTACCTTACTCTTAGAGACATCTCTGTGCCCCAGGGGATGCTTTGTGCCCTCTGAGAGCTCAGATGAGGGAAGAGACATTTCAAAGTGGGAATATACAAGTGGCTGGACTGGTACTATGACACTCTGCTGGTAAGTAAAAATCTTCTGCAGACATCTTGTCCAGAAATCATGTATGTGTACATATGTGTATGGATACATGTCAAAAGTATGTACAGATAGATATTTATGTGTATACCCACATATAAAACAGTTTTTAGAACCTTTTCAATATGGAAGCCCTCTCTGCCCAAATGTTATGCCCAGGCTGCTGTTAGCATGGAATTCAGTTGCAGTTTGCATCGAAGAGCTGACTTACAGACAGCTACCGAGTACATCTCTGTTGTGATGTCCATACACTCGGATGTGTATGGACAATGACTGGAAGATGGAGTGAATTAGAATTGCCATTATTATTTGTATCCATTCATGCATTATTTTTTTTTAAAGGCCTGAAGCATATGTTTCACAATCCCATTTACTCCCATTAGCACACAGACATACTCTGTTTCAAATTGACTTTTAAAACAGATGTGTTATCAAAACCATTTTAAAAATAGTTTGTACCTACCCCGGGGAGATCTGGAGTCCTTTAAAGCCTGCAGCAATTTACATTCAGAAAAAATGTTCAAGTCAAGCTTTATCAGCTCATACTGTGCACAGTTTGCTGTGTTCAGAGTGGATTGTGAAAAAAAATAAGAGCTTTGTTACTTGTAGCAGTGCGAACAAAGGTCTGATACAATGTTTAGGATAAAAGAACTGGTTCTTTCTCTTTAATAAAAGGAACAAAATCAGTGTTTTGGACCTTGCATCCTCTGCTTGATTAGAGGTGTTAATTATTTCAGCATTATCACTGTCTGTGTTCACAAAGTGTGGTCCCCTCAGGACTGCTGTGCTGCCTCTTATCAGCCGCCTCGGAATGGCAGCACTGGCTCAGCTGTAGCTGTGCTTTGCAGAGCATGTCAGATGGGGTCAATAGATCTTTTCAGCTCCTACTTTACAGCCATGTATCTGCCTGAGTGCTCTTTAGTTATTTATATGCTTTGGGTAACTGGGCATTACAAGAGGAAAAGACATTTTCCTTCTGCGTGTTTCAGTCATACACTGTTCCAGCCTTATCTTCAGTTAAGTTTTAGAGAACTCTTTTGGGATAAGAGCAGAAAGTTTGTAGGGTCATCAGAAAACCCACTTGAAAAGATTTCCACTGCATTTCTGCAGTAATCCTAGAGGCGTCCTGAAGGATCAAGGAAGAGTTTTGAGCATCCAAGTCCTTGAACTTCTTAAGGGTGCAGCTACACAGGAAATGTGTGCATTTCCTAAGGGGAGATTCTTCAGCCTTCAGAGTCACAAATGCAGTTCATAGGCTTAATAGAGGGGAAAAAAAAGGAACAGAGGTAATGGGAAACCAAGACTTTTGAATCTGTATGATATCTTCAAGTGCTGCTGACTTTCTGATGACTCCTATTCGTCTTCAAATCTACAAGATTTCACTCTCACTGTTTATTGAGCCAAGCCATTGTAGAAATTACCATTCTTCAACATTGTTTTATATATTTCCTCATGCTGAGTAATTGCTCTTGTAGCTTTGTCTCCTTTGCTTATCTTTTCTGTAGAACATGAGTTATCCTGAGAGAATTCTTTACGTTAGCAGCAAAGTTATGTCCTAGAGTGGATATTACAGATTTATTTCATATCTGAAATTGCCTATCATTTTTTTCATCTCAAAGAACAATCTCTTCTTCTTTGGAAATCTCTTCTTTGAACTAAGCTTTCATGAGTTTTCCTGCAACCCTTAAAAGAGAAAAAGTAATTCTAATGCATTTCCTCTTATTCTGTCATCCTGAATTCTTGCACTGCCAGGTCAGAATTCTAAAAGAAAGAAATTGTTGGGAAAATAATAAAAAAAAATCTTAAATACTAAATTTTAAATTAAGGGACCAGCACATCATTTGAATGCAGTGCAATGTACGAGCATTTTCATCAAGCTGAAACACAATTCACGACTGGCTGCACACTGACAGAAATGTTCTCTGGTGCTCTCTTACTGCAGGTCCTATAATTCAGACCCTTTAACAGCTTCAGGACCAAGCTGGACCTCTTTAAATAATAGTTTTCAATAATGATAATTGCACACCTGTCATGCAGTTGGGAATGCTACAGAGAAATTCAGTGAAGAAGGGAGACCTGTGATTTTCAGGAAAAAATAGTTATTGCCTCTAAGGACAGTTGATTTAGAAATAACAGTTCCATGATGTGTCAAGAAAGCAGCTGGAGATCAAGCACAATCTGTAGTTGAAATACTTGAAAGGTGGGCTGGAAAACAGAAAAATGGCTTTTTTTTTTTTTTCCATTTTCCTTTCCATGATGTGTAAGATTTTCCAAAGACTTCTTTCTTTTTACCCTCTTTTCTTTTTCACATTTGACACTTTAGATCAGGTACCTGAAACAATGAAGCTATCCAAAACAATTTCAGATATGAAATATATCTGTAATCCAAAGACTTAGTTAGCCGGGTTCCCTTACTCCACTTACCACATTTACTGGCAAGACCTCTTATTTGGGTGGGGCCCATCATTATTTGGGTCTTTCAGAGGCCATATCAACAAACTTAGATGAAACTGAAACAATTTAGTAAAGCAGGAAACAAGAGGGAGTTAAAACCAGATGCATGTGAGAAATCAGTTACCTTTAGCATGGACATGAGCAGTGTTTTGTAGGTAATAAAGTCCACATCTCTTTTACAAAAGAGAAACAGCCGTAAGGGAAGGTCTCTCGTAGCAGAAAAACATAGCCTTCCTACCTTTTTTACATTTAGGAAAACTGGAGAACAGATTTGAAAAGGAAAAAACTTTTTGAGCTTGCTGACTCTGGTGGTAGAAATGATGTCCTATGGGGCTTCTGCAGGAACAGACATCCATCCATTTGCTGCTGATAGGGCTGAAGACTGGTCTGCTGGGGAACCTGTTTCTTCCCTCCCTGGCTGCAAAATCACTTCCCAGGAGGCCCCTTTGTTGCTATTTTGGGTTTTCTTCGTCTACTTCTGCCTGCTCTGTCCCTGTCCCCCAGCTTTCTGAAGCACAGCAAACTTTCTTTCCTTCACTTGTAAATTTTGCTGTGTGTTTTCATCACTCTGTGTGGCAGTGTTTTCATATCAGAGAACATCTTACACTGCCTTGCCATTTCTTTGAGACTTGCCAAGTCTCCTCACTGACTTTTATCCCCTCTTTCTTCCTTCCGTCTCTGTCTGACTCCAGGCTGTTCTTTCACTTAGAAAAGAAAAGCCAGACACTGTGCAAGACCCAGAGCTTGGGATGTCTCTGACCTGACTGTTATGCCTGTTCATCAAACTTCAATAATTTCTTTGTCAGAGCATCTTGTGACAGAGGATTTTTACTTAGCAGAATCAGTTATCCGAGTTATCACTGCATTATGTTTATGCTTCATCTCCTCCCAGTAATGCACCTAGACTACTCCTTAATTTTATGTTCTTCAAATAAAAGTAAAAGAAAAAATGCACAAAACCCAGAGGCCACATAAAAATTTCCTCTTTTCAGAGAGTGTTGGCTATGTTTCTGTCTTTCAAGCCTGCACAAGTTCTGCTGACAGGGTAGTGATTTAGTGGATTGCAAAGAAGATGAAGAATTTCAAGGTGTTAAAGCAAAATAGTTTAAATCTTGCCTAACTTGCTCTGACAAAGAAAGATTAAAAAAAAAAAAAACAAATAAACAACAAACTTGTTTTTCATCAAGTAAGCTAACTTTTTTGTTTCCCCGAGTACATCATATCTTTCTGTGTAAATCACTTTGGAAGGTAGATATGCTCATTCAGGTTCAGCAATTTCAGTCTCTATCATTCTGGTGTCAGCGACATCAGCTGATAGCAGCAGTTTTAGTGCTGGAGAGCATTTAGGTACAAACTGCATCTGACTGGGGATATGTGGAAGTTTTCATGCAGGCTGGTTGCCCTAGCTGAAAAATGCTTGAGAGAGGAACTAGAACTGTCTGAAGAGACTGATATTTATCCAATAAATACAAAGAGCATCTTAAATTTCCAATAACCTCCTGAAGAAAGAAGCCTAATTCTGATGCAAATGTTAAGTAACAGATAATATCTTGCTGAACAGGGTTTCAACACAAGGAAATTATAAGAAATAAACCCCAAATTATTCAAAATATTAGTTGCAAACTTATACAGTTGCTTTTATTTCAGAGTAGATTATGATCCTGAAATTTCAAAGTTGCTGAAAAAAAGGGACAAACTCATACTGAAAACATATCAATGGTATTTCTCAGATTTCTGGGAGATGACATGCACAGATGCAGATGAAACAACAGATTATGTGATACTAACATGTGATTAAAAGCAAAGCCAAACTCAGTGAAAAATTTGAAAGTATTATAAAACCTATCAATAAGTCAAAGAAATTTTCAAATGACGATGTGTACATTAAGATCTGAAGTAAATACATTCTGATACCTTGTTGGGCTGTCATTCCCCCAAGCTACCAAAATATATTATCTCCTTGAAACTAAAACTCAGAAACTGGTATTTTTCCTGCTGTTGTTCAGCTCTATGGACAAACGGAGTCTCCATATCCCACATTTCAATGATAGGCATCCTGCAAATGCAGTGAAATTTTTTGGCTTACTGGCTCAGTGACTCAACAAAAAGGAAGACCAGGCACAATCTAAGTGAGAACTTGTTGTGATTTAACCCCAGCTGGCAATCAAGCCTCACTCAGCTGCTCACTCGTTCCCCCATCAGCAGGATTGGATTGGGGAAAGAATGGAAAGGGCAAAAGCCAGAAAACTTGTGTGTTTAGATAAAGACAGTTTACTAGGGAAATCTGCGCATTTAAGCAATGCAAACCAAGGAATTGATTCACTGCTTTCCATGTGAAGGGAGGTGTTCAGCCGTCTCCAGAACAGGGCCCCATCATGCGAAAAGGTTGGGAAGACAGATGCCATCACTGCAAACATCCCGTTCTTCCTCCTTCTCCACCTCTCTCTGTATATGAGCATGATGTAGTATGGTCTGGAATATCCTCTGGTCAATTGGGGTCACCTGTCCTGGCTGTGTCTCCTCCCAACCTCCCAGGCATCCCCAACTTCCTCACCAGTGTGGAAGTATGGAAAGCGGAAAAGGCCTTGGCTCTGTTATTCCCTGCTTGGGAATAACAAAGATATCTCTATATTAATCAACCCTGTGCTCAGCACAAATCCAAAGTACAGCCCTCTTCTAGTCTCTGTGAAGAAAATTAACTATACTCCAGCCAAAACTAGCACAAAACTTCACTTTATATATAAAGTTTGGACCGAATGTTTATAACACAAAAAAATTTGTGATGAGCTTACCTGAGCTTACCCTTTGCATGCTTTTCTGATTCAAGCTTCTTTAAGTTGCACAGAGACATTTGTAGCTTTCTTACAGCTTTCTCAGCTGCAAGAAATGTCATTTCCTTGCTTTTATTAAGAAGATTTATAAAGTTACATATTGGGACTCTTTCTTCCTACTAGTCTTTTCCATTCCTTGGGCTGTTTTCTACTGTGTGATATCATAGAGCATGGTATTTCATAACAAAATTATTCCATGTTAGTAAAATATTTTAAAGCATTTTAAAGAATTGCTTTCATTTCTATTCAAAACAACAAAAAACCCTAGTGATTAAGAATATGAAACAAAGTGATAAATGTAATTAGGTAAGGCCTGCATTTTGCCCGAATCAAAATAATAATAAAGAAATATTTTGCATCATAATGAGTCTTAGGCCTTTGGGTAAATATCTGTGATTAATATTATGCATAGATTTTATTCCTCTTTGTTTTCTCTGCCTCACAGCAAAATTTGAAGTTTTAGGGGAGCTACCTAATCACTGTCTCAATTTCTGCTTCAGTAAAATAGGGGTTATATTACCATACTTAATCCATTTTCATACAGATGAATGATGAGTCCTGTGCAATTTTTCTTTTTCTTTTGCTGGCTCTTCAACAGAGAATATGGGGGTTTTTTTGAGATTTTCAAGAGAAAATTTACTGCTGGGAAAAAGTTCTGCTGTAACACAGACCTCCCCCACCTAAGCACTGGTGGAACAAGTTGCTGTCTTTCCCTTTCTTCTATTTCCTTTCCTTTTTGTCAAATATGGGTTTTCTGGGCACCTAGAACACAACCAGCAGATGCTGCTGGGGCAAGGCTGGAAGTTGTTTCTTTTGGCTACTTGTTGGCAGATACTGTATGAGTGGTAGAGGAAGGTTCTGTATGTTTCATTGCTGCAGTGATCTGAGAAAAGAAAAGAAAAAAAGGAAGAGCCGACATGCAGTGCTTGAGCTGAAGAAGAAAAATTTTGCTGGCTACATGGGAATCTTGCATTCCTGAGCCCCAGCTGGTGAGTAGGGGACTCTTGCAATGCCATCTGGTCACCCAGAAACCAACATACATGAGGAGGGAATCATAGAATAATTTGGGTTGGAAAAGACCCCTAATATCATCAAATCTAACCATAAACCCAGCACTGCCCTGTCCACTACTGAACCATCTCCCCAGGCACAACAGTTACACGTCTTTTAAATATCTTCAGGGATAGTGACTCAAGCACTTCCCTGGGGAGCTTGTTCCAATGTCTGGCCACCCTTGCAGTGAAGAAATGTTTCCAAATGTTCAATCTAAACCTCTCCTGGAGCAATCTGAGGCCTGTCCTGTCTCCTGCTACTTGGGAGAAAAGCCTGATACTTTCAGCCCCCTCTTCCCACTCTCACTACAACCTCCTTTCAAGTGGGTGTAGAGAGTGATAAGATCACCCCTGAGCCTCCTTTTCTCCAGGCTGAACAACCCCCAGCTCCCTCAACCATTGTGATCCAGCCCTTTCACCAGCTCTGTCATCCTTCTCTGGACTTGGTCCAGCACCTCAATATTCTTCCTTGAGTGAGGGGTCCAGAGCTGGACCTGGGATTCAAGGTGTGAATACTGGAGAAGCAAGAATGACACCAAGTCTGTAGACAGCCCTGACAAGCACCACTAAGGTTCTGTGTACTTTTGTGTAAGACTGATTGTCCTTCTGCAACATTACAATTAATTTCCTTTTAATGGTATCATATTTAATTTTCACATAAGAACCTTAAACATTTTGCCTGGACCTGGTAATACTACTGGTTCCTTGGTTAGCTAAAATTAAGCTGTAGTGCCTGTTTTAGAATTAGTCTTTTTCTCAGTCTGTTTCATAGTAATGGGAGAATGAGCACAACTTCTGTGCCTGTAT